>NC_091286.1:19187759-19890759 GCF_032444005.1 Ranitomeya imitator | reverse complement strand
TGACGTTCCAGTGATTAATGATGCCGTATATTTAGCTATTTCAGCCTTTTTCAGATATATACGTTATTCCAAAAGATAAACATGTAACGTACAGAGCGGGAAGAGTTATATAATCTGCACACGACTTTATTGCTTTACTCAGTGCTATTCCCTTGTCTGGTTCTGATGCCCCATTATTACAGTTAGTAGATGCCCCCATAATACAGACAGTAGATGCCCCATTATTACAGTTAGTAGATACCCCATTATTACAGTCAGTAGATGCCCCATTATTACAGTCAGTAGATGCCCCATAATACAGACAGTAGATGCCCCATAATTACAGTCAGTAGATGCCCATTATTACAGTTAGTAGATACCCCATTATTACAGTCAGTAGGTGCCCAATTATTACAGTTAGTAGATGCCCCATAATACAGACAGTAGATGCCCCATTATTACAGTCAGTAGATGCCCATTATTACAGTCAGTAGATGCCCCATTATTACAGTCAGTAGATGCCCCATTATTACAGTCAGTAGATGGCCCATTATTACAGTCAGTAGATGCCCCATTATTACAGTCAGTAGATGCCCCATTATTACAGTCAGTAGATGCCCCATTATTACAGTTAGTATATGGCCCATTATTACAGTTAGTAGATACCCCATTATTACAGTCAGTAGGTGCCCAATTATTACAGTTAGTAGATGCCCCATTATTACAGTCAGTAGATGGCCCATTATTACAGTCCGTAGATGCCCCATTATTACAGTTAGTAGATGACCCCATAATACAGACAGTAGATGCCCCATTATTACAGTCAGTAGATGCCCCATTATTACAGTTAGTAGATGGCCCATTATTACAGTCCGTAGATGCCCCATTATTACAGTTAGTAGATGACCCCATAATACAGACAGTAGATGCCCCATTATTACAGTCAGTAGATGCCCCATTATTACAGTTAGTAGATGGCCCATTATTACAGTCCGTAGATGCCCCATTATTACAGTTAGTAGATGCCCCATAATACAGACAGTAGATGCCCCATTATTACAGTCAGTAGATGCCCCATTATTACAGTTAGTAGATGCCCCATTATTACAGTCAGTAGATGCCCCATTATTACAGTCAGTAGATGCCCCATTATTACAGTCAGTAGATGGCCCATTATTACAGTCAGTAGATGCCCCATAATACAGACAGTAGATGGCCCATTATTACAGTTAGTAGATACCCCATTATTACAGTCAGTAGATGCCCCATTATTACAGTCAGTAGATGCCCCATAATACAGACAGTAGATGCCCCATTATTACAGTCAGTAGATGCCCATTATTACAGTTAGTAGATACCCCATTATTACAGTCAGTAGATGCCCCATTATTACAGTCAGTAGATGCCCCATTATTACAGTCAGTAGATGGCCCATTATTACAGTTAGTAGATACCCCATTATTACAGTCAGTAGGTGCCCCATAATACAGACAGTAGATGCCCCATTATTACAGTCAGTAGATGCCCATTATTACAGTCAGTAGATGACCCATTATTACAGTCAGTAGATGCCCCATTATTACAGTCAGTAGATGCCCCATTATTACAGTCAGTAGATGGCCCATTATTACAGTCAGTAGATGCCCCATAATACAGACAGTAGATGGCCCATTATTACAGTTAGTAGATACCCCATTATTACAGTTAGTAGATGCCCCATAATACAGACAGTAGATGCCCCATTATTACAGTCAGTAGATGCCCCATTATTACAGTCAGTAGATGCCCCATTATTACAGTCAGTAGATGCCCCATTATTACAGTCAGTAGATGGCCCATTATTACAGTCAGTAGATGCCCCATAATACAGACAGTAGATGGCCCATTATTACAGTTAGTAGATACCACATTATTACAGTCAGTAGATGGCCCATTATTACAGTCAGTAGATGCCCCATTATTACAGTCAGTAGATGGCCCATTATTACAGTCAGTAGATGCCCCATTATTACAGTCAGTAGATGGCCCATTATTACAGTCAGTAGATGCCCCATAATACAGACAGTAGATGGCCCATTATTACAGTCAGTAGATGCCCCATTATTACAGTCAGTAGGTGCCCATTATTACAGTCAGTAGATGCCCATTATTACAGTCAGTAGATGGCTCATTATTACAGTCAGTAGATGCCCATTATTACAGTCAGTAGATGGCTCATTATTACAGTCAGTAGATGCCCAATTATTACAGTCCGTAGATGGCTCATTATTACAGTCAGTAGATGCCCCATTATTACAGTCAGTAGATGCCCCAATATTACAGTCAGTAGATGCCCCATTATTACAGTCAGTAGATGCCCCAATATTACAGTCAGTAGATGCCCCAATATTACAGTCAGTAGATGCCCCATTATTATAGTCAGTAGATGCCCCATAATACAGACAGTAGATGGCCCATTATTATAGTCAGTAGATGCCCCCATAATACAGACAGTAGATGGCCCATTATTACAGTCAGTAGATGGCCCATTATTACAGTCAGTAGATGCCCCAATATTACAGTCAGTAGATGCCCCATTATTATAGTCAGTAGATGCCCCCATAATACAGACAGTAGATGGCCCATTATTACAGTCAGTAGATGGCCCATTATTACAGTCAGTAGATGGCCCATTATTACAGTCAGTAGATGCCCCATTATTACAGTCAGTAGATGCCCCAATATTACAGTCAGTAGATGCCCCATTATTACAGTCAGTAGATGCCCCCATAATACAGACAGTAGATGGCCCATTATTACAGTCAGTAGATGCCCATTATTACAGTCAGTAGATGCCCCAATATTACAGTCAGTAGATGCCCCATTATTACAGTCAGTAGATGCCCCCATAATACAGACAGTAGATGGCCCATTATTACAGTCAGTAGATGCCCATTATTACAGTCAGTAGATGGCTCATTATTAGAGTCCGTAGATGCCCCATTATTACAGTCAGTAGATGCCCCCATAATACAGACAGTAGATGGCCCCTTATTACAGTCAGTAGATGCCCCATTATTACAGTCCGTCGATGCCCCATTATTACAGTCAGTAGATGGCCCATAATACAGACAGTAGATGGCCCATTATTTCAGTCAGTAGATGCCCCATTATTAGTCAGTAGGTGCCCAATTATTACAGTCCGTAGATGCCCCATTATTACAGTTAGTAGATGCCTTCATAATACAGACAGTTGATGGACCATTATTACAGTCAGTAGATGCCCCATTATTACAGTCAGTAGATGCCGCATTATTAGTCAGTAGGTGCCCAATTATTACAGTCAGGAGATGGCCCATTATTACAGTCAGTAGATGACCCATTATTACAGTCAGTAGATGCCCCATTATTACAGACAGTAGATGGCCCATTATTACAGTCAGTAGATACCACATTATTACAGTCAGTAGATGCCCCATTATTACAGTCAGTAGATACCACATTATTCCAGTCAGTAGATGCCCCATTATTACAGTCAGTAGATGCCCCAATATTACAGTCAGTAGATGCCCCATTATTCCAGTCAGTAGATGCCCCATTATTACAGTCAGTACAGGCCCCAATATTATAGTCAGTAGATGCCCCATTATAACAGTCAGTAGATGGCTCATTATTACTGTCAGTAGATGCCCCATTATAACAGTCAGTAGATGGCCCATTATTACAGTCAGTAGATGCCCCATTATTACAGTCAGTAGATGCCCCATAATACAGTCAGTAGATGGCCCATTATTACAGTCCGTAGATGCCCCATTATTACAGTTAGTAGATGCCCCCATAATACAGACAGTAGATGGCCCATTATTACAGTTAGTAGATGCCCCATTATTACAGTCAGTAGATGCCCCATAATACAGACAGTTGATGGACCATTATTACAGTCAGTAGATGCCCCATTATTAGTCAGTAGGTGCCCAATTATTACAGTCAGTAGATGACCCATTATTACAGTCAGTAGATGCCCCATTATTACAGACAGTAGATGGCCCATTATTACAGTCAGTATATGGCCCATTATTACAGTCAGTAGATGGCCCATTATTACAGTCAGTAGGTGCCCCATTATTACAGTCAGTAGATACCACATTTTTCCAGTCAGTAGATGCCTCATTATTACAGTCAGTAGATGCCCCAATATTACAGTCAGTAGATGCCCCATTATTACAGTCAGTACAGGCCCCAATATTATAGTCAGTAGAGGCCCCATTATAACAGTCAGTAGATGGCTTATTATTACTGTCAGTAGATGCCCCATTATTACAGTCAGTAGATGACCCATTATTACAGTCAGTAGATGCCCCATTATTACAGACAGTAGATGGCCCATTATTACAGTCAGTATATGGCCCATTATTACAGTCAGTAGATGCCCCATTATTACAGTCAGTAGATACCACATTATTCCAGTCAGTAGATGCCCCAATATTACAGTCAGTAGATGCCCCATTATTACAGTCAGTACAGGCCCCAATATTATAGTCAGTAGAGGCCCCATTATAACAGTCAGTAGATGGCTCATTATTACAGTCAGTAGATGCCCCAATATTACAGTCAGTAGATGCCCCATTATTACAGTCAGTAGATACCACATTATTACAGTCAGTAGATGCCCCAATATTATAGTCAGTAGATGCCCCATTATTACAGTCAGTAGATGCCCCATTATTACAGTCAGTAGATGCCCCATTATTACAGTCAGTAGATGGCCCAATATTATAGTCAGTAGATGCCCCATTATTACAGTTAGTAGATGCCCCATTATTACAGTCAGTAGATGCCCCATTATTACAGTCTATAGATATCCCATTATTACAGTCAGTAGATGCCCCAATATTACAGTCAGTAGATGCCCCATTATTACAGTCAGTAGATGCCCCATAATACAGACAGTAGATGCCCCATTATTACAGTCAGTAGATGCCCATTATTACAGTTAGTAGATACCCCATTATTACAGTCAGTAGGTGCCCAATTATTACAGTTAGTAGATGCCCCATAATACAGACAGTAGATGCCCATTATTACAGTCAGTAGATGCCCATTATTACAGTCAGTAGATGCCCCATTATTACAGTCAGTAGATGCCCCATTATTACAGTCAGTAGATGGCCCATTATTACAGTTAGTAGATACCCCATTATTACAGTCAGTAGGTGCCCTATAATACAGACAGTAGATGCCCCATTATTACAGTCAGTAGATGCCCATTATTACAGTCAGTAGATGCCCCATTATTACAGTCAGTAGATGCCCCATTATTACAGTCAGTAGATGCCCCATTATTACAGTCAGTAGATGGCCCATTATTACAGTCAGTAGATGCCCCATAATACAGACAGTAGATGGCCCATTATTACAGTTAGTAGATACCCCATTATTACAGTTAGTAGATGCCCCATAATACAGACAGTAGATGCCCCATTATTACAGTCAGTAGATGCCCATTATTACAGTCAGTAGATGCCCCATTATTACAGTCAGTAGATGCCCCATTATTACAGTCAGTAGATGCCCCATTATTACAGTCAGTAGATGGCCCATTATTACAGTCAGTAGATGCCCCATAATACAGACAGTAGATGGCCCATTATTACAGTTAGTAGATACCACATTATTACAGTCAGTAGATGCCCCATTATTACAGTCAGTAGATGGCCCATTATTACAGTCAGTAGATGCCCCATTATTACAGTCAGTAGATGGCCCATTATTACAGTCAGTAGATGCCCCATTATTACAGTCAGTAGATGGCCCATTATTACAGTCAGTAGATGCCCCATAATACAGACAGTAGATGGCCCATTATTACAGTCAGTAGATGCCCCATTATTACAGTCAGTAGGTGCCCATTATTACAGTCAGTAGATGCCCATTATTACAGTCAGTAGATGGCTCATTATTACAGTCAGTAGATGCCCATTATTACAGTCAGTAGATGGCTCATTATTACAGTCAGTAGATGCCCAATTATTACAGTCCGTAGATGGCTCATTATTACAGTCAGTAGATGCCCCATTATTACAGTCAGTAGATGCCCCAATATTACAGTCAGTAGATGCCCCATTATTACAGTCAGTAGATGCCCCAATATTACAGTCAGTAGATGCCCCAATATTACAGTCAGTAGATGCCCCATTATTATAGTCAGTAGATGCCCCATAATACAGACAGTAGATGGCCCATTATTATAGTCAGTAGATGCCCCCATAATACAGACAGTAGATGGCCCATTATTACAGTCAGTAGATGGCCCATTATTACAGTCAGTAGATGCCCCAATATTACAGTCAGTAGATGCCCCATTATTATAGTCAGTAGATGCCCCCATAATACAGACAGTAGATGGCCCATTATTACAGTCAGTAGATGGCCCATTATTACAGTCAGTAGATGGCCCATTATTACAGTCAGTAGATGCCCCATTATTACAGTCAGTAGATGCCCCAATATTACAGTCAGTAGATGCCCCATTATTACAGTCAGTAGATGCCCCCATAATACAGACAGTAGATGGCCCATTATTACAGTCAGTAGATGCCCATTATTACAGTCAGTAGATGGCTCATTATTAGAGTCCGTAGATGCCCCATTATTACAGTCAGTAGATGCCCCCATAATACAGACAGTAGATGGCCCCTTATTACAGTCAGTAGATGCCCCATTATTACAGTCCGTCGATGCCCCATTATTACAGTCAGTAGATGGCCCATAATACAGACAGTAGATGGCCCATTATTTCAGTCAGTAGATGCCCCATTATTAGTCAGTAGGTGCCCAATTATTACAGTCCGTAGATGCCCCATTATTACAGTTAGTAGATGCCTTCATAATACAGACAGTTGATGGACCATTATTACAGTCAGTAGATGCCCCATTATTACAGTCAGTAGATGCCCCATTATTAGTCAGTAGGTGCCCAATTATTACAGTCAGGAGATGGCCCATTATTACAGTCAGTAGATGACCCATTATTACAGTCAGTAGATGCCCCATTATTACAGACAGTAGATGACCCATTATTACAGTCAGTAGATGCCCCATTATTACAGACAGTAGATGGCCCATTATTACAGTCAGTAGATACCACATTATTACAGTCAGTAGATGCCCCATTATTACAGTCAGTAGATACCACATTATTCCAGTCAGTAGATGCCCCATTATTACAGTCAGTAGATGCCCCAATATTACAGTCAGTAGATGCCCCATTATTCCAGTCAGTAGATGCCCCATTATTACAGTCAGTACAGGCCCCAATATTATAGTCAGTAGATGCCCCATTATAACAGTCAGTAGATGGCCCATTATTACAGTCAGTAGATGCCCCATTATTACAGTCAGTAGATGCCCCATAATACAGTCAGTAGATGGCCCATTATTACAGTCCGTAGATGCCCCATTATTACAGTTAGTAGATGCCCCCATAATACAGACAGTAGATGGCCCATTATTACAGTTAGTAGATGCCCCATTATTACAGTCAGTAGATGCCCCATAATACAGACAGTTGATGGACCATTATTACAGTCAGTAGATGCCCCATTATTAGTCAGTAGGTGCCCAATTATTACAGTCAGTAGATGACCCATTATTACAGTCAGTAGATGCCCCATTATTACAGACCGTAGATGGCCCATTATTACAGTCAGTATATGGCCCATTATTACAGTCAGTAGATGGCCCATTATTACAGTCAGTAGGTGCCCCATTATTACAGTCAGTAGATACCACATTTTTCCAGTCAGTAGATGCCTCATTATTACAGTCAGTAGATGCCCCAATATTACAGTCAGTAGATGCCCCATTATTACAGTCAGTACAGGCCCCAATATTATAGTCAGTAGAGGCCCCATTATAACAGTCAGTAGATGGCTTATTATTACTGTCAGTAGATGCCCCATTATTACAGTCAGTAGATGACCCATTATTACAGTCAGTAGATGCCCCATTATTACAGACAGTAGATGGCCCATTATTACAGTCAGTATATGGCCCATTATTACAGTCAGTAGATGCCCCATTATTACAGTCAGTAGATACCACATTATTCCAGTCAGTAGATGCCCCAATATTACAGTCAGTAGATGCCCCATTATTACAGTCAGTACAGGCCCCAATATTATAGTCAGTAGAGGCCCCATTATAACAGTCAGTAGATGGCTCATTATTACAGTCAGTAGATGCCCCAATATTACAGTCAGTAGATGCCCCATTATTACAGTCAGTAGATACCACATTATTACAGTCAGTAGATGCCCCAATATTATAGTCAGTAGATGCCCCATTATTACAGTCAGTAGATGCCCCATTATTACAGTCAGTAGATGCCCCATTATTACAGTCAGTAGATGGCCCAATATTATAGTCAGTAGATGCCCCATTATTACAGTTAGTAGATGCCCCATTATTAGTCAGTAGATGCCCCATTATTACAGTCTATAGATATCCCATTATTACAGTCAGTAGATGCCCCAATATTACAGTCAGTAGATGCCCCATTATTACAGTCAGTAGATGGCCCATTATTACAGTCTATAGATATCCCATTATTACAGTCAGTAGATGCCCCATTATTACAGTCTATAGATATCCCATTATTACAGTCAGTAGATGCCCCAATATTACAGTCAGTAGATGCCCCATTATTACAGTCAGTAGATGGCCCATTATTACAGTCTATAGATATCCCATTATTACAGTCAGTAGATGCCCCATTATTACAGTCTATAGATATCCCATTATTACAGTCAGTAGATGCCCCATTATTACAGTCAGTAGATGCCACATTATTACAGTCAGTAGATACCACATTATTACAGTCAGTAGATGCCCCAATATTACAGTCAGTAGATGGCCCATTATTACAGTCTATAGATATCCCATTATTACAGTCAGTAGATGCCCCATTATTGCAGTCTATAGATATCCCATTATTACAGTCAGTAGATGCCCCAATATTACAGTCAGTAGATGCCCCATTATTACAGTCAGTAGATGCCCCATTATTACAGTCAGTAGATACCACATTATTACAGTCAGTAGATGCCCCATTATTACAGTCTATAGATATCCCATTATTACAGTCAGTAGATGCCCCATTATTACAGCTTGAAGATGCCTCATTATTGCGCCCACTGTCGCCTAGTTATTTCAGTCCACAGATGCTTCATCCTTTCAGTTTGCAGAAACCCCATTATTACAGTCCAAAGATACAGTTAGGGCCAGAAATATTTGGACAGTGACACAATTTTCGCGAGTTGGGCTCTGCATGCCACCACATTGGATTTGAAATGAAACCTCTACAACAGAATTCAAGTGCAGATTGTAACGTTTAATTTGAAGGGTTGAACAAAAATATCTGATAGAAAATGTAGGAATTGTTACACATTTCTTTACAAACACTCCACATTTTAGGAGGTCAAAAGTAATTGGACAAATAAACATAACCCAAACAAAATATTTTTATTTTCAATATTTTGTTGCAAATCCTTTGGAGGCAATCACTGCCTTAAGTCTGGAACCCATGGACATCACCAAACGCTGGGTTTCCTCCTTCTTAATGCTTTGCCAGGCCTTTACAGCCGCAGCCTTCAGGTCTTGCTTGTTTGTGGGTCTTTCCGTCTTAAGTCTGGATTTGAGCAAGTGAAATGCATGCTCAATTGGGTTTAGATCTGGAGATTGACTTGGCCATTGCAGAATGTTCCACTTTTTGGCACTCATGAACTCCTGGGTAGCTTTGGCTGTATGCTTGGGGTCATTGTCCATCTGTTCTATGAAGCGCCGTCCAATCAACTTTGCAGCATTTGGCTGAATCTGGGCTGAAAGTATATCCCGGTACACTTCAGAATTCATCCGGCTACTCTTGTCTGCTCTTATGTCATCAATAAACACAAGTGACCCAGTGCCATTGAAAGCCATGCATGCCCATGCCATCACGTTGCCTCCACCATGTTTTACAGAGGATGTGGTGTGCCTTGGATCATGTGCCGTTCCCTTTCTTCTCCAAACTTTTTTCTTCCCATCATTCTGGTACAGGTTGATCTTTGTCTCATCTGTCCATAGAATACTTTTCCAGAACTGAGCTGGCTTCTTGAGGTGTTTTTCTGTCTATTTTTGGTATTGATGAATGGTTTGCATCTAGATGTGAACCCTTTGTATTTACTGTCATGGAGTCTTCTCTTTACTGTTGACTTAGAGACAGATACACCTACTTCACTGAGAGTGTTCTGGACTTCAGTTGATGTTGTGAACGGGTTCTTCTTCACCAAATTAAGTATGCGGCGATCATCCACCACTGTTGTCATCCGTGGACGCCCAGGCCTTTTTGAGTTCCCAAGCTCACCAGTCAATTCCTTTTTTCTCAGAATGTACCCAACTGTTGATTTTGCTACTCCAAGCATGTCTGCTATCTCTCTGATGGATTTTTTCTTTTTTTTCAGCCTCAGGATGTTCTGCTTCACCTCAATTGAGAGTTCCTTTGACCGCATGTTGTCTGCTCACAGCAACAGCTTCCAAATGCAAAACCACACACCTGGAATCCACCCCTGACCTTTTAACTACTTCATTGATTACAGGTTAACGAGGGAGACGCCTTCAGAGTCAATTGCAGCCCTTAGAGCCCTTGTCCAATTACTTTTGGTCCCTTGAAAAAGAGGACGCTATGCATTACAGAGCTATGATTCCTAAACCCTTTCTCCGATTTGGATGTGGAAACTATCATATTGCAGCTGGGAGTGTGCACTTTCAGCCCATATTATATATAAAATTGTATTTCTGAACATGTTTTTGTAAACAGCTAAAATAACAAAACTTGTGTCACTGTCCAAATATTTCTGGCCCTAACTGTATATCATTATTAGTGATGAGCGAATATACTCGTTGATCGGGTTTTCCAGAACACGCTCGGGTGACCTCCGAGTATTTTTTAGTGTTCGGAGATTTAGTTTTCATGGCCGCAGCTGAATGATTTCCATCTGTTAGCAGCATAAGTACATGTGGGGATTCTCTAGCAACCAGGCAACCCCCACATGTACTTATGCTGCTAACAGATGTAAATCATTCAGCTGCGGCAATGAAAACTAAATTTCCGAACACTAAAAAATACTCGGAGGTCACTCGAGCGTATTCTGGAAAACCCGAGCAACGAGTATATTCACTCATCGCTAATCATTATTACTTACCCCACTATTACAGTCCAGAGACGCCCCATTATTTCACCCTGCAGACACCCCACTATTACCTTACACAGACGCCCCATTATTTCACCCTGCAGACACCCCACTATTACATTACACAGACACCCCATTATTTCACCCTGCAGACACCCCACTATTACAGTCCACAGACGCCCCATTATTTCACCCTGCAGACACCCCACTATTACATTACACAGACACCCCATTATTTCACCCTGCAGACACCCCACTATTACATTATAGAGACACCCCATTATTTCACCCTGCAGACACCCCACTATTACATTACACAGACACCCCATTATTTCACCCTGCAGACACCCCACTATTACATTACACAGATGCCCCATTATTTCACCCTGCAGACACCCCACTATTACATTACACAGACACCCCATTATTTCACCCTGCAGACACCCCACTATTACATTACACAGACACCCCATTATTTCAGCCTGCAGACACCCACTATTACATTACACAGACACCCCATTATTTCACCCTGCAGACACCCCACTATTACAGTCCACAGACGCCCCATTATTTCACCCTGCAGACACCCCACTATTACATTACACAGACGCCCCATTATTTCACCCTGCAGACACCCCACTATTACATTACACAAATGCCCCATTATTTCACCCTGCAGACACCCCACTATTACATTACACAGACGCCCCATTATTTCACCCTGCAGACACCCCACTATTACATTACACAGACGCCCCATTATTTCACCCTGCAGACACCCCACTATTACATTACACAGATGCCCCATTATTTCACCCTGCAGACACCCCACTATTACATTACACAGATGCCCCATTATTTCACCCTGCAGACACCCCACTATTACATTACACAGACGCCCCATTATTTCACCCTGCAGACACCCCACTATTACATTACACAGATGCCCCATTATTTCACCCTGCAGACACCCCACTATTACATTACACAGACGCCCCATTATTTCACCCTGCAGACACCCCACTATTACATTACACAGACGCCCCATTATTTCACCCTGCAGACACCCCACTATTACATTACACAGATGCCCCATTATTTCACCCTGCAGACACCCCACTATTACATTACACAGATGCCCCATTATTTCACCCTGCAGACACCCCACTATTACATTACACAGACGCCCCATTATTTCACCCTGCAGACACCCCACTATTACATTACACAGACGCCCCATTATTTCACCCTGCAGACACCCCACTATTACATTACACAGATGCCCCATTATTTCACCCTGCAGACACCCCACTATTACATTACACAGACACCCCATTATTTCACCCTGCAGACACCCCACTATTACATTACACAGACGCCCCATTATTTCACCCTGCAGACACCCCACTATTACATTACACAGACGCCCCATTATTTCACCCTGCAGACACCCCACTATTACATTACACAGACACCCCATTATTTCAGCCTGCAGACACCCCACTATTACATTACACAGACGCCCCATTATTTCACCCTGCAGACACCCCACTATTACATTACACAGACGCCCCATTATTTCACCCTGCAGACACCCCACTATTACATTACACAGACGCCCCATTATTTCACCCTGCAGACACCCCACTATTACATTACACAGACACCCCATTATTTCACCCTGCAGACACCCCACTATTACATTACACAGACGCCCCATTATTTCACCCTGCAGACACCCCACTATTACATTACACAGACGCCCCATTATTTCACCCTGCAGACACCCCACTATTACATTACACAGACGCCCCATTATTTCACCCTGCAGACACCCCACTATTACATTACACAGACGCCCCATTATTTCACCCTGCAGTCACCCCACTATTACATTACACAGACACCCCATTATTTTACCCTGCAGACACCCCACTATTACATTATACAGACGCCCCATTATTTTACCCTGCAGACACCCCACTATTACATTACACAGACGCCCCATTATTTCACCCTGCAGACACCCCACTATTACATTACACAGACGCCCCATTATTTCACCCTGCAGACACCCCACTATTACATTATACAGACACCCCATTATTTTACCCTGCAGACACCCCACTATTACATTATACAGACACCCCATTATTTTACCCTGCAGACACCCCACTATTACATTACACAGATGCCCCATTATTTCACCCTGCAGACACCCCACTATTACATTACACAGATGCCCCATTATTTCACCCTGCAGACACCCCACTATTACATTACACAGACGCCCCATTATTTCACCCTGCAGACACCCCACTATTACATTACACAGATGCCCCATTATTTCACCCTGCAGACACCCCACTATTACATTACACAGACGCCCCATTATTTCACCCTGCAGACACCCCACTATTACATTACACAGACGCCCCATTATTTCACCCTGCAGACACCCCACTATTACATTACACAGATGCCCCATTATTTCACCCTGCAGACACCCCACTATTACATTACACAGATGCCCCATTATTTCACCCTGCAGACACCCCACTATTACATTACACAGACGCCCCATTATTTCACCCTGCAGACACCCCACTATTACATTACACAGACGCCCCATTATTTCACCCTGCAGACACCCCACTATTACATTACACAGACGCCCCATTATTTCACCCTGCAGACACCCCACTATTACATTACACAGACGCCCCATTATTTCACCCTGCAGACACCCCACTATTACATTACACAGACGCCCCATTATTTCACCCTGCAGACACCCCACTATTACATTACACAGACACCCCATTATTTCAGCCTGCAGACACCCCACTATTACATTACACAGACGCCCCATTATTTCACCCTGCAGACACCCCACTATTACATTACACAGACGCCCCATTATTTCACCCTGCAGACACCCCACTATTACATTACACAGACGCCCCATTATTTCACCCTGCAGACACCCCACTATTACATTACACAGACGCCCCATTATTTCACCCTGCAGACACCCCACTATTACATTACACAGACACCCCATTATTTCACCCTGCAGACACCCCACTATTACATTACACAGACGCCCCATTATTTCACCCTGCAGACACCCCACTATTACATTACACAGACGCCCCATTATTTCACCCTGCAGACACCCCACTATTACATTACACAGACGCCCCATTATTTCACCCTGCAGACACCCCACTATTACATTACACAGACGCCCCATTATTTCACCCTGCAGACACCCCACTATTACATTACACAGACGCCCCATTATTTCACCCTGCAGACACCCCACTATTACATTACACAGACACCCCATTATTTTACCCTGCAGACACCCCACTATTACATTACACAGACACCCCATTATTTTACCCTGCAGACACCCCACTATTACATTACACAGACGCCCCATTATTTCACCCTGCAGACACCCCACTATTACATTACACAGACGCCCCATTATTTCACCCTGCAGACACCCCACTATTACATTATACAGACACCCCATTATTTTACCCTGCAGACACCCCACTATTACATTATACAGACACCCCATTATTTTACCCTGCAGACACCCCACTATTACATTACACAGACACCCCATTATTTCACCCTGCAGACACCCCACTATTACATTACACAGATGCCCCATTATTTCACCCTGCAGACACCCCACTATTACAGTCCACAGTCGCCCCATTATTTCAGCCTGCAGACACCCCACTATTACATTACACAGACACCCCATTATTTCACCCTGCAGACACCCCACTATTACAGTCCACAGTCGCCCCATTATTTCAGCCTGCAGACACCCCACTATTACATTACACAGACACCCCATTATTTCACCCTGCAGACATTTCACCTATTTTTGTTTCGCCGTCTCTCAACTGTCTGATTAATTCTATTTTTTCTGCCATATTTATTATATGGGAATAAAAAGTCTAAAATAATAAAAACCTGAAGCATTGTGCTGGAAATTGCTGAGCGGACGCCGAAACAGTAATTATCAGCAATTTAGGAGTGACGCTCGCCCCGCGCTATCACAGGCGGGTTTATTTATAGCTGCAATTCAAAATGAGAAAATAAAACAGTTATTTTTTTCTCTCTCGGTTTTGCGATGACGATGAGTGTAGCGACCCTCCTCACCCCGGACCCTGAGCGGCTCTGGAAACGTTCCCATAATGTGAGGACCCTGAGACCCAATGACATTCATTACGCTGAACACAGTGACTGCACCAGCAGAATAGTGAGCGCAGCTCTGGAGTATAATACAGGATGTAACTCAGGATCAGTAATGTAATGTATGTACATAGTGATTGCACCAGCAGAATATTGAGTGCAGCTCTGGAGGATAATACATGATGTAACTCAGGATCAGTAATGTAATGTATGTACACAGTGACTGCACCAGCAGAATAGTGAGTGCAGCTCTGGAGTATAATACAGGAGAAAACTCAGGATCAGTAATGTTAACAGGGTTAATAGCAGCGTTAACTGAGTGCTTACACCGTGGTCCGTTAACTCTGGCATTAACTCTGTGTGAGCGCTGATTGGAGGGGAGCGGGCACTGACTGCAGGGAGTAAGAAGCGGCCATTTTGCCGCCGGACTATGCTCGTCATTGATTGGTCTTGGATGTTTTGCCACGACCAATCAGCGACTTGGGATTTCCGTGACAGACAGAAGGACAGACAGAAAGACAGAAGTGACTCTTAGACAATTATATAGTAGATGTACACAGTGACTGCACCAGCAGAATAGCGAGTGCAGCTCTGGGGTATAATACAGGAGGTAACTCAGGATCAGTAATGTAATGCATGTATACAGTGACTGCACCAGCAGAATAGTGAGTGCAGCTCTGGAGTATAATACAGGATGTAACTCAGGATCAGTAATGTATGTACACAGTGACTGCACCAGCAGAATAGTGAGTGCAGCTCTGGGGTATAATACAGGATGTAACTCAGGATCAGTAATGTAATGTATGTGCACAGTGACTGCACCAGCAGAATAGCGAGTGCAGCTCTGGAGTATAATACAGGATGTAACTCAGGATCAGTAATGTAATGTATGTACACAGTGACTGCACCAGCAGAGTAGTGAGTGCAGCTCTGGAGTATAATACAGGATGTAACTCAGGATCAGTAATGTGATGTATGTACACAGTGACTGCACCAGCAGAATAGTGAGTGCAGCTCTGGAGTATAATAGAGGAGGTAACTCAGGATCAGTAATGTAATGTATGTACACAGTGACTGCACCAGCAGAATAGTGAGTGCAGCTCTGGAGTATAATACAGGAGGTAATTCTGTATCAGTAATGTAATATATGTACACAGTGATTGCACCAGCAGAATAGTGAGTGCAGCTCTGGGGTATAATACAAGAGGTAACTAAGGATCAGTAATGTAATGTATGCACACAGTGACTGCACCAGCAGAATAGTGAATGCAGCTCTGGAGTATAATACAGGAGGTAACTCAGGATCAGTAATGTAATGTATGTACACAGTGACTGCACCAGCAGAATAGTGAGTGCAGCTCTGGGGTATAATACAGGATGTAACTCAGGATCAGTAATGTAATATATGTACACAGTGACTGCACCAGCAGAATAGTGAGTGCAGCTCTGGGGTATAATACAAGAGGTAACTAAGGATCAGTAATGTAATGTATGCACACAGTGACTGCACCAGCAGAATAGTGAGTGCAGCTCTGGGGTATAAAACAGGATGTAACTCAGGATCAGTAATGTAATGTATGTACACAGTGACTGCACCAGCAGAATAGTGAGTGCAGCTCTGGAGTATAATACAGGAGGTAACTCAGGATCAGTAATGTAATGTATGTACACAGTGACTGTACCAGCAGAATAGTGAGTGCAGCTCTGGGGTATAATACAGGAGGTAACTCAGGATCAGTAATGTAATGTATGTACACAGTGACTGCACCAGCAGAATAGTGAGTGCAGCTCTGGGGCATGATACAGGATGTAACTCAGGATCAGTAATGTAATGTATGTACACAGTGTGTTGTGAATTCTGTGGCTGAATTCACTCCTGTGGTCACAAGTGGTATTGCAGCCTCTGGGCTTCCTCCCTCAGGTGTTTTGGTGAGCTCGTTGGCTGCCTTGCTATTTAACTCCACCTGAGTCTGTCTTCCTTGCTCCTTGTCAATGTTCCAGTGTTGGATCTGAGCTACTGCATCTTTCCTGTGGCCTGCTGCTCTGCTAGATAAGTGTTACTTTGTTTTTGTTTCCGTTTTTTCTGTCCAGCTGTGCTATTCTCTTTTGCTGGAAGCTCTGAGACGCAAAGGGTGCACCGCCGTGCCGTTAGTTCGGCACGGTGGGTCTTTTTGCCCCCCTTTGCGTGGTTCTGCTTTAGGGTTTTTTGTAGACTGCATAGTTCTCTTTGCTATCCTCGCTCTGTCTAGAATATCGGGCCTCACTTTGCTGAATCTATTTCATTTCTACGTTTTGTCTTTTCATCTTGCTAACAGTCATTATATGTGGGGGGGCTGCCTATTCCTTTGGGGTATTTCTCTGAGGCAAGTCAGGTTTGTATTTCTATCTTCAGGCTAGTCAGCTCCTCAGGCAGTGCCGAGTTGCATAGGTAGTGTTAGGCGCAATCCACTGCTGCTTTTAGTTGTGTGAGGATAGGTTCAGGTATTGCAGTCTGCAGAGATTCCACGTCTCAGAGCTTGTTCTATTGTTTTTGGGTTATTGCCATATCACTGTATGTGCGCTGATTACTGCACACTGTGTTGCCTGATAGCACAGCATAACAGTACAAGGAGCCAAACCAATGATTCTCAATAGAGGGAAAAAAGAAGTCCTGACATCATTTTTTTTTTTCTCCTCAGCTCTGTCTTCAGTTTTTTTTTTTTTTTTCCCCCTAGACATTAGAGTGCTTCAGGACACAGCTGTGGACATGGATATTCAGGCTCTGTGCTCCTCAATGGATAATCTCGTTATAAATGTACAAAAGATTCAAGATACAATTGATCAGAAATCTATGCTAGAACCAAGAATTCCTATTCCTGATTTGTTTTTTGGTGACAGAACTAAGTTCCTGAGCTTCAAAAATAATTGTAAGCTATTTCTGGCCTTGAAACCTCATTCTTCTGGTAATCCTATTCAACAGGTTTTGATTATTATTTCTTTTTTGCGCGGCGACCCACAGGACTGGGCGTTTTCTCTTGCGCCAGGAGACCCTGCATTGAGTAATGTTGATGCGTTTTTCCAGGCGCTTGGATTGCTTTACGATGAGCCTAATTCAGTGGATCAGGCTGAGAAAAATTTGCTGGCTTTGTGCCAGGGTCAGGATGATATAGAAGTATATTGTCAGAAATTTAGGAAATGGTCAGTACTCACTCAGTGGAATGAATCTGCGCTGGCAGCTTTGTTCAGAAAGGGTCTCTCTGAAGCTCTTAAGGATGTCATGGTGGGATTTCCTATGCCTGCTGGTTTGAATGAGTCTTTGTCTTTGGCCATTCAGATCGGTCGTCGCTTGCGCGAGCGTAAATCTGTGCACCATCTGGCGGTATTGTCTGAGAGTAAACCTGAGCCTATGCAGTGCGACAGGACTATGACTAAAGTTGAACGGCAAGAACACAGACGTCTGAACAGGCTGTGTTTCTACTGTGGTGATTCCACTCATGCTATTTCTAATTGTCCTAAGCGCACTAGGCGGTTCGATAGCTCTGCCGTCATTGGTACTGTACAGTCCAAATTCCTTCTGTCCATTACCTTGATATGCTCTTTGTCATCGTATTCTGTCATGGCGTTTGTGGATTCAGGCGCTGCCCTGAATCTGATGGATTTGGATTATGCTAAACGTTGTGGATTTTTCTTGGAGCCTTTGCGGTGTCCTATTCCGTTGAGAGGAATTGATGCTACACCTTTGGCCAAGAATAAGCCTCAGTACTGGGCCCAGCTGACCATGTGCATGGCTCCTGCACATCAGGAAGTTATTCGCTTTCTGGTACTGCATAATCTGCATGATGTGGTCGTGTTGGGGTTGCCATGGCTACAAACCCATAATCCAGTATTAGATTGGAACTCTATGTCAGTAACCAGCTGGGGTTGTCAGGGAGTACATGGTGATGTTCCATTTTTGTCTATTTCGTCATCCATTCCTTCTGACATCCCAGAGTTCTTGTCTGACTTTCAGGATGTATTTGAAGAGCCCAAGTCTGATGCCCTACCTCCGCATAGGAATTGTGATTGTGCTATCAATTTGATTCCTGGTAGTAAATTCCCTAAGGGTCGTTTATTTAATTTGTCCGTGCCTGAACACACCGCTATGCGCAGTTATGTGAAAGAATCCCTGGAGAAGGGACATATTCGCCCATCGTCATCACCATTGGGAGCAGGGTTCTTTTTTTGTAGCCAAAAAGGATGGTTCGCTAAGACCGTGTATTGATTACCGCCCTCTTAATAAGATCACTGTTAAGTTTCAGTATCCCTTGCCATTGATATCTGACTTGTTTGCTCGGATTAAGGGGGCTAGTTGGTTTACTAAGATTGATCTTCGTGGTGCGTATAATCTGGTGAGAATCAGGCAAGGAGATGAATGGAAAACGGCATTTAATACGCCCGAGGGTCATTTTGAGTATCTGGTGATGCCGTTCGGACTTGCCAATGCTCCATCTGTTTTTCAGTCTTTTATGCATGACATTTTCCGTGAGTATCTGGATAAATTCCTGATTGTTTACTTGGATGACATTTTGATCTTCTCTGATGATTGGGAGTCTCATGTGAAGCAAGTCAGAATGGTTTTCCAGGTACTGCGTGCTAATTCCTTGTTCGTGAAGGGATCAAAGTGTCTCTTCGGTGTGCAGAAAGTTTCATTTTTGGGGTTCATCTTTTCCCCTTCTACTATCGAGATGGATCCGGTTAAGGTCCAGGCCATCCAGGATTGGACTCAGCCGACATCTCTGAAAAGTCTGCAGAAATTCCTGGGCTTTGATAATTTTTATCGTCGCTTCATCTGTAATTTTTCTAGCATTGCCAGACCATTGACCGATTTGACCAAGAAGGGTGCTGATTTGGTTAATTGGTCTTCTGCTGCCGTGGAAGCTTTTCAGGAGTTGAAGCGTCGTTTTTGCTGTGCCCCTGTGTTGTGTCAACCAGATGTTTCTCTTCCGTTCCAGGTCGAGGTTGATGCTTCTGAGATTGGAGCAGGGGCGGTTTTGTCACAGAGAGGTTCTGGTTGCTCAGTGTTGAAACCATGTGCTTTCTTTTCCAGGAAATTTTCTGCTGCTGAGCGTAATTATGATGTGGGCAACCGAGAGTTGCTGGCCATGAAGTGGGCATTCGAGGAGTGGCGTCATTGGCTTGAGGGAGCTAAGCATCGCGTGGTGGTATTGACTGATCATAAGAATCTTACTTATCTCGAGTCTGCCAAGCGCTTGAATCCTAGACAGGCCCGTTGGTCGTTATTTTTTGCTCGTTTTGATTTTGTGATTTCGTACCTTCCGGGCTCTAAAAATGTGAAGGCGGATGCTCTGTCTAGGAGTTTTGTGCCCGACTCTCCGGGGTTATCTGAGCCGGCGAGTATCCTCAAGGAAGGAGTCATTGTGTCTGCCATCTCCCCTGATTTGCGGAGAGTGTTGCAGAAATTTCAGGCTAATAAACCTGATCGTTGTCCGGCCGAGAAACTGTTCGTCCCTGATAGGTGGACTAGTAAAGTTATCTCTGAACTTCATTGTTCGGTGCTGGCTGGTCATCCAGGAATCTTTGGTACCAGAGAGTTAGTGGCTAGATCCTTCTGGTGGCCATCTCTGTCACGGGATGTGCGTGCTTTTGTGCAGTCCTGTGGGATTTGTGCTAGGGCTAAGCCCTGCTGTTCACGTGCCAGTGGGTTGCTTTTGCCCTTGCCGGTCCCGAAGAGGCCTTGGACACATATTTCGATGGATTTCATTTCTGACCTTCCTGTTTCTCAAAAGATGTCGGTCATTTGGGTGGTCTGTGATCGCTTTTCTAAAATGGTCCATCTGGTGCCCTTGGTTAAATTGCCTTCCTCCTCTAATTTGGTGCCTTTGTTCTTCCAGCATGTGGTTCGTTTGCATGGCATTCCTGAGAATATTGTTTCTGACAGAGGTTCCCAGTTTGTCTCGAGGTTCTGGCGAGCCTTTTGTGGTAGGATGGGCATTGACCTATCTTTTTCCTCGGCCTTCCATCCTCAGACTAATGGCCAGACCGAACGAACCAATCAGACCTTGGAAACATATCTGAGATGTTTTGTTTCTGCTGACCAGGATGATTGGGTGTCATTTTTGCCGTTGGCTGAGTTCGCCCTTAAAAATCGGGCCAGCTCGGCTACCTTGGTCTCTCCATTTTTCTGCAATTCTGGGTTCCATCCTCGTTTCTCTTCAGGACAGGTTGAGTCTTCGGACTGTCCTGGTGTGGATTCTGTGGTGGACAGGTTGCAGCAGATCTGGACTCAGGTAGTGGACAATTTGACCTTGTCCCAGGAGAAGGCTCAGCTTTTCGCTAATCGTAGACGCCGTGTGGGTCCCCGACTTCGTGTTGGGGATCTGGTTTGGTTATCTTCTCGTCATATTCCTATGAAGGTTTCCTCTCCTAAATTTAAACCTCGTTTTATTGGTCCGTATAGGATTTCTGAGATTCTCAATCCGGTGTCTTTTCGTCTGACCCTCCCAGACTCCTTTTCCATACATAATGTATTCCATAGGTCGTTGTTGAGAAGATACGTGGCACCTATGGTTCCATCTGTGGAGCCTCCTGCCCCTGTTTTGGTGGAGGGGGAATTGGAGTATATTGTGGAGAAAATTTTGGATTCTCGTGTCTCTAGACGGAAACTCCAGTATCTGGTCAAATGGAAGGGTTATGCTCAGGAGGATAATTCCTGGGTTTTTGCCTCTGATGTCCATGCCCCAGATCTTGTTCGTGCCTTTCATGTGGCTCATCCTGGTCGGCCTGGGGGTTCTGGTGAGGGTTCAGTGACCCCTCCTCAAGGGGGGGGTACTGTTGTGAATTCTGTGGCTGAATACACTCCTGTGGTCACAAGTGGTATTGCAGCCTCTGGGCTTCCTCCCTCAGGTGTTTTGGTGAGCTCGTTGGCTGCCTTGCTATTTAACTCCACCTGAGTCTGTCTTCCTTGCTCCTTGTCAATGTTCCAGTGTTGGATCTGAGCTACTGCATCTTTCCTGTGGCCTGCTGCTCTGCTAGATAAGTGTTACTTTGTTTTTGTTTCCGTTTTTTCTGTCCAGCTGTGCTATTCTCTTTTGCTGGAAGCTCTGAGACGCAAAGGGTGCACCGCCGTGCCGTTAGTTCGGCACGGTGGGTCTTTTTGCCCCCCTTTGCGTGGTTCTGCTTTAGGGTTTTTTGTAGACTGCATAGTTCTCTTTGCTATCCTCGCTCTGTCTAGAATATCGGGCCTCACTTTGCTGAATCTATTTCATTTCTACGTTTTGTCTTTTCATCTTGCTAACAGTCATTATATGTGGGGGGGCTGCCTATTCCTTTGGGGTATTTCTCTGAGGCAAGTCAGGCTTGTATTTCTATCTTCAGGCTAGTCAGCTCCTCAGGCTGTGCCGAGTTGCATAGGTAGTGTTAGGCGCAATCCACTGCTGCTTTTAGTTGTGTGAGGATAGGTTCAGGTATTGCAGTCTGCAGAGATTCCACGTCTCAGAGCTTGTTCTATTGTTTTTGGGTTATTGCCATATCACTGTATGTGCGCTGATTACTGCACACTGTGTTGCCTGATAGCACAGCATAACAACAGTGACTGCACCAGCAGAATAGTGAGTGCAGCTCTGGGGTATAATACAGGATGTAACTCAGGATCAGTAATGTAATGTATGTACACAGTGACTACACCAGCAGAATAGTGAGTGCAGCTCTGGAGTATAATACAGGATGTAACTCAGGATCAGTGATGTAATGTATGTACACAGTGACTGCACCAGCAGAATAGTGAGTGCAGCTCTGGAGTATAATACAGGATGTAACTCAGGATCAGTAATGTAATGTATGTACACAGTGACTGCACCAGCAGAATAGTGAGTGCAGCTCTGGAGTATAATACAGGATGTAACTCAGGATCAGTAATGTAATGTATGTACACAGTGACTGCACCAGCAGAATAGTGAGTGCAGCTCTGGAGTATAATACAGGATGTAACTCAGGATCAGTAATGTAATGTATGTACACAGTGACTGCACCAGCAGAATAGTGAGTGCAGCTCTGGAGTATAATACAGGATGTAACTCAGGATCAGTGATGTAATGTATGTACACAGTGACTGCACCAGCAGAATAGTGAGTGCAGCTCTGGGGTATAATACAGGATGTAACTCAGGATCAGTAATGTAATGTATGTACACAGTGACTGCACCAGCAGAATAGTGAGTGCAGCTCTGGGGTATAATACAAGAGGTAACTAAGGATCAGTAATGTAATGTATGCACACAGTGACTGCACCAGCAGAATAGTGAATGCAGCTCTGGAGTATAATACAGGAGGTAACTCAGGATCAGTAATGTAATGTATGTACACAGTGACTGCACCAGCATAATAGTGAGTGCAGCTCTGGAGTATAATACAGGATGTAACTCAGGATCAGTAATGTAATGTATGTACACAGTGACTGCACCAGCAGAATAGTGAGTGCAGCTCTGGGGTATAAAACAGGATGTAACTCAGGATCAGTAATGTAATATATGTACACAGTGACTGCACCAGCAGAATAGTGAGTGCAGCTCTGGTGTATAATACAGGAGGTAACTCAGGATCAGTAATGTAATGTATGTACACAGTGACTGTACCAGCAGAATAGTGAGTGCAGCTCTGGGGTATAATACAGGAGGTAACTCAGGATCAGTAATGTAATGTATGTACACAGTGACTGCACCAGCAGAATAGTGAGTGCAGCTCTGGGGCATGATACAGGATGTAACTCAGGATCAGTAATGTAATGTATGTACACAGTGACTGCACCAGCAGAATAGTGAGTGCAGCTCTGGGGTATAATACAGGATGTAACTCAGGATCAGTAATGTAATGTATGTACACAGTGACTACACCAGCAGAATAGTGAGTGCAGCTCTGGAGTATAATACAGGATGTAACTCAGGATCAGTGATGTAATGTATGTACACAGTGACTGCACCAGCAGAATAGTGAGTGCAGCTCTGGAGTATAATACAGGATGTAACTCAGGATCAGTAATGTAATGTATGTACACAGTGACTGCACCAGCAGAATAGTGAGTGCAGCTCTGGAGTATAATACAGGATGTAACTCAGGATCAGTAATGTAATGTATGTACACAGTGACTGCACCAGCAGAATAGTGAGTGCAGCTCTGGAGTATAATACAGGATGTAACTCAGGATCAGTGATGTAATGTATGTACACAGTGACTGCACCAGCAGAATAGTGAGTGCAGCTCTGGGGTATAATACAGGATGTAACTCAGGATCAGTAATGTAATGTATGTACACAGTGACTGCACCAGCAGAATAGTGAGTGCAGCTCTGGAGTATAATACAGGATGTAACTCAGGATCAGTAATGTAATGTATGAACACAGTGACTGCACCAGCAGAATAGTGAGTGCAGCTCTGGAGTATAATACAGGATGTAACTCAGGATCAGTAATGTAATGTATGAACACAGTGACTGCACCAGCAGAATAGTGAGTGCAGCTCTGGAGTATAATACAGGATGTAACTCAGGATCAGTAATGTAATGTATGTACACAGTGACTGCACCAGCAGAATAGTGAGTGCAGCTCTGGAGTATAATACAGGATGTAACTCAGGATCAGCAATGTAATGTATGTACACAGTGACTGCACCAGCAGAATAGTGAGTGCAGCTCTGGAGTATAATACAGGATGTAACTCAGGATCAGCAATGTAATGTATGTACACAGTGACTGCACCAGCAGAATAGTGAGTGCAGCTCTGGAGTATAACACAGGATGTAACTCAGGATCAGTGATGTAATGTATGTACACAGTGACTGCACCAGCAGACTAGTGAATGCAGCTCTGGGGTATAATACAGGATGTAACTCAGGATCAGTGATGTAATGTATGTACACAGTGACAGAATAGTTAGTGCAGCTCTTGAGTATTTCATGTAGATAACATACAGCCCTCTTGATGCTTTTTTCTTCTGTAGACAGTAATGAATATAGTGATTAGTCACTTATCACGCTTCGCAGTCCTTTACAGCAGACAAGTGAGGTTGATTCTCGTGTGGGATCGAATACATTGATTAAATGCTTAATGCTGCAGGTGATAGATGGCAGCCAAGTGTTGTCGCAGTGGCAGAGTTCAGTGATACCTCTGAGCACTCGTGACCTTCAGCCGACAAGAATATCTTCAAGGTCAAACTATTACGGAGTTAAACTGCACTTAAGCCAAGTTACCAAGAACTGCGGCTACGTTAGATAATAACCTAAATTACACGATGATAGCGAATGCCATCACTCGGAGGATAAGGCTCATCATTCCAGATGACAGACGGCAACTATGTACAATTATGGTAAGATCCTGAGTGCTAAGGCCTCTTTCACACTTCAGTTATTTGGCATCAGTCTAAAACCGCCATTTTCCTCAAATAACGGATCCGTCATTTTTTTTTGACGGATCCGTTATTTTCCCATAGACTTGCATTAGTGACGGATTGTGACGGATGGTCGTCCGTTCCATCCGCCACACGACGGATCCGTCGAAATTTGGCGGACGTTTTCTGAAAATAGACGGACATTGGAACGTTTTTTGTCACCGCTGAAATGGCGGATCGCGACGGATCCGTCGCGTCCGCCATTCCATAGAATGGCCGCCTATGGGCGACGTATCCGCCGCAACAGTTTTTTCGGCGGATCCGTCGCCCCAATCCGTTTTTTCAATTGCGCATGCTCCAAAAAGTAGATACTTCTCCCAGACAACCCCCAAGTAACGGATCCGTCAAAAAAACGGATCCGTTAGAACCGTTTTCGCAACAATTGTGACGGATCCGTCAATCCGTCACTATGTCGGTAGTGACTGACGCCAAAAGACTGAAGTGTGAAAGAGGCCTAAGACGTCTTTACAATATTTTGCAGAAATTTCTGAGCTCTGGTGAAGAACGTTACATTGATGTAAGTCGCCATCATTACATCACAGTCAGGGCTGTGCACCACCGAATGCCAGGAGCAAATATAGCGAGGCCTTACTGCTATACGTATGTCATTGATAAAGACAATAAGAGTCAAAATAACAGTAACAATAGTTTTCTTTACCAATATCATCATTAAATATAATCCCTGCTGGCCCAGTAGGTTCCTGAAAGTGTCTCTCTTGTCCCATGGGCGATAAAAAATATGCCTTGTATGTCAACTGAAATACTACTACTAATAGTCAAGATAAATCCCTGGTGTCTAGTGGGCTAATAATAATAACCCTGGTGTCTAGAGGGCTAATAATATTCCTGATGACTGGTGGGCTAATAATATTCCTGATGACTGGTGGGCTAACAATAATATCCCTGGTGTATAGTGGACTAATAATACTATTATTGGTGTCTAGTTGCCTAATAATAGTCATTTGTGTCTAGTCGGATGATGATACTATCCCAGATGTCCAGTAGGCTAAAATATTGTCCCTGCTGTCTAGCTGAATTAAAATAACACCTCTTGTAGATCATGACTGCGGAGACCTGTGTGTTGTAAACAGTGCATTCCCCCCCCCCCGCCCACCAGTCCCAAAAAGACAACGCAAACAGGCCAAGATGGTTTGAACAGGTCGGTCACAGTTTATTAGTTTGATAAGCAGGGAGGGGCAATTACAGTTCGCAACGGGCTCACAGCGATGGACCCAGTCTGCGACCACCGGGCGGGCAGCCAATGAGTGGCTACGAACCTTTGCCCCTCCCTCCACTTCCGCAATGGAGGATCATGTGTACTACCTACACATGACTCCGACCCCCACCCACCAGCGTTGGGGGCTGTTTGATCCCATCCTGCAGTCCTGACAAAAATATATCAAGTCCAATGTCCGTGAGATGAAGACCGTCGGACCTCAGTACCCCTAAGTTATCGCCTTCCAGTTGGTAGTGGCGAACTACGATGCCAAATTTTTTTCTTTACGAATCTTGCCACTCTCAGGTTGACCGTTTTTCTTGCTCGTTTTATAGCTTTTGGGCCCTTAGCTCCGTGCCAAACCGCTCGTGGCACTAACTCCGACCATACCAAAATCATATCCAGTAACAGATAGAAATAACACTCGATATCAGCTTTCATCGTTGCACTGAGCTCGATACCTCTCCGTTTACCCAGATCATTGCCACCAGCATGCAAAACTACTATCATGGGCCCTTTGGCCCTCTTAGACTACGTTCACACTAGCGTTATGCTAGTTTGCGTCGGGCGACGCAGCGGCGACGCATGCGTCATGCGCCCCTATATTTAACATGGGGGACGCATGCGTTTTTGTTTGTTGCCTTGTGCGACGCATGCGTCTTTTTTGCCGCGAGCGTCGGACCAAGAAAACGCAACAAGTTGCATTTTTCTTGCGTCCAAATTTCGGCAAAAAACGACGCATGCGTCGCAAAATGCAGCGTTTTTGCGTGCGTTTTGGTGCGTTTTTATTTGCGTTGTGCATTGCGTCGCCGACGCAGCGGTGCACAACGCAAATGTGAACGTAGCCTATGCGATGTTGACTACTTATGGGAAGATCTTTTGCCATTGTAGCCCTCTGATACCTCTCCAGTTGACCTCTACGTTCCTGAAGCCTAAATTCGCACCTCCCGGCCGATGTTCGGCCCTTTTCTTAGGCCATTAGATGAACAAGTGTCCAACCACCCAAAATTTGGGTTTTTGGACTCCTGAAAAAGACAAGATTTGTTACTTAAACAAGTCGGGTCTTATGTATCTGGCAAAACATGTGTACTTCCATCGACTCAAACGCTGCACTTCGGCCTCTGGAATCCCGGCCTTGGCTGCCTCGGTAGCGGCCCCATATGGAAGAAATGTGTCCCGTATTCCACCGGATCAACGCCAACGGCTTCGAGACACCGATTAAAAATTGCGTGGAACTGGTATTTAGTAAGGGGGGAGCCATCTACAGTGGGGCAAAAAAGTATTTAGTCAGTCAGCAATAGTGCAAGTTCCACCACTTAAAAAGATGAGAGGCGTCTGTAATTTACATCATAGGTAGACCTCAACTATGGGAGACAAACTGAGAAAAAAAAATCCAGAAAATCACATTGTCTGTTTTTTTATCATTTTATTTGCATATTATGGTGGAAAATAAGTATTTGGTCAGAAACAAAATTTCATCTCAATACTTTGTAATATATCCTTTGTTGGCAATGACAGAGGTCAAACGTTTTCTGTAAGTCTTCACAAGGTTGCCACACACTGTTGTTGGTATGTTGGCCCATTCCTCCATGCAGATCTCCTCTAGAGCAGTGATGTTTTTGGCTTTTCGCTTGGCAACACGGACTTTCAACTCCCTCCAAAGGTTTTCTATAGGGTTGAGATCTGGAGACTGGCTAGGCCACTCCAGGACCTTGAAATGCTTCTTACGAAGCCACTCCTTCGTTGCCCTGGCGGTGTGCTTTGGATCATTGTCATGTTGAAAGACCCAGCCACGTTTCATCTTCAATGCCCTTGCTGATGGAAGGAGGTTTGCACTCAAAATCTCACGATATATGGCCCCATTCATTCTTTCATGTACCCGGATCAGTCTTCCTGGCCCCTTTGCAGAGAAACAGCCCCAAAGCATGATGTTTCCACCACCATGCTTTACAGTAGGTATGGTGTTTGATGGATGCAACTCAGTATTCTTTTTCCTCCAAACACGACAAGTTGTGTTTCTACCAAACAGTTCCAGTTTGGTTTCATCAGACCATAGGACATTCTCCCAAAACTCCTCTGGATCATCCAAATGCTCTCTAGCAAACTTCAGACGGGCCCGGACATGCACTGGCTTAAGCAGTGGGACACGTCTGGAACTGCAGGATCTGAGTCCATGGTGGCGTAGTGTGTTACTTATGGTAGGCCTTGTTACATTTGTCCCAGCTCTCTGCAGTTCATTCACTAGGTCTCCCCGCGTGGTTCTGGGATTTGTGCTCACTTGTTCTTGTGATCATTCTGACCCCACGGGGTGGGATTTTGCGTGGAGCCCCAGATCGAGGGAGATTATCAGTGGTCTTGTATGTCTTCCATTTTCTAATTATTGCTCCCACTGTTGATTTCTTCACTCCAAGCTGGTTGGCTATTGCAGATTCAGTCTTCCCAGCCTGGTGCAGGGCTACAATTTTGTTTCTGGTGTCCTTTGACAGCTGTTTGGTCTTCACCATAGTGGAGGTTGGAGTCAGACTGTTTGAGGGTGTGCACAGGTGTCTTTTTATACTGATAACAAGTTTAAACAGGTGCCATTACTACAGGTAATGAGTGGAGGAAAGAGGAGACTCTTAAAGAAGAAGTTACAGGTCTGTGAGAGCCAGAAATCGTGATTGTTTGTTTCTGACCAAATACTTATTTTCCACCATAATATGCAAATAAAATGATAAAAAAATAGACAATGTGATTTTCTGGATTTTTTTTTTCTCAGTTTGTCTCCCATAGTTGAGGTCTACCTATGATGTAAATTACAGACGCCTCTCATCTTTTTAAGTGGTGGAACTTGCACTATTGCTGACTGACTAAATACTTTTTTGCCCCACTGTATATGTGACAGAAAGAATCTACTTGCGTGTTTTATTGCCATGTATCGTCTGACTATGTTGAGTGGGCATACGGGACCGTCCGACGACTTAACGAGGACCCACGTCCCTCTCCCGGCAGGATCGCATTTGGATTTGCACACCCTGCAGTTCGTCGCTGCATATGACGAGGTCTTCGTTAATTAGACTGCCTTCCGACGAGGTTTTTGAATGCTAATACGAAGCGCTTCAAAAAAAGCAATGGCGAACGCAGCCGATACTAGGATTGCCTCATATTGGGACTTGCACACCGATGGGGAAATTGTGATAATATTGTGCAGTAGCCTCAACGAAATGGGACGACGACATTCCTGACTAGGTTGGAGACTTTTCCAGCCTTTAACGGCTTGTCTGATGAAAAAATACTTTGTCACGTCCGCCCACCCCATTAGCTGGAAGAAAAAGGCTATTCCCGAAAGATGACGCTGCGCCGATGTTCCTGACGCGCCTGAGCAGATTCAAGAGATCAACCAGCACCTCGCATCTTGCCCGATCGCACCTATCGACCGGTCTTCCATGAATTAATGAGCACCACTCGACCCACGCCTTATCGTAAATCTGCCAGGTAGCCAATGTCACCGATGTGCAGATCAATGGCATCATTGATTGGCTACCGTGTCCAAAAGGAGTGTTGGACACTGGACACCCGATGGTTGCGCGTTCGGGAGGAGAGCTTTGAAGGCCTGCCAATCGAAAAATAACAGAATCTATTTGCTTATTTTATTGCCATGTATCATATGACTATGTTAAGTGGGCATACGGGACCATCCGACGACTTAACGAGGACCTACGTCCCTCTCCCGGCGGGATCGCATTTGGATTTGCGCACTGGACACCCGATGGTTGCGCTTTCGGGAGGAGAGCTTTGAAGGCCTGCCAATTGGAAAATAACAGAGAGTTAACAATGTTATCATTGACCGACATTACTGTGGCACGACACCAGATGTTGTGTTTCAGGCATAGTAATGCTGGGCGGCGCAGGAGAGCGAGTAAGGGTGGGGAAGCAGAAGACATGCTGTTTAAGCTCTTTGCTGTGACGGGGTGCTTGGTTGAGAATCTGATGTTCCTTTTCTCTAGTTGTGCGCCCCAGAGCTCGACTGTAGCTACAGTCGAAAAAGACTTCTAGCAGAGCTGAGTTTCGGACCCAGCCAGCTGTGGTCCATAGCTCTGGCCAGCTCCCATTGCACCATTGGTTCTCGCAGATTGCAACAAAACTGTTTTTGAGATTTCCTCCCGCTGCTAGTCCTAAATCTTGGCTTAGCATCTCTTGAGACATGATGCAAGTATGGCAGTTGTAGGAATTTAGGAATGTTTTCCAGACTAGCAAGTCTTCCTTCAGTGTGCAGGTAAGCCTAATTCTATGGCCTGGCTAGGAGATGCCCTTTGTCGCTAGTGACAGACGGTGTGAAAAGGTTCTGCCCACCGGCATTACGTGGCAAGCGAAATTGAGAAAACCTAGCAGGGATTGCATTTGTTGGAGGGTGACTTTTTTAACTCCGTAGAAGTCTTCTACCATTTGCAGAGTTTTTTGCAATTTATCCGCTGGCAATCTAAAAACCATTGCGTTGGTATCTATTTCGATGCCAAGGAAAGGCAACACATTACACGGGCTGACTGTTTTTTTCTGTTGAGAGCAGTACACCAAAATGAGTGGTTAGAAACTTAAATTTTTGGAGAAGGAAGGAGCAAAGTTTAGAGTCTTTTGGTCCTACGAACAAGAAATCGTCACGGTAGTGAACCGTCGAATTGCTGCCGGTTTCGTAACGTACTACCCAGTCCAAAAAAGTACTGAAAAGCTCGAAATAGTGACAGGAGATGGAGCAACCCATCGGTAGGCACATGTCGAAGTAAAAGAGCTGGTCTACCTTACAACCTAACAGGTGGAAGCACTCGGGGTGAACGGGTAAAAGGCGGAATGCTGACTCTATGTCCGATTTTGCCAGCAGGGCACCGGGCCCAGCTGTCTGTACGAGTTCGACTGCTCTGTCAAATAAAGCATAGGTTACTGACGCTTCTTCTGGGAGTATTGCGTTGTTAACCGAACCGCCTTTAGGGTATGAGAGGTGATGTATTAACCAATATTTTCCCGGTTCTTTTTTTGGGACAATGCCTAAGGGTGAGATTCTGAAATTACTGAAAGGCGGCGATGTAAATGGGCCCGCCATCCTGCCTAGTTCAACCTCTTTTTCGGGCCCAATGACCAGACACCTTGTGGTGGGCAGCGGCACCCGGCGAAGACGTAGCGATGCCTGCCGCACCCTCTGGAGCCATGCGTGGGGCAGCGAAAGGAGCACGCCGACTTGGAAGCGCCGGCTCCCCGCTGACACATAGGCGCTCGGGAGGGCGGGAGGAGCGCCCCAAGCGTCTACCCGGAGGCAACGCTGCAGCGCCGGTGATAGGAGCGCCGTGGCTGAGGACAGAAGCCCCGGCAGAGCGGGAGAGGATGAATAGCCCGCTGGACTGGCAGTGGACAGAGGTGAGTCCGTGGGCGAGGGAGAGGGTACTGGCAGTCCAGGAGAGGGGGCAGTGGGAGATCTGGAGATGCTGCCCGTGTGACCCTGGGAAAGGATAGGAGAGGACTGAGCTCTAGGGGAGAGAATAGGAGAGGAGGGAGCCCTGGGGGATGATGGGGAGGCCTGAGAGGAGGCTAGAGGGTCTCAAGAGGGCACAGGAAGGTGAGCGCCCATGCCCGATATAAGGTATTGTATTCACTGCTCACCTTCCTGTGCTGCTCTCGGCCGTAGGGCCTCGATCATGGCTTCAAACATGGTTGTCAGGAAGACTGGGACAACAAATGTACAAATGCTTCCAGGGGGTCAGCCAGGGAGAAAGAGGAAGGCACTGACCCCGGCACCTGGATTTAACCTTTGTGGGTGTAGCCGGATGCCCCTTCTTCTTTCTTCCCGTTGGTCAGCTGGGCTTCCCAATTATGCCATCACCTGGGGGAGTAGTGGGTGGGGGGAATTGGCACTGCACTGTGTTTCCTACTAGCCTTTCCATAGGGGCTCCACAGTCCGAGGCCCATTCCCTATTTCGGTACCGTGCTTGCCAGAATGCAGATTCTCTTTTTTGTAGCTAGTGCATCCAAGAAATGATGGTCAGAAAACTTATCTATGATATCAGTGGGGACCCCAGACGGAGGAGGAAGTGTCAGCTGATGTTCTCTCCTCCATCATACTCTCTCTGCTTCTGACTTCTCAGCACAGCGTGCATGAAGATGTCATTAGTTCGTGCGCGTTGTTCTAAGCAGTGAAGAGCTCCAGAGTACTCACTGCAGAGACTGGAGCAGCAGGAAAGCAAGGAGAGGTGAGTACTTATTTATTTAAATAATTGAAAAGATTGTGGGGCCATTATACTGTAAGGAGGACTATGTGGGGCCATTATACAGTATGGAGGACTATGAGGGGCCACTTATACTGAATAGAGGACTATGCTGACCCATTATACTCTATGGAACACTTTGTAGGGCCATTATACTGTATGGAAACCTACTACTGTATGTGGGGCCTATTATACTGTATGGAAGGCAATGTGGGGCTATTATACTGTATGAATGACTAGTTGATGCCCTTAAATTGAATGGAGGACTATGTGGGGCAATACTGCATTCAAATCTATGTGGGGTTCATTATACTCTATGGAGGACTATCTGGGGCCAATATACTGTATGGGTAATGTCTGAGGCCCATTATTCTATATGGATGACTATGTGGGGTCCATTATATTGTATGGAGGACTATGTGAGGCCCATTTTTACTGTATGTAAGGCAATGTTGGGCCCAATATACTGTGTAGAGGACTATGTGGGGGCTCATTATTCTATATGGAGGACTATGTGAGGCCCATTATACTGTATGGAGAGCTATGTAGAGCCCTATTATATGGGGGCAGTGTTGTGTTGGGGCTGTCATACTGTGTGAGGAATGTGGGGGGCCATTATATTGTATGGAGGCCTGTTATACTGTATGCAGCACCGTGTGGGTGTCACAGTTGGGACATCATACTGTGTTGGGGTCACCTTACTTTTCTGGGGTTGTTGGGGAGGGGGTACAGTAGGCTCATCATACTATGTGTATGCATGGTACTGTGTAGGAATTCACTGTAGGGGTATCATACTGTGTTTGGGGGGGGGACTTTTATTGACTTCATGCTTTATGGGGGCAATGAAATGGGAATCTGGGGACTTTAGTGGGAGGAAAATTAGTTTGTAAGGGCCGCAAAGTTTTGAAGTATGCTCTCCTGTGACCCCACCTAATATTATTTTCGGGGTGACCCAATGAGAAATTATGCTATGGGGCCCCATGATTTCTATGTCCGCCCCTGTTTCCAGCCAATACATAATGTCATGCCTATGTATCACACCATATGTAAGAGTATGTCCGGGACAAACGTGCATGGAATAAACGTTATGCTTATCTCCATTTTCTCTAGTGCCTAGGAATCTTGGATTTTTTAAAGCAATAGATATAGATAGGAATGGGCAAGTGCAGTGGATGGCACAGTAGAAGCAAGAAATAGACAGGTATAGCATAGAAACAGTTAAAATGTTCAGGAACTGTTATGATAAGGTAATTCAGTACCGCAATGGACATAGAGGTCAGAGCACATACAGTGACCTGACAATAACCCAAAAACATAGAACGAGCTCTGAGACGTGGGAACTCTGCTGACCACAATCCCTAATCCTCTCCAACCACACTAGAGGCAGCCGTGGATTGCGCCTAACGCTCCCTATGCAACTCGGCACAGCCTGAGAAACTAGCTAGCCTGAAGATAGAAAATAAGCCTACCTTGCCTCAGAGAAATACCCCAAAGGAAAAGGCAGCCCCCACATATAATGACTGTGAGTTAAGATGAAAAGGCAAATGTAGAGATGAAATAGATTTAGCAAAGTGAGGCCCAACTTTCTGAACAGAGCGAGGATAGGAAAGGTAACTTTGCGGTCAACACAAAACCCTACAAAAACCACGCAAAGGGGGCAAAAAGACCCTCCGTACCGAACTAACGACACGGAGGTACACCCTCTGCGTCCCAGAGCTTCCAGCAAGCAGGAAAAAACAAATAGACAAGCTGGACAGAAAAAACAGCAAACAAAATAGCAAAGCGGAACTTAGCTATGCAGAGCAGCAGGCCACAGGAACGATCCAGGAGGAAACAGGTCCAATACTAGAACATTGACTGGAGGCCAGGATCAAAGCACTAGGTGGAGTTAAATAGAGCAGCACCTAACGACTTCACCACATCACCTGAGGAAGGAAACTCAGAAGCCGCAGTACCACTTTCCTCCACCAACGGAAGCTCACAGAGAGAATCAGCCGAAGTACCACTTGTGACCACAGGAGGGAGCTCTGCCACAGAATTCACAACAGTACCCCCCCCTTGAGGAGGGGTCACCGAACCCTCACCAGAGCCCCCAGGACGACCAGGATGAGCCATATGAAAGGCACGAACAAGATCGGGAGCATGGACATCAGAGGCAAAGACCCAGGAATTATCTTCCTGAGCATAACCCTTCCACTTAACCAGGAGTTTCCGTCTTGAAACACGACAATCCAAAATCTTCTCCACAATATACTCCAACTCCCCCTCCACCAAAACCGGGGCAGGAGGATCAACAGATGGAACCATAGGTGCCACGTATCTCCGCAACAATGACCTATGGAATACGTTATGTATGGAAAAAGAATCTGGAAGGGTCAGACGAAAAGACACAGGATTAAAGGGACACTGTCACCTGAATTTGGAGGGAACAATCTTCAGCCATGGAGGCGGGGTTTTTGGGTTTTTGATTCACCCTTTCTTTACCCGCCGGCTGCATGCTGGCTGCAATATTGGATTGTAGTTCATTCTCTGTCCTCCGTAGTACATGCCTGAACAAGGTGCAATCTTGCCTTGCGCAGGCGTGTACTATGGAGGACAGAGAATGAACTACAATCCAATATTGCAGCCAGCATGCAGCCGGCGGGTAAGGAAAGGGTGTATCAAAAACCCCAAAACCCCGCCTCCATGGCTGAAGATTGTTCCCTCCAAATCCAGGTGACAGTGTCCCTTTAAGAACCTCAGAAATCCTATACGGACCAATGAAACGAGGTTTAAACTTAGGAGAGGAAACCTTTATAGGAATATGACGAGAAGATAACCAAACCAAATCCCCAACACGAAGTCGGGGACCCACACAGCGTCTGCGATTAGCGAAACGTTGAGCCTTCTCCTGGGACAAGGTCAAATTGTCCACTACATGAGTCCAAATCTGCTGCAACCTGTCCACCACAGTATCCACACCAGGACAGTCCGAAGACTCAACCTGCCCTGAAGAGAAACGAGGATGGAACCCAGAGTTGCAGAAAAACGGCGAAACCAAGGTAGCCGAGCTTGCCCGATTATTAAGGGCGAACTCAGCCAAAGGCAAAAAGGACACCCAGTCATCCTGATCAGCAGAAACAAAGCATCTCAGATATGTTTCCAAGGTCTGATTGGTTCGTTCGGTCTGGCCATTAGTCTGAGGATGGAAAGCCGAGGAAAAAGACAAGTCAATGCCCATCCTACCACAAAAGGCTCGCCAAAACCTCGAAACAAACTGGGAACCTCTGTCAGAAACGATATTCTCTGGAATGCCATGTAAACGAACCACATGCTGGAAGAACAATGGCACCAAATCAGAGGAGGAAGGTAATTTAGACAAGGGTACCAAATGGACCATCTTAGAGAAGCGATCACAGACCACCCAAATGACTGACATCTTTTGAGAGACGGGAAGATCTGAAATAAAATCCATAGAGATATGTGTCCAAGGCCTCTTCGGGACCGGCAAGGGCAAAAGCAACCCACTGGCACGAGAACAGCAGGGCTTAGCCCGAGCACAAATCCCACAGGACTGCACAAAAGTACGCACATCCCGCGACAGAGATAGCCACCAAAAGGATCTAGCCACTAACTCTCTGGTACCAAAGATTCCAGGATGACCAGCCAACACCGAACAATGAACCTCAGAGATAACTTTATTCGTCCACCTATCAGGGACAAACAGTTTCTCCACTGGGCAACAATCAGGTTTATTAGCCTGAAATTTTTGCAGCACCCGCCGCAAATCAGGGGAGATGGCAGACACAATTACTCCCTCTTTGAGGATACCCGCCAACTCAGATAAACCCGGAGAGTCGGGCACAAAACTCCTAGACAGAGCATCCGCCTTCACATTTTTAGAGCCCGGAAGGTACGAAATCACAAAGTCAAAACGGGCAAAAAACAGCGACCAACGAGCCTGTCTAGGATTCAACCGCTTGGCAGACTCGAGATAAGTCAAGTTCTTATGATCAGTCAAGACCACCACACGATGCTTAGCTCCTTCAAGCCAATGACGCCACTCCTCGAATGCCCACTTCATGGCCAGCAACTCTCGATTGCCCACATCATAATTTCGCTCAGCAGGCGAAAACTTCCTGGAAAAGAAGGCGCATGGTTTCATCACCTGTTCTGTCCTCACTAGCTGAGGCAGGCTCATACGTAGCTATACAGTCAGCTAAACCGCTATACCGGGGTCCAATAAGGAGACTGTGGTTGAGTCTGTGCTTTATTAAACGTAGTGGTATATTGATGCGGTGAAACTGTGAACAATGATATACATAGAATCAGTGCATGGCATAGAAGATACATAATACACATGATATACATTATGCATAACATTTAGAAAGCTAGTGACTAAACTGGGAGTACAACTGGTTAAACTAAGCTAATATAGAGCAGGAATATCTATATGAAGCATAAAGACATACCGGCAATGCAATCGCAAGGGGGATGAAGTGAAGCGTCTTTCCTTGAAGGCAAACTGAAGAAAGTGAAAGGAAAAATGGAGGGAAATGGAGGCTGAGCTACCATAATGCATTGCAAAGGAGGAGGAGAATCAGACATGGATAATACAAAAACAAGATTGAACTGCCAACATAACTCTGGCCGCTAGAGGGAGCCAAAGCATCACAGATGAATAAAGGCATGAATATATCAATACTGTGTACTGAGGAAACTGCAATTATGCAAGCAAATAATCAGGGTAACAATATTAGATGGCGGAGACAGAACACTCCCCGTCTGGCATCAACGGATGTCACTACTCCTTTCTTCCGAAGGCAACAATAGGACCAGTTCAGATACCAGTCTGGAAAATGTCTTAGGTTCATTCCCTTTGGTCATCCTTAGCTCAACTTTGCGGACGTTGCCGTCCTTGCTCGGGAACGTTGCGGTAACTAGACCAAGTGGCCACTGGTTCCGGTGAATCTGACAGTCTTTCACCAGAACAAGGTCACCTATGTTCAGATTAGGTTTAGCAGATTGCCACTTCGTACGTGGCTGCAGGGTAGACAAATATTGCTTGCGCCACCTGTCCCAGAAAGTAATTGCAAGACTTTGTACCTGTCTCCATTGGCGCTTGTAGAGGTCCTTAGCGTCGAATCCTCCTGGAGGGGCACTGAACAGTCCCGTTTTCTGGGTAAGTAGAGTAGCTGGAGTCAATAACAAGGGCTCCTCAGGGTCGTTAGAAACTGGAACCAGGGGTCTTGCATTGATTATAGCTGCAGCTTCAGCCAAGAAGGTGATTAGGCTTTCGTGGGTAAGCCTCGCTGCTCCTTTACATTTTTCTGTGCCACAAGTTCTGGTAGCCATGAATGAGCAAGCTATATGTGTCAGGCAGGTAATGGCTCGAGTAAGTGACTTCCAACTTGAGAATCTGTCGAACCTGCAAGATCCAAGCTGGATAACAGAGGTCATTGTATGTAGTATAGACACCTGAGGGCAGATTTCAGAATCTGAGTCCTCTCCTACAAGTTCGAAGGTGTCTGGAAAACATTCCTCAATGTACAATAGTTTTGGTCCAGAGAGCCACGTTGTGCTTCCTAGTCGACTTGCGTCAACTGCTCTAGTTGCATGATCTGCGGGATTCTGGTCTGTGGGTATGTAATGCCACTGCTGTGGGTGAACTGATCTCCTGATTCGTAGCACTCTGTTATTGACATAAACGTAGAATCGCCTGGTTTCGTTGTGGATATATCCCAGGACTACTTTGCTGTCTGAGTAGAACTTGGCCTGTGTCAGGTCGATATCCATTTCGGATGCAATGAACTCCGCTAACTCAACGGCTAAGACTGCGGCACAAAGCTCTAACCTGGGTATAGTGTGCTCTGGTTGTGGTGCGAGTTTGGCCTTTCCCATGACGAAACCAATGTGGCACTGACATTTGGAGTCTACAGTTTTGAGGTAGGCAACAGCGGCAATTGCTTTGACAGAAGCATCTGCAAATACGTACAGTCTTTGGCTCTGTATCTCAGTAGATGGCACAGGGGTGTATGGTCTTGGCATATGCAAGTTGGAGAGTGCCGCTAACAAGTTCTTCCACTCTTCCCACTGGATCCTCTTATCAGGTGGCAGAGGTGCATCCCAGTCAGATGTTTCCCTAGTTAAGTCTCTTAGTAGGGCCTTGCCTTGTATAGTAACAGGAGCTGCAAAACCCAAGGGGTCGTACAGACTGTTGATGGTAGACAGGACGCCTCTACGTGTGAAAGGCCTTTCTTCCTGGCTGACCTGAAAGGTGAAAGTGTCAGATTGTAGATTCCAGAGAAGCCCGAGGCTGCGTTGCATTGGTGCGGGGTCTGACCCCAGGTCCAGGTCTCTGAGACCATTACATAGGTCTTGAGAAGGGAACGCTTCCATGAGTTCTTGGCTGTTTGAGGCTATTTTATGAAGCCTAAGGTTCGAGTAGGCAAGCATGTCCTGAGCTCTCCTGAGAAGACTGATGGCAGTCTCATTTGAAGGCATGGCTTTTAGACAGTCGTCGACATAAAAGTCCTTTTCTATGAATTGTCTGACATCTGCTCCGTATTCTGGTTCTCCTTCCTGAGCTGACCTTTTGAGTCCGTAAATGGCGACTGCAGGGGAAGGACTGTTGCCAAAGATGTGCACTCTCATGCGATACTCTGTGACTTCTTTAGTAGGATCATTGTCTCTGTACCAGAAGAATCTTAGGAAGTTCCTGTCTCTCTCTCTCACAAGGAAACAATGGAACATTTGCTGGATGTCAGCGATGAAGGCAATGGAATCCTTACGGAAGCGCATAAGTACACCCAGTAGTTTGTTATTGAGGTCTGGTCCTGTCAGCAGAACGTCATTCAGGGAGACATCATTAAATTTAGCACTGGAATCAAACACGACTCTGATCTGGCCTGGTTTCTTAGGGTGGTATACTCCGAACATGGGTAGGAACCAGCATTCTTCAGAGTCTTTGAGAGTGGGAGCTAGTTCTGCGTGACGGTTTTCAAAAATCTTTGACATGAAGGAGAAAAAGTGATCTTTCATCTCTAGTTTCTTTTGCAGATTACGAATGAGAGAGGAGAAACGTTGTAATGCCTGATTTCTGTTGTTCGGTAGACGTGGTCTGTGAGTTTTGAAGGGAAGAGGTGCGACCCAGCTGTTGGTCTCATCTTTAACGAGTCCCTTGTCCATTACCTCTAAGAACAACTTGTCCTCTACCGACATTGCCACTTGGTTGTCCTGCTTAGTTCTTTGGAAGACTGTGCACCCTAACTGATCCTCATAGCTTCCCGACACTATACTGCTGTCGTGAGTAAAGTCTATTAAATGATCATGTAGTTGGATGCTGTGTGGCAGTTCCCTGACATGGAACTCATTGTTACAAGGTTGAAACAGAGATGGACGTCCTTTCTCCAATGTATTTGTCAGCATGCTTGTCACAGAAGATGGGGCGTGAATGCGTCCCAAGCATACGTTGCCAATTATGACCCATCCTAGGTCTAACCTTTGGGCATAGGGAGCATTGTGGAGTCCATTGATATGACGTCTCACTTTATGAACCTGTAGGATATCTCTCCCCAACAGCAGAATTATCTGGGCCTGATGGTCGAGTTCCGGTATAAGGTGTGCTATTCGTTTTAAGTGAGCGTGATGGATTGCTACATCTGGTGTAGGGATTTCAGATCTATTGTCTGGGATCTGGTTACATTCGATGATCGTAGGTAGTGGTAGGCAGAATTGTCCGTCTAAAGACTCGATCTGGTAGTCAGTAGCTTTCCTGCCTGCTGTTGTCACAGTACCTGCACACGTCTTTAAGGAGTAGGAAGTGCTTGGCCCTTTGATGTTGAATAGGTCAAAGAACGTTGATCTAGCCAAGGATCGATTACTTTGATCATCCAAGATAGCATACAGTCTTACAGCTTGGTCTCTATGGCCCTTCGGGTATACTTTGACGAGGCATATTTTTGAACAGGACCTACTGTCTATTGTCCCTTTGCAGACCTCGGTGCATTGTGAAGTGATCTCTGGCGTAGCTGTATCAGTGTTCCTTTCCTCCCCGCCATGCTCACTGTCAGCAGGCGTGTTTTGTGTACTCCATGGAGCTGGGCCAGGGTGTAGAGCGGTGTTATGGTCTGTGGTGCCACATTCTGTGCATTTTACACTGACCTTGCAATCCTTGGCGAGATGAGTTGTGGACGAGCAGCACTTGTAGCAGATACCGTTTTCTTTCAGGAAGCTTCTGCGATCTGGCATAGATTTTCCACTGAAGGCTTTGCATTTCAGGAGAGGATTAGGCTTCTGATGAAGTGGGCACTGCTTGTCAGGGTCCTGCACCTTTGTCTCTGATTGGGAGCAGCCAGCAGACCTGTAATTAGAATCTGAAGAAGAAACATAAGTCTTGTGTACTGCCACAGATGTTCTGCGTGGATTTGCAGGTGGTGATGGTGTGGCATATGGTATTGCAAAGTCAAAGCTGGGATCATTTCTAATTCTCGCTTGTTGGTGTATGAAGTCTACAAAAACGGAGAAGGGAGGGAATGGAACGCTGTGTTTGTATTTGTACGTGGAACCATGTGTGAGCCACCTCTCCTGTAGATTGTAGGGCAACATCTGGACTATAGGGTTAACACCTCTGGCTGTGTCGAGAAATGCAAGTCCCTGTAGGTCATCCTCGTATTTGGCAACTTGGACTTCCTTTAGCAAGTCGCTTAGCTCTCTAAGTTTCTGGAGACCTTTGTTAGATATTTTAGGAAAGTCATCGATTCTTTTGAACAAGGCTCTTTCTATTACTTCTGCTGAGCCGTAACACTCATCCAGCCTTTTCCAGATCTCTTTGAGGCCAGTCTCAGGGCGGTTTATATTAATGTCTCTGATCCTTACTGCGTGTTTGACTGACTCTTCTCCCAGGTATTTGACTAACAGGTCTATCTCTTCCCTGTGTTGTAGCCCCAAGTCTCTAATGACATTTTGGAAGGAAGCTTTCCAAGCTCTGTAACCTTCAGCTCGGTCAGTGAATTTCATGAGTCCCTTGGCAACCAGTTCACGTCGTGTTAAGAACTTGGCAAATTCTGTCGTGAACCGGTTGTCAGCAGAGTATACTGGTGATGGGTCGCCCTGATAGTGATGTGAGGTGCGTTCGTACCTGTTAGTGTCCTCATGGTGGCGCCAGCCGGTGTCGTATTGCTTCGGCCTGATGTACGGTGCGTCAGCAGGGTGATCCACGTTGGTTACCTGATGAGGGGCAAGGTAGTCATTAGCAGAGTTGTTTTGCCTCACATTTTCGAGTTTGTTTCTGTCCTGAGCCTCGTGACGACTCTCGCTCACTTCGCTGGAGGTGTCGTATTCTGGTTTTGGTACTGGTTCAGGGTTATAGTTTGGATCAGGAAGGTCATTAACATACTGAGATGTGCGTTGTGGTGAGTCTTGCAGTGGAAACTCCAGACTCGACGTACTGCTTTGGCTATGCAGCTTGGGATTTTGCGCGGCTTCTAGCGATTCTGCTTCGGCGAGGGCTGCGGTAGCTTCCCTTTTTGCTGCTAGGCTTTCTAAGGCGGCATCCACACGTGCCTTCTCTAACTGCGTTCTTCTCTCTTGGTCGGCTCTCTCTAAGCGTGACCTTCTCTCTTGCTCGTCTCTCTCTAAGCGCGACCTTCTCTCTTCGTCATCTAGGCGTGCTTTTTCTAATTTAAGTTGCATCTCTTGGTCAGCAAAGCTCGCTCGTATTTTGGCGGCTTCAGCATTTGCGCGGGCAATGGCGACCGCGCTGCTGATGGATGTTGTCTTTGAGGAGACGGAAGTAACAGATCTTGTCCTATGTGATTTGTGAGACATGGTGTCTTGGGAGAGTGCTTGGCTGTGCCGAGATTGCTGCAGCTGTATTCAGTCTCTGTGTAGCCGGTGACTTGAATCCCACTAGTTGGATGGCTGCCGTTTCACTGATGAATCCCACTAGTTGGATGATTGCCGTTTCACTGTTCTGTCCTCACTAGCTGAGGCAGGCTCATACGTAGCTATACAGTCAGCTAAACCGCTATACCGGGGTCCAATAAGGAGACTGTGGTTGAGTCTGTGCTTTATTAAACGTAGTGGTATATTGATGCGGTGAAACTGTGAACAATGATATACATAGAATCAGTGCATGGCATAGAAGATACACAATACACATGATATACATTATGCATAACATTTAGAAAGCTAGTGACTAAACTGGGAGTACAACTGGTTAAACTAAGCTAATATAGAGCAGGAATATCTATATGAAGCATAAAGACATACCGGCAATGCAATCGCAAGGGGGATGAAGTGAAGCGTCTTTCCTTGAAGGCAAACTGAAGAAAGTGAAAGGAAAAATGGAGGGAAATGGAGGCTGAGCTACCATAATGCATTGCAAAGGAGGAGGAGAATCAGACATGGATAATACAAAAACAAGATTGAACTGCCAACATAACTCTGGCCGCTAGAGGGAGCCAAAGCATCACAGATGAATAAAGGCATGAATATATCAATACTGTATACTGAGGAAACTGCAATTATGCAAGCAAATAATCAGGGTAACAATATTAGATGGCGGAGACAGAACATCACCGAGCAATCAGAACTTCTCTGCGACAAAACAGCCCCTGCTCCAATCTCAGAAGCATCAACCTCGACCTGGAACGGAAGCGAAACATCTGGTTGACACAACACAAGGGCAGAAGAAAAACGACGCTTCAACTCTTGAAAAGCTTCCACAGCAGCAGAAGACTAATTGACCACATCAGCACCCTTCTTGGTCAAATCGGTCAATGGTTTAGCAATACTAGAAAAATTGCAGATGAAGCGACGATAAAAATTAGCAAAGCCCAGGAACTTTTGCAGACTTTTCAGAGATGTCGGCTGAGTCCAATCATGGATGGCTTGGACCTTAACAGGGTCCATCTCGATAGTAGAAGGGGAAAAGATGAACCCCAAAAATGAAACCTTCTGAACACCAAAGAGACACTTTGATCCCTTCACAAACAAAGAATTAGCACGCAGGACCTGAAACACCGTTCTGACCTGCTTCACATGAGACTCCCAATCATCCGAGAAGATCAAAATGTCATCCAAGTACACAATCAGGAATTTATCCAGGTACTCTCGGAAGATGTCATGCATAAAGGACTGAAACACTGATGGAGCATTGGCAAGTCCGAATGGCATTACTAGATACTCAAAATGGCCCTCGGGCGTATTAAATGCAGTTTTCCATTCATCGCCTCGCTTAAAACGCACAAGATTATACGCACCACGAAGATCTATCTTGGTGAACCAACTAGCCCCCTTAATCCGAGCAAACAAATCAGATAACAACGGCAAGGGGTACTGAAATTTAACCGTGATCTTATTTAGAAGGTGGTAATCTATACAAGGTCTCAGTGAACCATCCTTTTTGGCTACAAAAAAGAACCCTGCTCCTAATGGCGACGATGACGGGCGAATATGCCCCTTCTCCAGGGATTCCTTCACATAACTCCGCATAGCGGCGTGCTCAGGCACAGATAAATTAAACAGTCGACCTTTTGGGAATTTACTACCAGGAATCAAATCGATAGCACAATCACAATCCCTATGCGGAGGTAGGGTATCGGACTTGGGCTCATCAAATACATCCCGATAATCAGACAAGAACTCTGGAACCTCAGAAGGGGTGGATGACGAAATAGTCAGAAATGGGACATCTCCATGTACCCCCTGACAACCCCAGCTGGACACAGACATGGATTTCCAATCTAATACTGGATTATGGACTTGTAGCCATGGCAACCCCAACACGACCACATCATGCAGATTATGCAACACCAGAAAGCGAATAACCTCCTGATGTGCAGGAGCCATGCACATGGTCAGCTGGGTCCTGTACTGAGGCTTATTCTTGGCCAAAGGCGTAGCATCAATTCCTCTCAATGGAATAGGACACTGCAAGGGCTCCAAGAAAAACCCACAACGCCTAGCATACTCCAAGTCCATCAAATTCAGGGCAGCGCCTGAATCCACAAAAGCCATGACAGAATACGATGACAAAGAGCAGATCAAGGTAACGGACAGAAGAAATTTTGACTGTACCGTACCAATGGTGGCAGACCTAGCGAACCGCTTAGTGCGCTTAGGACAATCAGAGATAGCATGAGTGGAATCACCACAGTAGAAACACAGCCCATTCAGACGTCTGTGTTCTTGCCGTTCAACTCTGGTCAAAGTCCTATCGCACTGCATAGGCTCAGGTTTGAGCTCAGGTAATACCGCCAAATGGTGCACAGATTTACGCTCACGCAAGCGTCGACCGATCTGAATGGCCAAAGACAGACTCATTCAGACCAGCAGGCATAGGAAATCCCACCATGACATCCTTAAGGGCTTCAGAGAGACCTTTTCTTAAAATCGCTGCGAGCGCACCTTTATTCCATTGAGTGAGTATGGACCACTTTCTAAATTTCTGACAATATACCTCTATCTCATCCTGACCCTGACACAGAGCCAGCAAATTTTTCTCTGCCTGATCCACTGAATTAGGTTCATCGTACAGCAATCCGAGCGCCAGGAAAAACGCATCGATATTACTTAATGCAGGATCTCCTGACGCAAGAGAAAATGCCCAGTCCTGAGGGTCGCCATGTAAAAAAGAAATAATGATCCTAACTTGTTGAACTGGGTCACCAGAGGAGCGAGGTTTCAAAGCCAGAAATAGTTTACAATTATTTTTGAAACTCAGAAATTTAGTTCTATCTCCAAAAAACAAATCAGGAATGGGAATTCTCGGTTCTAACATAGAACTCTGAACCACAAAGTCTTGAATATTTTGTACTCTTGCCGTGAGCTGATCCCCACATGAAGACAGACCTTTAATGTCCATCGCTACACCTGTGTCCTGAACCACCCAAATGTCTAGGGAAAAAAAAAGGCAAAACACAGTGCAGAGAAAAAAAAATGGTACTGTTATGATAAGGTAATTCAGTACCGCAATGGACATAGAGGTCAGAGCACATACAGTGACCTGACAATAACCCAAAAACATAGAACGAGCTCTGAGACGTGGGAACTCTGCTGACCGCAATCCCTAATCCTCTCCAACCACACTAGAGGCAGCCGTGGATTGCGCCTAACGCTCCCTATGCAACTCGGCACAGCCTGAGAAACTAGCTAGCCTGAAGATAGAAAATAAGCCTACCTTGCCTCATAGAAATACCCCAAAGGAAAAGGCAGCCCCCACATATAATGACTGTGAGTTAAGATGAAAAGACAAACGTAGAGATGAAATAGATTTAGCAAAGTTAGGCCCGACTTTCTGAACAGAGCGAGGATAGGAAATGTAACTTTGCGGTCAACACAAAACCCTACAAAAACCACGCAAAGGGGGCAAAAAGACCCTCCGTACCGAACTAACGGCACGGAGGTACACCCTCTGCGTCCCAGAGCTTCCAGCAAGCAGGAAAAAACAAATAGACAAGCTGGACAGAAAAAACAGCAAACAAAATAGCAAAGCAGAACTTAGCTATGCAGAGCAGCAGGCCACAGGAACGATCCAGGAGGAAACAGGTCCAATACTAGAACATTGACTGGAGGCCAGGATCAAAGCACTAGGTGGAGTTAAATAGAGCAGCACCTAACGACTTCACCACATCACCTGAGGAAGGAAACTCAGAAGCCGCAGTACCACTTTCCTCCACCAATGGAAGCTCACAGAGAGAATCAGCTGAAGTACCACTTGTGACCACAGGAGGGAGCTCTGCCACAGAATTCACAACAGGAACAGCCCCAGTGTGGGAGGGGCAGGGACAGTTAACAAGAGGAACACTTCCATGTTAGTGCAGAGAGAGTATGAGATTAGATGGAGAGAGATCAGTAGTTGGAGGTCTGAAGGCATGAGGAGCACGGCAAGAGAACATCAAATATAAACTCGGAGCAGGCATTCCCGAAACGTCCGGAGCCTACGGTCCATCCGAGGCACTGAGAAGCGTGCCTCAAGATCTTCCTAGGAGAGGAAGTCGAAGAGGGAAATCGCATGAAGGAGTTGGGACGGGACTCATGGAATCACCAAAGCCGGAAGGAGTATGCCAGAGAGGAAAGGGATAGCTCAGGTGAAGCGAACAGCAGACATCCGAAACTGCTGTGTTATGGACTTTGAAAGCGGAAAAGTTTGCTCCGTGATTCAATATAATGAAAAAGGACAGTTAAGAAAACTTCTTTATTATAAAATGAATTTGATGTCCCCTAATATGTGTGCGAAGGTTCCTGAAGTTGAAAAATTGGAGACAACAGGGGCAAGTGACCAAAACATGAACGTTCCGCATCACACGTATAGCGCAGGTCAATCGGGACACTGTTTATTTGTAGGGTGCTAGGATGTGGGAACATAGCAGCCCCTCATCACTGACTGCCATCCTGCAGCCCTTACAACATAGATAAGCTTCCTGCAATAAATAAAACAACACAAAGCTTTGTATCTTCTTGCAGAAGACTGAAGATTAACTGAGACTTTTCTTTCCTGTCCCAAAAAGCTTTACCTCCAAGATCATTTACCTAATCTCTAGGAATACATTTGACTCCTCTCAAAGTCTCAGGTTTTCAGGATGATTATTTTCAACTGCTATTAAAAGACTTGCTGACAAAACCGACTAAAACAACATTGGCAGATATTTCCAAGAGAGGCTTCATCAGCTTTCTCTGAACCAAAATTAAACTAAGTAAAATAAATTTTGCAAGAACATTTCCAGTGATCCCAGAATGCAAGAATGTACAGAGATCTGAGATCTAACCGGAGTTCAGTTGGATTATACGTAGCACAAAATCACTGCTTCTAAAAAATATAGGATCATTTTAAATATGAATATTTTTTTTTTCAAAGAATAAGACTATAAGTACTGTAAGATGGCCACCAGACATGTCCTTAAGGAGAGATATGTATCATTGAGGTTGGTAGCTTCGGTGATGTAATCTCAGGAAAGCTGGCTCCAGCACTTATAGTGCTGAGTTAATAGGGCGAATCAGGATGGGGTTTAATGAGTGGTCAAAGAGATGGGTTGGATTGACTGCTCACATATCCCACCCCGAGGACATGGTATGGCTTATAAAATGGAGACCAGTTTTCTCATTCAATGTCTGGGTCTGGAGATGTGTAGATCTCCAGTGTGTTGGTCTGTCTGATACTTTATGGACTATTTACTTTGTGTTTTCACTTTGTGCTGGATAAAGCTTTTTTTTGCTTGGTTTCCTGAGGAGTTTATGCAGTCTTAATAATCCAGCCTGGACATTTTAATGAAACCGCTTCCTGTGCCTACCTCAACTGCAATCAAGTGAGTAGAAACTCTACAATTGGTGGAGAATGCGGGCATAAATCCTGAGGGGCAATGTGACTGCTGCAGAGTTTCCGCAGAGAGATGGGTGGGACTGACTGCTGACATATCCCACTCCGGAGGTGTGGTTTGGCAGAATATTCTCATTGAGTGGCTCAGTCTGGCTGGAGAAGTGTGGATCTCTATTGTGTTGTCTGTGTTATTGTGTGGACTTTTTACTATGTGTTTTCACTTTGTGCCAGAAAAGGCTGTGTTTTTGTTTGACTTCCTGAGCGGTATATGCAGTCTTAATAAACCAGCCTGGGCATTTTAATGAAACTGCTTCCTGTGCCTACTTCAACTGCAACCAAGTGAGTAGAAACCCTACATTACTCAGGGACCAAAGAGGTAAGGGAGCCAATTACTACCTACAAAGCAGCAAGCAACCTCATAAGCACATAGAGGAGGAGATTGTGATGAACTATTGGACTGCAAATGACCCATATACTTTTCTTGAACAGGGGCCTCTTCTGTCTGTGTCCACATCAGTAACTACAATAATACTGATCCCTATATACAAAAATATAACTACTATAACACTGCTCCTACGAACAAGAATATAACTACTATAATACTGCTCCTATGTACAAGAATATAACTACTATAATACTGCTCCTATGTACAAGAATATAACTACTATAATACTGCTCCTATGTACAAGAATATAACTACTATAATACTGCCCCTATGTACAAGAATATAACTACTATAATACTGCCCCTATGTACAAGAATATAACTACTATAATACTGCCCCTATGTACAAGAGTATAACTACTATAATACTGCCCCTATGTACAAGAATATAACTACTATAATACTGCCCCTATGTACAAGAATATAACTACTATAATACTGCCTCCTATGTACAAGAATATAACTACCATAATACTGCCTCCTATGTACAAGAATATAACTACTATAATACTGCCCTTATGTACAAGAATATAACTACTATAATACTGCCCCTATGTACAAGAGTATAACTACTATAATACTGCCCCTATGTACAAGAATATAACTACTATAATACTGCCCCTATGTACAAGAATATAACTACTATAATACTGCCCCTATGTACAAGAATATAACTACTGTAATACTGCCCCTATGTACAAGAATATAACTACTATAATACTGCCCCTATGTACAAGAGTATAACTACTATAATACTGCCCCTATGTACAAGAATATAACTACTATAATACTGCCCCTATGTACAAGAATATAGCTACTATAATACTGCTCCTATGTACAAGAATATAACTACTATAATACTTCCCCTATGTACAAGAATATAACTGCTATAATACTGCCCCCTATGTACAAGAATATAACTACTATAATACTGCCCCTATGTACAAGAATATAAGTGCTATAATACTGCCCCCTATGTACAAGAATATAACTGCTATAATACTTCCCCTATGTACAAGAATATAACTACTATAATACTGCTCCTATGTACAAGATTATAACTACTATAATACTTCCCCTATGTACAAGAATATAACTACTATAATACTTCCCCTATGTACAAGAATATAACTGCTATAATACTGCCCCCTATGTACAAGAATAACTACTATAATACTGCTCCTATGTACAAGACTATAACTACTATAATACTTCCCCTATGTACAAGAATATAACTACTATAATACTGCCCCTATGTACAAGAATATAACTGCTATAATACTGCCCCCTATGTACAAGAATATAACTGCTATAATACTTCCCCTATGTACAAGAATATAACTACTATAATACTGCTCCTATGTACAAGATTATAACTACTATAATACTTCCCCTATGTACAAGACTATAACTACTATAATACTTCCCCTATGTACAAGAATATAACTACTATAATACTGCCCCTATGTACAAGAATATAACTGCTATAATACTGCCCCCTATGTACAAGAATATAACTGCTATAATACTTCCCCTATGTACAAGAATATAACTACTATACTACTTCCCCTATGTACAAGAATATAACTGCTATAATACTGCCCCCTATGTACAAGAATATAACTGCTATAATACTTCCCCTATGTACAAGAATATAACTACTATAATACTGTTCCCTATGTACAAGAATATAACTACTATAATACTGCCCCTATGTACAAGAATATAACTACTATAATACTGCCCCTATGTACAAGAATATAACTACTATAATACTGCTCCTATGCAGGGTCGGACTGGGGCACCGGGACACCGGAGAATCCTCCGGTGGGCCCCGCCCCCAGCCCCTGCCTGCCCTGCATCATGCTCATAGCGTGCACCCAGCAGTGCCCACGTTATTGTATCGCCGGCACCGCAGCGGCTGGCAGACTGCACAGGTGATGGGAAGTGCAGGAGCAGCTCCTTCACATCACCTGCTGCCGCTGCCATTCCTCTGCCAGGAGAGCTGTGTGTGCAGAGTGCCGACCCTCAATACAGCCAGCAGTCAGAGGAACAGCTGACTGTGAGGCTGAGAGGAGACAGGCACACCACAGCAGCTGACCCGCAGTCACCTGTCTCCTGTGCTGCGTGTAACTCTGCTCCTCTTCCACAAAGCCCTGGGCAGCAGTGTAAACGCTGATTGGCTGCAATTCAGCCAATCAGCGTTAGTTTTCTTTGTGTGAACTCACAGCACAGCTCAGGCAAGGAGCTGTGCTGTGATTGGTCAGCTGTCCTACCCAGTGGAGCAGAGGGAGTCTGATGGCTGCAGTCAGTGTGACTAAGTAATAACTCTATGATGCCGGCACCCTGAGTAGAGGCAGTTAGGGGAGGGGGCCCCATGCATCCTAAAGGTGACACAGGGGAGGGGGCCCACAGTGATATTCTAATTTTCTTCTGGGCCCCCTCCCCTATTGTGTCAACCACCTCTATTTTAGGGTATGTGCACACGTATTCTGGGTCCACTGCGGATTTATCACGTTTTTTCTGCGTTTTCCACTGCGGTTTTTCAACTGCGGTTTTACATGAAGGCAGTTGTAAAACCGCTGCGGAAAACGCAGAAAGAAGTGACATGCAGAATGTAAACCGCTGTGTTTCTGCGCGTTTTTTTCCGCAGCATGGGCACAGCGTTTTCTGTTTCTCATAGGTTTACATGGTACTGTAAACGCATGGGAAACTCCTGCTGACCCACGGCTGCGGAAACGCTGCGGATCCGCAGCAAAATCCGCATCGTGTGCACATACCTTACTGTGGCTCCCCTTTCACTCTCTGAGCAGGCCCATAGGAAATTAGAGGTGAAATAGTGGGGGAGGGGGCCACAGGAAATTAGAGGTCAAACAGTGGGGGAGAGGGCCCATAGGATACTGGGTGACACAGTGGTGACGGGGGTCCTCAGGTGATTAACACCTTTACGACATTTGCCTTACATGTGTGGCGCGTGTTAAATGCCAGTGTCAATCTCTGACTGCAGCATATAACACATGCCAGCATGCGTGCGTATCATTCTCTCACCCATTGGTGCCCATGAGGTGATCGTGGGTCGCCGATGGGTTTTAATGACAGCCAGGGGTCTTCTTCTTGTAGCCGAGCTCTAAAGGAGACCATAATTTCTTCTATATGCAGGGATGCTGTGGCATCACTGTATATAATAGCACATGCGATCGGATCATCGCATCTTCATGTCCTCTAAGGCTATGTGCACATGTTATGGATTAGGCTTAGGAATTTCTAGTACGGATTCAGCCTCTCCTGGCAGAAAACACACCTGCGGATTTGTCGCATTTTTTTTGTGCGGTTCCGCAGCGTTTTTTGTGCGTTTTTGCTGCGCTTTTCTTGTGGATTTGCTGCGGTTTTTACCCCTGCGGTTTTCTATAACGGAATGGGTACAAAAACGCTGCCGGTGACATGCGACTTCTTTTAAACCGCAGCGTTTCCGCAGCGGATTTTCCACAAAGTGTGCACAGCATTTTTTTTCTCATTGATTTACATTGTACTGTAAATCAATTGCAGATCTGCAGCGTTTCTGCACTGCAAAAAACGCTGCAGATCCGCAGAGAATCCGCAACGTGTGCACATAGCCTAAGGGGGCTAACTGTACCAGTGAAAGGTAAAAAGAAAATAAAAAAATTCCTAAAAGTTCAAATCACCCTTTTTATCCCATTGAAAATAAATATATTTTAAAAATAAAAAACAACAAATATTTGGTATTGCTGGGTTCAGAAAAGTCCGATCGATAAAACTATAAAAACAATTAACTTGATCAGAAAACACAGTAAAAAGAAACAAATGCCAAATGTCCTTTTTTCTGTTCGCCACAATTCCACAAGCTATAACAAATGATGAAAACATTACATCTATCCCAAAATCGTACTAATAAAAACAATGTCTCGCCCCCAACAGAAAGCTTCACTGTGTGCAATAAAATACGCAGCAGTCGCCGTCTTCTGCTGCTGTGTCATTGCTTCTGTCTTCATTGCAGTGGAATATGGCCACCGGTAAGTATTTTACTACACACACTGGACCTACATTACTGCTCTCCTGTGTGGTGTAGTATATAGAGGATCTGTCAGCACTCGTGTGTGGTGTAGTATATAGAGGATCTGTCAGCTCTCCCGTGTGGTGTAGTATATAGAGGATCTGACAGCTCTCCTGTGTGGTGTAGTATATAGAGGATCTACCCCCTCTCCTGTGTGGTGTAGTATATAGAGGATCTGTCAGCTCTCCTGTATGCTGTAGTATATAGAGGATCTGTCAGCTCTCCTGTGTGGTGTAGTATATAGAGGATCTGTCAGCTCTCCCGTGTGGTGTAGTATATAGAGGATCTGTCAGCTCTCCTGTGTGGTGTAGTATATAGAGGATCTACCCCCTCTCCCGTGTGGTGTAGTATATAGAGGATCTGTCAGCTCTCCTGTGTGGTGTAGTATATAGAGGATCTACCCCCTCTCCCGTGTGGTGTAGTATATAGAGGATCTGTCAGCTCTCCTGTGTGGTGTAGTATATAGAGGATCTACCCCCTCTCCCGTGTGGTGTAGTATATAGAGGATCTGTCAGCTCTCCTGTGTGGTGTAGTATATAGAGGATCTGTCAGCTCTCCTGTGTGGTGTAGTATATAGAGGATCTGTCAGCACTCGTGTGTGGTGTAGTATATAGAGGATCTGTCGGCTCTCCTGTGTGGTGTAGAATATAGAGGATCTGTCAGTTCTCCTGTGTGGTGTAGTATATAGAGGATCTGTCAGCTCTCCTGTGTGGTGTGGTATATAGAGGATCTGTCAGCTCTCCTGTGTGGTGTAGTATATAGAGGATCTGTCAGCTTTCCTGTATGCTGTAGTATATAGAGGATCTGTCAGCTCTCCTGTGTGGTGTAGTATATAGAGGATCTGTCAGCACTCGTGTGTGGTGTAGTATATAGAGGATCTGTCGGCTCTCCTGTGTGGTGTAGAATATAGAGGATCTGTCAGTTCTCCTGTGTGGTGTAGTATATAGAGGATCTGTCAGCTCTCCTGTGTGGTGTGGTATATAGAGGATCTGTCAGCTCTCCTGTGTGGTGTAGTATATAGAGGATCTGTCAGCTTTCCTGTATGCTGTAGTATATAGAGGATCTGTCAGCTCTCCTGTGTGGTGTAGTATATAGAGGATCTGTCAGCACTCGTGTGTGGTGTAGTATATAGAGGATCTGTCGGCTCTCCTGTGTGGTGTAGAATATAGAGGATCTGTCAGTTCTCCTGTGTGGTGTAGTATATAGAGGATCTGTCAGCTCTCCTGTGTGGTGTGGTATATAGAGGATCTGTCGGCTCTCCTGTGTGGTGTGGTATATAGAGGATCTGTCAGCTCTCCTGTGTGGTGTAGTATATAGAGGATCTGTCAGCTCTCCTGTGTGCTGTAGTATATAGAGGATCTGTCAGCTCTCCTGTGTGGTGTAGTATATAGAGGATCTGTCAGCTCTCCTGTGTGGTGTGGTATATAGAGGATCTGTCAGCTCTCCTGTGTGGTGTAGTATATAGAGGATCTGTCAGCTCTCCTGTGTGCTGTAGTATATAGAGGATCTGTCGGCTCTCCTGTGTGGTGTAGTATATAGAGGATCTGTCAGCTCTCCTGTGTGGTGTAGTATATAGAGGATCTGTCAGCTCTCCTGTGTGCTGTAGTATATAGAGGATCTGTCAGCTCTCCTGTGTGGTGTAGTATATAGAGGATCTGTCACCTCTCCCGTGTGGTGTAGTATATAGAGGATCTGTCAGCTCTCCTGTGTGCTGTAGTATATAGAGGATCTGTCAGCTCTCCTGTGTGGTGTAGTATATAGAGGATCTGTCACCTCTCCTGTGTGGTGTAATATACAGAGGATCTGTCACCTCTCCCGTGTGGTGTAGTATATAGAGGATCTGTCAGCTCTCCTGTGTGGTGTAGTATATAGAGGATCTGTCAGCTCTCCTGTGTGCTGTAGTATATAGAGGATCTGTCGGCTCTCCTGTGTGGTGTAGTATATAGAGGATCTGTCAGCTCTCCTGTGTGGTGTAGTATATAGAGGATCTGTCAGTTCTCCTGTGTGGTGTAGTATATAGAGGATCTGTCAGCTCTCCTGTGTGGTGTAGTATATAGAGGATCTGTCAGTTCTCCTGTGTGGTGTGGTATATAGAGGATCTGTCAGCTCTCCTGTGTGGTGTAGTATATAGAGGATCTGTCAGTTCTCCTGTGTGGTGTAGTATATAGAGGATCTGTCGGCTCTCCTGTGTGGTGTAGTATATAGAGGATCTGTCAGCTCTCCTGTGTGGTGTAGTATATAGAGGATCTGTCAGTTCTCCTGTGTGCTGTAGTATATAGAGGATCTGTCAGCTCTCCTGTGTGGTGTAGTATATAGAGGATCTGTCAGCTCTCCTGTGTGCTGTAGTATATAGAGGATCTGTCGGCTCTCCTGTGTGGTGTAGTATATAGAGGATCTGTCAGCTCTCCTGTGTGCTGTAGTATATAGAGGATCTGTCAGCTCTCCTGTGTGCTGTAGTATATAGAGGATCTGTCGGCTCTCCTGTGTGGTGTAGTATATAGAGGATCTGTCAGCTCTCCTGTGTGGTGTAGTATATAGAGGATCTGTCACCTCTCCTGTGTGGTGTAGTATATAGAGGATCTGTCAGCTCTCCTGTGTGCTGTAGTATATAGAGGATCTGTCAGCTCTCCTGTGTGGTGTGGTATATAGAGGATCTGTCAGCTCTCCTGTGTGGTGTAGTATATAGAGGATCTGTCAGCTCTCCTGTGTGCTGTAGTATATAGAGGATCTGTCAGCTCTCCTGTGTGCTGTAGTATATAGAGGATCTGTCAGCTCTCCTGTGTGGTGTAGTATATAGAGGATCTGTCAGCTCTCCTGTGTGGTGTAGTATATAGAGGATCTGTCACCTCTCCTGTGTGGTGTAGTATATAGAGGATCTGTCAGCTCTCCTGTGTGCTGTAGTATATAGAGGATCTGTCAGCTCTCCTGTGTGGTGTGGTATATAGAGGATCTGTCAGCTCTCCTGTGTGGTGTAGTATATAGAGGATCTGTCAGCTCTCCTGTGTGGTGTAGTATATAGAGGATCTGTCAGCTCTCCTGTGTGCTGTAGTATATAGAGGATCTGTCAGCTCTCCTGTGTGGTGTAGTATATAGAGGATCTGTCAGTTCTCCTGTGTGGTGTGGTATATAGGATCTATCCTGTGTGGTATTTTTAAACTGCATGGTGTTACGCCGCCGCCGCCACCCACTTCTTCCTGCTATACTTACCTGTCCTCGGCGTCCCGGCGCGGCTCTGCTGCTGCGGTGTCCCTCCTCCAGCGCTCGTTCCCGGCGTCAGCTGATCATCGGGTGCGCACGCACGCCGGCTTCCGTTCTGCACGTGCGCACCTCTAGTCTCTTCTACCCTGTCTGCTCGGTCCTCTCCATGATCCTGGAGGACCCTCGCCACTCGGAAGTAAGCTCTTGCGCTGCTATTTCTTCCTGTCTCGTTCCTGCCTCTGTGCCTGATGATCACTTGTGCTTAGCAAGTGCTCCTGGTCGCACATAACCTCTGTGCATCTTTTGTGCTCTGATCTTGTGTATTGTTGTTTGACTTCCCGCAGTCCTTCCGTCAGTGACTTCCGTTCCTGAACTTCCAGTCTCGTCACCATTCCTGCGTTTCCAGCTCTCCTTCTGTTTCCAGTGTCCCTGCGTCAGTCCTTGGTTTCCTGAAGTTCCAGTCTCGTCACCGTTCCTGCGTTTCCAGCTCTCCATGTGTTTCTAGCGGTACCGTGTTCCTTCTTATCCCCGTCTCCCTGCGGTTCTCTTGTTTTTTTCTTCCTCTTTGGTCCTCCAGCTTCCGTGGCGATAGTCCCTTGCGTTCCTGCCCCTAACACTCCCTGTAAGGGGTTCGTCGTCACGGTCTCAGTGGATCCACCTTTCTCCCTGAGATTCAGTGGCGTAGGAAGGGGGGTGCGGGGGGGGCGGTCCGCCCCGGGCGGCACAATGCTGGGGGCGGCCGGCGCTGCAGGAGAAGAAGATAAAAAAAAAAAAAAAAAAAAGACGCCCCTTTAAATCTTCGGGCGGCGCCGTCCGCCGCCACGACCAGGGCCAGCTCCCCCCACCCCCGGGTCCCGCCCCCGCCCCCCGCTCTAATACTCACCTCTCCTGGTTCCTGCGGCTTCAGCGTCCTCTGACTCTGCGACGTCTCAGAGCAGAGGGCGCGATGACGTCACTACTGTGCGCGCCGCTCTGCCTCGCTGTCCTGAGCGTCGCAGAGCCGGAGAGACGCTGACTGCACCGGACCTGCGCTGGGAACGGGAGAGGTGAGGATTTTACTTTTTTTTTTTTTTCTTTATTTCTGACTGTCTGGGGCTGGGGCAATGCTGGAGACCATGGGGCAGAATGCTGGACACACTGGGGCAATACAGGAGACCATGGGGCAGATTGCTGGACACACTGGGGCAATACAGGAGACCATGGGGCAGATTGCTGGACACACTGGGGCAATACAGGAGACCATGGGGCAGATTGCTGGACACACTGGGGCAATACAGGAGACTATGGGGCAGATTGCTGGACACACTGGGGCAATACTGGAGACCATGGGGCAGAATGCTGGACACACTGGGGCAATACTGGAGACCATGGGGCAGAATGCTGGACACACTGGGGCAATACTGGAGACCATGGGGCAGAATGCTGGACACACTGGGGCAATACTGGAGACCATGGGGCAGAATGCTGGACACACTGGGGCAGTACAGGAGACTATGGGGCAGAATGCTGGACACACTGAATACTGGAGACCATGGGGCAGATCTCAGGACACATTGAGGCAATGCTGGAGACCCTGGGGCAGACTTCTGGACATACTGGGGCAATACTGGAGACCATGGGGCAGATTGCTGGACACACCGGGGCAATACTGGAGACCATGGGGCAGAATGCTGGACACAATGGGGCAATACAGGAGACCATGGGGCAGATTGCTGGACACACTGGGGCAATACTGGAGACCATGGGGCAGAATGCTGGACACACTGGGGCAGTACAGGAGACTATGGGGCAGAATGCTGGACACACTGGGGCAATACTGGAGACCCTGGGGCAGATTGCTGGACACACTGGGGCAATACTGGAGACCCTGGGGCAGATTTCTGGACACATTGAGGCAATGCTGGAGACCCTGGGGCAGACTTCTGGACACACTGGGGCAATGCTGGACACTGGGGCAGATTGCTGGACACACTGGGGGTAATATACTGGACACACTGGGGCAATGCTGGACACTGGGGGTAATATGCTGGACACACTGGGGCAGACTGCTGGACACACTGGGGAAAGGCTGGACACTGGGGCAGATCGCTGGACACACTGAGGGCAGATTGCTGGACACACTGGGGGTAATATGCTGGACATACTGGGGCAGATTGCTGGACACACTGGGGGTAATATGCTGGACACACTGGGGCAGATTGCTGGACAACATGGGGGTAATATGCTGGACACACTGGGGCAGATTGCTGGACAACATGGGGGTAATATGCTGGACACACTGGGGGCAGGACTTGAGGCATGGGCAGAATGTAGATACGGGGCATGATTGGAGACACGGGGCAGGATTGGATCATGGGGCAGGACGGATACGATGGAGGCTGGTGGGGCAGGATGGGGAGATCATATGGGGCAGAATGGATACTCATGAGGGCAGGATATGACAACATATGGCTGGAGCCAGGAATGAGATAAACGGGGCCAGGGTGGGGAATATTATTACCATAGGGGATAATTAAGGGATATTGTTACTGCAGTGATGTATTTATTTTATTTTTTGAGTATACTGTTTTAAATGGGGGGGCGGTCCTGTTACTGTGCAGAGTGACACTATATCACCTTTTTTTCTTCATGTGGTGTAATGTAGAAGTTGTGAAAAATTAAGTAATGTGTTCTGCAAGCGGAGCTCGAGATAACTGTGTTATTTCCTGCAGAAACGAGTCCTGGCTGGAAGGAATGATGGCGGTCTGTGCTGGATGAAAGATGAAGGACTTCACCTAGAGACGTCACTGGTGAGTCAGTGTTACCTATACACTGACACTATACACTGTATACTATATAGAGGTCCTGTGTATAATGTCACCAGTGATCTCTGTATTACCTCTACACAGACACTGCATACTAAGTACAGATCTCCTGTGAATACTGGCACTTATGGTGATAGTATTGTGGGTTTTTTTTTATTACTGATCAGTATTGTAGTATTCAGTCACTATGTGGTGGTAATATGTGGTCTGGAAATGGTGCGGTGGTATTTGTCCCTTGTATGTAGTATTATTCGGTCACTATGTGGCCTGGTCATGGTGTGGTGGTATTAAGTCACAGGTGTGGCATGTGGGGGTGACACCATTAGGCCCAGTTTAAGTTCTACAAAACAGGAAAACCATTTTTGGTAACCTTTGTGTGTATTGAGCTGGGGGGGGGGGATGGGGGGGGGGCGCCAAACTCGGGAACAGCCCCGGGCGGCAAAAGCTCTAGCTACGCCTCTGCTGAGATTCATCACACATGGTGGGCCCCAAGAATGATTTTTCTCTGGTGGGCCCAAGGTACTCCAGTCCGACGCTGGACGGATGTCATTATTCCTTGAGATCGCCCATGGGAAGATGATGCCGCAGTAACGGCAATCAATGTCATCGCTCAGGCACCCAGGAGTGGCAGCAAGCAACGCTTGTACCTGAGGGCTATTCTGAATGAGAGAGCAGATGTCACGTTCACCAGTGACTCCCCGCGTGTACAATGCGAGGCTGTGAGGGATCTGATCCAGCCGGTCGCACTGACGAATGTGACATGGATGAGCATGAGTAGACCATCCTTTTAATGTACAATAACCTCATGTGTGATACAAGCGAATGGACTATCTATGCCAATATGTCCTAACAACAGTCCACCTAAGAACAAAACCTTCCTGAAGACAACTTCTTTTCATAAAGTAGCCTTGTCCAACAAAGAGGTAACCACTCTAGGTCCTTCTTTTCTCACCCAATATAACAACTCTTATTGCAGAAGGATTCCACATAGTTCCAGATTATGCTTTTTAAAGGGAACCTCTTAGAAAAGCTCTTAGAGAATTTTTGAGGACCAATTCATAGTTGTCTCAGTCTCACGAAGACAACCCCTTTTGAAAAAAAAAGGGCAACCCAGTTGAGATGACCTCCTTTGGTCCAATTTCTTTCACCCCTGGCAACTACTTGTTTTGTCGCCAGCTAACCACCAATATTTTTAGACAACTAGAGTTGAGGAAAATGTTTTACAGAAGTGATCTGGCATCTGTCGGTACTCCATGGTGGGAGAGTTTGAACTTCCTCAGCCGAGACTCTGACACCTCTCGTGATTGCTAAACACCCACAACGTCATTACTCAACTCCATACAGACCACATTTACCAGGAACCCTCTTTAAAATCCATTCATTTTCTAGAGAACTTCTACCACAGCCCTGCAAGTGTCTTTTGAGGACCATTTTAAAGGAGTGGTCTCATGAAGACAACCGCTTTTGAAAAAAAGCCAATACAGCCATTAGATGAATTTCTCTTACTGGTATTTCTGGTAGCAGCTTGAATTGCCGGCGGCTAGCTACCAATGTTTTTAGACAACTAGAGTTGAGCAAAAAGTTTTGCAGAGCTTTGATGTGGCATCCACGTCTGTACTGCATGGTGGGGGAGTTTGAACTTCCTCGGCAAGTACTTTGGTACTTTTTGTGACTACAAACCCCCGCAATGTCATTACTGAACTCCATAGACAACCCATTTACAGGGAACCCTCTACAAAAAGTATTTTTTTTCTAGAGAACTCCTGCCACAGTCCTACATTTGTCTTTGAGGACCACCATAAAGGGTTATCTCTTGAAGACAACTGCTATTCATAAAGAAGCCCGCCCTGAAATCAGATAACCTCCACCAGTCCAATTTCTCTTACCACTATCAACAACTGGTAATGCTGGAGGAAGTGGCGGCTAGCCACACATCTTTTTAGATCTTTTAAAGTAAACCGGTTATAAAAAACATTTTCCTGGTGGAAACCCTACATCTACTTCATTCCTATGGAAAAATGGCCAACAGTGGTTGACACTGGTATTCGTGAAGTCTCACGGGGTAACCCTCTACAGGATCCCCATTCCCTCTTGACACCAACCCTCTCGAATAGCAACACTTAAAATAAATTCCAGGACACCAAATTCTTTGGAATAACTATGGCCACAGCAGCCTTTATTTAACAACAAACAGAACATTCAGTAATAAAATAACATAAAATGCTGGGAGGAGTCCTTGAAGCTCCCAAAATCTGGTGATTAACATATATATGTATAAAGTGAACACAAATCATCTCCCCAATTTTACTCCCAGCCGTTACCCCACTGGCTCGGGAGCACTATAACAACAAGGGTTCCAAAGTTCACTCAAAAACATCCTGGGGATCTGACGACCTTGCCGACTTCACCACCCCATTTCACCAGATCCAAAACAAATTAAATGCCAAAAAGGAGGAAACCATATGCTCATGGATCCCCCGTACTAATTTCCAACCAACTTCAAGGACTCCCCCCAACCTCCACAACTCATAGTAACATAGTAACATAGTTAGTAAGGCCGAAAAAAGACATTTGTCCATCCAGTTCAGCCTATATTCCATCATAATAAATCCCCAGATCTACGTCCTTCTACAGAACCTAATAATTGTATGATACAATATTGTTCTGCTCCAGGAAGACATCCAGGCCTCTCTTGAACCCCTCGACTGAGTTCGCCATCACCACCTCCTCAGGCAAGCAATTCCAGATTCTCACTGCCCTAACAGTAAAGAATCCTCTTCTATGTTGGTGGAAAAACCTTCTCTCCTCCAGACGCAAAGAATGCCCCCTTGTGCCCGTCACCTTCCTTGGTATAAACAGATCCTCAGCGAGATATTTGTATTGTCCCCTTATATACTTATACATGGTTATTAGATCGCCCCTCAGTCGTCTTTTTTCTAGACTAAATAATCCTAATTTCTCTAATCTATCTGAGTATTGTAGTTCTCCCATCCCCTTTATTATTTGAACGCCTCAAAGGCCCGAGGCCCCACCACACCGAACAGCCATGGCCCTTTCAATGCCCTCTTGTAAGCCAAGCGCCCAAATGTTGTTGCCCACACCATTCAAGTGAACCCCATCAGCCAACCAAAAATCGTCCACGCCTTTTTCCAACTCAAAATGTCTCACAGCAACACCCCCCGTTCCTTGAAACGAAGGCAGACACCGCCCTATTCACCTTAATCTGTGCTTTTAGATTTTTTTCCAACGACCGCGCATTCTGCCAACAACGACGCGGCACAATCTCCGACCATACCGTGGTAATCCCAGAGTATGACAACCACAGCCGCAACAAGTCATGCTTGATATTCCTCATTAATTCCCTGAAAGGCCGAACCCCTAAATTGTTACCACCCACATGCAACACCAAAATGTCCGGGGCCCTGTCCAACTGTATGCTGCCATGAATTTCACGCAGCACCCGATGCCAGGACATCCCTCGAAAGCCGAGCCACCTGATGACCGCCGCACTTTTGGGAAAGCCGAGCTGTCTACCCTCTGTCCTCACGTCAACTCTCAAGGCTCCCCAATGGACATACAAATGGCCGAAAATCCACACAAGCAACGCGGGTGGAACCTGAAAAGACAAACAAAGAAAACTAAGCTCTAAGAAATAAGAGGGGATGAAAGAAAAACTCTCACAAACCGAGGCTCAATCCTGCCCCCTCCGGCCTAATGTAACTGTGGTAACTCCTCGACCGCCATCTTCCAATGCGCTGAACCGCCGCAGCCCTGAGCCCCTCTAAAGCCGCCTCCGTTGCAGCCCCAATACGAAAAGAAAGGGAAGCAAAACGAGATTCATCCAATCCCAATTTACGCACACCCTTTCAAAATACCGCAGTAAACTGATATGTAGACATAAAGGTACCATCCGCATGACATAATAAAGGACCGACATGGCTGGGCTGCAATGCACGAAAACTTTGCAAACACTGAACAGGACACATAAAAGAACCATGGACAGGGCCCAAAACAACACGGTGATCACCACATCCCTAGCCAAAAAAGGAGCTTTTACTTGGCGCCACAAACTCACCGACCCAAAGGCCCAAAAAAATGCGAGGGAAAAGCAAGCCTAAAAAGACAAACTTCGAAAAAGGAACTGCAGATTGAAACCAACACCCCCCAGCCTTTCAAGCTGGCCGAAAGAGACTGGACACCTAACATCACCGTGACTCCCAACTCTACAAAAACCCCTGAAAGCCTGTTTTACCAGAAACAGTTTTGTCAGATCAGGTTGCCCCTGTAATCTAAAACTGAATGCCAGAGCAGCCTATAAACGCGAGGCTTTCGCCGACGACCACCCTTCCTCCAAACCATTGCCCAGCCACGAAAGCAAAACTCCCACCTGATGCTCTATGGAAATAGAACTCGGGCTCACGGCCAACAAACCCTCCCACGAATACCAAACCGCCTGGTAAGCCGCCCAGGTCTTAGGAGCCAACTAAGCCCTGATCAACGACTCCACGGCACGGAGACGACACTTCAAAGCACTTCCGGGCATTCCAACCCTATGACCTCCGAGCCTGGAGCCAGGGCACAAAAACGGTCCAGCTATAAATGAGAAAGAGAATCGGCAATATCATTTTTGAACCCCGGCATGAGAGAAGCGGTCACATAAGAATTCAAAGACAAACAAACCAGTACAAGTTGACGAAGCACTTGCACCACCGGAGGCGAAGATGCCATAAGGCTGTTGACCACACAAACCACCCACATATTGTCGCAATTGAATCGCAGCCGCCAATCCCAAAAATCCTCCTTCCATAACTGAACAGCCACCAAAATCAGAAAAATCTCCAACAAAGCAATGTTCCTGACCAAACCCAAAGAAAACCAAGCCTTAGGCCAACCTGCAGCACACCACTGACCCCTGAAATATGCTCCAAAACCAATTCCTCCAGACGCATCAGTGAGCAAATCCAAAACGCCATTAGCCACAACCTCCTCCATGCGCATTGAACGACCATTGTACTGCTCCAAAAAGGTATTCCAAATGGCCAGATCCTCCTTGTGTTCAGCGGAAAGCCGAATAAAATGATGAGGAGCAGAAACGCCAGCAGTGGCACTTGCTAACCAATGCGAAAAAACTCACCCCATCGGAATAATGCGACACGCAAAATTCAACTTTTCTAAAAGCAACTGTAGATCACTCAGCGACAACTTCTTCAAACGTCGTGCCCTCGCCTCCTCCCTCCGTAATTCCATCACCTTTTCCTCAGGCAAATGAAATTCCCATGCAACAGTGTCAATAGCAATACCCAAAAAACATAAACAAGTAGATGGACCTTCCGTCTTACCCGGGGACAGTGGCACGCCGAAGCGCCCCGCAACACATTCCACTGTCCCCAAGAACGACTGACAACACATTGACCCGGCCGTGCCAACACACAAAAAGTCATCTAGATAGTGGATCACAGAATCAAGACCGGAAACATCCCGAACCACCCACTCCAAGAAAAAGCTGAAGGCCTCAAAATACGCACAAGACAAAGAACAGCCCATAGGCAAGCACCGATCCACGAAAAATTCCCTTTTCCAATAACAGCCCAACAGCTTACAACTATCCGGATGCACCGGCAGTAAACGAAAAGCAGACTCAATGTCCGTCTTTGCCAACAAAGCCCCTTTACCACATCTTTTTACCAATCAAACTGCCGCATCAAAGGAAGTATAAGGTCGGGTTCACATTGCGTTAACAGCGGCCCGTTCAACACATGCGTTAACATGCTGCTGTTAACGCAAGTGCCATTATGCTAGCAGATGCTCTATCTGCGCTAGCAGTGACAGACCCGGAAACGCTGCAGCCCGCGTCCAAGGGTCCATCACTCAATGACGGCACATCGCTAGCGCATGCACATTGTGGGCGTGCGCTAGCGATACGTCCGCCATAGGACTTAATGGCAGCGTTAACAGACTGCATTACACCGTGTTATGCCGCAGTGTAACGTAGTCCGTCTAACGGACGCCAAAGACGCAATGTGAACCCAGCCTTACCCACAGAGCAGAGCTCCGGATCAATTCAGCGTTCACCGACATGCCCCATGGATAAGACAGGTGATGAATGAGCCGAAATTTATTCGGCTCCTTCTTGGGCACCACCCCCAAGGGTGAAACCTCCAGATCCTCAAACGGAAGACCACTAAACGGACCTGCCATGCGACCCAAAGCGACCTCCTTAGCTAATTTCTCCGAAACCACATCCCCATAAATTTAGGCCAACCGGAGGTTCTTAAGGACCCGGGGGAACAGCAACAAGTCTGCCTTCTCCCTATCAGGGTACCTATTTAGATAGGGGACCATCTTTTCCAACCTCACTGGAGTCTCCCCCTTGAGAATTTGTGCCCCCCGCTTTAGGCTTTCCTTTCTTGAAACATCTGGTGCTTAAGCTTACAATTGGCTCTGAACTTGCACTGGCTATCATTGAACTGCCAGCATAAACCCAATTTTTTACTGTCAGCCTGCCCCGCCTGACCGCCAGCCCCTGCGGAGCCGGACTGACTATTGGCGTGGCTGGCAGACCCGACCCACCCTTGAAAGGAATTACCAGATCTATTTCCTGCCATAATCTTCAGCCAAAGACCGATATCCTTTTGATCCCACCTAATTGCAGGCCTTATTGCCTTCCTCTGTCGGAATTGCTTATCATAACGGAGCCAAGCTTGACCCCCATAAGACCTGTGGGCCTCCCCAATTGAATCAATGTAACAAAATAGGGGAGAGTAATTCTCCGGAGCCTTCTCCCCAATTACGCTCGCCAAAATGGCAAAAGACTGCAACCAATTCACAAAAGTTTGAGGAATCAACCGCCACCTCCGCTTCTCTTCCTCTTCCTTCTTACTGTCATCCTTCTTTCCCTTGTCTAAATTAAATTTCTTCAAAGGAAGCAGGGAAAAAATCTCCACATATTGATCCTTCCAGATTTTTTCCTGGACTTCCTTTTTAAGGTGGGCCCCCAACGGACCCTATAAACACACATACACTTCGCCATGTGCCCTGTCATCTAAATGGATACTACACTCCCTTTCCTTCTCAGTCTCAACCGACACTGACACTGACTCAGAAAATCTACCCAACCCTTCAAGTGACCTATTCAGCCAAACGCAACTTCCAACCTGCGGACCCACCCAAGCAGTTAAATGCCCGGGTGCCACAACTCCCCTTTCCAGACGGGTAAGCAAATCCCTCACATTATCCAAAACCTCCCTCACACTCCCACTAACAGGATCAACAGAACCCCGGACCCCCCCCACCCCCCCCGCCAGGGCCTACACCAACCCCCTGACTATCCCTTAACCCCTTAATCCCATATGACGTACTATCCCGTCCAGGTGACCTGGGACTTAATTCCCAGGGACGGGATAGTACGTCATATGCGATCGGCCGCGCTCACGGGGGGAGCGCGGCCGATCGCGGCCGGGTGTCAGCTGCCTATAGCAGCTGACATCCGGCACTATGTGCCAGGAGCGGTCACGGACCGCTCCCGGCACATTAACCCCCGGCACACCGCGATCAAAGATGATCGCGGTGTGCCGGCGGTGCAGGGAAGCATCGCGCAGGGAGGGGGCACCCTGCGGGCTTCCCTGAGACGATCGGTACACGGTGATGTGCTCACCGTGTACCGAGCGTCTTCTCCCTGCAGTCCCCGGATCCAAAATGGCCGCCGGGCTGCATCCGGGTCCTGCAGGGAGCACTTCCGGGTCAGGATCAGGCTGCAGCTGCAGCTCTAATCCTGCCCGGCTGTATGTCAGATCACCGATCTAACAGAGTGCTGTGCACACTGTCAGATCGGTGATCTGTGATGTCCCCCCCTGGGACAAAGTGAAAAAGTAAAAAAAAAAATTTCCACACTTGTAAAAAAAAAAAAAAAAAAAAATTCCTAAATAAAGCAGAAAAAAAAAAAATATTATTCCCATAAATACATTTCTTTACATAAAAAAAAACAAAAAAACAATAAAAGTACACATATTTAGTATCGCCGCGTCCGTAACGACCCGACCTATAAAACTGGCCCACTAGTTAACCCCTTCAGTGAACACCGTAAGAAAAAAAAAAAAAAAACGAGCCAAAAAACAACGCTTTATTATCATAACGCTGAACAAAAAGTGGAATAACACGCGATCAAAAAGACGGATATAAATAACCATGGCACCTCTGAAAACGTCATCTTGTCCCGCAAAAAACGAGCTGCCATATAGCATCATAACCAAAAAAATAAAAAAGTTATAGTCCTCAGAATAAAGCGATGCCAAAATAATTATTTTTTCTATAAAATAGCTTTTATCGTATAAAAGCGACAAAACATAAAAAAAATGATATAAATGAGGTATCGCTGTAATCGTACTGACCCCAAGAATAAAACTGCTTCATCAATTTTACCAAACGCGGAACGGTATAAACGCCTCCACCAAAAGAAATTCATGAATAGCTGGTTTTTGGTCATTCTGCCTCACAAAAAATCGGAATAAAAAGCGATCAAAAACTGTCACATGTCCGAAAATGTAACCGATAAAAACGTCAACTCGTCCCGCAAAAAACAAGACCTCACATGACTCTGTGGACCAAAATATGGAAAAATTATAGGTCTCAAAATGTGGAGACGCAAAAACTTTTTTGCTATAAAAAGCGTCTTTTAGTGTGTGACAGCTGCCAATCATAAAAATCCGATATAAAAAACGCTATAAAAGTAAATCAAACCCCACTTCATCACCCCCTTAGTTAGGCTAGGTTCACATTGCGTTAATGGGTTAACGCTAACGGACAGCGTTGCACGGCGAAAATGTCACAATTAACGCCGTGCAACGGGTCCGTTAGCACAACCATTGACAGCAATGTGATTTTCGGGTGTAGCGCATCGCTAGAGCGTGCCATTTTCGGCTTGCGCTAGCAAGGTGCCATTCTTTTGTGGCGCGCCTCAGACGCTGCTTGCAGCGTCCGCGGCGCGCCCGAGGTCCGATCCCCGATCTTCCAGAGCGGGGACTTTAACGCGACCACTAAACACGACACCTAAAAAGACATTGCGTTAGCGCAATCCGCTAGTGCTAAACGGATTTCCCTAACGCAATGTGAACCTAGCCTTAGGGAAAAATAATAAAATTAAAAAAAAAGTATTTATTTCCATTTTCCCATTAGGGTTAGGGTTAGGGCTAGGGTTAGGGTTTGGATTACATTTACGGTTGGGAATAGGGTTGGGATTAGGGTTAGGGGTGTGTCAGGGTTAGGTGTGTGGTTAGGTGTTATGGCTGGCAATCAGGCAACACAGCGTGCAGTAATCAGCGCACATACAGAGATCTGGCAATAACCAAAAACAATAGGACGAGCTCTGAGACGTGGAATCTCTGTAGACTGCAGTACCTGATCTATCCTCACACAACTATAAGCAGCAGTGGATTGCGCCTAACAACTACCTATGCAACTCGGCACTGCCTGAGGAGCTGACTAGCCTGAAGATAGAAATACAAGCCTGACTTACCTCAGAGAAATACCCCAAAGGAATAGGCAGCCCCCCACATATAATGACTGTTAGCAAGATGAAAAGACAAACGTAGGAATGAAATAGATTCAGCAAAGTGAGGCCCGATATTCTAGACAGAGCGAGGATAGCAAAGAGAACTATGCAGTCTACAAAAAACCCTAAAACGAAAACCACGCAAAGGGGCAAAAAGACCCACCGTGCCGAACTAACAGCACGGCGGTGCACCCCTCTGCTTCTCAGAGCTTCCAGCAAAAGACAATAGCAAGCTGGACAGAAAAAAACAGAAAACAAACTAGAAGCACTTATCTAGCAGAGCAGCAGGCCCAAGGAAAGATGCAGTAGCTCAGATCCAACACTGGAACATTGACAAGGAGCAAGGAAGACAGACTCAGGTGGAGCTAAATAGCAAGGCAGCCAACGAGCTCACCAAAACACCTGAGGGAGGAAGCCCAGAGACTGCAATACCACTTGTGACCACAGAAGTGAACTCAGCCACAGAATTCACAACAGTACCCCCCCCTTGAGGAGGGGTCACCGAACCCTCACCAGAACCCCCAGGCCGACCAGGATGAGCCACATGAAAGGCACGAACAAGATCTGGGGCATGGACATCAGAGGCAAAAACCCAGGAATTATCTTCCTGAGCATAACCCTTCCATTTGACCAGATACTGGAGTTTCCGTCTAGAGACACGAGAATCCAAAATCTTCTCCACAATATACTCCAATTCCCCCTCCACCAAAACAGGGGCAGGAGGCTCCACAGATGGAACCATAGGTGCCACGTATCTCCTCAACAACGACCTATGGAATACATTATGTATGGAAAAGGAGTCTGGGAGGGTCAGACGAAAAGACACCGGATTGAGAATCTCAGAAATCCTATACGGACCAATAAAACGAGGTTTAAATTTAGGAGAGGAAACCTTCATAGGAATATGACGAGAAGATAACCAAACCAAATCCCCAACACGAAGTCGGGGTCCCACACGGCGTCTGCGATTAGCGAAAAGCTGAGCCTTCTCCTGGGACAAGGTCAAATTGTCCACTACCTGAGTCCAGATCTGCTGCAACCTGTCCACCACAGAATCCACACCAGGACAGTCCGAAGACTCAACCTGTCCTGAAGAGAAACGAGGATGGAACCCAGAATTGCAAAAAAATGGAGAGACCAAGGTAGCCGAGCTGGCCCGATTATTAAGGGCGAACTCAGCCAACGGCAAAAATGACACCCAATCATCCTGGTCAGCGGAAACAAAACATCTCAGATATGTTTCCAAGGTCTGATTGGTTCGTTCGGTCTGGCCATTAGTCTGAGGATGGAAGGCCGAGGAGAAAGATAGGTCAATGCCCATCCTACCACAAAAGGCTCGCCAGAACCTCGAGACAAACTGGGAACCTCTGTCAGAAACAATATTCTCAGGAATGCCATGTAAACGAACCACATGCTGGAAGAACAAAGGCACCAAATCAGAGGAGGAAGGCAATTTAACCAAGGGCACCAGATGGACCATTTTAGAAAAGCGATCACAGACCACCCAAATGACCGACATTTTTTGAGAAACGGGAAGGTCAGAAATGAAATCCATCGAAATATGTGTCCAAGGCCTCTTCGGGACCGGCAAGGGCAAAAGCAACCCACTGGCACGTGAACAGCAGGGCTTAGCCCTAGCACAAATTCCACAGGACTGCACAAAAGCACGCACATCCCGTGACAGAGATGGCCACCAGAAGGATCTAGCAACCAACTCCCTGGTACCAAAGATTCCTGGATGACCGGCCAGCACCGAACAATGAAGTTCAGAGATAACTTTACTAGTCCACCTATCAGGGACGAACAGTTTCTCGGCCGGACAACGATCAGGTTTATTAGCCTGAAATTTCTGCAACACTCTCCGCAAATCAGGGGAGATGGCAGACACAATGACTCCTTCCTTGAGGATACTCGCCGGCTCAGATAACCCCGGAGAGTCGGGCACAAAACTCCTAGACAGAGCATCCGCCTTCACATTTTTAGAGCCCGGAAGGTATGAAATCACAAAATCAAAACGAGCAAAAAATAACGACCAACGGGCCTGTCTAGGATTCAAGCGCTTGGCAGACTCGAGATAAGTCAAGTTCTTATGATCAGTCAATACCACCACGCGATGCTTAGCACCCTCAAGCCAATGACGCCACTCCTCGAATGCCCACTTCATGGCCAGCAACTCTCGGTTGCCCACATCATAATTACGCTCAGCAGCAGAAAATTTCCTGGAAAAGAAAGCACATGGTTTGAACACTGAGCAACCAGAACCTCTCTGTGACAAAACCGCCCCTGCACCAATCTCAGAAGCATCAACCTCGACCTGGAACGGAAGAGAAACATCAGGTTGACACAACACAGGGGCACAGCAAAAACGACGCTTCAACTCCTGAAAAGCTTCCACGGCAGCAGAAGACCAATTAACCAAATCAGCACCCTTCTTGGTCAAATCGGTCAATGGTCTGGCAATGCTAGAAAAATTACAGATGAAGCGACGATAAAAATTAGCAAAGCCCAGGAATTTCTGCAGACTTTTTAGAGATGTCGGCTGAGTCCAATCCTGGATGGCCTGAACCTTAACCGGATCCATCTCGATAGTAGAAGGGGAAAAAATGAACCCCAAAAATGAAACTTTCTGCACACCGAAGAGACACTTTGATCCCTTCACGAACAAGGAATTAGCACGCAGTACCTGGAAAACCATTCTGACTTGCTTCACATGAGACTCCCAATCATCTGAGAAGATCAAAATGTCATCCAAGTAAACAATCAAGAATTTATCCAGATACTCACGGAAAATGTCATGCATAAAAGACTGAAAAACAGATGGAGCATTGGCAAGTCCGAACGGCATCACCAGATACTCAAAATGACCCTCGGGCGTATTAAATGCCGTTTTCCATTCATCTCCCTGCCTGATTCTCACCAGATTATACGCACCACGAAGATCAATCTTAGTAAACCAACTAGCCCCCTTAATCCGAGCAAACAAGTCAGAAATCAATGGCAAGGGATACTGAAACTTAACAGTGATCTTATTAAGAAGGCGGTAATCAATACACGGTCTTAGCGAACCATCCTTCTTGGCTACAAAAAAGAACCCTGCTCCCAATGGTGACGACGATGGGCGAATATGTCCCTTCTCCAGGGACTCCTTCACATAACTGCGCATAGCGGTGTGTTCAGGTACGGACAAATTAAATAAACGACCCTTAGGGAATTTACTACCAGGAATCAAATCGATAGCACAATCACAATTCCTATGCGGAGGTAGGGCATCAGACTTTGACTCTTCAAATACATCCTGAAAGTCCGACAAGAACTCTGGGATGTCAGAAGGAATGGATGACGAAATAGACAAAAATGGAACATCACCATGTACTCCCTGACAACCCCAGCTGGTTACCGACATAGAGTTCCAATCCAATACTGGATTATGGGTTTGTAGCCATGGCAACCCCAACACGACCACATCATGCAAATTATGCAGTACCAGAAAGCGAATAACTTCCTGATGTGCAGGAGCCATGCACATGGTCAGCTGGGCCCAGTACTGAGGCTTATTCTTGGCCAAAGGTGTAGCATCAATTCCTCTCAACGGAATAGGACACCGCAAAGGCTCCAAGAAAAATCCACAACGTTTAGCATAATCCAAATCCATCAGATTCAGGGCAGCGCCTGAATCCACAAACGCCATGACAGAATACGATGACAAAGAGCACATTAAGGTAATGGACAAAAGGAATTTGGACTGTACAGTACCAATAACGGCAGAGCTATCGAACCGCCTAGTGCGTTTAGGACAATTAGAAATAGCATGAGTAGAATCACCACAATAGAAACACAGTCTGTTCAGACGTCTGTGTTCTTGCCGTTCTACTTTAGTCATAGTCCTGTCGCACTGCATAGGCTCAGGTTTACTCTCAGGCAGTACCGCCAGATGGTGCACAGATTTACGCTCGCGCAAGCGACGACCGATCTGAATGGCCAAGGACATAGACTCATTCAAACCAGCAGGCATAGGAAATCCCACCATTACATCCTTAAGAGCTTCAGAGAGACCCTTTCTGAACAAAGCCGCTAGTGCAGATTCATTCCACAGAGTGAGTACTGACCATTTCCTAAATTTCTGACAATATACTTCTACATCATCCTGACCCTGGCATAAAGCCAGCAGATTTTTCTCAGCCTGATCCACTGAATTAGGCTCATCGTAAAGCAATCCGAGCGCCAGGAAAAATGCATCAACATTACTCAATGCAGAATCTCCTGGTGCAAGAGAAAACGCCCAGTCCTGTGGGTCGCCGCGCAAAAAAGAAATAATAATCAAAACCTGTTGAATAGGATTACCAGAAGAATGAGGTTTCAAGGCCAAAAATAGCTTACAATTATTTCTGAAGCTCAGGAACTTAGTTCTGTCACCAAAAAACAAATCAGGAATCGGAATTCTTGGTTCTAGCATCGATTTCTGATCAATAGTATCTTGAATCTTTTGTACATTTACAACGAGATTATCCATTGAGGAGCACAGAGCCTGAATATCCATGTCCACAGCTGTGTCCTGAAGCACTCTAATGTCTAGGGGAAAAAAAAGACTGAAGACAGAGCTAAGAAAAAAAAATGATGTCAGGATTTCTTTTTTCCCTCTATTGGGAATCATTGGTGGGGCTCCTTGTACTGTTATGGCTGGCAATCAGGCAACACAGCGTGCAGTAATCAGCGCACATACAGAGATCTGGCAATAACCAAAAACAATAGGACGAGCTCTGAGACGTGGAATCTCTGTAGACTGCAGTACCTGATCTATCCTCACACAACTATAAGCAGCAGTGGATTGCGCCTAACAACTACCTATGCAACTCGGCACTGCCTGAGGAGCTGACTAGCCTGAAGATAGAAATACAAGCCTGACTTACCTCAGAGAAATACCCCAAAGGAATAGGCAGCCCCCCACATATAATGACTGTTAGCAAGATGAAAAGACAAACGTAGGAATGAAATAGATTCAGCAAAGTGAGGCCCGATATTCTAGACAGAGCGAGGATAGCAAAGAGAACTATGCAGTCTACAAAAAACCCTAAAACGAAAACCACGCAAAGGGGCAAAAAGACCCACCGTGCCGAACTAACAGCACGGCGGTGCACCCCTCTGCTTCTCAGAGCTTCCAGCAAAAGACAATAGCAAGCTGGACAGAAAAAAACAGAAAACAAACTAGAAGCACTTATCTAGCAGAGCAGCAGGCCCAAGGAAAGATGCAGTAGCTCAGATCCAACACTGGAACATTGACAAGGAGCAAGGAAGACAGACTCAGGTGGAGCTAAATAGCAAGGCAGCCAACGAGCTCACCAAAACACCTGAGGGAGGAAGCCCAGAGACTGCAATACCACTTGTGACCACAGAAGTGAACTCAGCCACAGAATTCACAACAGTTAGGGTTACAGTTGGGATTAGGGTTAGGGGTGCGTTTGGATTAGGGTTTCATTTATAATTGGGGGGTTTCCACTGTTTAGACACATCAGGGGCTCTCCAAACGCGACATGGCGTCCGATCTCAATTCCAGCCAATTCTGCATTGAAAAAGTAAAACAGTGCTCCTTCACTTCCGAGCTCTCCCGTGCGCCCAAACAGGGGTTTACCCCAACATATGGGGTATCATCGTACTCGAGACAAATTGGACAACAACTTTTTGGGTCCAAGTTCTCTTGTTATCCTTGAGAAAATAAAAATTTGGGGGGCTAAAAATCATTTTTGTGGGAAAAAAAAGGATTTTTTATTTTCACGGCTCTGCGTTGTAAACTGTAGTGAAACACTTGGGGGTTCAAAGTTTTCACAACACATCTAGATAAGTTCCATGGGAGGTCTAGTTTCGAATATGGGGTCACTTGTGGGTGGTTTCTACTGTTTGGGTACATCAGGGGCTCTGCAAATGCAACGTGACGCCTGCAGACCAATCCATCTAAGTCTGCATTCCAAATGGCGCTCCTTCCCTTCCGAGCTCTGCCATGAGCCCAAACAGTGGTTCCCCCCCACATATGGGGTATCAGCGTACTCAGGACAAATTGAACAACAACTTTTGGGGTCCAATTTATTCTGTTACCTTTGTAAAAATACAAAGCTGGGGGCTAAAAAATAATTTTTGTGAAAAAAAAAAAGAATTTTTATTTTCACGGCTATGCGTTATAAACTGTAGTGAAACACTTAGGGGTTCAAAGTTCTCACAACACATCTAGATAAGTTCCTTAGAGGGTCTAGTTTCCAAAATGGTGTCACTTGTGGGGGGTTTTATTGTTTAGGCACATCAGGGGCTCTCCAAACCAACATGGCGTCCCATCTTAATTCCAGTCAATTTTGCATTGAAAAGTCAAATGGCGCTCCTTCCCTTCCGAGCTCTGCTATGCACCCAAAAAGTGGTTTACCCCCGCATATGGGGTATCGTCGCACTCAGGACAAATTGCACAACAACTTTTGTGGTCTAATTTCTTCTCTTACCCTTGGGAAAATAAAAAATTGGGGGCGAAAAGATCATTTTTGTGAAAAAATAAGATTTTTTATTTTTACGGCTCTGCATTATAAACTTCTGTGAAGCACTTGTTGGGTCAAAGTGCTCACCACACATCTAGATAAGTTCCTTAAGGGGTCTACTTTTCAAAATGGTGTCACTTGTGAGGGGTTCCAATGTTTAGGCACATCAGGGGCTCTCCAAACGCAACATGGCGTCCCATCTCAATTCCAGTCAATTTTGCATTGAAAAGTCAGATGGCGCTCCTTTCCTTCCGAGCTCTGCCATGCGCCCAAACAGTGGTTTACCCCCACATATGGGGTATCGTCGCACTCAGGACAAATTGCACAACAACTTTTGTGGTCTAATTTCTTCTCTTACCCTTGGGAAAATAAAAAATTGGTGGCGAAAAGATTATTTTTGTGAAAAAATATGATTTTTTATTTTTACGGCTCTGCATTATAAACTTCTGTGAAGCAATTGGTGGGTCAAAGTGGTCACCACACATCTAGATAAGTTCCTTAGGGTGTCTACTTTCCAAAATGGTGTTACTTGTGGGGGGTTTCAATGTTTAAGCACATCAGTGGCTCTCCAAACGCAACATGGCGTCCCATCTCAATTCCTGTCAATTTTGCATTTAAAAGTCAAATGGCGCTCCTTTCCTTCCGAGCTCTGCCATGCGCCCAAACAGTGGTTTACCCCCACATATGGGGTATCAGCGTACTCAATACAGATTGTACAACAATGTTTGGCATCCATTTTATCCTGTTACCCTTGGTAAAATAAAACAAATTGGAGCTGAAATAAATTTTGTGTGAAAAAAAGTTAAATATTCATTTTTATTTAAACATTCCAAAAATTCCTGTGAAACCCCTGAAGGGTTAATAAACTTCTTGAATGTGGTTTTGAGCACCTTGAGGGGTGCAGTTTTTAGAATGGTGTCACACTTGGGTATTTTCTATCATATAGACCCCTCAAAATGACATCAAATGAGATTTGGTCCCTAAAAAAAAATCGTGTTGTAAAAATGAGAAATTGCTGGTCAACTTTTAACCCTTATAACTCCCTAACAAAAAAAAATTTTGGTTCCAAAATTGTGCTGATGTAAAGTAGACATGTGGGAAATGTTACTTATTAAGTATTTTGCGTGACATATCTCTGTGATTTAAGGGCATAAAAATTAAAAGTTGGAAAATTGCGACATTTTCTAAATTTTCGCCAAATTTCCGTTTTTTTCACAAATAAACGCAAGTTATATCGAATAAATGTTACTACTAAAATGAAGTACAATATGTCACGAGAAAACAATGTCAGAATCGCCAAGATCCGTTGAAGCGTTCCAGAGTTATAACCTCATAAAGGGACAGTGGTCAGAATTGTAAAAATTGGCCCGGTCATTAACGTGCAAACCACCCTCCGGGCAGCAAGGGGGCTGTGATCCCTCCAGCCAGAAAAGGGGAATCCAGATGATCATGCAGTGCGCTGTTCCCGCTACATGCACCATCCAGAGGCCCCACACGATACCCCGACGTACCAGACGCTCCAAACGTCCTGGGAAGAGGACCCGGAAGGGAGGAAGTTCTCGCCTGATGAAATGCACCAGCAAGCTATACCTGCGCCGCTGGACCCGCAGTACGCAGCCCGCTGTCCGAAACCCCAGGCAACAGAGAAGAAGATAGCACACATGACCCACCATGTGCAGGAGAGCCCCCTGCTGCAGGACCAGAATGAGCCGGCACCCCCACGTCCAGATGGATGCCGCCCACTGCCGACCCATCCCCCTGCTGAGAAGAGTCCATCCTGTGTGCAGAGGCAGGCAGCCCGGCAGATATTTGGCCACGGCGACCCCCCGTACGAGCGGTTGGATTCCTCCCAGGCCGGGGCCTGCTGGTGCGAGATCTAATTGACGCCCTGCTTGGAAGGTCCCCGGAAGGGCTCCTGTGCCTCCGCTGGTTCCTGGAAGCAACATTTGGTGACAGCATCTCCGGAGGCCTCACCCGACGAGGACGCCGCTCCGGAGAGGGGGGTTCCCCCGCAGACCCCGCCATCCCTCCTATGATGTCCCCCACCTGCCTCTCGAGCCAGCCCTGGGGCTGTGAAGCTGCCGCAGCCCTCAGGCTCTCCAAGACCCGGTCCGCGTCAGCCGGGGTAAGGAAGGGAGCAGGGAGGACTGATCGTGACCCCTGGAGAGCGGGAAGTGGCAAACCCCTCCCCACTTCCTGCTTATAACTGGCCCCCCACTAAACCCCCACCCCCTCATGAATAACCCATCTCCCCCAACCAATGTCATGCCGGCCTCCGCCCATGCCGGGGGGTGGCTTTGCTCTGGCCTTTACTATCACTATGGTCTAGAAACCGACTTTCCAGGTGTGAAGATGCACCTAGGCTCCATAAAGCTCTGACAGGTATTTACTAGCAATGGTCGAAAACACGTATGACTTGTTATTTGAGCTTTTTATGGCACTGTTTTAAGCATTTTGTGGCACATCTCCAAGGTACTGTAGATTATTTCATTTTTACGATGTATAGTGGTGGCGGTACGTCATAGTGTTGTTATTTAGACAGCTATTTGGAATTGCTCTTGGCCATAATATTTCGGCAATTAACTATCTGGCACTTGTTATTCACTGTATGGTATGATAATATATGCACTGTATGACAATAAACAATTTAAGAAGCAGGGGACGACAAAGATTTCTGGGGCACTGCACAACACAATGTAAAATCCTGCACCTAGCACCAAGCTAGCACTGAGGCCATTACCTATGGCGGCAAAAATGTACCAGTGTTTTGACCACAGTCTGGGGCAATTTTTTATTTTTATATATGGTTTAACTAATAATAAACCCAAGCAAAATAATATTAGGTGCAGGGGACAACAAATGTTACCTAATGGGGCTCTACACAACATAGGAAAAAAACCCTGCACCTCACATCAAACCACTGAGGCCATTACCTATGGCGGCAAAAATGTACCACCACTTTCTCCACAGGCCAGGGCAATTTTTTTATTGTTATATATTGTTTAATTGATAATGAATTTAAGCAAAATAATTTTACTGTTCAGGGGCTTCTCATTCATTATCTCTTTCCTAAATGCCAAAATGCTGGGCAGAATGGGTGGTAATATATCGTAATGGCTGATGACAAAAGAAAATGGTTTCAGGACCTCACGGCTGATGGAAGTTCTGATGTTTATGGGTCAAAGTGTGGAAAAGAGCACATTTCAAGACCCCTACTTCCTCGATGCACAGGAAATGGCAGGAAATTCTTCCTCAGCCAATCGCTGGGCTCAGGGGTGACCTCCACTGCCTGTGATTGGTTGAGCAAGAACGTCCTGTGCGTCAAGTCACCTGACATAATATCTGATGACTAGTGATGAGCGAACATGTTCGAGATAAGGTGTTATCTGAGGATGCTCGGGTGCTAGCTGTGTGAATTTGGCATGCTCGAATAATATGTTCGAGTCCCGGCGGCAGCATGTCTTGTGGCTGTTCGACAGGCGCAACACATGCGGGGCATTGCCTAACAGACAGGTTATCCCTGCATGTGTGAGACATGCAGCCGCGGGGAATCGACATATTTTCCGTCCACGAAGAAGACACCTTATCTGAGCATGCTTGCTCATCACTACTGATGACGTCATGTAAATTGATATGCAAATGCGGCTGAAGAGCTATGGTAGATCTGAAGCCTCTGTCACTCCAGCTCTATTCCTCGCCTTCGTGCAGCAGCTGACAGCCACCAATGACGTCTCCATCATTGGTCGACAGTCGGATATTTTTTTGGGTGTCGAATTTATAGATAAAATATGTAACAGCTGTCGCAGGAATGTGTAAAAGATGGAAGAATACATCAGTGATGCGGAAAAAAATGGAATTTAACTTGTCGTGTTAATACATATGCAAAACGGGCAGAAAAAATAAATCTGAATCCGAGCGATCCGATCACACATGAATTATGGAAAAATGCCACTGATTGAATCCAGATTGCCTAATTTCTGCAATTCTTCGGGCTGACCTTTGATGGGGACCCATCAGACTTGATTAAAGCTTTGTCAGTAGGAACAGCAGAAAATACGCTCTGATTTCTATGTCTCTTCCCGTCTGCAGATGCTTTCACAGGGATCAGACCCAAAGAAGAGAAAACGTAATCTCATGAGATTGTCACATTTCCAGAGGCATCACTTTTTAGTCCAAGATCTGCCACTAAAACTCCTGAAGGGGGCGCCACCAGCTTTCCCTGACCACTGACTGTTCACCGTGTCATGTCATGGCAGTGAGATATTGAGGACAACATGAAACAATCTTCTGCAATATCATACTGTTTTCAAGCAATGGTGCCATATATTAAAGTGTACCTCTCAGAGCATGGCCCAGCTGCACTTGTCCCCAAAAAGGATTAAAAACTATTTTTGGTACACATGCCAGCCTAATATGTCCAGGAATTGTCTTGATTCTCCTTCGCTGTATCCATGATGGTTTGAGGAGCCATGTCATCTGCTGGTGTAGGTCCACTGTGTTACCAAGACCAAAGTCAGCGCAGCCGTCTACCAAGAAATGTTAGAGCACTTCATGCTTCCCTCTGCCGACAAGCTTTTTGGAGATGGAAATGTAATTCTCCAGCAGGACTTGGCCCCTGTCCACACTGCCAAAAGTTCCAATACCTGTTGTAAAAACAACAGTATCACTGGGCTTGATTGGCAGCAAACTCGCCTGACCTTAGCCCCATAGAGAATCTATGGAGTATTGTCAGGAGGAAGATGAGACACCAGACCCAACAATGCAGACAAGCTGAAGGCTGCTATCAAAGCAACCTGGGCTTCCATAACCCCTCAGCAGCACCACAGGCTGATCGCCTCCATGCCACGCCGCATTGATGCAGTAATTGATGCAAAAGGAGCCCCGACCAAGTATTGGGTGCATTTACTGAACATACATTTCAGTAGCACAACATTTCGGATTTTACAATCATTTTTCAAGCTGGTGTTATAAAGTATTCTAATTTACCGAGATAATGACTTTTGGGTTTTCACTGGCTGTAAGCCATAATCATCAACATTAACAGAAATAAACAATTGAAATAGATCACTCTGTGTGTAATGACTCTATAGAATATATGAGATTCACTTTTTGTATTGAAGAACTGAAATAAATTCACTTTTTGATGATATTCTAATTTTGTGAGATGCACCTCTATTAGTTGCCACCACTAATAATTTATATTAGGCACCCATTACAGGTATTGAATGTCTTCAAGAGTGCGGTTTATAGAACAAGAAGAACAGAGTAGTTACATTTTATATATTTAATCAAGAAAGGTAGGCAGTGATTAAACAATATACAAAGATGAAACCAAATGGGAACAAAACAATATGGTATATATAATCCCATAAAATAAAAGGGATAAGAAACAAAATACAAAACCTGATGTCATGGAATTGGCTCGTAGCTTAGCAGGGGAGGTACTCCTTAGGAAAACGGACAGAACTACAGCAAGCTGTACCTTCCAGGACTGACCCATGACATAAATCCAATCTCTGATTTTTATTATATCAAGGTTAAGCCCACATACTGTACCTTCCCTTGTTGACCTCACATGGGGGCTGGTTATGAGTTTCCCAACTTTTAGAATATCTTTGCCCCTGGAGGTCCCTGGCGGTAGATATTGTTGTTATGTTTCCTATCACGATTTTACCTTTCTATAGAGATGAAACATGACATGGATAGCATCATCTATCTGACCAATGTTAAGTTGGACGTCTTCGATTGGCCTTACGGTGATGTGAGTGAATGCATTATGTTCATCACTTTTCTATGACGCTGAAAATATATCTCCCATAAATATCAGATCGATGCAAACCCCAATATTCATCACTGTCCACTGGCTCCAGGAAGTCTGAGACAATATCTCTGAACATAGGAATCCCCTGTACTTCTCTGCCTCTGAGTATACGAATGTTATACTTGTTGGCTGGTTCTCATCAAATCCCCGGTGGTAATTACCTGTTCATGGCAGGAGGTCCTAGTTCAATAGAGTCACGTGTCAGCTCTTTGTCACTTCCATAATTAATCCAATATGTTCAAAGTGAGGGTGATATGTCCCATCTCTGGAGATGTCTTTATTGATTTTACAATTTTTCTGTACGTCAACCTCAGTAAACCTTGTTGCTCCATTGCTATTTGCTTCTGGAGCTCACTATCTCTGCTTGTGGTGCAACTGGGCTTTTCTTCACAATCTTCTCTGAGGATGTCTCCTTTACCTCTTCCCTGTCAGACATTGCCAATCTCAGCTTAGCAGCTGGTCCTGTAGTTACAGATGCTGTCAGTCTGTGATTCATGGAGAGATGAAACTGCACACCCCCAGAAAAGACTCTGAAGAAACACCCAGTTCGCCTGTAAGCAGAGATTTCACATACTGCACTCCAAAGCAAAAAATGGCAATATCTCTGCAATGGAGCAACGCAGCGCAAGACGGAAAAGAGCAGCAGAATCAGGGGAGATCGGGGATTTTTTTACAACATATTTAGCTCAATTTTTTTGATCAAGTGACAGATGCTCTTTAAATGTGGAAACATAAAAAATGTGTATCTAATTTTCTAAATCTATTATTAGCTCTTATAATTGTGCTATTATAGTATCCATCTCCGGGACAGATAAGAGAGCAACGTAACCTGTTGTCAGTCTTCCTGTCACACCGTTGTGTTGTGAACAAGTCCAGATCTCCGATGCAGCATCCGGCTAAAAATAACCTGCTGCCAGCGATGCTGCACGTTTTGCTCCCCGTGAACCTCCGAACTACAGCTTCGCTGGGAAGCCGCTATTTCCATAGACATGGAGATCATTCTGACCGTTTCATTGTCCCTGATTGTCTTAGTACCATAGACAATTATTGTCAATTGCAGAGTAAATCTCAGGTTTAGCTTATATTTTACCACTTTTAATGCAAGGTCAAGATCATTTGTAGACCAGATCAGAGAAAATATCTAGATATAGCATTCTGCAATCGGCAATAGACAACGCAACACAAAGGCTACAAGTAAGGCAAATGGTGCAAAATGTGTAATGAAACCTGATTACAAAATAGATTTTGCAGTCAAAAGTACAAGCAATAAAAATTTTTAAAAGAGAAGACCGGTGTCCGTATCCTTTGAAGTACAGTGACATGTAAAAATTTGGGCACCCCTGTTCAAAATTACTGTTAATGTGAACAGTTAACAAAGTTGCAGATGAAATTATCTCGAAAAGGCCTAAAGTTAAAGTTGACACATTTCCATTGTATTTTAGACCAAAAATATACAGTGCAGACCAAAAGTTTGGACACACCTTCTCATTTAAAGATTTTTCTGTATTTTCATGACTATGAAAATTGTGCATTCACACTGAAGGCATCAAAACTATGAACTAACACATGTGGAATTATATACTTAACAAAAAAGTGTGAAACAACTGAAATTATGTCTTATATTCTAGGTTCTTCAAAGTAGCCACCTTTTTCTTTGATGACTGCTTTGCACACTCTTGGCATTCTCTTGATGAGCGTCAAGAGGTAGTCACCGGGAATGGTCTTCCAACAATCTTGAAGTAGTTCCCATGATGCTTAGCACTTGTTGGCCCTTTTGCCTTCACTCTGCGGTCCAGCTCACCCCAAACCATCTCGATTGGGTTCAGGTCTGGAGACTGTGGAGGCCAGGTCATCTGGCGTAGCCCCCCATCACTCTGCTTCTTGGTCAAATAGCCCTTACACAGCCTGGAGGTGTGTTTTGGGTCATTGTCCTATTGAAAAATAAATGATGGTCCAACAAAACGCAAACCGGATGGAATAGCATGCCGCTGCAAGATGCTGTGGTAGCCATGCTGGTTCAGTATGTCTTCAATATTGAATAAATCCCCAACAGTGTCACCAGCAAAGCCTCCCCACACCACACCTCCTCCTCCATGCTTCACGGTGGGAACCAGGCATGTAGAGTCCATCCATTCACCGTTTCTGCGTCGCACAAAGACACGGTGGTTGGAACCAAAGATCTCAAATTTGGACTCGTCAGACCAAAGCACAGATTTCTACTGGTCTAATGTCCATTCCTTGTGTTCTTTAGCCCAAACAAGTCTCTTCTGCTTGTTGCCTGTCCTTAGCAGTGGTTTCCTAGCAGCTATTTTACCATGAAGGCCTGCTGCACAAAGTCTCCTCTTAACAGTTGTTGTAGAGATGTGTCTGCAGCTAGAACTCTGTGTGGCATTGACCTGGTCTCTAATCTGAGCTGCTGTTAACCTGCGATTTCTGAGGCTGGTGATTCGGATAAACTTATCCTCAGAAGCAGAGGTGACTCTTGGTCTTCCTTTCCTGGGGCGGTCCTCATGTGAGCCAGTTTCTTTGTAGCACTTGATGGTTTTTGCCACTGCACCTGGGGACACTTTCAAAGTTTTCCCAAGTTTTTGTACTGACTGACCTTCATTTCTTAAAGTAATGTTGGCCACTCGTTTTTCTTTACTTAGCTGCTTTTTTCTTGCCATAATACAAATTCTAACAGTCTATTCAGTAGGACTATCAGCTGTGTATCCACCAGACTTCTGCACAACACAACTGATGGTCCCAACCCCATTTATAAGGCAAGAAATCCCACTTATTAAACCTGACAGGGCACACCTGTGAAGTGAAAACCATTCCCGGTGACTACCTCTTGAAGCTCATCAAGAGAATGCCAAGAGTGTGCAAAGCAGTCATCAAAGCAAAAGCTAGCTACTTTGAAGAACCTAGAATATAAGACATAATTTCACACCTTTTTGTTAAGTATATAATTCCACATGTGTTAATTCATAGTTTTGATGCCTTCAGTGCGAATGTACAATTTTCATAGTCATGAAAATACAGAAAAGTCTTTAAATGAGAAGGTGTGTCCAAACTTTTGGTCTGTACTGTATATTGTCATCTTTTACATTATAACAATTACAAAAAGGAAAATGGAACAGTGCAAAAGTTTGTACACCCTTGGAGATTTGTATGCTCAGATAACTTTGACCAAGGTTTCAGACTTTAATTAGCCTGTTAGGGTTATGGCTTGTTCACTATCATCGTTAAAAAAGGCCAGGTGATGCAAGTTTCTAGATTTATAAAACCCAGCCTCCTCTAACCTTGTGCCAAATACCAGCAGCCATGGGTTCTTCTAAGCAGCTGCCTAGCAATCTGAAAATGGAAATAGTGGAGGCTCACAAAGCAGGAGAAGGCTATAAGAAGATAGCAAAGCGTTTTCAAGTTGCCCTTTCCTCAGTTAGAAATGTAATTAAGAAATGGCAGTTAACAGGAACAGTGGAGATAAAGATAAGGTCTGGAAGACCAAGCATAACTTCAGTGAGCGCTGCTCGTAGGATTGCTAGAGAGGCAAATCAGAACCCCCGCTTGACTGCAAAAGACCTTCAGAAATATTTAGCAGGCTCTGGAGTTGTGGTACATTATTCTACTGCACAAATATGGCCTTCATGAAAGAGTCAGCAGAAGAAAACCCCTTCTGCATCCTCACCATAAAATTCAGAGTCAGAAGTCTGCAAAAGAACATGTAAACAAGCCTGACGCATTTTGAAAACAAATCCTGTGGATCAATTAGGTAAAATAGAACTCTTTGGCTACAATGATCAAAGGTATGTGTGGGTAACAAAGTGCAGAGAATTTCAGGAAAAGAACATCTCGCCAACCATTAAGCATGGGGGTGGATCAATCATGCTTTGGGGTTCTGTTGCAGCCAATGACATGGGGAACATTTCCTGGGAAGAGGGAAGAATGGATTCTATGAAATTTCAATACATTCTTGATGCAAACATAACACCATCTGTAAAAAAGCTGAAGGTGAGAAGAGGATAATGATCCTAAACTCACGGCAAAATCCACAATAGACGACCTCAAAAGGCGCAAGCTGAAGGGTTTAGAATGGCCCTCACAGTCCTCTGATCTGAGCATCGTTGAAAATCTGTGGCCAGACCTCAAAATAACAAAGGAAACAAGACGCCCCAGGAATCTCACAGAACTGGAAGAATTCTCCAAGGAAGAATGGAGGAAAATCCCTCAAACAAGAACTGAAAGGCTCGTGTCTGGCTACAAAAAGTGTGATACTTGCAAAAGGGGGCGCTACTAGGTGCCAATCATGCAGGGTGCTCAAACTTTTGCATCAGCCGATTTTCATTTTTTGTAATTTTTAAAATGTAAGAGATGAAAATCTGGAAATGTGTCCTTTGTAACTTTAGGCCTTTTAGAGATTATTTCATCTTCAACTTGCTTAACTGTTCACAATTACAGTAATTTTGACCAGGGGTGCCCAAACTTTTACAAGCCACTGTATGCATGCAGGTAGCCATCTTGTAGATCTGCAGTCTGGTCTCCTTTTCACATATGTACAGTGCAACACAGCGGCTGCAAAAGGCAAATGATGAGAAACGTTTAACGAAATCCGATTGCAAAAATGATTTTTGGTCAAAACTGCACAAATTTCTCTTAAAGCGTTGTCCATTTCCCTTGTACTTTTCACTTTTGATCATGCCTTTTTGGTCGGTAGGTGCCCTGGAAATATAATTTCTTTGCTTTAGGTGTTTTACGTGAATGCATGTAAGATACGGCCCTTTATAAGTGATTTAGGTTCGCTGAAGCCGCCGGTGAAAGGGTTAATTGTGTGCCCCCTATGTAGCACCGCCATCTCTGCGACATGAAGTTACTAAACACGGAGAATATCAGCACATCGCCATCTCCCGGGGTGAATCATCTTTTCACTGAATGCATTTCATTGAACCGCCGGCGTCGCCCCCTCTGTATACGGCACATTGTCTTATATGGAGCAGATAGAGAGTCTGCACCTGAAATTACCGCTCTTGGAAGAGTCATCGGCCAGTAAATGGCTTTCAAGATGGAGGAGGCAGCGCCTGTCATTGCCGCGCTCGTGTTTTCCGCACATTGATTTTTGTGTTTGTGTCATACAGTCTTCTATTACGGTAAATGTCAACGCTGTCGTATTTTCTTGTTAATATCTGCAGGGTTTTTAGAATTAGCTTTTTCTTTTTACAGTTTTTCTATTCTATTTACAATGTGTTTTTCTGCTAAAAATAACACAATTATAGTGGAGCGTAAAGTAGAAAAATGAGGCGGAGAAGCTACAGGTCAAGCAAGCAGCGGAGATATGGGGGAATGGAGCAGATATGCAGGGTAGAAATAATGGACACTTGCGAGGCTGAGATGATGACCAAGGCAACAATGGAGCATTGCACTTACAGAGATTTTTAACGGCCTTCGGCTCAATTTTGAGCCATGGCGACTTGGATATACTCTGTGTAGAAAGATTGATCTTATCCAAGCCTACAAAGGTCCACCAGGGTCTTCTCCACCGTTATCTTGAGAGTATCAAGCCATCAGGTTGCTGGTCTTCCTCTTCACCTTGTTCCTTCCATTCTTCCACCATGATGTCCTTCTCCAGTGATCGCTCTCTTCGTATCATGTGTCCATAGAAGGCAAGTCGTAGCTTGGTGATCCTTGTTTCCGTGACACGTCTGGCTTGATTTGTTCCAAAATTAATGTGTTTGTTCTTCTTGTCATCCATGGTATAATATCCATCTACAGTGCAACATTTCGAAGACTTCTATTCTTCTTCTGTCTTATTTCTTTATCGTCCAGGATTCGCATCCGTTTGTTGCCACAGCAAAGACCAGACTGTGTATGAGCTGTGTCTTCCAGTGAACTGTTCCTTGTTTTGAAGACCTTGTCCAGTGACTTCATTTTTGATTTGCCCATAACGATTCTCCTATTGACTTCCGGTGTCGTCGCTGCATCTTGAGGGTGATGGATCTGAGTAGGGTGAAGTCCTTTACTACTTCCAGTTCAACGCCGACCATCTAAAATTTGCCTCAGTCGTACCTGGTAGTAGTCAATATCTTTGTCTTTCTTGTGTTGAGTAGCCGTCCAATGCTCGAGGTCTCCATCTTTATACTCCATAATAAGTCCTTCATGGCATCTACGCTTGCTGCTATCAATATCTTCTGCATATTTATGATTGTACTGTATGGAGCTGTGAACATAAAGGTCGGCAGCTATCGCTTTCACCCTTCCGGTTACACTATGCCATAACCTTTTCGACGCATCTTCTAAATGTTTCTCCTTTCTTCACAGCACCTTTCATAATTTATCCTGAACCAGGGACAGCCCAGGTAACTTTTATCTTATCGCACATCTCCTGGCACCTTTGCGTTAATGCCGGCTTTCACAGATAATACATTTTGCATCACCTAAGCCAAGAATTCTCACGCCATTCCACCAGCACCACGCCTTACGACCGAGTGCACGCCAAAATTTCCAAAACCTGCGACACTGTTTCTTCTTCGGCTATCATTGCCAAATTCGTAGACCCAAAGATCGTTTGACTGGAAATGTCTGGGTTGAGTCCATCTCAATTTGATAATTTTGAGTAAGTCGAATCCAGTTCTGCCCATTTCGGCTTTGACGATGTCGAGTTTGCATTGGTCCATGGTTCGTACATTCCAAGTCTGGAACTTTATGATATCTCTGCAGCTTTTGATAGTCCCTGTCGACCAGGTGATATCAGCATCAACACGTCCTTGTGGCTTTGACCCTGGCCCATCATGAGCATTGGTTATACTTAGGTTGACCATCGGCTCATCCTCAGTAGCTTGTTGAGTGCCCTCCGACCTAAGGGCAATAGTCCAATAGTTGCTATCAAGTTTTCTTGGCATAATATAGAAATAGATTGCCAGGCCTTTCTTCGGCACAGTAATGTGGCAACTGTGATGGAGCCACATGTGTAGCAGCGATGTATGATATCAATACAAACCGCCTCATCGCACAACGTCCTGGTGCCGATGACTCTGATAATTAGATCAAAACTGCTGGACACTTGTCAGGCTGAGGAGATGATACATAGGGCAAGTAAGCAGTGGAGTTAATGGCATATGGATCTGATGTTATTATTATTATTATTATTTATTGTTATAGCGCCATTTATTTCATGGCGCTTTACATGTAAGGAGGGGTATACATAATAAAAACAAGTACAATAATCTTAAACAATATAAGTCATAACTGGTACAGGAGGAGAGAGGACCCTGCCCGCGAAGGCTCACAGTCTACAAGGGATGGGTGAGGATACAGTAGGCGAGGGTAGAGCTGGTCATGCAGTGGTTTGGTCGGTCGGTGGTTACTGCAGGTTATAGGCTTGTCGGAAGATGTGGGTCTTCAGGTTCTTTTTGAAGGTTTCGATGGTAGGTGAGAGTCTGATGTGTTGTGGTAGAGGGTTCCAGAGTAGGGGTGATACGCGAGAGAAATCTTGTATACGATTGTGGGAAGAGGAGATAAGAGGGGAGTAGAGTAGGAGATCTTGTGAGGATCGGAGGTTGCGTGTAGGTAAGTACCGGGAGACGAGGTATGTATGGAGGAGACAGGTTGTGGATGGCTTTATGTTGGGGATATGTTGGGGAGTCTGATGAACTCACCATCAGGACTGTGGAACTGCAAGCGTCAGGGACTGAGAGGTAAATTTGTAGGCCTGTAGGACTGATGACATGTGCATCTGAAGTTCTGACCTGTAGGAACATATAGCTGGACACTTGTGAGGCTGAGAAGTAAAATTCTTGTGGAGGTGCAGATGACAAGGAATTTACTTGTGCGGTTGATTCACTTAATGCCTGGGAGCTGTATGGTGTGGATGAACCTGTAGGTACGGGGTGAACTCCATGCTTCCAAGGAGCTGCGTATCAAGCGAGTAGTGGTCCTTTAACAGCTCCTTATCTCCTATGTCACTAGACATTTTCTCCCCTATAATTCATGTTATGGCAATGATGCCCTGACCTGGTACACACAGACAGCCGGGCACCAGGCAGCACGTTAGTTGATATTCCGCTGGTTACAATGTATCTCTTACTATGACTGTATATATTCCTGGCGCCGTATAAATAAACGACATATACATTCTCCAGGATTTCACATAAAGAAGGAGGCCAGACGGCGGCGGAGCACTGGACATTTTGTGTTTTTAATAACTAGATTGTAATAGTTAGAGATTCATATCATGACCCACAGATCATAGATAGATAGCTAATATATAGATAATAGATAAATAATAGGTGGATAGATGGATGATAAATGAATAAATGATAGTTATATAATAGATTATAGATAGATAGATAACAGACAGATAGATGAATATAATTCCTTTATTTCCTCCACCAGCACATAAATTGTAGCGCCAGTATATCTGTACACTGTCCATCTCCCCCAACAGCAACACCGACTCTCCGCCAGAGTGCGGGACGCACTTCCTCTTCTTTCCTCGGTGGCTTGTGCCCGGAGTGCGCCTACGGTGCGCAGAACCCGGGGTACGGTGTTTAAGACGCGTGCTTCCTCCTTCTTAAAGGAGCTGCTTGTGCCGTCCTAAAGTGTCTCCAGCTAATGGCTGGGAGACACTTATTATTTAAGGCTCCTCCATTTGCATTGAGGTGTCTGTGCAAGGTTTTTAGTTTATTTCTAAACATGCTTGCTATTTTCCAGGTCCCTGTCCGCTGGTCCCTCTGGTATCTTGCTAGTACTTGCCTTGCCAGTCTGTAAAACAGTCGGATCCGCCTGCACTTGCTGTGCCAATCTGTATAACAGCCGGATCTGCCTGCACTAGCTTGACCAGTCTATACATCAGCCGGACCCATCAGCTCTTGCTGTACCGGTCCGCCTGTGCCTGCCTACATCAGTTGTTCTTTCCCTTCCCATACCAGCTGCCAGTCCTTTGGGAATCAGCTGCCCTGCATCCGTAGTCTGTTCTGGTGTAGCACCTGCTGTTCATCGGGAGCCAAGCCAAATTCCACCATCAGGGGCTCTAGTGAAAAGTCTGGTGCTCCAGGCTCTCCTCGGACCATGTCACAGTGGTTCCACCACTCCCGTTACAATTTGTTCAGGCCTTGGAATCCGCTGGCTCTCAGGCTTCCTCTATCTCTGACCTATACCAAAAGGTCTCTCACCAGAACGACCAACAGGATAAAATCCTCTCCTATCTGCGGACTGCAACCACCCATCTTGATACGCTGTTAACTCCGGCCACGTCCGCATCTACCCAAGCCTGCCTGGCTCTGGACCTTGCCTGTCAGCTCCTCCACGTGACCCCTACCCTATGTCGGGGGTTTATTAATCAGTGTGCACTGCACTTCGAACTCTTGGCTCACCAGTTTGTTTCCGACTGGACCAAGTGGCTTTCATCATGTCCCATCTCACTGGTGAAGCTCTAGCATGGCCCAATCCAATATAGGAGAGAAGGGATCCTCTAGTCCTTCTGTAAGGTCTTCGATGAGCGTGGCCGTGCTTGCTCTACAGCATCTTTTCTGGCTGCACAAGGGTAACCTCAAAGTGGGCCAGTATGCTGTTCTTTTTCGTACCCTGTCATCTGAACTCTCCTGGAATAAAGACGCTCTGGTGGCTACCTTCTGGGAGGGCCTTTCTGGGCAAATCAAGGACGACCTGGCTGGTCATGATATACCCACCTCATTGGATGACCTGCTGTCATTGGCAACCCAGATAAACATCCGGTTTCAGGAGTGTTCCAAAGAGGTGAACCGCAAAAGAAGATCTGTGCACCTAACGACAACCTTCCAAAGGCCAAACACTCAGCAAGCCTCAGCTTCGGCTCCTCCTCTAGAGTCTATGCAGAATGACCAGGTGAAGATGGTTAAGCATCTTGTGCAGAAGGAAGATGCTTCTATTGTGGCAGTCCTAAACATGTAATCTGATCCTGTCCAGAGAAACTGGGAAACTCCAGAGCCTATGGTCTATTGGAGAGGCTACCTTGGGCAAGAATCACTCCTCTCCATCGCTGACTCTAGCAGTATCCGTCTCCTGCGGCAACATCCGTTTTGTGCAGTTGGCCTACTTGCACTCTGTTTCACAGGTAATCTCATTCAACAGACCATTGTGGAGCAGTATAAAATCCTGATACAACATCTACAGGATCCATTGGTGGTTTCATGGGTGGATGGCAAACCTCTTTTCGAGACCATCCTTTTTGTTACTGAGCCCATGGAACTTCGTCTAGGAATGCTACACTTGGAGAAGATTTCTCTCTACATGCTGTCAGGTCTGCCTTACCCTCTGCTTCTAGGTCTGCCATGGCTGCGGAGACACAATCCTATCTTGGACTGGAAATCCAGAGAAGTACTCCAATGGAGACAGGATTGCAAGAAAATTGCCTTGTTCCCATTCGTCCTGCTCGACCTCTGGCTCCTCCATCTAATTTACCTGGCTTACCTGCTGCATATTGGATGTACACTGACGTATTGGACGAAAAGGAGGCTGAGACGTTACCACCTCATAGGCCTTATGACTGTCCCTGGCTCCTCTCCTCCACGAGGCCGTATCTATCCCCTGTCTCAGACTGAGACTTGAGTCATGTCCAAGTACATTAAGGGGAATCTAGCCAAGGGATTTATCCAGAAAGTTTCAACCCAGTATTGATTATAGGGGTCTCAACCAAATAACAATAAAAAATAATTATCCTCTGCCTCTCACCTCTGTGCTGATTGATCATCTTAAAGGTTCCTGAGTCTTCACGAAACTCAACCTCCGAGGGACATAAAACTTTATTCGAATACACCAGGGGATGAATGGAAGATGACCTTTAATACCCGTGATGACCACTATTAGTATCTTTTAAGAACTGTTGAACAAGATCTTCCGAGACCCCCTCTAAATGTGTGTGGTAGTTTACCTACTGTAGATGACAGCTTGGTGTTATCTCCCGATCTGCACACACACCAGAAGGATGTTCGCCACGTTCTGCAGAGATTAAGAAAGAACCGTCTGTACGCCAAGTATGAAAAGTGCATCTTCGAACAGACTTCTCTTCCATTTCTTGGGTACATCATCTCTGAGACCGGCCTGAAAAATGATTCTGAGAAGGTATCCGTTGTCTTGAAGTTGCCCCGTCCTGATGGACTTAAAGCTATCCAGAGGTTACTCAGATTCGCGAACTACTACTGTCAGATAATTCTGTATTTTTCCTCTAGGATCGCTTCTATTTCTGCCTTGACCCGCAAGGGGGCCAACCCTATGATATTGGCTACTGAACGCCTTTGTGTCCTAGAAACTCCAATGCTGCATCGATAGGAGAATAATAATAAGCAGTTCTTCTTGTAAGTGGATGCTGCTTCTTCAGGAGACAGAGCTCTTCTTACCCAGAAATCTCGTTCTGGCCGCATGGTGACCTGCAGCTTCATTTCCCAAATCTTCTCAGCTTCAGAATGCAACTACTTAATAGGTGATGGAGAACTGTTGGCGACAAAACTGGCTCTGGAGGAGTGGCGATTCTTGTTTGAAGGAGCAATGCATCCAGTGGTTATCTACAGTGACCAGCAGAATCTAGCCTATCTGCAGCTTAATCCACAACAAGCCAGGTGGTCTCTGTTCTTTGCCCGCTTCAACTTCACTCTCCATTTTCGGACGGCTGATAAGAACGTCAAGGCAGATGCTCTTTTTAGATCATTTTCGTCTTACGACCAGGAGGAGGAGACTCAACACATCATTGAGCCCTCCAAAATAATTACAGTCGCTCTGTTGGATGTGTCTCGGCTCCCTTCCAGAAAGACTTACGTTGCTGAACCAGATAGGAAGCGGGTCCTTCTATGGGGTCACTTGTCTATGTTGGATGGTCATGCTGGACCAAAGAAAACACTTCTCCTCATTTCCTGATATTATTGGTGGCTGATCCTACACAAGGATATTGTGGATTTAGTTTCTGCTTGTCATTGTTGTGCCCAGTACAAGACTCCAAAACAGCTTCTGACAAGTTAGCTACTTCCTTCGCCCGCATCATCTGCTCCCTGGGAGCATATTGCAATGGATTTCATCACCGATCTTCCAGCATCGGCTGGGTGTACCGTCATCTGGGTGGCTGTGGATCGCTTTTTCAAGATGGATAATTGGAATCCACTGTGGGGTCTTCCATCTGCTCCAGTCCTTGCAGAGAAGTTTATTCTACACATTTTCCGCCTCCATCGCTCCATATTGTCTTGGATAGAGTTGTTCTATTTACTTCTCATTTCTGGAGGGCCTGCAAGCTACTGAATTTAACTTTGGATTTCTCTTCTACCTACCGCCCTCAATCCAATGGTGAGGTAGAGTGGGTCAATCAGATCCTTACTAATTTCCTGCGGCACTTCATCAATGCCCACCACAATGACTGGATTGAGCTCCTGCCTTGGACCAAATTCTCATACCACAACCATGTATGTGAATCTTACGAGAAATCGCCATTTTTTGTGGTCTACCGTCAACATCCCAATATCCCGTTCCTTTTTACTGCTACCTCCAATATTCCTGCTACTGAATTCCTTGTCAAGAGTTTATCTAAAATCTGGGAAGATACCAAGTCCACCTTACTAAAGTCTTCTGAACGGATGAAAAGACATGCAGACGAGAGGTCTGGATCCACCTCTGTTTACTCCTGAGGACAACAACTGGCTGTTGTCAAAATGTGTCCATCTCAAGATACCCTCGTATAAACTAGGCCCTCGCTTCATCGGTCTGTTCTAGGTTCTGAACCAGATTAATCCGGTAGCCTACAAGCTCAAACTCCCAGGATCTTTATGGATCCCCTATTCTTTCCATGTGTCTGTCCTCAAGCCTGTCGTCCTCAGACCTTTTTTCACAGATCCTGGTATCACTCCTGCTCCAGTCAGCACTGAAGACGTTTGATTAGAGGGAAAAACTTTTTCCTTGCGGATTGGAAGGGGTTTGGTCTTGAGGAGAGTTCCTGGGAGCCCAAGGAGCACATCCATGCCCCTCTCCTCCTGTAGGGATTTCTTGAGGGCTTGAAAAAGAGGGGGCACAAAAGCGGGGGTACTGTAGCACCGGCATCTATGCACACTGCCTATCTCTCCCAGCAAGGTCGCCAACTCACTAACCGCCATGGCCCCGTCCCGCAGATCCTGTTCTCGTCAGCTGGAGCCTGGGGTGCGTGCAGACCACCAGGCACTGTGCTTAGGGCACACGCTCCCTCCTTCTTAAAGGAGTCATGCGCGTCATCCACTTATTATTTAAGACCTGCATGGAGGCGCCTGTGCAACGTTGGTAGTCTGTTCCTAAACATGCTTGCTAGTTCTCAGGTCCCTGTCGGTTAGTCCCGCTAGTATCTGTCCATTCCTAACCACCTTGATAGTACTTGCCTTGTCAGTCTGTATTACAGCCGGACCCACTTGCGTCCGCCGTCACAACTTGTATTACACCCGGACCCACCTAGGTCCGCCATGATAATTTGCATTACAGCCATACCCGCATGAACCAGCTGTGCCAGTCTGTACATCAGCCGGACCCTCCAGCACTTGTCGTGCCAGTCTGTATATGAGCCGTACCAGTCCACATCTGCCTGTGCCTGCATCTCCTGTTCTTTCCCTCCGGCGGCAGTGCGTCCAGGGTCTGTCCTGGAGTTCATCAACAGCCAAGCCCTACCATCAGGGGCTCTAGTGAAAAGTCAGATGCCCACCTAGACGCCTAGTCAGGGTCTCCTCAGACCACGGCACAGTGCTTCCACCACTCCCCTTACATAAATATTTTCCTTGCCTGCTGTCACCACTGGGGGGCAATCTCTGTTCAGCTGTATACGGAGGATAACCATACGGAGCGTCCCCTGATTGTAAGATTACCAGTCAGCAATACTAGGTGTGTAGATGAAACAGAGGAACTCCGCTCTGTACTATTGGAAATATTTTAGGGAAATACTTTCAATAATTTTCCCTGATAATTTCATAAAATTGGAAGAGTCATAAAATTCACATCAAAATATTTCATCCTCTGGGAATTAAGGATAAAAAAAAATAAAAAATTCTATCTGAGGACGGCTCGGGGCATATTGCTAAAAATGATTGTCCTCTGAGATGACCTTGAATGTAGACGGTGATAAAGGAAACACTGGACAGACGTTAGGTACTGACGGCAGGAGCTGACGAAGAAAGATGTTCACCCATACCTGTCCATATACGCGGCTGCCAATTAACCCCTCTTATGATTTCAGTACTCCGATCTCTGCTGCTTAACCATTTAGATGCCACTGACAACGGCATTGGGGTAACTGGTGGGTTATCATGGCAGCCATGGGGCTACTAAAGACCCCCTTGGTAGCTTTAGGGCGAGCTGCATAGGAGACGGTGATTGATAGAACAAGCAGTCAAAGGATCCAAGACTGACTTCACCTACAAAAAATAAAAAATAAAATAAAAATAATAAAAAAAATAGTTAAAAAAAAAAATCACCCCCACTCTTCCCAGCTTAAAAATAAAAAAATAAAACATATTTAGCATCACTGCATCCGTAAACGTCCTATCAAAATATAAAAAAATTATTAACCCATACAACCCCTGTTAACCCCTGTTTTTCAGTCTCTTTCAAATTAGTGATCAAAACTATTTCAATAGAACTTTGCAGCTCGCTACGTGAAAAACCCTGACACCGCTACATCCAGGCAAAAAACGTTATTGGCAAACAGCAAATTTTTATTTTGCAAATAATGAAAAAGAATTTAAGTTTGGAATCACCATAATTGTATCGACCTGAAAAATCATTTTACCTGGTAACATTTTTTTTTACTACACAATGAACACCATAAAAACCAAACCCCAAAACAATGAATTATATTTTTTCCATTATTCCCTCCTACCTGGATTTTTTTGTACATTTTTGGGGTAAAATGAATGGTGTAATTCAAAACTACAACTTGTCTCACAAAAAAAAATCCCTCAAACCGTTGTGGGGACGGAAAAATAAAAAAAGTTTTGGCTCTTAGTAGGAGAAGAGGGAAAAATTGCGTCAAAGATAGAAATTATATAAATTCACTCATTAATTTTGGGGGCAGTAGTTAAGGTTGGAGGGAAGAATATGCCCCAAATTTAAGCAAGGGGACATATGATTTTTTATGACTGAAGGGGACAGGATAAAAGTTCAAACATTTATTTTTAAAATAATTGGCTATAAATGTAAGATTGTGTTTAGTTTAGAGGTGTAATTTATGAGGTGCTTAGTTAAGCAGGGGTGTAATTTATTAGGTGCTTAGTTAAGCAGGGGTGTAATTTATGAGGTGCTTAGTTAAGCAGGGGTGTAATTTATGAGGTGCTTAGTTAAGCAGGGGTGTAATTTATGAGGTGCTTAGTTAAGCAGGGGTGTAATTTATGAGATGCTTAGTTAAGCAGGGGTGAAATTTATGAGATGCTTAGTTAAGCAGGGGTGTAATTTATTAGGTGCTTAGTTAAGCAGGGGTGTAATTTATGAGATGCTTAGTTAAGCAGGGGTGTAATTTATGAGATGCTTAGTTAAGCAGGGGTGAAATTTATGAGATGCTTAGTTAAGCAGGGGTGAAATTTATGAGATGCTTAGTTAAGCAGGGGTGTAATTTATTAGGTGCTTAGTTAAGCAGGGGTGTGGTCTATGAGATGCTTAGTTAAGCAGGGGTGTAATTTATGAGATGCTTAGTTAAGCAGGGTGTAATTTATGAGGTGTTTAGTTAAGCAGGGGTGTAATTTAAGAGATGCTTAGTTAAGCAGGGGTGAAATTTATGAGGTGCTTAGTTAAGCAGGGGTGTAATTTATGAGGTGTTTAGTTAAGCAGGGGTGTAATTTATGAGGTGCTTAGTTAAGCAGGGGTGTGGTCTATGTTTAGTTAAGCATGGGTGTAAGTAATGAGGTGTTTTGTTAACCATGGGTGTAAGTAATGGTGTTTAGTTAAGCAGGGGTGTAATTTATGAGGTGCTTAGTTAAGCAGGGGTGTAATTTATGAGGTGCTTAGTGAAGCAGGGGTGTGGTCTATGAGATGTTTAGTTAAGCATGGGTGTAAGTAGTGAGGTGTTTTGTTAAGCGTGGGTGTAAGTAATGAGGTGTTTAGTTAAGCAGGGATGTAATTTTAGTTGCTTAGTGAAGCAGAGGTGTGATTTATGAAGTGTTTAGTTAAGCAGGGGTGTAGTTTCTGAAGTGTTTCTTAAGCAGGAATGTGGATTTATGAAGTGTTTATTAAGCAGGGGTGTGGTTTATGAAGTGTTTTCTAGGCAACAGTGGGGTTTATGAAGTGTTTATTAAGCACGGGTGTTTTTATGAAGTGAGAATAAAACAGGAGTGTGGTTTCTGAAGTATTAAGCAGGGTTGTGGTTTATGAATAGATGTGAACGAACCTGAACAGTAAAATACAGGGTTCGTACCAGGGCTGAGCTACGAACACGGACTTCTCCTGGAAGTCCGTTTTACAGTTTGGGAGGTCAGGGAGGAGAGAGAGATTATCCAGCTCCATAGTTCGGGTCCCCATTTATTTCTAAGGGTTTTGAGTCCAAGTTCGGGTACAGTTCTGAATAAAGTTCAATTGAACCCAACGGACCTGAACTTCCACGGGTCCGTTTATCCTTTTTTATGAAGGGTTTTGTTAAGCAGTAGTGTGGTTTATGAAGTATTTTTTAGGCAGTGGTCTGGTTTATGAAGTATTTATTTAGCAGGTGTGTTTTATGAATGTTTTTTTATGCAGGAGTGTGATTTAAGGAGTGGTTATTTAGTAGGGATGTGGTTTATGAAGTATTTGTTAAGCAAAACTGTGTTTTATGAATGTTTATTGTGCACGAGTGTGGTTTATGACATGTTGTTTAAGCAGGGGTGTGGTTTATGAAGTATTTATTGAGCAGGTGTGTTGTTTATGAAGTGTTTATGTAGTAGGAATGTAGCTTATGAAGTTTTAATTAAGTGCAGGTGTAGTTTATGAAGTGTTTATTAAGTAGGGGTGTAGTTTATGAAGTGCTTATTAAGCAGGATGTGGTTTGTGAAGTGTTAAGCGGGGGTGTGGTATATGAAGTGTTTATTAAGCAGGGGTGTGGTATATGAAGTGTTTATTAAGTAGGGGTGTGGTATATGAAGTGTTTATTAAGTAGGGGTGTGGTATATGAAGTGTTTATTAAGCAGGGGTGTGGTATATGAAGTGTTTATTAAGCAGGGGTGTGGTATATGAAGTGTTTATTAAGCAGGGGTGTGGTATATGAAGTGTTTATTAAGCAGGGGTGTGGTATATGAAGTGTTTATTAAGCAGGGGTGTGGTATATGAAGTGTTTATTAAGCAGGGGTGTGGTATATGAAGTGTTTATTAAGCAGGGGTGTGGTATATGAAGAGTTTATTAAGCAGGGGTGTGGTATATGAAGTGTTTATTAAGTAGGGGTGTGGTATATGAAGTGTTTATTAAGTAGGGGTGTGGTATATGAAGTGTTTATTAAGTAGGGGTGTGGTATATGAAGTGTTTATTAAGTAGGGGTGTGGTATATGAAGTGTTTATTAAGTAGGGGTGTGGTATATGAAGTGTTTATTAAGTAGGGGTGTGGTATATGAAGTGTTTATTAAGTAGGGGTGTGGTATATGAAGTGTTTATTAAGTAGGGGTATGGTTCATGAGGTGATATCACTTCCTGTATCATTCTCTCTTTTGGTTTCCCTACCCAGAACATAACATTACAGGTCTACTTGCATTTTTCCTTAGACGGAAGTGATCAGATGATGTAATTTGTAGGTAGCATCCCAGGAGTTAACTCTTAGGGGTCAATTAGGCAATTTGTAAGACCGATGTACTTTCATCTACAATGTATAGAAAAGCAGTAACATCAGTTTTCAATAGTGCAATGTAAATACAACGTATGGTATATGTGTAGTGAGCATACGTAGAATATATAGACACAATCGTTTCCAAGGCAGATACGCTCGAAGCATCTAAACTTTTATCTTCTGTCATTCTTGCTATGATCCTGAGGTCTCGCAGCGATCAGCGGGAATTTCCCCCATGAAGCAATGCAAATATTTGTACATACAGAGGTCTGCTACTATGGGAAGGATTTTCCATGATACAACAGCTCCTGCGCTGTTTGTAGGCTCTCTTTAAGAAGAACACTGATATGACTAGGAGTCAGCTTTACACTCCAGTCACATCCAGAGCTGCATTCACAACCCTAATCGTTTCCAGTTCTGAATTCTGAATGCAGCTTTGTATGTGACTAGAGTATAAATAGTGATGTAACTCCACACTAGATTCCTATTGGCAGCTAAACAAGTTCAGAATGTAGCTTTGTATGTGACCGGAGAATAAAACTTCATGTAACCCAATATTAGATTCTGGGGAGTTAGCAGATTTCTGAAAACAGCTTTGTATGTGACTGGAGTATGATACTTGACGTAACTCCAGATTAGATACCCATTGGTACATAGAGTACTTCAGAATGCAGGTGTGTGTGTGTGTGTGTGTGTGTGTGTGTGTGTGTGTGTGTGTGTGTGTGTGTGTGTGTGTGTGTGTAGCATAACATTTGATGTAGTTTTATATTAAATTCTTTTTGGCAAGTTGACAGGTTCTGAGTGCAGCTTTGTATGTACCTAGAGTAAAGCTGATGTAACTACAGGCTAGATTTTCATTAGTAACTAACTAGGGTACTTCTGATTGCAGCTCTGTGTGTGACTGGAGTATAAAGTTGACATCACTTCAGATTGGATTTGCATTACTACATAGTGAACTATGAATGCAGCTTTGTGTGTGACTGGAGTATAAAGTTGCTGTAACTTCAGATTAGATTCCCATTGGTACATAGGGTGCTTCTGATTGCAGCTTTATGTGCGACTGGAGTATAAAGTTGCTGTAACTCCAGATTAGATTCCCATTGGTACATAGGGTGCTTCTGATTGCAGCTTTGTGTGTGACTGGAGTATAAAGTTGCTGTAACTGCAGATTAGATTCCCATTGGTACATAGGGTGCTTCTGATTGCAGCTTTATGTGTGACTTGTGTGACCGTCCTTTAAAGTGGATTATGCTGCACATTTTCTGACCAATTTTTGCATAATCCGATGACTTTGACTCCACGACTTTTACATAAGAAAATCTAATAGGCAGTGGCAGAACTTGGAGCTCATGGGCCCCAATGCAAAACGCTCCAAGGGGGCCCCCAATTATTGGTCTTCTCATACAGGCTAGTGGGACCTTTGGGCCCCTCGGGCTCCAGGACCCGGGTGCACCTATTCCAGCTGTGCCCCAGGTGGCGGGGGTGACGGACCGACCTTCACGGAGCGTCTGATGTTCTGTACCGGCGATCGCCGCGGATCCCCCGCCGTAATCACGGCACAAACACGGCAGAGACCTTCTGCATCATTCCCCGAGACCTCCCGGTCACTGAGCCCCGGACCCGTGACCCTCCGCTGACATTACCCTACATGGACACAAGCAGCGGAAAATCAGAGGAAGCGACACAATGTAACAATCATCAGATTTATTATCGCACCATCTGCTGCAGAAAGTGACAGCGGAAATCATCCCGAGCCGAGCGATGAATATGGATCAGGAACGTCACCGGGAACGGACGCGGAAATATGTGGGGGATGGGCAGTCATAATATCCATCCAGACCCCCGCAGCCCCCCGCAACAGTGACGTCTCCTCCTGATAAAGTCCATATGTGTCATGTAAGGAGCCAGGGAGTCAAAGTGATATCTCCTGTGTCATATAATATACGCTGCTATAACCTGGGCATCTCCTGTGTCATATAATATACGCTGCTATAACCTGGGCATCTCCTGTATCATATAATATATGCTGCTATAACCTGGGCATCTCCTGTATCATATAATATACGCTGCTATAACCTGGGCATCTCCTGTGTCATATAATATACGCTGCTATAACCTGGGCATCTCCTGTGTCATATAATATACGCTGCTATAACCTGGGCATCTCCTGTATCATATAATATATGCTGCTATAACCTGGGCATCTCCTGTATCATATAATATACGCTGCTATAACCTGGGCATCTCCTGTGTCATATAATATACGCTGCTATAACCTGGGCATCTCCTGTATCATATAATATACGCTGCTATAACCTGGGCATCTCCTGTATCATATAATATACGCTGCTATAACCTGGACATCTCCTGTATCATATAATATACGCTGCTATAACCTGGGCATCTCCTGTATCATATAATATACGCTGCTATAACCTGGGCATCTCCTGTATCATATAATATACGCTGCTATAACCTGGACATCTCCTATATCATATAATATATGCTGCTATAACCTGGGCATCTCCTGTATCATATAATATACGCTGCTATAACCTGGGCATCTCCTGTATCATATAATATACGCTGCTATAACCTGGACATCTCCTATATCATATAATATACGCTGCTATAACCTGGGCATCTCCTGTATCATATAATATATGCTGCTATAACCTGGTCATCTCCTGTATCATATAATATAAGCTGCTATAACCTGGGCAATTCCTGTATCATGTAATATACGCTGCTATAACCTGGGCATCTCCTGTGTCATATAATATACGCTGCTATAACCTGGGCATCTCCTGTATCATGTAATATACGCTGCTATAACCTGGGCATCTCCTGTATCATATAATATAAGCCGCTATAACCTGGACATCTCCTATATCATATAATATACGCTGCTATAACCTGGGCATCTCCTGTATCATATAATATACGCTGGTATAACCTGGATATCTCCTGTGTCATATAATATACGCTGCTATAACCTGGGCATCTCCTGTGTCATATAATATACGCTGCTGTAACCTGGGCATCTCCTGTATCATATAATATACGCTGCTATAACCTGGGCATCTCCTGTATCATATAATATACGCTGCTATAACCTGGACATCTCCTGTATCATATAATATACGCTGCTATAACCTGGGCATCTCCTGTATCATATAATATACGCTGCTATAACCTGGGCATCTCCTGTATCATATAATATACGCTGCTATAACCTGGACATCTCCTATATCATATAATATATGCTGCTATAACCTGGGCATCTCCTGTATCATATAATATACGCTGCTATAACCTGGGCATCTCCTGTATCATATAATATACGCTGCTATAACCTGGACATCTCCTATATCATATAATATACGCTGCTATAACCTGGGCATCTCCTGTATCATATAATATATGCTGCTATAACCTGGTCATCTCCTGTATCATATAATATAAGCTGCTATAACCTGGGCAATTCCTGTATCATGTAATATACGCTGCTATAACCTGGGCATCTCCTGTGTCATATAATATACGCTGCTATAACCTGGGCATCTCCTGTATCATGTAATATACGCTGCTATAACCTGGGCATCTCCTGTATCATATAATATACGCCGCTATAACCTGGACATCTCCTATATCATATAATATACGCCGCTATAACCTGGTCATCTCCTGTATCATATAATATACGCCGCTATAACCTGGGCATCGCCTGTATCATATAATATACGCTGGTATAACCTGGATATCTCCTGTATCATATAATATACGCTGCAATAACCTGGACATCTCCTGTATCATATAATATACTCTGCTATAACCTGGGCATCTCCTGTGTCCTATAATATACACTGCTATAACCTGGGCATCTCCTGTATCATATAATATACGCTGCTATAACCTGGTCATCTCCTGTATCATATAATATACGCTGCTATAACCTGGGCATCTCCTGTATCATATAATATACGCTGCTATAACCTGGACATCTCCTATATCATATAATATATGCTGCTATAACCTGGGCATCTCCTGTATCATATAATATACGCTGCTATAACCTGGGCATCTCCTGTATCATATAATATACGCTGCTATAACCTGGACATCTCCTATATCATATAATATATGCTGCTATAACCTGGGCATCTCCTGTATCATATAATATATGCTGCTATAACCTGGTCATCTCCTGTATCATATAATATACGCTGCTATAACCTGGGCATCTCCTGTATCATATAATATACGCTGCTATAACCTGGGCATCTCCTTTATCATATAATATATGCTGCTATAACCTGGGCATCTCCTGTATCATATAATATAAGCTGCTATAACCTGGGCAATTCCTGTATCATGTAATATACGCTGCTATAACCTGGGCATCTCCTGTGTCATATAATATACGCTGCTATAACCTGGGCATCTCCTGTATCATGTAATATACGCTGCTATAACCTGGGCATCTCCTTTATCATATAATATATGCTGCTATAACCCGGGCATCTCCTGTATCATATAATATAAGCTGCTATAACCTGGGCATCTCCTTTATCATATAATATATGCTGCTATAACCTGGGCATCTCCTGTGTCATATAATATACGCTGCTATAACCTGGGCATCTCCTGTATCATGTAATATACGCTGCTATAACCTGGGCATCTCCTGTATCATATAATATAAGCTGCTATAACCTGGGCAATTCCTGTATCATGTAATATATGCTGCTATAACCTGGGCATCTTCTGTATATAATTCTATACATGGACACCTCTTCACACACTGTTGAGCCCCCCGCCGTTCTGTGCAGTGTGACTCTACATTATTATGTATATAGCCTCGTGTTCCAGGCTCACTCTTGAGGGTCTTTGTTCGGTTTCCTCCTGTTCTGTCATTTCTTCGCTCCGGCCATGTTCCATTAGTGTCAGCGCGGCTCTCACGGACTCACCGTGCTCCATGGCGGCCGCCGTCCTTGACACAAATGAGACATTTCAGAAGATAAATGTTAATTGTGCCGAGACCTCGAATTCTGGAATATAGCAGAGAATTGAATGGTTGTGAATGAGCCTCTGTTACATTGTGTGCAGAGATGGAAACACTGTACAGCGCCCACCGCCAGGACAGGTACGAGGCGGGCACGGACTCACATGTGCCACCTGGTCACAGTTACATCAGTCCTGGTGAATCTTCTACACGTGGAATGGAAATATTCATCTACAATACCGGACTCGGCTCCTCTGGACATTTTATGGACATGATTTTAATGGGATCCTTGTAATGCTTTGTTTCTCCTGTAGGGGCGCTGCAGGGAAATGAAACACCTCTGCTAGATTCCACCACAGATATCATCCAATCAGCCAGAGCCGATCGCGGGATCCCTACTGGTTATTGGAAATTGTTCCATGGGACAGTCACGTAATACACTTATAAATCACCACCTCTCACCAGGTGCCTTTGTCACTTTTATTTTAATATGCCATACAGTTCAAGAGATATGGGACTTTATTTAGTTCTAGTTTTTATGGTTTCTACGAAGATGCTGTAATAATGGAAATAAGCTAAAGGGGAAGAGGAGGAGTCATTGTACAGAAGGAGGAGGAGGTGAGCTGTGACATCACCTATTGTGAATGTTGGATCCTGTGCTATCTACTGTATATAGAGGCGTTATCAGTCATTGTACAGGAGGAGGAGGAGGTGAGCTGTGATATCACCTATTGTGAATGGTGGATCCTATGTTATCTACTGTATATAGAGGTGTTATCAGTCATTGTACAGGAGGAGGAGGTGAGCTGTGACATCACCTATTGTGAATGGTGGATCCTGTGTTATCTACTGTATATATAGGTGTTATCAGTCATTATACAGGAGGAGGAGGTGAGCTGTGACATCACCTATTGTGAATGGTGGATCCTGTGTTATCTACTGTATATATAGGTATTATCAGTCATTGTACAGGAGGAGGAGGAGGTGAGCTGTGACATCACCTATTGGGAATGGTGGATCCTGTGTTATCTACTGTATATAGAGGTGTTATCAGTCATTGTACAGGAGGAGGTGAGCTGTGACATCACCTATTGTGAATGATGGATCCTGTGTTATCTACTGTATATATATATAGGTGTTATCAATCATTGTACAAGAGAAGGGGGTGAGCTGTGATATCACCTATTGTGAATGGTAGATCCTGTGTTATCTACTGTATATAGAGGTGTTATCAGTCATTGTACAGGAGGAGGAGGTGAGCTGTGATATCACCTATTGTGAATGGTGGATCCTGTGTTATCTACTGTATATAGAGGTGTTATCAGTCATTGTACAGGAGGAGGGGGTGAGCTGTGACATCACCTATTGTGAATGGTGGATCCTGTGTTATCTACTGTATATAGAGGTGTTATCAGTCATTGTACAGGAGGAGGGGGTGAGCTGTGACATCACCTATTGTGAATGGTGGATCCTGTATTATCTACTGTATATAGAGGTGTTATCAGTCATTGTACAGGAGGAGGGGGTGAGCTGTGACATCACCTATTGTGAATGGTGGATCCTGTGTTATCTACTGTATATAGAGGTGTCATCAGTCAATGTACAGGAGGAGGGGGTAAGCTGTGACATTACCTATTGTGAATGGTGAATCCTGTGTTATCTACTGTATATAGAGGTGTTATCAGTCCTTGTACAGGAGGAGGGGGTGAGCTGTGACATCACCTATTGTGAATGGTGGATCCTGTGTTATCAGTCATTGTACAGGAGGAGGGGGTGAGCTGTGACATCACCTATTGTGAATGGTGGATCCTGTGTTATCTACTGTATATAGAGGCGTTATCAGTCATTGTACAGGAGGAGGAGGAGGTGAGCTGTGACATCACCTATTGTGAATGGTGGATCCTATGTTATCTACTGTATATAGAGGCGTTATCAGTTATTGTACAGGAGGAGGAGGAGGTGAGCTGTGATATCACCTATTGTGAATGGCGGATCCTATGTTATCTACTGTATATAGAGGTGTTATCAGTCATTGTACAGGAGGAGGTGAGCTGTGACATCACCTATTGTGAATGATGGATCCTGTGTTATCTACTGTATATATAGGTGTTATCAGTCATTGTACAGGAGGAGGAGGTGAGCTGTGACATCACCTATTGTGAATGGTGGATCCTGTGTTATCTACTGTAAATATAGGTGTTATCAGTCATTGTGCAGGAGGAGGAGGAGGTGAGCTGTGACATCACCTACTGTGAATGGTGGATCCTATGTTATCTACGGTATATAGAGGCGTTATCAGTAGGGTTGAGCGAAACGGGTCGGTAATTTTCAGAAGTCGCCGACTTTTGGCAAGGTCGGGTTTCATGAAACCCGACCCGACCCCTGTGTGGGGTCGGCCATGAGGTCGGCGATCTTCTGAATCTGGTATCGGAATTCCGATACCGAGTTCCGATATGTTTGCAATATTGGAAATCGGTATCGGAATCCATATTTAACCCCTTAGTGACAGAGCTAATTTGGTACTTAATGACCAGGCCAATTTTTGCAATTCTGACCACTGTCACTTTATGAGGTTATAACTCTGGAACGCTTCAACGGATCCCGCTGATTCTGAGATTGTTTTTTCGTGACATATTGTACTTCATGTTAGTGGTAACATTTCTTCGATATTACTTGCGATTATTTATGAAAAAAACGGATATATGGCGAAAATTTTTTAAATTTTGCAATTTTCAAACTTTGTATTTTTATGCCCTTAAATCAGAGAGATATGTCATGAAAAATAGTTAATAAATAACATTTCCCACATGTCTACTTTACATCAGCACAATTTTGGAAACAAAATTTTTTTTTGTTAGGGAGTTATAAGGGTTAAAAGTTGACCAGCAATTTCTCATTATTACAACACCATTTTTTTTTAGGGACCACATCACATTTGAAGTCATTTTGAGGGGTCTATATGATAGAAAATAATGAAGTGTGACACCATTCTAAAAACTACACCCCTCAAGGTTCTCAAAACCACATTCAAGAAGTTTATTAACCCTTTACGTGCTTCACAGGAACTGAAACAATGTGGAAGGAAAAAATGAACATTTAACTTTTTTTTGCAAACATCTTAATTCAGAACCATTTTTTTTATTTTCACAAGTGTAAAAACAGAAATGTAACCATAAATTTTGTTATGCAATTTCTCCTGAATACGCCAATACCCCATATGTGGGGGTAAACCACTGTTAGGGCGCACCGCAGAACTTAGAAGTGAAGGAGCGCCGTTTGACTTTTTCAATGCAGAATTGGCTGGAATTGAGATCGGACACCATGTCACATTTAGAGAGCCCCTGATGTACCTAAACAGTGGAAACTCCCCACAAGTGACACCATTTTGGAAACTAGACCCCTTAAGGAACTTATCTAGATGTGTGGTGAGCACTTTGAACCCCCAAGTGCTTCACAGAAGTTTATAATGTAGAGCCGTGAAAATAAAAAATCGCTTTTGTTTACACAAAAATGATCTTTTCGCCCACAAATTCTTATTTTCACAAGGGTAACAGGAGAAATTAGACCACTAAAGTTGTTGTGCAATTTCTCCTGAGTACGTCCATACCCAATATGTGGGGGTAAACCACTGTTTGGGCGCACTGCAGAGCTTGGAAGAGGAGTGCCGTTTTACTTTTTCAATGTAGAATTGGCTGGAATTGAGATTGGACGCCATGTCATGTTTGGAGAGCCCCTGATGTGCCTAAACAGTGGAAACCCCCCACAAGTGACCCCATTTTGGAAACTAGACCCCCCAAGGAACTTATCTAGATGTGTGGTGAGAACCTTGAATGTCCAAGTGCTTCACAGAAGTTTATAATGCAGAGCCGTGAAAATAAAAAATATTTTTTTTTTCCACAAAAAAGATATTGTAGCCCCCAAGTTTTTATTTTCACAAGGGTAACAGGAGAAATTGGACTGCAATAGTTGTTGTCCAATTTATCCCGAGTACGCTGATGCGCCATATGTGGGGGTAAACCACTGTTTGGGCGCACGGCAGAGCTCGGAAGTGAAGGAGCGCCTTTTTGGAATGCAGACTTTGATAGAATGGTCTGTGGGCATTATGTTGCGATTGCAGAGCCCCTGATGTGCCTAAACAGTAGAAATCCCCCACAAGTGACCCCATTTTGGAAACTAGACCCCCCATGGAACTTATCTAGATGTGTGGTGAGAACCTTGAATGCCCAAGTGCTTCACAGAAGTTTATAATGCAGAGCCGTGAAAATAAAAAATATTTTTTTTTTCCACAAAAAAGATTTTTTAGCCACCAAATTTTTATTTTCACAAGGGTAACGAGAAATTGGACCCCAAAAGTTGTTGTCCAATTTGTCCTGAGTATGCTGGTACCCCATATGTGGGGGTAAACCACTGTTTGGGCGCACGGCAGAGCTCGGAAGGAAGGAGCGCCGTTTTGGAATGCAGACTTTGATAGAATGGTCTGCGGGTATTATGTTGCGTTTGCAGAGCCCCTGATGTACCTAACCAGTAGAAACCCTCCACAAGTGACCCCATTTTGGAAACTAGACCCCCCAAGGAACTTATCTAGATGTGTGGTGAGAACTTTGAATGCCCAAGTGCTTCACAGAAGTTTAGAATGCAGAGTCGTGAAAATAAAAAATATTTTTTTTTCCACAAAAAAGATATTGTAGCCCCCAAGTTTTTATTTTCACAAGGGTAACAGGAGAAATTGGACTGCAATAGTTGTTGTCCAATTTATCCCGAGTACGCTGATGCGCCATATGTGGGGGTAAACCACTGTTTGGGCGCACGGCAGAGCTCGGAAGGGAAGGAGCGCCTTTTTGGAATGCAGACTTTGATAGAATGGTCTGTGGGCATTATGTTGCGATTGCAGAGCCCCTGATGTACCTAAACTGTAGTAACCCCCCACAAGTGACCCCATTTTGGAAACTAGACCCCCCAAGGAACTTATCTAGATGTGTGGTGAGAACTTTGAATGCCCAAGTGCTTCACAGAAGTTTAGAATGCAGAGTCGTGAAAATAAAAAATATTTTTTTTTTCACAAAAAAGATTTTGTAGCCCCCAAGTTTTTATTTTCACAAGGGTAACAAGAGAAATTGGACCCCAGAAGTTGTTGTCCAATTTATCCCGAGTACGCTGATGCCCCATATGTGGGGGTAACCCACTGTTTGGGCGCACGGCAGAGCTCAGAAGGGAGGGAGCACCATTTGACTTTTTGAGCGCAAAATTGGCTGTCGTGTTTGGAGACCCCCTGATGTACCTAAACAGTGGAAACCCCCCAATTCTAGCTCCAACCCTAACCCCAACACACTCCTAACCCTAATCCCAACCTCATCCATAATCCTAATCACTAACCCTAACCATAATCACAACCCTTACCCCAAAACAACCCTAATGTCAACCCTAACCATAACCCTAATCAAAACCCTAAATCCAACACACCCCTAATCCTAATCTCAACCCTAACCTCAAACCTAACCCTAATCCCAATACACCCCTAATCACAACCCTAACCTTAACCCTAATCCCAAACCTAACCCTAATCACAAGCGTAACCCTAATGCCAACCCTAACCCTAATACCAACCCTAATCCAAACCCTAACCCTAATCCCAGCTCTAACCCTAACTTTAGCCCCAACCCTAGCCCTAACTTTAGCCTCAACCCTAACCCTAGCCCTAGGGCTACTTTCACACTTGCGTCGTTTGGCATTCCGTCGCAATCCGTCGTTTTGGACAAGAAACGGATCCTGCAAATGTGCCCGCAGGATGCGTTTTTTGCCCATAGACTTGTATTGCCGACGGATCGTGACGAATGGCCACACGTCGCGTCCGTCGTGCACTGGATCAGTTGTGTTTTGGCGGAGCGTCGGCACAAAAAAACGTTCAATGAAACGTTTTTTTGTACGTCGCATCCGCCATTTCTGACCGCGCATGCGTGGCCGTAACTCCGCCCCCTCCTCCCCAGGACATAGATTGGGCAGCGGATGTGTTGAAAAACTACAGCTGCTGCCCACGTTGTGCACAATTTTCACAACGTGCGTCGGTATGTCGGGCCGACGCATTGCGACGGCCCCGTACCGACGTAAGTGTGAAAGAAGCCTAACCCTAAGTTTAGCCCCAACCCTAACCCTAAATTTAGCCCCAACCCTAACCCTAAATTTAGCCCCAACCCTAGCCCTAACCCTAGCCCTACCCCTAACCTAACCCTACCCCTACCCCTAACCCTACCCCTAACCCTAGCCTAACCCTACCCCTAACCCTACCCCTAACCTAACCCTAACCCTACCCCTAACCCTAACCTAACCCTACCCCTAACCCTACCCCTAACCTAACCCTAACCTAACCCTAACCCTAACCCTACCCCTAACCCTACCCCTAACCCTACCCCTAACCCTAACCCTACCCCTAACCCTAACCCTACCCCTAACCCTAATTTTAGCCCCAACTGCTGTTCTCCTGCCGGCCGGCAGATGGAGACAGATGGCGGGCGCACTGGGCATGCGTCCGCCATGTTCTGCTGCCGGCGGCCAGTAGGAGCAGCAAGAGGATCCAGGGACCTAGGTGAGTATGCTAGGGTCCCCGAATCCCCCTATTTCTCTGTCCTCTGATGTGCGATCACATCAGAGGACAGAGAATTACACTTTACTTTTTTTTTTTTTGCGGTCGCCGGTAAACAGTTAATTACCGGCGATCGCAAAACAGGGGTCGGTAATACCGACCCCGATCGTGCTCTTTGGGGTCTCGGCTACCCCCGGCAGCCGAGACCCCAAAGATTCTCCCAGTGCCGGCCGGCGGGCGCACTGCGCATGCGCCCGCCATTTTGAAGATGGCGGCGCCCACCGGGAGACACGAGGAGCATCGGGGGAGCTAGGTGAGTATTGGGGGGCCACCTGGGACCCCTTTTCTCTGTCCTCCGATGTGCGATCACATCGGAGGACAGAGAAATTAAAAAGAGATCGCCTTTTCTTTTTTTTTTTTGCGATCGCCGGTAAACGGTTAATTACCGGCGATCGCAAATGCGGGGTGGGTTAAAAACCCCCCGAATCATGTTCTCTGGGGTCTCGGCTACCCTCGGCAGCCGAGACCCCGGAGAAAATCGGCCTCTGGGGGGCGCTATGGACTTTTTCCACAGCGCCGTTAATTAACGGCGCTGTGGTTTAAGTACCCTTAGCGGCCGCCGTTAAAAGGCGTATCGGCGGTCGCTAAGGGGTTAAGTGTAAAAGAAAGAATTAAAATAAAAAATATTGCTATACTCACCCTCTGACGCGCCCTGGTACTAACCGGCAGTCTTCCTTCCTTAGAATCAGCGCTTGAAAGACCTTCGGTGACGTCGCGGCTTGTGATTGGTCGCGCGACGGCCTATGTGACCGCTCACGCGACCAATCACAAGCCACGACGTCACCGAAGGTCCTTCAAGCGCTGATTCTTAGGAAGGAAGGCTGCCGGAAAGAAGCAGGGCGCGTCAGAGGGTGAGTATAGCAATATTTTTTATTTTAATTCTTTCTTTTACACTTAAATTTGGATCCCAGGGCCTGAAGGAGAGTTTCCTCTCCTTCAGACCCTGGGAACCATAGTAACCCATTGCAATGCATTGGGTTTCGGGTTTTGGCCGACCCCGACCCCGACTTTTTTATAGGATTGTCCGATTTCACTCGACCCGACTTTTGAGAAAGTCGGGTTTCGTGAAACCCGACCCGATCCTATAAAAGTAAAGGTCGCTCAACCCTAGTTATCAGTTATTGTACAGGAGGAGGAGGTGAGCTGTGATATCACCTATTGTGAATGGTGGATCCTATGTTATCTACTGTATATAGAGGTATTATCAGTCATTGTACAGGAGGAGGAAGAGGAGGAGGTGAGCTGTGACATCACCTATTGTGAATGGTGGATCCTGTGTTATCTACTGTATATATAGGTGTTATCAGTCATTGTACAGGAGGAGGAGGTGAGCTGTGACAATGCCTATTGTGAATGGTGGATCCTGTGTTATCTACTGTAAATAGATGTGTTATCAGTCATTGTACAGGAGGAGGAAGTAAGCTGTGATATCACCTATTGTGAATGGTGGATCCTGTGTTATCTACTGTATATAGAGGTGTTATCAGTCATTGTACAGGAGGAGGAGGTGAGCTGTGACATCACCTATTGTGAATGGTGGATCCTGTGTTATCAGCTGTATATAGAGGTGTTATTAGCCATTGTACAGGAGGAGGAGGTGAGCTGTGACATCACCTATTGTGAATGGTGGATCCTGTGTTATCTACTGTATATAGATGTGTTATCAGTCATTGTACAGGAGGAGGAGGTGAGCTGTGACATCACCTATTGTGAATGGTGGATCCTGTGTTATCTACTGTATATAGAGCTGTTATCAGTCATTGTACAGGAGGAGGAGGTGAGCTGTGACATCACCTATTGTGAATGGTGGATACTGTGTTATCTACTGTATATAGAGATGTTATCAGTCATTGTACAGGAGGAGGAGCACTAACACTTTCCGTGATTGCGCCCTCACTGCCGTTTACCGGACATTTCATCTTCCCGCTGTCGCTGTCACACCTCCCGGCTAACTGAGATGTATTTTTTTAATCTTCTGGCTGAGAAAAATAAAATATCCTGACAGTAATGGCCGCTCTGCTGGTTGCAAATATATATATATGTATATACAAACATCTCGGGGGCCTCTGACAAGAGTAATGGATCAGCAGCGAGCCCCCGCTGACACTGCCGCTCGTTTCCAATTTAAAGCGACGGTCCAGGGTAGAAATCTTATTTCCGTGTTCCCTGTTTGTGAATTGTCAGTTAAGTGCTCAGGATCCTTTTCTCCCGGTATCTCCCTCTCTGGAGGACTTGTCCTGTGCTGCATTATGCCCGCAATCCAAGGATGTTATTGGGCGGTGTGTAATGCCTCCTCTCCCCTCTAGGGGCGCCGTCCTGCATTACACAGATACCTCATGGATGTGATTGGACACTGTGTAATGCCTCCTCTCGCCTCTAGGGGCGCTGTCCTGCATTACACAGATACTTCATGGATGTTATTGGGCGGTGTGTAATGCCTCCTCTCCCCTCTAGGGGTGCCCTCCTGCATTACACAGATACTTCATGGATGTTATTGGGCGGTGTGTAATGCCTCCTCTCCCCTCTAGGGGTGCTGTCCTGCATTACACATATACTTCATGGATGTTATTGGGCGGTGTGTAATGCCTCCTCTCGCCTCTAGGGGCGCCCTCCTGCATTACACAGATACCTCATGGATGTGATTGGACACTGTGTAATGCCTCCTCTCCCCTCTAGGGGCGCCCTCCTGCATTACACAGATACTTCATGGATGTTATTGGGCGGTGTGTAATGCCTCCTCTCCCCTCTAGGGGTGCTGTCCTGCATTACACATATACTTCATGGATGTTATTGGGCGGTGTGTAATGCCTCCTCTCGCCTCTAGGGGCGCCCTCCTGCATTACACAGATACCTCATGGATGTTATTAGACACTGTGTAATGCCTCCTCTCCCCTCTAGGGGCGCTGTCCTGCATTACACAGATACTTCATGGATGTTATTGGGCGGTGTGTAATGCCTCCACTCCCCTCTAGGGGTGCTGTCCTGCATTACACAGATACTTCATGGATGTTATTGGGCGGTGTGTAATGCCTCCTCTCCCCTCTAGGGGTGCCCTCCTGCATTACACAGATACTTCATGGATGTTATTGGGCGGTGTGTAATGCCTCCTCTCCCCTCTAGGGGCGCTGTCCTGCATTACACAGATACTTCATGGATGTTATTGGGCGGTGTGTAATGCCTCCTCTCCCCTCTAGGGGTGCTGTCCTGCATTACACATATACTTCATGGATGTTATTGGGCGGTGTGTAATGCCTCATCTCCCCTCTAGGGGCGCCCTCCTGCATTATACAGATACTTCATGGATGTTATTGGGCAGTGTGTAATGCCTCCTCTCCCCTCTAGGGGCGCCCTCCTGCATTATACAGATACTTCATGGATGTTATTGGACACTGTGTAATGCCTCCTCTCCCCTCTAGGGGCGCCCTCCTGCATTACACAGATACTTCATGGATGTGAATGGACACTGTGTAATGCCTCCTATCCCCTCTAGGGGCGCTGTCCTGCATTACACAGATACCTCATGGATGTTATTGGACACTGTGTAATGCCTCCTCTCCCCTCTAGGGGCGCTGTCCTGCATTACACAGATACTTCATGGATGTGAATGGACACTGTGTAATGCCTCCTCTCGCCTCTAGCGGCGCTGTCCTGCATTATACAGATACTTCATGGATGTGATTGGACACTGTGTAATGCCTCCTCTCCCCTCTAGGGGCGCTGTCCTGCATTACACAGATACTTCATGGATGTCATTGGGCACTGTGTAATGCCTCCTCTCCCCTCTAGGGGCGCTGTCCTGCATTACACAGATACCTCATGGATATTATTGGGCAGTGTGTAATGCCTCCTCTCCCCTCTAGGGGCGCTGTCTGCATTACACAGATACTTCATGGATGTCATTGGGCAGTGTGTAATGCCTCATCTCCCCTCTAGGGGCGCTGTCCTGCATTACACAGATACCTCATGGATGTTATTGGGCAGTGTGTAATGCCTCCTCTCCCCTCTAGGGGCGCCCTCCTGCATTACACAGATACTTCATGGATGTTATTAGACACTGTGTAATGCCTCCTCTCCCCTCTAGGGGCGCCCTCCTGCATTACACAGATACTTCATGGATGTTATTAGACACTGTGTAATGCCTCCTCTCCCCTCTAGGGGCGCTGTCCTGCATTACACAGATACTTCATGGATGTTATTAGACACTGTGTAATGCCTCCTCTCCCCTCTAGGGGCGCTGTCCTGCATTACACAGATACTTCACGGATGTGATTGGGCGGTGTGTAATGCCTCCTCTCCCCTCTAGGGGCGCTGTCCTGCATTATACAGATACTTCACGGATGTGATTGGGCGGTGTGTAATGCCTCCTCTCGCCTCTAGGGGCGCTGTCCTGCATTACACAGATACCTCATGGATGTTATTGGGCGGTGTGTAATGCCTCCTCTCCCCTCTAGGGGCGCCCTCCTGCATTACACAGATACTTCATGGATGTTATTGGGCGGTGTGTAATGCCTCCTCTCCCCTCTAGGGGCGCCCTCCTGCATTACACAGATACTTCATGGATGTTCTTGGGCGGTGTGTAATGCCTCCTCTCCCCTCTAGGGGCGCCCTCCTGCATTACACAGATACTTCATGGATGTTATTGGGCGGTGTGTAATGCCTCCTCTCCCCTCTAGGGGCGCCCTCCTGCATTACACAGATACTTCATGGATGTTATTGGGCGGTGTGTAATGCCTCCTCTCCCCTCTAGGGGTGCCCTCCTGCATTACACAGATACTTCATGGATGTTATTGGGCGGTGTGTAATGCCTCCTCGCCCCTAGAGGGGAGAGGAGGCATTATACAGTGTCCAATCACATCCATGAAGTATCTGTGTAATGCAGGACAGCGCCCCTAGAGGGGAGAGGAGGCATTACACAGTGTCCATTCACATCCATGAAGTATCTGTGTAATGCAGGAGGGCGCCCCTAGAGGGGAGAGGAGGCATTACACAGTGTCCAATAACATCCATGAAGTATCTGTGTAATGCAGGAGGGCGCCCCTAGAGGGGAGAGGAGTCATTACACACCGCCCAATAACATCCAGGAGGTATCTGTGTAATGCAGGAGGGCGCCCCTAGAGGCGAGAGGAGGCATTACACAGTGTCCAATAACATCCATAAAGTATCTGTGTAATGCAGGAGGGCGCCCCTAGAGGCGAGAGGAGGCATTACACACCGCCCAATAACATCCATGAGGTATCTGTGTAATGCAGGAGGGCGCCCCTAGAGGGGAGATGAGGCATTACACACTGCCCAATAACATCCATGAGGTATCTGTGTAATGCAGGACAGCGCCCCTTGAGGGGAGAGGAGGCATTACACAGTGCCCAATAACATCCATGAGGTATCTGTGTAATGCAGGAGGGCGCCCCTAGAGGGGAGAGGAGGCATTACACAGTGTCCATTCACATCCATGAAGTATCTGTATAATGCAGGACAGCGCCCCTAGAGGGGAGAGGAGGCATTACACAGTGTCCAATCACATCCATGAAGTATCTGTATAATGCAGGACAGCGCCCCTAGAGGGGAGAGGAGGCATTACACAGTGTCCAATCACATCCATGAGGTATCTGTGTAATGCAGGAGGGCACCCCTAGAGGGGAGATGAGGCATTACACACTGCCCAATAACATCCATGAGGTATCTGTGTAATGCAGGAGGGCGCCCCTAGAGGGGAGAGGAGGCATTACACAGTGTCCAATCACATCCATGAAGTATCTGTGTAATGCAGGAGGGCACCCCTAGAGGGGAGAGGAGGCATTACACACTGCCCAATAACATCCATGAGGTATCTGTGTAATGCAAGAGGGCGCCCCTTGAGGGGAGAGGAGGCATTACACAGTGCCCAATAACATCCATGAGGTATCTGTGTAATGCAGGAGGGCGCCCCTAGAGGGGAGAGGAGGCATTACACAGTGTCCATTCACATCCATGAAGTATCTGTATAATGCAGGACAGCGCCCCTAGAGGGGAGAGGAGGCATTACACAGATACTTCATGGATGTGAATGGACACTGTGTAATGCCTCCTCTCCCCTCTAGGGGCGCCCTCCTGCATTACACAGATACTTCATGGATGTTATTGGACACTGTGTAATGCCTCCTCTCCCCTCTAGGGGCGCTGTCCTGCATTACACAGATACTTCATGGATGTTATTGGACACTGTGTAATGCCTCCTCTCCCCTCTAGGGGCGCCCTCCTGCATTACACAGATACTTCACGGATGTTATTGGACACTGTGTAATGCCTCCTCTCCCCTCTAGGAGCGCCCTCCTGCATTACACAGATACCTCATGGATGTGAATGGACACTGTGTAATGCCTCCTCTCCCCTCTAGGGGCGCTGTCCTGCATTATACAGATACTTCACGGATGTTATTGGGCACTGTGTAATGCCTCCTCTCCCCTCTAGGGGCGCCCTCCTGCATTATACAGATACTTCATGGATGTTATTGGACACTGTGTAATGCCTCCTCTCCCCTCTAGGGGCGCCCTCCTGCATTACACAGATACCTCATGGATGTTATTGGGCGGTGTGTAATGCCTCCTCTCCCCTCTAGGGGCGCTGTCCTGCATTACACAGATACTTCATGGATGTGATTGGACACCGTGTAATGCCTCCACTCCCCTCTAGGGGCGCCCTCCTGCATTACACAGATACTTCATGGATGTTATTGGGCACTGTGTAATGCCTCCTCTCCCCTCAAGGGGCGCCCTCCTGCATTATACAGATACTTCATGGATGTGAATGGACACTGTGTAATGCCTCCTCTCCCCTCTAGGGGCGCCCTCCTGCATTACACAGATACCTCATGGATGTTATTGGGCAGTGTGTAATGCCTCATCTCCCCTCTAGGGGTGCTGTCCTGCATTATACAGATACTTCATGGATGTGATTGGACACTGTGTAATGCCTCCTCTCCCCTCTAGGGGTGCTGTCCTGCATTATACAGATACTTCATGGATGTGATTGGACACTGTGTAATGCCTCCACTCCCCTCTAGGGGCGCCCTCCTGCATTACACAGATACCTCATGGATGTTATTGGGCGGTGTGTAATGCCTCCTCTCGCCTCTAGGGGCGCCCTCCTGCATTACACAGATACCTCATGGATGTTATTGGGTGGTGTGTAATGCCTCCTCTCGCCTCTAGGGGCGCCCTCCTGCATTACACAGATACTTCATGGATGTTAATGGGTGGTGTGTAATGCCTCCTCTCGCCTCTAGGGGCGCCCTCCTGCATTACACAGATACTTCATGGATGTGATTGGGCGGTGTGTAATGCCTCCTCTCCCCTCTAGGGGCGCCCTCCTGCATTACACAGATACTTCATGGATGTTATTGGGTGGTGTGTAATGCCTCCTCTCCCCTCTAGGAGCGCTGTCCTGCATTACACAGATACTTCATGGATGTGATTGGACGGTGTGTAATGCCTCCTCTCCCCTCTAGGGGCGCTGCCATGAAATTGATCACTTACTGTCCAGATGAAAATCTATGATCTTGTACCCTAGAATTTAATTAAATGAATAGAGGGGGATCTTCTCCTCAGGATCCTTTTTTCTAGGTATCATCTTCCTTTCTTGGAAATTGAACACTTACTGCAAAGTTTTCGAAAAGTTTTCAGGTGATCGCTGGCGTTCACAGCCGGGGGACATTATGGGATTTGCCAAGAAGAGAAAACTTTAAATTTTTAGTCTAAAAGAAAACATGATATAAAGCGTCCCTCCACCTTACATGACTCGTCATGGCTGCTCCAATCACATCCAAAGATGCATTTAAATGTCTCCTGTCCGTCACTGAGAAGCGGTCGGCACTGAGTTGACAGACAGCTGAGATTTTGGTGATGTCTTCTACCAGCACGATACCCCACAAAGCATCACAGCAGAATGTTAGGGGGCACTCGCGATCTGGACCCACAATGAGCAGCCCTCTGCTACCTGGAAACAAGCAAATTTTAGAATGCAGCTTCGGAAGTGACTGGAGCATAAAAGCGATCAGACATGGAATCACACAGACAATGTATCCTGATTTAGTTCCATTACCCTTCATGTATAAATTCAGGTCATGATTCATCGCACCACCGACTTTGTGTTCCTGGTTATTTTTAGAGAAGCCGCGCGTGCGGGGAACCGTCCTTGCTGATTGTACGTGTGACAGACGAGGGCTGAATATGCAAATAGACTAATTAATAAACATTCATCAGGTTGTCGCTATTATTTTACTTACAGTCACTATAAAAAGTCTACACACCCCTCTTACAATTCCAAGTTTTTGTCATGTAAAAAAAAAAAAAATCATTCCGTGAAGAATCGTTTCGAAACTTTTTCCACCTTTAATGTTTCCCGTAATCTGAACAAATCTAACTGAGAAACAAAACTGAAATAATTCTGAGGGGGTAAAAAAAATAAAATAAAACTAAAATAATGCGGTTGCGTAAGTGTGAACACCTTCTTAAAATACGGAATGTGGTTGTATTCAGAATACTCCTCTCGTTACATAGTAGTCAGTGCACGGCCGCTGTCATTTACAGCCATTCTGATTAGCCCCAAAGAAAGCTTAAGTCATGTGACAAGGCTCGTTAAAGGGTCAATATCGACTTGTAGGATTGCTGCTTCCAATAGGTGGCACTAGAGATCTAGTCCTCTTCCTCTTTGAAAAGACAAACATGTTTCATTTCCCAGAGGAGAATTCATGGCATTTAAGTCTCCTCATACTGGCATGCCAGACCTGGCATGTCACTCTCCATAAGGAGAAAACTCACCCTTTCGTTGTTCTAGGATGATTTTCCTGACATTTTCTTAGTTGCATTTTACAACAGAAACCATAGTCTGTAAACAGCTGACAACACAGCAAAGGTATCTTATTGCTGAAAGCTATCCAAAGGGTGTATAAAAAATGTCAGAAGATTACATCTACCATGGATCACTGTGAAGATGTCTTAAAGAATTAGCCTAAACTTGGCACAACTGTGACGTTACATAGAACTGGCCGTCCTTTGGAAATTGATGAAAATGCAAGAAGAATATTGGTCTGGGAGGCTGCTAATTGGCCTACAGCACCATTAAAGGAGCTGCAGGAAATTCTGGCAAGTACTGGTTGTGTCCTGCAGCAACATTAAAGGAGCTGCAGGAAATTCTGTCAAGTACTGGTTGTGTCCTGCAGCAATATTAACCCCTTTCTGACATTAGACGTACTATCCCGTCGAGGTGGGACCACCGACGGGATAGTACGTCATATGCGATCGGCCGCGCCCACGGGGGGAGCGCGGCCAATCGCGGCCGGGTGTCAGCTGCCTATCGCAGCTGACATCCGGCACTATGTGCCAGGAGCGGTCACGGACCGCTCCCGGCATATTAACCCCCGGCATATTAACATGATCGCGATGTGCCGGCGGTACAGGGAAGCATCGCGCAGGGAGGGGGCTCCCTGTGGGCTTCCCTGAGCCCCCCGCAGCAACGCGATGTGATCGCGTTGCTGCGAGGGTCTCCGTACCTCCCTCCCTGCTCCAGGCCCGTGAAGCCTGCAGTGCTGCAAGTCAGATCGGTGATCTGACAGAGTGCTGTGCAAACTGTCAGATCAGCGATCTGTGATGCCCCTTGATGTTTAGGCACATCAGTGGCTCTCCAAACGCAACATGGCGTCCCATCTCAATTCCTGTCAATTTTGCATTGAAAAGTCAAACGGCGCTCCTTCCCTTCCGAGCTCTCCCATGCGCCCAAAGTGGGTTACCCCCACATATGGGGTATCAGCGTACTCAGAACAAATTGTACAACAACTTTTGGGGTCCAATTTCTTCTCTTACCATTGGGAAAATAAAAAATTGGGGGCGAAAAGATAATTTTTGTGAAAAAATATGATTTTTTATTTTTACGGTTCTGCATTATAAACTTATGTGAAGCACTTGGTGGGTCAAAGTGCTCACCACACCTCTAGATAAGTTCCTTAGGGGGTCTACTTTCCAAAATGGTGTCACTTGTGGGGAGTTTCAATGTTTAGGTACATCAGTGGCTCTCCAAACGAAACATGGCGTCCCATCTCAATTCCTGTCAATTTTGCATTGAAAAGTCAAACGGCGCTCCTTCCCTTCCGAGCTCTCCCATGCGCCCAAAGTGGTTTACCCCCACATATGGGGTATCAGCGTACTCAGAACAAATTGTACAACAACTTTTGGGGTCCAATTTCTTCTCTTACCATTGGGAAAATAAAAAATTGGGGGCGAAAAGATAATTTTTGTGAAAAAATATGATTTTTTATTTTTACGGTTCTGCATTATAAACTTCTGTGAAGCACTTGGTGGGTCAAAGTGCTCACCACACCTCTAGATAAGTTCCTTAGGGGGTCTACTTTCCAAAATGGTGTCACTTGTGGGGGTTTCAATGTTTAGGCATATCAGTGGCTCTCCAAACGCAACATGGCGTCACATCTCAATTCCTGTCAATTTTGCATTGAAAAGTCAAACGGCGCTCCTTCGCTTCCGAGCTCTGTCATGTGCCCAAACAGTGGTTTACCCCCACATATGGGGTATCGGTGTACTCAGGACAAATTGTACAACAACTTTTGTGGTTCATTTTCTCCTGTTACCCTTGGTAAAATAAAACAAATTGGAGCTGAATTAAATTTTTTGTGAAAAAAAGTTAAATGTTCATTTTTATTTAAACATTCCAAAAATTCCTGTGAAGCACCAGAAGGGTTAATAAACTTCTTGAATATGATTTTGAGCACCTTGAGGGGTGCAGTTTTTAGAATGGTGTCACACTTGGGTATTTTCTATCATATAGACCCCTCAAAATGACTTCAAATGAGATGTGGTCCCTAAAAAAAATGGTGTTGTAAAAACGAGAAATTGCTGGTCAAATTTTAACCCTTATAACTCCCTAACAAAAAAAAATGTTGGTTCCAAAATTGTGCTGATGTAAAGTAGACATGTGGGAAATGTTACTTATTAAGTATTTTGTGCGACATATCTCTGTGATTTAATGGCATAAAAATTCAAAGTTGGAAAATTGCGAAATTTTCATAATTTTGGGGGTAATGGGGTTAAAGGAGCTGCAGGAAATTCTGGCAAGTACTGGTTGTGTCCTGCAGCAACATTAAAGGAGCTGCAGGAAATTCTGGCAAGTACTGGTTGTGTCCTGCAGCAACATTAAAGGAGCTGCAGGAAATTCTGGCAAGTACTGGTTGTGTCCTGTATGTGTCAACAATATTGCAAGACACAAGTCTTTTCTTACAAAGAAAAACTTCCAAGCTCAGCTATGTTTTGCCAAAACCTACCCCAAGGCTGCCAAAAGCATATGGGAAAACGTATTATGGTCTGATGAGACCAAGGGTGAACTTGGTGAACATATTCAGCATAAAGATATATAACTGACCACTTTATAGTTGCACTTTGTCCACTCAATTCCAAACAATGTGGTCATCATATTCCAAAATTATTTCTACAGTACGGATGTTTTCCTCTACTCATGTCTCGACTCTCCTTCATTCATTAATCTTCTTCCCAACACATGACATTATGATGTCAGTACATTTTTCTTTTCTGCATAAATTGGATATTTTCAGATGCTGTAAGAATTCCTTGACTCAGCATCACATCTGACCCATAGGACAAGACTCTGCATTCTTATCTGCTTCATGTTCCTACTATTATGTCTCTGCTAAAAGGCATTGCACAGATTCAGAAAAACTGCAGAGTTCTTCAAAAATCAGTGCCCCACATCTGTATACAATCTGTGTGTTGTATTGCAGCTCTTCCACCCTATTACACAAACAACCTTTAGGCTGGTGTGCACTGTGTGCGGGAATAGCCAGTGGTACCATGAGGAAGAAATATTCATAGTGGTCTGGACTAGATAGTGAAGAAAAAGTATGAGAAGTCTTCATAGCGGTCTGGACGAGATAGAGAATAAAAAGTATGAGAAGTCTTCATAGTGATCTGGACCAGATAGAGAATAAAAAGTATGAGAAGTCTTCATAGCGGTCAGGACCAGATAGAGAATAAAAAGTATGAGAAGTCTTCATAGCGGTCAGGACCAGATAGAGAATAAAAAGTATGAGAAGTCTTCATAGTGATCTGGACCAGATAGAGAATAACAAGTATGAGAAGTCTTCATAGCGGTCAGGACCAGATAGAGAAGAAAAAGTATGAGAAGTCTTCATAGCGGTCTGTATGAGATAGGGAATTAAAAGTATGAGAAGTCTTCATAGTGATCTGGACCAGATAGAGAATAAAAAGTATGAGAAGTCTTCATAGTGATCTGCACCAGACAGAGAATAAAAAGTATGAGAAGTCTTCATAGTGATCTGGACCAGATAGAGAATAAAAAGTATGAGAAGTCTTCATAGTGAAATAAATAGGGCAGCACACTGCAGCGCCAAAACATGCAAACTTGAAAAAACGAAATTTGAACTGCATTACTGCACTAGAAATATGAAAAATGAGAGCTTTTAGCGCACAAAAATGGCCAATTTTATGTGTACCTCGTAGCCACGTTAAGGCATCTCTCTTATACGAGGTCCTACGCTTGACCTACCTCACTGAGAATAAACGTCTCCATCTGAATGGGTACATGTGAAACCTCTTCTTGGACTCAAATTCTCTCTCTATGTGGAGGGGTATTGGACCTACTATAATTAAAACACCTGAAGCTAGGAGGCGGGGAGTGCACGATCAGAAGGCTAGAGAATACATTTCAAAAACCTGACCTGCACATCCAAACATAGACTGAGTGTGAACAGGTGCTGAACCCAGAGTCGCCAACTCGTATATAGTTAAATAAATAGGGCAGCACACTGCAGCGCCAAAACATGCAAACTTGAAAAAACGAAATTTGAACTGCATTACTGCACTAGAAATATGAAAAATGAGAGCTTTTAGCGCACAAAAATGGCCAATTTTATGTGTACCTCGTAGCCACGTTAAGGCATCTCTCTTATACGAGGTCCTACGCTTGACCTACCTCACTGAGAATAAACGTCTCCATCTGAATGGGTACATGTGAAACCTCTTCTTGGACTCAAATTCTCTCTCTATGTGGAGGGGTATTGGACCTACTATAATTAAAACACCTGAAGCTAGGAGGCGGGGAGTGCACGATCAGAAGGCTAGAGAATACATTTCAAAAACCTGACCTGCACATCCAAACATAGACTGAGTGTGAACAGGTGCTGAACCCAGAGTCGCCAACTCGTATATAGTTAAATAAATAGGGCAGCACACTGCAGCGCCAAAACATGCAAACTTGAAAAAACGAAATTTGAACTGCATTACTGCACTAGAAATATGAAAAATGAGAGCTTTTAGCGCACAAAAATGGCCAATTTTATGTGTACCTCGTAGCCACGTTAAGGCATCTCTCTTATACGAGGTCCTACGCTTGACCTACCTCACTGAGAATAAACGTCTCCATCTGAATGGGTACATGTGAAACCTCTTCTTGGACTCAAATTCTCTCTCTATGTGGAGGGGTATTGGACCTACTATAATTAAAACACCTGAAGCTAGGAGGCGGGGAGTGCACGATCAGAAGGCTAGAGAATACATTTCAAAAACCTGACCTGCACATCCAAACATAGACTGAGTGTGAACAGGTGCTGAACCCAGAGTCGCCAACTCGTATATAGTTAAATAAATAGGGCAGCACACTGCAGCGCCAAAACATGCAAACTTGAAAAAACGAAATTTGAACTGCATTACTGCACTAGAAATATGAAAAATGAGAGCTTTTAGCGCACAAAAATGGCCAATTTTATGTGTACCTCGTAGCCACGTTAAGGCATCTCTCTTATACGAGGTCCTACGCTTGACCTACCTCACTGAGAATAAACGTCTCCATCTGAATGGGTACATGTGAAACCTCTTCTTGGACTCAAATTCTCTCTCTATGTGGAGGGGTATTGGACCTACTATAATTAAAACACCTGAAGCTAGGAGGCGGGGAGTGCACGATCAGAAGGCTAGAGAATACATTTCAAAAACCTGACCTGCACATCCAAACATAGACTGAGTGTGAACAGGTGCTGAACCCAGAGTCGCCAACTCGTATATAGTTAAATAAATAGGGCAGCACACTGCAGCGCCAAAACATGCAAACTTGAAAAAACGAAATTTGAACTGCATTACTGCACTAGAAATATGAAAAATGAGAGCTTTTAGCGCACAAAAATGGCCAATTTTATGTGTACCTCGTAGCCACGTTAAGGCATCTCTCTTATACGAGGTCCTACGCTTGACCTACCTCACTGAGAATAAACGTCTCCCTCTGAATGGGTACATGTGAAACCTCTTCTTGGACTCAAATTCTCTCTCTATGTGGAGGGGTATTGGACCTACTATAATTAAAACACCTGAAGCTAGGAGGCGGGGAGTGCACGATCAGAAGGCTAGAGAATACATTTCAAAAACCTGACCTGCACATCCAAACATAGACTGAGTGTGAACAGGTGCTGAACCCAGAGTCGCCAACTCGTATATAGTTAAATAAATAGGGCAGCACACTGCAGCGCCAAAACATGCAAACTTGAAAAAACGAAATTTGAACTGCATTACTGCACTAGAAATATGAAAAATGAGAGCTTTTAGCGCACAAAAATGGCCAATTTTATGTGTACCTCGTAGCCACGTTAAGGCATCTCTCTTATACGAGGTCCTACGCTTGACCTACCTCACTGAGAATAAACGTCTCCATCTGAATGGGTACATGTGAAACCTCTTCTTGGACTCAAATTCTCTCTCTATGTGGAGGGGTATTGGACCTACTATAATTAAAACACCTGAAGCTAGGAGGCGGGGAGTGCACGATCAGAAGGCTAGAGAATACATTTCAAAAACCTGACCTGCACATCCAAACATAGACTGAGTGTGAACAGGTGCTGAACCCAGAGTCGCCAACTCGTATATAGTTAAATAAATAGGGCAGCACACTGCAGCGCCAAAACATGCAAACTTGAAAAAACGAAATTTGAACTGCATTACTGCACTAGAAATATGAAAAATGAGAGCTTTTAGCGCACAAAAATGGCCAATTTTATGTGTACCTCGTAGCCACGTTAAGGCATCTCTCTTATACGAGGTCCTACGCTTGACCTACCTCACTGAGAATAAACGTCTCCCTCTGAATGGGTACATGTGAAACCTCTTCTTGGACTCAAATTCTCTCTCTATGTGGAGGGGTATTGGACCTACTATAATTAAAACACCTGAAGCTAGGAGGCGGGGAGTGCACGATCAGAAGGCTAGAGAATACATTTCAAAAACCTGACCTGCACATCCAAACATAGACTGAGTGTGAACAGGTGCTGAACCCAGAGTCGCCAACTCGTATATAGTTAAATAAATAGGGCAGCACACTGCAGCGCCAAAACATGCAAACTTGAAAAAACTAAATTTGAACTGCATTACTGCACTAGAAATATGAAAAATGAGAGCTTTTAGCGCACAAAAATGGCCAATTTTATGTGTACCTCGTAGCCACGTTAAGGCATCTCTCTTATACGAGGTCCTACGCTTGACCTACCTCACTGAGAATAAACGTCTCCATCTGAATGGGTACATGTGAAACCTCTTCTTGGACTCAAATTCTCTCTCTATGTGGAGGGGTATTGGACCTACTATAATTAAAACACCTGAAGCTAGGAGGCTGAAGCTAGTATTCTCTAGCCTTCTGATCGTGCACTCCCTGCCTCCTAGCTTCAGGTGTTTTAATTATAGTAGGTCCAATACCCCTCCACATAGAGAGAGAATTTGAGTCCAAGAAGAGGTTTCACATGTACCCATTCAGATGGAGACGTTTATTCTCAGTGAGGTAGGTCAAGCGTAGGACCTCGTATAAGAGAGATGCCTTAACGTGGCTACGAGGTACACATAAAATTGGCCATTTTTGTGCGCTAAAAGCTCTCATTTTTCATATTTCTAGTGCAGTAATGCAGTTCAAATTTCGTTTTTTCAAGTTTGCATGTTTTGGCGCTGCAGTGTGCTGCCCTATTTATTTAACTATATACGAGTTGGCGACTCTGGGTTCAGCACCTGTTCACACTCAGTCTATGTTTGGATGTGCAGGTCAGGTTTTTGAAATGTATTCTCTAGCCTTCTGATCGTGCACTCCCCGCCTCCTAGCTTCAGGTGTTTTAATTATAGTAGGCCCAATACCCCTCCACAGTGAGAGAGAATTTGAGTCCAAGGAGAGGTTTCACATGTACCCATTCAGATGGAGACGTTTATTCTCAGTGAGGTAGGTCAAGCGTAGGACCTCGTATAAGAGAGATGCCTTAACGTGGCTACGAGGTACACATAAAATTGGCCATTTTTGTGCGCTAAAAGCTCTCATTTTTCATATTTCTAGTGCAGTAATGCAGTTCAAATTTCGTTTTTTCAAGTTTGCATGTTTTGGCGCTGCAGTGTGCTGCCCTATTTATTTAACTATATACGAGTTGGCGACTCTGGGTTCAGCACCTGTTCACACTCAGTCTATGTTTGGATGTGCAGGTCAGGTTTTTGAAATGTATTCTCTAGCCTTCTGATCGTGCACTCCCCGCCTCCTAGCTTCAGGTGTTTTAATTATAGTAGGTCCAATACCCCTCCACATAGAGAGAGAATTTGAGTCCAAGAAGAGGTTTCACATGTACCCATTCAGATGGAGACGTTTATTCTCAGTGAGGTAGGTCAAGTGTAGGACCTCGTATAAGAGAGATGCCTTAACGTGGCTACGAGGTACACATAAAATTGGCCATTTTTGTGCGCTAAAAGCTCTCATTTTTCATATTTCTAGTGCAGTAATGCAGTTCAAATTTCGTTTTTTCAAGTTTGCATGTTTTGGCGCTGCAGTGTGCTGCCCTATTTATTTAACTATATACGAGTTGGCGACTCTGGGTTCAGCACCTGTTCACACTCAGTCTATGTTTGGATGTGCAGGTCAGGTTTTTGAAATGTATTCTCTAGCCTTCTGATCGTGCACTCCCCGCCTCCTAGCTTCAGGTGTTTTAATTATAGTAGGTCCAATACCCCTCCACATAGAGAGAGAATTTGAGTCCAAGAAGAGGTTTCACATGTACCCATTCAGATGGAGACGTTTATTCTCAGTGAGGTAGGTCAAGCGTAGGACCTCGTATAAGAGAGATGCCTTAACGTGGCTACGAGGTACACATAAAATTGGCCATTTTTGTGCGCTAAAAGCTCTCATTTTTCATATTTCTAGTGCAGTAATGCAGTTCAAATTTCGTTTTTTCAAGTTTGCATGTTTTGGCGCTGCAGTGTGCTGCCCTATTTATTTAACTATATACGAGTTGGCGACTCTGGGTTCAGCACCTGTTCACACTCAGTCTATGTTTGGATGTGCAGGTCAGGTTTTTGAAATGTATTCTCTAGCCTTCTGATCGTGCACTCCCCGCCTCCTAGCTTCAGGTGTTTTAATTATAGTAGGTCCAATACCCCTCCACATAGAGAGAGAATTTGAGTCCAAGAAGAGGTTTCACATGTACCCATTCAGATGGAGACGTTTATTCTCAGTGAGGTAGGTCAAGCGTAGGACCTCGTATAAGAGAGATGCCTTAACGTGGCTACGAGGTATACATAAAATTGGCCATTTTTGTGCGCTAAAAGCTCTCATTTTTCATATTTCTAGTGCAGTAATGCAGTTCAAATTTCGTTTTTTCAAGTTTGCATGTTTTGGCGCTGCAGTGTGCTGCCCTATTTATTTAACTATATACGAGTTGGCGACTCTGGGTTCAGCACCTGTTCACACTCAGTCTATGTTTGGATGTGCAGGTCAGGTTTTTGAAATGTATTCTCTAGCCTTCTGATCGTGCACTCCCCGCCTCCTAGCTTCAGGTGTTTTAATTATAGTAGGTCCAATACCCCTCCACATAGAGAGAGAATTTGAGTCCAAGAAGAGGTTTCACATGTACCCATTCAGATGGAGACGTTTATTCTCAGTGAGGTAGGTCAAGCGTAGGACCTCGTATAAGAGAGATGCCTTAACGTGGCTACGAGGTACACATAAAATTGGCCATTTTTGTGCGCTAAAAGCTCTCATTTTTCATATTTCTAGTGCAGTAATGCAGTTCAAATTTCGTTTTTTCAAGTTTGCATGTTTTGGCGCTGCAGTGTGCTGCCCTATTTATTTAACTATATACGAGTTGGCGACTCTGGGTTCAGCACCTGTTCACACTCAGTCTATGTTTGGATGTGCAGGTCAGGTTTTTGAAATGAAAGTCTTCATAGTGATCTGGACCAGACAGAGAATAAAAAGTATGAGAAGTCTTTATAGTGATCTGGACCAGATATAGAATAAAAAGTATGAGAAGTCTTCATAGTGATCTGCACCAGACAGAGAATACAAAGTATGAGAAGTCTTCATAGTGATCTGGACCAGACAGAGAATAAAAAGTATGAGAAGTCGTCATAGTGATCGGGAACAGATAGAGAATAAAAAGTATGAGAAGTCTTCATAGTGATCTGGACCAGATAGAGAATATAAAAAGTATGAGAAGTCTTCATAGTTATCTGGACCAGACAGAGAATAAAAAGTATGAGAAGTCTTTATAGTGATCTGGACCAGATAGAGAATAAAAAGTATGAGAAGTCTTCATAGTGATCTGGACCAGACAGAGAATAAAAAGTATGAGAAGTCTTCATAGTGATCTGGACCAGACAGAGAATAAAAAGTATGAGAAGTCTTCATAGTGATCTGCACCAGACAGAGAATAAAAAGTATGAGAAGTCTTCATAGTGATCGGGAACAGATAGAGAATAAAAAGTATGAGAAGTCTTCATAGTGATCTGGACCAGAAAGAGAATAAAAAGTATGAGAAGTCTTCATAGTGATCTGCACCAGACAGGGAATAAAAAGTATGAGAAGTCTTCATAGTTATCTGGACCAGACAGAGAATAAAAAGTATGAGAAGTGTTGTGAATTCTGTGGCAGAGCTCCCTCTTGTGGTCACAAGTGGTACTTCGGCTGATTCTCTCTGTGAGCTTCCGTTGGTGGAGGAAAGTGGTACTGCGGCTTCTGAGTTTCCTTCCTCAGGTGATATGGTGAAGTCGTTAGGTGCTACTCTATTTAACTCCACCTAGTGCTTTGATCCTGGCCTCCAGTCAATGTTCTAGTATTGGACCTGTCTCCTCCTGGATCGTTCCTGTGGCCTGCTTCTCTGCATAGCTAAGTTATTCTTTGCTATTTGTTGCTGTTTTTTTCTGTCCAGCTTGTCTATTTGTTTTTTCCTGCTTGCTGGAAGCTCTGGGACGCAGAGGGTGTACCTCCGTGCCGTTAGTTCGGTACGGAGGGTCTTTTTGCCCCCTTTGCGTGGTTTTTGTAGGGTTTTGTGTTGACCGCAAAGTTGCCTTTCCTATCCTCGCTCTGTTCAGAAAGTTGGGCCTCGCTTTGCTAAATCTATTTCATCTCTACGTTTGTCTTTTCATCTTACTCACAGTCATTATATGTGGGGGCTGCCTTTTCCTTTGGGGATATTTCTCTGAGGCAAGGTAGGCTTATTTTCTATCTTCAGGCTAGCTAGTTTCTCAGGCCGTGCCGAGTTGCATAGGGAGCGTTAGGCGCAATCCACGGCTGCCTCTAGTGTGGTTGGAGAGGATTAGGGATTGCGGTCAGCAGAGTTCCCACGTCTCAGAGCTCGTTCTTGTTTTTTGGGTTATTGTCAGGTCACTGTATGTGCGCTGACCTCTATGTCCATTGTGGTACTGAATTACCTTTCATAACAGTACTGGAGGCCCAAAGTACTAATGATTCTCAATAGAGGGAAAAAAGAAGTTCTGAGACCATTTTTTTTTCTCTGCACTGTGTTTTGCCTTTTTTTCCCCTAGACATTTGGGTAGTTCAGGACACAGGTGTGGACATGGATATTCAGGGTCTGTGCTCTTCATTGGATAATCTCGTTATAAATGTACAAAAGATTCAAGATTTGGTGGTTCAGAAGCCTATGTTAGAACCAAGAATTCCTATTCCTGATTTGTTTTATGGTGATAGAGCGAAGTTTGTGAATTTCAAAAATAATTGCAAACTGTTTCTGGCCTTGAAACCTCGCTCCTCTGGTGATCCAGTTCAACAAGTGAGAATTGTTATTTCTTTTTTGCGTGGCGATCCTCAGGACTGGGCATTTTCCCTTGCGCCAGGGGATCCTGTATTAAGTAATATTGATGCGTTTTTCCTGGCGCTCGGATTGCTGTACGATGAGCCTAATTCGGTGGATCAGGCAAAGAAGAATTTGCTGGCTTTGTGTCAGGGTCAGGATGAGATAGAGGTATATTGTCAGAAATTTAGAAAGTGGTCTGTACTCACTCAGTGGAATGAAGGTGCGCTCGCAGCTATTTTCAGAAGAGGTCTCTCTGAAGCCCTTAAGGATGTCATGGTGGGATTTCCTATGCCTGCTGGTCTGAATGAGTCTATGTCTTTGGCCATTCAGATCGGTCGACGCTTGCGCGAGCGTAAATCTGTGCACCATTTGGCGGTATTACCTGAGCTTAAACCTGAGCCTATGCAGTGCGATAGGACTTGGACCAGAGTTGCACGGCAAGAACATAGACGTCTGAATGGGCTGTGTTTCTACTGTGGTGATTCCACTCATGCTATCTCTGATTGTCCTAAGCGCACTAAGCGGTTCGCTAGGTCTGCCACCATTGGTACGGTACAGTCAAAATTTCTTCTGTCCGTTACCTTGATCTGCTCTTTGTCATCGTATTCTGTCATGGCATTTGTGGACTCAGGCGCTGCCCTGAATTTGATGGACTTGGAGTATGCTAGGCGTTGTGGGTTTTTCTTGGAGCCCTTGCAGTGTCCTATTCCATTGAGAGGAATTGATGCTACGCCTTTGGCCAAGAATAAGCCTCAGTACTGGACCCAGCTGACCATGTGCATGGCTCCTGCACATCAGGAGGTTATTCGCTTTCTGGTGTTGCATAATCTGCATGATGTGGTCGTGTTGGGGTTGCCATGGCTACAAGTCCATAATCCAGTATTAGATTGGAAATCCATGTCTGTGTCCAGCTGGGGTTGTCAGGGGGTACATGGTGATGTCCCATTTCTGACTATTTCGTCATCCACCCCTTCTGAGGTTCCTGAGTTCTTGTCTGATTACCGGGATATATTTGATGAGCCCAAGTCCGATACCCTACCTCCGCATAGGGATTGTGATTGTGCTATCGATTTGATTCCTGGTAGTAAATTCCCAAAAGGTCGACTGTTTAATTTATCTGTGCCTGAGCACGCCGCTATGCGGAGTTATGTGAAGGAGTCTTTGGAGAAGGGGCATATTCGCCCGTCATCGTCGCCATTAGGAGCAGGGTTCTTTTTTGTAGCCAAGAAGGATGGTTCACTGAGACCTTGTATAGATTACCGCCTTCTAAATAAGATCACGGTTAAATTTCAGTACCCTTTGCCATTATTATCTGATTTGTTTGCTCGCATTAAGGGGGCTAGTTGGTTCACCAAGATAGATCTTCGTGGTGCGTATAATCTTGTGCGTATTAAGCGAGGCGATGAGTGGAAAACTGCATTTAATACGCCCGAGGGCCATTTTGAGTATCTTGTAATGCCATTCGGACTTGCCAATGCCCCATCAGTGTTTCAGTCCTTTATGCATGACATCTTCCGAGAGTACCTGGATAAATTCCTGATTGTGTACTTAGATGACATTTTGATCTTCTCGGATGATTGGGAGTCTCATGTGAAGCAGGTCAGAACGGTGTTTCAGGTCCTGCGTGCTAATTCTTTGTTTGTGAAGGGATCAAAGTGTCTCTTTGGTGTCCAGAAGGTTTCATTTTTGGGGTTCATCTTTTCCCCTTCTACTATCGAGATTGACCCTGTTAAGGTCCAAGCCATCCATAATTGGACTCAGCCGACATCTCTGAAAAGTCTGCAAAAGTTCCTGGGCTTTGCTAATTTTTATCGTCGCTTCATCTGCAATTTTTCTAGTATTGCTAAACCATTGACCGATTTGACCAAGAAAGGTGCTGATGTGGTCAATTGGTCCTCTGCTGCGGTGGAAGCTTTTCAAGAGTTGAAGCATCGTTTTTCTTCTGCCCCTGTGTTGTATCAACCAGATGTTTCGCTCCCGTTCCAGGTCGAGGTTGATGCTTCTGAGATTGGAGCAGGGGCTGTTTTGTCGCAGAAAAGTTCTGATTGCTCGGTGATGAAACCATGCGCCTTCTTTTCCAGGAAGTTTTCGCCTGCTGAGCGAAATTATGATGTGGGCAATCGAGAGTTGCTGGCCATGAAGTGGGCATTCGAGGAGTGGCGTCATTGGCTTGAAGGAGCTAAGCATCGCGTGGTGGTCTTGACTGATCATAAGAACTTGACTTATCTCGAATCCGCCAAGCGCTTGAATCCTAGACAGGCTCGTTGGTCGTTGTTTTTTGCCCGTTTTGACTTTGTGATTTCATATCTTCCGGGCTCTAAAAATGTGAAGGCGGATGCTCTGTCTAGGAGTTTTGTGCCCAACTCTCCGGGTGTATCTGAGCCGGCGGGTATCCTCAAAGAGGGAGTAATTGTGTCTGCTATCTCCCCTGATTTGCGGTGGGTGCTGCAAAAATTTCAGGCTGATAAACCTGATCGTTGCCCAGCGGAGAAACTGTTTGTCCCTGATAGGTGGACGAATAAAGTTATCTCTGAGGTTCATTGTTCGGTGTTGGCTGGTCATCCTGGAATCTTTGGTACCAGAGAGTTAGTGGCTAGATCCTTTTGGTGGCCATCTCTGTCGCGGGATGTGCGTACTTTTGTGCAGTCCTGTGGGATTTGTGCTCGGGCTAAGCCCTGCTGTTCTCGTGCCAGTGGGTTGCTTTTGCCCTTGCCGGTCCCGAAGAGACCTTGGACACATATCTCTATGGATTTTATTTCAGATCTTCCCGTCTCTCAAAAGATGTCAGTCATTTGGGTGGTCTGTGATCGCTTCTCTAAGATGGTCCATTTGGTACCCTTGTCTAAATTGCCTTCCTCCTCTGATTTGGTGCCATTGTTCTTCCAGCATGTGGTTCGTTTACATGGCATTCCAGAGAATATCGTTTCTGACAGAGGTTCCCAGTTTGTTTCGAGGTTTTGGCGAGCCTTTTGTGGTAGGATGGGCATTGACTTGTCTTTTTCCTCGGCTTTCCATCCTCAGACTAATGGCCAGACCGAACGAACCAATCAGACCTTGGAAACATATCTGAGATGCTTTGTTTCTGCTGATCAGGATGATTGGGTGTCCTTTTTGCCTTTGGCTGAGTTCGCCCTTAATAATCGGGCCAGCTCGGCTACCTTGGTTTCACCGTTTTTCTGCAACTCTGGGTTCCATCCTCGTTTCTCTTCAGGGCAGGTTGAGTCTTCGGACTGTCCTGGTGTGGATACTGTGGTGGACAGGTTGCAGCAGATTCAGACTCATGTAGTGGACAATTTGACCTTGTCCCTGGAGAAGGCTCAATGTTTCGCTAATCGCAGACGCTGTGTGGGTCCCCGACTTCGGGTTGGGGACTTGGTTTGGTTATCTTCTCGTCATATTCCTATGAAGGTTTCCTCTCCTAAGTTTAAACCTCGTTTTATTGGTCCGTATAGGATTTCTGAGGTTCTTAATCCTGTGTCTTTTCGTCTGACCCTTCCAGATTCTTTTTCCATACATAACGTATTCCATAGGTCATTGTTGCGGAGATACGTGGCACCCGTGGTTCCATCTGTTGATCCTTCTGCCCCGGTTTTGGTGGAGGGGGAGTTGGAGTATATTGTGGAGAAGATTTTGGATTCTCGTGTTTCTAGACGGAAACTCCAGTATCTGGTTAAGTGGAAGGGTTATGCTCAGGAAGATAATTCCTGGGTCTTTGCCTCTGATGTCCATGCTCCTGATCTTGTTCGTGCCTTTCATATGGCTCATCCTGGTCGTCCTGGGAGCTCTGGTGAGGGTTCGGTGACCCCTCCTCAAGGGGGGGGTACTGTTGTGAATTCTGTGGCAGAGCTCCCTCTTGTGGTCACAAGTGGTACTTCGGCTGATTCTCTCTGTGAGCTTCCGTTGGTGGAGGAAAGTGGTACTGCGGCTTCTGAGTTTCCTTCCTCAGGTGATATGGTGAAGTCGTTAGGTGCTACTCTATTTAACTCCACCTAGTGCTTTGATCCTGGCCTCCAGTCAATGTTCTAGTATTGGACCTGTCTCCTCCTGGATCGTTCCTGTGGCCTGCTTCTCTGCATAGCTAAGTTATTCTTTGCTATTTGTTGCTTTTTTTTTCTGTCCAGCTTGTCTATTTGTTTTTTCCTGCTTGCTGGAAGCTCTGGGACGCAGAGGGTGTACTTCCGTGCCGTTAGTTCAGTACGGAGGGTCTTTTTGCCCCCTTTGCGTGGTTTTTGTAGGGTTTTGTGTTGACCGCAAAGTTGCCTTTCCTATCCTCGCTCTGTTCAGAAAGTTGGGCCTCGCTTTGCTAAATCTATTTCATCTCTACGTTTGTCTTTTCATCTTACTCACAGTCATTATATGTGGGGGCTGCCTTTTCCTTTGGGGATATTTCTCTGAGGCAAGGTAGGCTTATTTTCTATCTTCAGGCTAGCTAGTTTCTCAGGCCGTGCCGAGTTGCATAGGGAGCGTCAGGCGCAATCCACGGCTGCCTTTAGTGTGGTTGGAGAGGATTAGGGATTGCGGTCAACAGAGTTCCCACGTCTCAGAGCTCGTTCTTGTTTTTTGGGTTATTGCCAGGTCACTGTATGTGCGCTGACCTCTATGTCCATTGTGGTACTGAATTACCTTTCATAACAGAGAAGTCTTCATAGTGATCTGGACCAGATAGAAAATAAAAAGTATGAGAATTCTTCATAGTGATCTGGACCAGATAGAGAATAAAAAGTATGAGAATTCTTCATAGTGATCTGGACCAGATAGAGAATAAAAAGTATGAGAAGTCTTCATAGTGATCTGGACCATGCAGAGAATAAAAAGTATGAGAAGTCTTCATAGTGATCTGGACCAGACAGAGAATAAAAAGTATGAGAAGTCTTCATAGTGATCGGGAACAGATAGAGAATAAAAAGTATGAGAAGTCTTCATAGTGATCTAGACCAGAGAGAGAAGAAAAAGGTATGAGAAGTCTTTATAGTGATCTGGACCAGACAGAGAATAAAAAGCATGAGAAGTCTTCATAGTGATCTGCACCAGACAGAGAATACAAAGTATGAGAAGTGTTTATAGTGATCTGGACCAGATAGAGAAGAAAAATATCAGAAGTCTTCATAGCGGTCTGGACCAGATAGAGAATATAAAGTAGGAGAAGACTTCATAGTAGCATTGACCAGATAGAGAAGAAAAATATGAGAATTCTTCATAGTGGTCTGGAACAGATAGAGAATAAAAATATGGAACAGATCTCCAATCAAATGTCACCACTGAGGACGTAACTTCACTGAATCTCTTGGTCCATCTAATGTCAATTCTTACCGGGACTGTATATAATTTAAACCAAGCAGTGATACATGTTCCTTTTTTCAATTTGTTTCCATTTTCTGATTGTATATTTTCATTCTATTTTCGGGGGTGGCCATCTTGCCCTCCTGCCTTTAATAGATATATTGTTTACAGAAGCCACATGGATGATAAAGAAACAATAGTCAAGAAATGTTCATTGACTTATATTAAAGGTTATCTGTCAGTAGGACCCACCCTCCTAACCGTCTATATGTAGGTCATTGGAAGCTGAATAACACAATACCTTGATATCTGCGATCCGATGTTTTATTCCAGACAAATCCAAGTTTTCCTAATATGTAAATGAGCTGTTAAGATCTATGGGCCGGACATAGATCTCACTGAGATTCTGCCTCCAGACCTTATTTAAAAAGAATGGAGGCGCTCACAGTGTGAGACATGTAGATCAGGAGAGCGGACTGCCGTTACATGTCTCATCACTTAGTATCTTCCATAGGGGCGGGTTTGGGGATGCTCTGTGACCGGTGAAAACATCATTGTGCAAGGAGTGAGCTGTGATATTACCTACAGGGCCGTATTTAGAGTTTCTGCTGCCCTAGGCACTTTTAGTGCTGCCTCCCCCTTTGGTGAGTATGACACTATCGGCAGTGACTTTGGCAAAAATCGCTGATGTGAAAGTCGCCTTTTGCAGCAGATCTGACAGTTTTTCCGCATCTGCCGCGTAATGGATCACTTAGGGCAACACTGCGTTCGGCCTCATTCATTCCCTATGGGACTTACAGACATGTGCGGCTCTTGCGGTTTTGCCGCCATCCGGCAAATGCGGTACTTGCAGCAATGAGAAAAAACACTACTAGCAGTGTTTTATGTATCATCGTAAGTGCAAAACCGCAATTGCCGCACATGTTCGCAAGTAGCCATCATTACCTGTCCCTGCACCTTGCTAGCTCATCCCTATCCAACCCTCCCTGACCTAAAACTACACTATAAAGCTTCAGAAAAGCAATTTATTAACTGCCATATTCCTATGATAATGAGGGCTCTAGGCTACGGCGTAGACTGGGACGGGCAGTCTCCGGGTCTCCATCCTCTCTGTGCACACCCTCAGTCCCTGCCTCACTGCCTGTGCACAGACCTCCCTCCACCGCACCCGGTAATCGCCGCTCGCAGTAGGATACCAGCAGAGGTGTATCTAGGGTTTCTGGCACCCGGGGAAAGAATTCATTTTGGTGCCCCCCCTCCGCCAAGGACATATGTGATTTGCACACTCAGTCATGTGCCCACGAGCTCCTCTCCCTAATGCTCTCAATGTTCAGTGAAAAACTAAGAGAAGCAGAAGAGAAGCTCGATGTCACAGGACCATAAGAGTATGTGTCCACGTTCAGGATTGCATCAGGATTTGGTCAGGATTTTTCATCAGTATTTGTAGCCAAAACCAGGAGTGGAACAATTAGAGGAAAACTATAATAGAACCATATGCTCCACTTCTGTATTTATCACCCACTCCTGGTTTTGGCTACAAATACTGATGTAAAATACTGACCAAATCCTGATGCAATCCTGAACGTGGACACACACCCTAAGTCTGAAAAATCGCATATGAGTGACGTGTCCATGTGACGACTACTGGAACTTGCAGAGCTGAATCCTGACATCGCAGCTTCTGAATTCTCACAACGCATGCACTGCACTTTTAGGATTCTCCCTTGCCGGTGGACGGTCATGTCAGCACAAGTATGTGATTTGTAGACTTCTGACCACATTCTGACTAGATGTGCCCGGCCTCGCTCAGTTCATTTTCATTGACGGAGGTCACGCATGTCTAGTCAGCACGTGATCGCATTAATGTAAATCCCCAGCATGAGAGAATCCTGACAGCGTGCAGTGTGCACTGTGAGAATTCAGAAGTCTGCAGTCACAAAGAATGACTGCAGACTCATCACAAGCCTGGACATCCCCTTTAAAAGGGACTCTGTCACCTGAATTTGGAGGGAACAATTTTCAGCCATAGGGGCGGGGCTTTCGGGTGTTTGATTCACCCTTTCCTTACCCGCTGGCTGCATGCTGGCTGCAATATTGGATTGAAGCTCATTCTCTGTCCTCCATAGTACACGCCTGCGCAAGGCAAGATTGCAGATTGTGCAGGTACAGTATGTACTACGGAGGACAGAGAATGAGCTTCAATCCAATATTGCAGCCAGCATGCAGCCAGCGGGTATGGAAAGGGTGAATCAAACACCCGAAAACCCCACCCCTATGGCTGAAAATTGTTCCCTCCAAATTCAGGTGACAGTGTCCCTTTAAATCTCCTAACATATATAAAAACATGAGAGTTAGCATCACAAATAACATTTACATCCAGGTACCTGATAGATGACGTCGCCTCTGGAGCCGTTCTCCTTTTCTTCATCTTGTCCAGATCCCATGATGAGTTTTCTCATCCACAGCCGTCTCTGCAGACTTCCATCTTCGCCGCTCTTTTGCAGAAAGTCTCCACATGACGCCCTTAAAGATACAAGTGTCATTATAATGCTCCCAAATAAAAAATTGCCCCTCACTATATTGTCTGCACAAAGTATGACCCCCACACTGTCCCTCTTATGGTACATGCTCTTCACACTGTCCTCTCCTTTCTATACCAGTCCCCTCTTCACACTGTCCTCTCACACTGTGTCCCCCTTATAGGGCCCAGTATTTATACTCCATATTTATACTCCATCCTCCCACACTGCGTTCATGCCTCCCCCATCCTCCCACCCTGCGTTCATGGCTCCCCCATCCTTCTCCCCTGCAAGCATGGCTCCCCCATCCTCCCACTCTGCGTTCATGGCTCCCCATCCTTCTCCCCTGCGTTCATGGCTCCCCCATCCTTCTCCCCTGCGTTCATGGCTCCCCCATCCTCCCACTCTGCGTTCATGGCTCCCCCATCCTCCCACTCTGCGTTCATGGCTCCCCCATCCTCCCACTCTGCGTTCATGGCTCCCCATCCTTCTCCCCTGCGTTCATGGCTCCCCATCCTTCTCCCCTGTATGCACGGCTCCCCATCCTTCTCCCCTGTATGCACGGCTCCCCATCCTTCTCCCCTGTATGCACGGCTCCCCATCCTTCTCCCCTGTGTGCACGGCTCCCCATCCTTCTCCCCTGTGTGCACGGCTCCCCATCCTTCTCCCCTGTGTACATGGCTCCCCATCCTTCTCCCCTGTGTGCACGGCTCCCCATCCTTCTCCCCTGTGTGCACGGCTCCCCATCCTTCTCCCCTGTGTGCACGGCTCCCCATCCTTCTCCCCTGTATGCACGACTCCCCATCCTCCCCTGTATGCACGGCTCCCCATCCTTCTCCCCTGTATGCACGGCTCCCCATCCTTCTCCCCTGTGTGCACGGCTCCCCATCCTTCTCCCCTGTGTGCACGGCTCCCCATCCTTCTCCCCTGTGTACATGGCTCCCCATCCTTCTCCCCTGTGTGCACGGCTCCCCATCCTTCTCCCCTGTGTGCACGGCTCCCCATCCTTCTCCCCTGTGTGCACGGCTCCCCATCCTTCTCCCCTGTATGCACGACTCCCCATCCTCCCCTGTATGCACGGCTCCCCATCCTTCTCCCCTGTATGCACGGCTCCCCATCCTTCTCCCCTGTGTGCACGGCTCCCCATCATTCTCCCCTGTATGCACGACTCCCCATCCTTCTCCCCTGTATGCACGGCTCCCCATCCTTCTCCCCTGTATGCATGGCTCCCCATCCTCCTCCCCTGTGTGCACGGCACCCCACTTTTTTCCCTGTCATACTTACCTCTCACCGGCGCGCAGCACAGAACTTCCTGGCATCTCAGCGTCTTCCTTCCTGTCTTCAGCGGTCACATGGTAGCGCTAATTAAGGGTGATGAATATGCGCATATTCATCACCCTTAATGATCGGTACCATGTGACCGCTGAAGACAGGACGGCGCTGAGACGCAGTTGCAGCCACCGCTGGAGGAAGGTGAGTATTACGTCTTCAGGGAGGGAGGGAGGGGGGCGGGAAGGAGGGAGGAGGGGGGGGCGGGAAGGGGGGAGGGAGGAGGGGGGGCGGAAACTTGACCCCGGAGTTTTATAAAATAAAAAAAAAAAGGAAAAAACCTAGCTCAAGGGCGCCCCCCCGCATCCCGCCGCCCTAGGCACGTGCCCTCAAGTGCCTAGTGGCAAATACGGCCCTGCCCATCCTTCTCCCCTGCGTTCATGGCTCCCCCATCCTCCCACTCTGCGTTCATGGCTCCCCCATCCTCCCACTCTGCGTTCATGGCTCCCCCATCCTCCCACTCTGCGTTCATGGCTCCCCATCCTTCTCCCCTGCGTTCAAGGCTCCCCATCCTTCTCCCCTGTATGCACGGCTCCCCATCCTTCTCCCCTGTATGCACGGCTCCCCATCCTTCTCCCCTGTATGCACGGCTCCCCATCCTTCTCCCCTGTGTGCACGGCTCCCCATCCTTCTCCCCTGTGTGCACGGCTCCCCATCCTTCTCCCCTGTGTACATGGCTCCCCATCCTTCTCCCCTGTGTGCACGGCTCCCCATCCTTCTCCCCTGTGTGCACGGCTCCCCATCCTTCTCCCCTGTGTGCACGGCTCCCCATCCTTCTCCCCTGTATGCACGACTCCCCATCCTCCCCTGTATGCACGGCTCCCCATCCTTCTCCCCTGTATGCACGGCTCCCCATCCTTCTCCCCTGTGTGCACGGCTCCCCATCCTTCTCCCCTGTGTGCACGGCTCCCCATCCTTCTCCCCTGTGTACATGGCTCCCCATCCTTCTCCCCTGTGTGCACGGCTCCCCATCCTTCTCCCCTGTGTGCACGGCTCCCCATCCTTCTCCCCTGTGTGCACGGCTCCCCATCCTTCTCCCCTGTATGCACGACTCCCCATCCTCCCCTGTATGCACGGCTCCCCATCCTTCTCCCCTGTATGCACGGCTCCCCATCCTTCTCCCCTGTGTGCACGGCTCCCCATCATTCTCCCCTGTATGCACGACTCCCCATCCTTCTCCCCTGTATGCACGGCTCCCCATCCTTCTCCCCTGTATGCATGGCTCCCCATCCTCCTCCCCTGTGTGCACGGCACCCCACTTTTTTCCCTGTCATACTTACCTCTCACCGGCGCGCAGCACAGAACTTCCTGGCATCTCAGCGTCTTCCTTCCTGTCTTCAGCGGTCACATGGTAGCGCTAATTAAGGGTGATGAATATGCGCATATTCATCACCCTTAATGATCGGTACCATGTGACCGCTGAAGACAGGACGGCGCTGAGACGCAGTTGCAGCCACCGCTGGAGGAAGGTGAGTATTACGTCTTCAGGGAGGGAGGGAGGGGGGCGGGAAGGAGGGAGGAGGGGGGGGCGGGAAGGGGGGAGGGAGGAGGGGGGGCGGAAACTTGACCCCGGAGTTTTATAAAATAAAAAAAAAAAAAAAAAGGAAAAAACCTAGCTCAAGGGCGCCCCCCCGCATCCCGCCGCCCTAGGCACGTGCCCTCAAGTGCCTAGTGGCAAATACGGCCCTGATTACCTACAAACTTGTATAGGAGAGTATTGTGCAATGTTCATTGTGCAGGGAGTGGGAGGAGGTGAGCTGTTACATCACCCACTGATTCTAAAGGAGAGTTTTGTAGACGTGATCTGTGACCAATGAAGTCATCATTGTGCAGGAAGGAGTAGGAGGTGAACTGTGACATCACGCATAACTCTATAGGTTAACATTGTGAGAATGCTCTGAGACCTGCCCCGGGGAATTTGTGTAGGGACAGAGAAGAGGTCAGCTGTGATAACCTGTGACATCTAAACATCTAAAGGAGATTGTATTATAGTTTCCTAGTTTTTAGGTTGAAGGCCACCGAGTTCCACCTGTAGCCTAACGGGTTGACCTCGAGGAAGGCAAAAATTGTTCTCTGTCATTGTGTAAGGGGGGGTGAGGAAGTGAGCTTTGTCCATCGCCTATCGATGCCTGTGATATATATATATATATATATATATATATATATATATATATAGCGTACGTGTAAATGATAAGTATTGCACATATCAGCAATTTTCTAAGTAATAGGTGCTATTGGCATGAAATTCTCACCAAATGTACATATCAACTCATTCAATCCACTCAGGCAAAAAAAACAAACCATAGCTGTCCATAAATGATGTCTAATAATGAGAAATGCCACAGGGAAAAAGTATTGAACGCACTTACTGAACTTTATTTAATACTTCATACAAAAGCCTTTGATGGTGATGAAGCTTCAAGTTGCCTCCTGTATGGAGAAACTAGTCGCAGGCATTGCTCCGGGTGATTTTGGCCCACTCTTCTACACAAACACTCTTCACATCCTGAAGGTCCCTTGGCTTCTTCTATGATCTCTGAGCTTTAGTTCCTTCCATACATTTGCTATTGGATTCAATTCCGGTGATTCCAGAAGCTTTATTTTCTTTCTCTGAAACCAATTGAAAGTTTCCTTTGCTGTGTGTTTGAGATTATTGTCTTGCTGAAATATCCATCCTCATTTCATCTTCCTCCTCCTGGTAGATGACAGCAGATTTTTATGAAGAATGTCTCAGTACATTTGTCCATTCATCCTTCCTTCAATCACATGAAGTTTGCCAGTGCTGTATGCTGAAAAACAGCTCGACACCATGATGTTCCCACCTCCACACTTCATTCACTGTTGGTATGGTGTTTTCAGGCTGACATGCAATGCCTTTTGGCCTCCAAACATGGTGTGTATTATGGCATCTAAAGAGTTCAATTTTGGTCTCATCTGACCAGACTATATACTCCCAGTATTGCACAGGCTTGTCTAAATGTTATGCAAACAGTAAACTCTCTAGAACGTGCTTTTTGTTCAGCAATAGAGTCTTGTGTGGTGAGCGTGCATATGGAGGTTGTGTGGTGAGTGTGCATAGAGGCCATCAAGCTTAAGTAACATAGTAACATAGTTACATAGTTAGTAAGGCCGAAAAAAGACATTTGTCCATCCAGTTCAGCCTATATTCCATCATAATAAATCCCCAGATCTACGTCCTTCTACAGAACCTAATTGTATGATACAATATTGTTCTGCTCCAGGAAGACATCCAGGCCTCTCTTGAACCCCTCGACTGAGTTCACCATCACCACCTCCTCAGGCAAGCAATTCCAGATTCTCACTGCCCTAACAGTAAAGAATCCTCTTCTATGTTGGTGGAAAAACCTTCTCTCCTCCAGACGCAAAGAATGCCCCCTTGTGCCCGTCACCTTCCTTGGTATGAACAGATCCTCAGCGAGATATTTGTATTGTCCCCTTATATACTTATACATGGTTATTAGATCGCCCCTCAGTCGTCTTTTTTCTAGACTAAATAATCCTAATTTCGCTAATCTATCTGGGTATTGTAGTTCTCCCATCCCCTTTATTAATTTTGTTGCCCTCCTTTGTACTCTCTCTAGTTCCATTATATTCTTCCTGAGCACCGGTGCCCAAAACTGGACACAGTACTCCATGTGCGGTCTAACTAGGGATTTGTACAGAGGCAGTATAATGCTCTCATCATGTGTATCCAGACCTCTTTTAATGCACCCCATGATCCTGTTTGCCTTGGCAGCTGCTGCCTGGCACTGGCTGCTCCAGGTAAGTTTATCATTAACTAGGATCCCCAAGTCCTTCTCCCTGTCAGATTTACCCAGTGGTTTCCCATTCAGTGTGTAATGGTGACATTGATTCCTTCTTCCCATGTGTATAACCTTACATTTATCATTGTTAAACCTCATCTGCCACCTTTCAGCCCAAGTTTCCAACTTATCCAGATCCATCTGTAGCAGAATACTATCTTCTCTTGTATTAACTGCTTTACATAGTTTTGTATCATCTGCAAATATCGATATTTTACTGTGTAAACCTTCTACCAGATCATTAATGAATATGTTGAAGAGAACAGGTCCCAATACTGACCCCTGCGGTACCCCACTGGTCACAGCGACCCAGTTAGAGACTATACCATTTATAACCACCCTCTGCTTTCTATCACTAAGCCAGTTACTAACCCATTTACACACATTTTCCCCCAGACCAAGCATTCTCATTTTGTGTACCAACCTCTTGTGCGGCACGGTATCAAACGCTTTGGAAAAATCGAGATATACCACGTCCAATGACTCACCGTGGTCCAGTCTATAGCTTACCTCTTCATAAAAACTGATTAGATTGGTTTGACAGGAGCGATTTCTCATAAACCCATGCTGATATGGAGTTAAACAGTTATTCTCATTGAGATAATCCAGAATAACATCCCTCAGAAACCCTTCAAATATTTTACCAACAATAGAGGTTAGACTTACTGGCCTATAATTTCCAGGTTCACTTTTAGAGCCCTTTTTGAATATTGGCACCACATTTGCTATGCGCCAATCCTGCGGAACAGATCCTGTCGCTATAGAGTCCCTAAAAATAAGAAATAATGGTTTATCTATTACATTACTTAGTTCTCTTAGTACTCGTGGGTGTATGCCATCCGGACCCGGAGATTTATCTATTTTAATCTTATTTAGCCGGGTTCGCACCTCTTCTTGGGTTAGATTGGTGACCCTTAATATAGGGTTTTCGTTGTTTCTTGGGATTTCACCTAGCATTTCATTTTCCACCGTGAATACCGTGGAGAAGAAGGTGTTTAATATGTTAGCTTTTTCCTCGTCATCTACAACCATTCTTTCCTCACTATTTTTTAAGGGGCCTACATTTTCAGTTTTTATTCTTTTACTATTGATATAGTTGAAGAACAGTTTGGGATTAGTTTAACTCTCCTTAGCAATGTGCTTCTCTGTTTCCTTTTTGGCAGCTTTAATTAGATTTTTAGATAAAGTATTTTTCTCCCTATAGTTTTTTAGAGCTTCAATGGTGCCATCCTGCTTTAGTAGTGCAAATGCTTTCTTTTTACTGTTAATTGCCTGTCTTACTTCTTTGTTTAGCCACATTGGGTTTTTCCTATTTCTAGTCCTTTTATTCCCACAAGGTATAAACCGCTTACAGTGCCTATTTAGGATGTTCTTAAACATTTCCCATTTATTATCTGTATTCTTATTTCTGAGGATATTGTCCCAGTCTACCAGATTAAGGGCATCTCTAAGCTGGTCAAACTTTGCCTTCCTAAAGTTCAGTGTTTTTGTGACTCCCTGACAAGTCCCCCTAGTGAAAGACAGGTGAAACTGTACAATATTGTGGTCGCTATTTCCTAGATGCCCGACCACCTGCAGATTTGTTATTCTGTCAGGTCTATTAGATAGTATTAGGTCTAAAAGTGCTGCTCCTCTGGTTGGATTCTGCACCAATTGTGAAAGATAATTTTTCTTGGTTATTAGCAGAAACCTGTTGCCTTTATGGGTTTCACAGGTTTCTGTTTCCCAGTTAATATCCGGGTAGTTAAAGTTAAGTGCATTACTTAGTTTTCTTTGAAACAATGGTACCTGCTGATTCCAGGTCCTTCAGTAGCTCTACACAGGTGGTCATTGGCTCTTGGACAACTCTTCTGATAATTATTTTAACTCCTTTGTCTGAAATCTTGCAGGGAGCACCTGGTCGTGGTCGGATTGTGGTTAAATGATATTCTTTTTGCTTCCAAATTATGGCCCCAACAGTGCTCACTGGAAACTTCAGTAGTTTAGAAATTCATCTGTAACCAATGCCATCAGTATGTTTTGCAACAATAAGGTTGTGAAGGTCTTGAGACAGCTCACTGGTTTTACCCATCCTTCAAGTGTGGCACCATGGTAGTGAGACAACTTTTTATAGGCCATCAGGTGACCCAGCTGATATTATTTGTCACTAAGTGGCTAAGTGGCTTTCTAATTACTGATAGATTTCAGCTGGTGTCAGGACTTTCCAGGGCTTTTTGATCCTCTCTTTCTTCATGTGTTCAATAGATTTTCACTGTGTCGTTTCTTATTATTGCACATAATTTATGGACATCTCTGGTTTGATTTCTTTGCCTGTGTGAATTTTATGGGCTATTCCTGAAATCTGGAGAGAATTTCATGTCAATAGCACTTTTGCAAGTACGTTTACTTTTTTCACCAGCGGTATCTATACTATATATAAAAATTATATATATAAAATGAAAAGAAAAGTGTAACTTTTTTCCCTTTTTTAATTTTTATTTTATGATCACAAGAGTCAAGAAAAATACATTTTCAATTGTGTTCCCTTTTCCATAACAAATGATTTTATATATCAGCTCTAAATTGTCTGTTTTAGATGAAGGGAGGACTAGTAACAATGATTTGCATTGCCGGCTTACTTTTTTATATTATTTTTTCCTGTTTTTTTTCTAATTTATCATCAACCTTTTGATTATTTTTTCATTGATTTCACAATTTGTTAACCTCCGGAAGTCTTAAAAGAACTATGGGCAGCATTTCAACATTTAAATACATAAAATTTACATTTAAATACAATTGCTGATTACCCCTGTAACTGGGGTATTTATATTAGCCCCCCTGAGTCCCGGCAGAGCTGATCTTGGTCTGCTGGAATCTCCAGGTCTCTTTTTTCTCTTCTGGATCACATGATAGCTAGGATAGGAGAAGGAAGCACTGTAAGTGTTGAACCTGCAGTTCTACAACTTCACTGTATGTTTTGCTGGTTCCTCCTCCTCTCACCTTCCCCTTACTGTTGGGGTTCCTCAAGGATCAGTCCTAGGCCCCCTACTCTTCTCGTTGTATACTGCCCCTATTGGACAAACAATCAGTAGATTTGGTTTCCAGTACCATCTCTATGCTGACGACACCCAATTATACACTTCTGCTCCCGATATCACACCGACCTTTTTAGACAACACCAGTGATTGTCTTACCGCTGTCTCTAACATCATGTCCTCCCTCTATCTGAAACTAAACCTGTCAAAAACTGAACTCCTCGTGTTCTCTCCCTCTACTAACCTACCTTTGCCTGACATTGCCATCTCCGTGTGCGGTTCCACCATTACTCCAAAGCAACATGCCCGCTGCCTTGGGGTCATCCTTGATTCTGACCTTTCATTCACCCCCTACATCCGATCACTGGCTCGCTCTTCTTACCTGCATCTCAAAAACATTTCTAGAATTCGCCCTTTTCTTAATTTCGACTCTGCAAAAACTCTGACTGTTTCACTTATTCATTCTCGTCTGGACTATTGTAACTCTCTACTAATCGGTCTCCCTCTTGCAAAACTCTCCCCGCTCCAATCTGTCCTGAATGCTGCAGCCAGGATCATATTCCTCACCAACCGTTACACCAATGCCTCTACCCTGTGCCAGTCATTACACTGGCTACCCATCCACTCCAGAATCCAGTACAAAACTACTACCCTCATCCACAAAGCACTCCATGGCTCAGCACCACCCTACATCTCCTCCCTGGTATCAGTCTACCACCCTACCCGTGCCCTCCGCTCCGCTAATGACCTCACGTTAGCATCCTCAATAATCAGAACCTCCCACTCCCGTCTCCAAGACTTTACACGTGCTGCGCCGATTCTTTGGAATGCACTACCTAGGTTAATACGATTAATCCCCAATCCCCACAGTTTTAAGCGTGCCCTAAAAACTCATTTGTTCAGACTGGCCTACCGCCTCAATGCATTAACCTAACGATCCCTGTGTGGCCTATTTATAATAAAAAAAAAAAAAAAAAAAAAAAAAGGTTCCTCGCATCATGTTCTCATACACTTTATGCAGTATTAGCCCTCTGTGTCTGTACTGCTACATACTTAGGCAGGTAACTGGTTCATGCAGCTTTACATGAACACCTGAGCCTTACACTATAGCTGGTCCGAATAACTAAAGCAATTGTTACCATCCACCTCTCGTGTCTCCCCTTTTCCCCATAGTTTGTAAGCTTGCGAGCAGCAGGGCCCTCACTCCTCCTGGTATCTGTTTTGAACTGTATTTCTGTTATGATGTAATGTTTATTGTCTGTACAAGTCCCCTCTATAATTTGTAAAGCGCTGCGGAATATGTTGGCGCTATATAAATAAAATTATTATTATTATTACAATCCTTGTGCAGCTGCTGACTCTACAATTATCTATTAAACGGTCACTGCTGAGTCGTTTCCAGGCTCTTCACCGTTTTAAGCTATCGGGTGGTCTGCAAGCAATAAAATAGTGATATAGAAAATTTATTTTAAAACGTTTTAAGCAAATAATTTAAATTAAATGATAGGTCGTGTTCTAATGACGCATTCCCTTTAATCCGTCGCGTTCCTTACATCGGTGTGAGCATCAAAACTGCTGTACTCAGCCTGGCAGCAATCTCCGGCTCCGGCGGCAGCACAACGCTCTTTCAGTCTTTTTTTGTCTTAGCATTCAGTTATGATCAGAACATTTTCACGTCTCTGAAGTGCGATTGTTTCACTCTCCTAAGGAAGTGTGTGGACGTGGTTCTCTGCCAGTCCCCGAGGTTCTCACAGCGACCGTCAGACAGCGCTTATCTTCACCTTCCAGGATGTACTCACCGAGGACTTTCATTTTTCTCTTTTTGAAAAAAAAACTAAAAATAAAAAAGGATCTTCTCTCACCGATGGCAAAAGACGTGTTGGGCGCAAAGGAGCACAAAGGTGCAGATTTCAGATTGGGAATTGCAGAGCCGATTGTCTGACCCAAGATAATAGATGATAGATAATAGATAGGGGCAGTATTATAGTAGTTATATTCTTGTACACAGGAGCAGTATTATAGCAGTTATATTCTTGTACATAGGAGCAGTATTATAGTAGTTATATTCTTGTACATAGGGGCAGTATTATAGTAGTTATATTCTTGTGCATAGGAGCAGTATTATAGTAGTTATATTCTTGTACATAGGAGTAGTATTATAGTAGTTATATTCTTGTATATAGGGGCAGTATTATAGTAGTTATATTCTTGTACATAGGAGCAGTATTATAGTAGTTATATTCTTGTATATAGGGGCAGTATTATAGTAGTTATATTACTGTACATAGGAGCAGTATTATAGTAGTTATATTCTTGTATATAGGGTGTTGTGAATTCTGTGGTCAAGCTCCCTCCTGTGGTCATGAGTGGTACTTCGGCTGGTTCTGTCCATGAGCTTCCTCTGGTGGATGTGAGTGGGGCTGCGGCTGCTGAGTTTCCTTCCTCAGGTGACGAGGTTAAGTCGTTAGGTGCTGCTCTATTTAACTCCACCTAGTTCTTTGTTCCTGGCCTCCAGTCAATGTTCCAGTATTGGTCTTGCTCTCTCCTGGATCGTTCTTGTGGCCTGTCTGCCCTGCATAAGCTAAGTTCTGCTTGTGTTACTTTTGTTTGCTATTTTTTCTGTCCAGCTTGCTATATTGGTTTGTCTTGCTTGCTGGAAGCTCTGGGACGCAGAGGGAGCACCTCCGTACCGTTAGTCGGTGCGGAGGGTCTTTTTGCGCCCTCTGCGTGGTTGTTTGTAGGTTTTTGTGCTGACCGCAAAGCTATCTTTCCTATCCTCGGTCTATTCAGTAAGTCGGGCCTCACTTTGCTAAAATCTATTTCATCTCTGTGTTTGTATTTTCATCTTTACTCACAGTCATTATATGTGGGGGGCTGCCTTTTCCTTTGGGGAATTTCTCTGAGGCAAGGTAGGCTTATTTTTCTATCTTCAGGGCTAGCTAGTTTCTCAGGCTGTGCCCGAGGCGCCTAGGTCTGGTCAGGAGCGCTCCACGGCTACCTCTAGTGTGGTGTGATAGGATTAGGGATTGCGGTCAGCAGAGTTCCCACGTCTCAGAGCTCGTCCTATGTTATTAGTAACTATCAGGTCATTTTCAGTGCTCTTAACCACCAGGTCCATTGTGGTTCTAAATCACCAGTTCATAACAGTACTGGAGGCCCAAAGTACTAATGCTTCTCAATAGAGGGAAAAGAGAAGTTCTGAGACCATTTTTTTTTTCTCTGTAATGTGTTTTGTCTTTCTTTTCCCCTAGACATTTGGGTGGTTCAGGACACAGGTGTAGTGATGGACATTAAAGGCCTGTCTTTTTGTGTGGATCATCTCACTGCAAGAGTACAAAATATTCAAGACTTTGTGGTTCAGAATTCTATGTTAGAACCTAGAATTCCTATTCCTGATTTGTTTTCTGGAGATAGAGCTAAGTTTCTGAGTTTTAAAAATAATTGTAAACTATTTCTGGCTTTGAAACCCCGCTCCTCTGGTGACCCAGTTCAACAAGTTAAGATCATTATTTCTTTATTACGTGGCGACCCTCAAGACTGGGCATTTTCCCTTGCGCCAGGAGATCCTGCATTATGTCATATTGATGCGTTTTTTCTGGCGCTCGGATTGCTGTATGATGAACCTAATTCAGTGGATCAGGCAGAGAAAAATTTGCTGGCTCTGTGTCAGGGTCAGGATGAGGTAGAGATATATTGTCAGAAGTTTAGGAAGTGGTCTGTGCTCACTCAATGGAATGAATGTGCGCTGGCAGCAATTTTCAGAAAGGGTCTCTCTGAAGCCCTTAAGGATGTCATGGTGGGATTTCCTATGCCTGCTGGTCTGAATGAGTCTATGTCTTTGGCCATTCAGATCGATCGACGCTTACGTGAGCGTAAAACTGTGCACCATTTGGCGGTATTATCTGAGCATAAACCTGAGCCTATGCAATGTGATAGGACTTTGACCAGAACTGAACGGCAAGAACACAGACGTCGGAATGGGCTGTGTTTTTACTGTGGTGATTCCACTCATGCTATCTCCGATTGTCCTAAGCGCACTAAGCGGTTCGCTAGGTCTGCCACCATTGGCACGGTACAGTCGAAATTTCTTTTGTCCGTTACTTTGATCTGCTCTTTGTCATCCTATTCTGTCATGGCATTTGTGGATTCAGGCGCTGCCCTGAATTTGATGGACTTGGAGTTTGCTAGGCGCTGTGGGTTTTTCTTGGAGCCCTTGCAGTATCCTATTCCATTGAGAGGAATTGATGCTACGCCTTTGGCCAAGAATAAGCCTCAGTACTGGACCCAACTGACCATGTGCATGGCTCCTGTGCATCAGGAGGATATTCGCTTTTTGGTGTTGCATAATATGCATGATGTGGTCGTGTTGGGGTTGCCATGGCTACAAGTCCATAACCCAGTATTGGATTGGAAATCTATGTCTGTGTCCAGCTGGGGTTGTCAGGGGGTACATGGTGATGTTCCATTTCTGTCTATTTCATCATCCACCCCTTCTGAGATCCCAGGGTTCTTGTCGGATTACCGGGATGTATTTGATGAGCCCAAGTCCAGTGCCCTACCTCCGCATAGGGATTGCGATTGTGCTATCGAATTGATTCCTGGTAGTAAGTTTCCTAAAGGTCGACTGTTTAATTTGTCTGTGCCTGAGCACGCCACTATGCGGAGTTACGTAAAGGAATCCTTGGAGAAGGGTCATATTCGCCCGTCGTGGTCACCATTGGGAGCAGGGTTCTTTTTTGTGGCCAAGAAGGATGGTTCGTTGAGACCTTGTATTGATTACCGCCTTCTAAATAAAATCACAGTCAAATTTCAGTACCCCTTGCCGCTGCTGTCTGATTTGTTTGCTCGGATTAAGGGGGCTAGTTGGTTCACCAAGATAGATCTTCGTGGTGCGTATAATCTTGTGCGTATTAAACAGGGCGATGAATGGAAAACAGCATTTAATACGCCCGAGGGCCATTTTGAGTACCTGGTTATGCCATTCGGGCTTTCCAATGCTCCATCAGTATTTCAGTCCTTTATGCATGACATCTTCCGAGAATACCTGGATAAATTCCTGATTGTATACTTGGATAATATTTTGGTCTTCTCGGATGATTGGGAGTCTCACGTGAAACAGGTTAGAATGGTGTTCCAGGTCCTGCGTGCGAATTCTTTGTTTGTGAGGGGGTCAAAGTGTCTCTTTGGTGTTCAGAAGGTTTCATTTTTGGGTTTCATTTTTTCCCCTTCTCCTATCGAGATGGACCCTGTTAAAGTTCAGGCAATTTATGATTGGACTCAGCCGACATCTCTGAAGAGTCTGCAAAAGTTCCTGGGCTTTGCTAATTTTTATCGTCGCTTCATCAATAATTTTTCTAGTATTGCTAAACCGTTGACTGATTTGACCAAGAAGGGTGCTGATGTGGTCAATTGGTCTTCTGCTGCTGTGGAAGCTTTTCAGGAGTTGAAGCGTCATTTTTCTTCTGCCCCTGTGTTGTGCCAGCCAGATGTTTCGCTCCCGTTCCAGGTCGAGGTTGATGCTTCTGAGATTGGAGCAGGGGCTGTTTTGTCGCAAAGAAGTTCTGATGGCTCGGTGATGAAACCATGTGCCTTCTTTTCCAGGAAGTTTTCGCCTGCTGAGCGTAATTATGATGTTGGCAATCGAGAGTTGCTGGCCATGAAGTGGGCATTCGAGGAGTGGCGTCATTGGCTTGAAGGAGCTAAGCATCGCGTGGTGGTCTTGACTGATCACAAGAACTTGACTTATCTCGAGTCTGCCAAACGGTTGAATCCTAGACAGGCTCGTTGGTCGCTGTTTTTCTCCCGTTTTGACTTTGTGGCTTCGTACCTTCCGGGTCTAAGAATGTGAAGGCGGATGCCCAGTCTAGGAGTTTTGTGCCTGACTCTCCGGGTTTGCCTGAGCCGGCGGGTATTCTCAAAGAGGGGGTAATTTTGTCTGCCATCTCCCCTGATTTGCGGCGGGTGCTGCAGAAATTTCAGGCTGATAGACCTGACCGTTGCCCAGCGGAGAAACTGTTTGTCCCTGATAAATGGACGAGTAGAGTCATCTCTGAGGTTCATTGTTCGGTGTTGGCTGGTCATCCTGGAATCTTTGGTACCAGAGATTTGGTGGCTAGATCCTTTTGGTGGCCGTCTCTGTCGCGGGATGTGCGTTCGTTTGTGCAGTCCTGTGGGATTTGTGCTCGGGCTAAGTCCTGCTGTTCTCGTGCCAGTGGGTTGCTTTTGCCCTTGCCGGTCCCGAAGAGGCCCTGGACACATATCTCTATGGATTTTATTTCGGATCACCCCGTCTCTCAAAAGATGTCGGTCATTTGGGTGTTTTGTGATCGCTTCTCTAAGATGGTCCATTTGGTACCCTTGTCTAAGTTGCCTTCCTCCTCTGATTTGGTGCCATTGTTTTTCCAGCATGTGGTTCGTTTACATGGCATTCCGGAGAACATCGTTTCTGACAGAGGTTCCCAGTTTGTTTCGAGGTTTTGGCGAGCCTTTTGTGCTAGGATGGGTATTGATTTGTCTTTTTCCTTGGCTTTCCATCCTCAGACAAATGGCCAAACCGAACGAACCAATCAGACCTTGGAAACATATCTGAGATGTTTTGTTTCTGCTGATCAGGATGATTGGGTGTCCTTTTTGCCTTTGGCTGAGTTCGCCCTTAATAATCGGGCCAGCTCGGCTTCTTTGGTTTCGCTGTTTTTCTGCAATTCTGGTTTCCATCCTCGTTTCTCTTCAGGGCAGGTTGAGTCTTCGGACTGTCCTGGTGTGGATACTGTGGTGGATAGGTTGCAGCAGATTTGGACTCATGTAGTGGACAATTTGACATTGTCCCAGGAGAAGGCTCAACGTTTCGCTAACCGCAGGCGCTGTGTGGGTCCCCGACTTCGTGTTGGGGAATTGGTTTGGTTGTCGTCTCGTTATATTCCTATGAAAGTTTCCTCTCCTAAGTTTAAGCCTCGCTTCATTGGTCCGTATAGGATTTCTGAGGTTCTTAATCCTGTGTCTTTTCGTTTGACCCTTCCAGCTTCTTTTTCCATCCATAATGTATTCCATAGGTCATTGTTGCGGAGATACGTGGCACCTGTGGTTCCATCCGTTGATCCTCCTGCCCCGGTTTTGGTTGAGGGGGAGTTGGAGTATATAGTGGAGAAGATTTTGGATTCTCGTATTTCGAGACGGAAACTCCAGTACCTGGTTAAGTGGAAGGGAAATATGCAGATTCATGTAAAGAAGCTGCGGAGACACCATCACGTGTTTCTCGACGCAGGCAGTGAATAGCCAGGCCTTTCCCCGGGAAGGAACAACCACGGGAAGGGCAGCATCCTATGAAGGAAAGCCACCTATGCCAAGCATGGTATTTCCCATAAGGGATGGGGGCAGTGTTCTGGAATCACTGCGTTGAGAAACACGTGATGGTGTCTCCGCGGTGTTGGATGTTTTGGTCTCCCCGAGGCCAATCATCTGTGCCTTTATAGCCTTTTACTAGGCACTGCTCCTAATAGCCAGATTCCTACTCCACACTGATGAGGGGCAAAAACCCCGAAACAGCTGTCTGTGGATGGATACCATGCTTGGCATAGGTGGCTTTCCTTCATAGGATGCTGCCCTTCCCGTGGTTGTTCCTTCCCGGGGAAAGGCCTGGCTATTCACTGCCTGCGTCGAGAAACACGTGATGGTGTCTCCGCAGCTTCTTTACAATGTTCCAGTATTGGTCTTGCTCTCTCCTGGATCGTTCTTGTGGCCTGTCTGCCCTGCATAAGCTAAGTTCTGCTTGTGTTACTTTTGTTTGCTATTTTTTCTGTCCAGCTTGCTATATTGGTTTGTCTTGTTTGCTGGAAGCTCTGGGACGCAGAGGGAGCACCTCCGTACCGTTAGTCGGTGCGGAGGGTCTTTTTGCGCCCTCTGCGTGGTTGTTTGTAGGTTTTTGTGCTGACCGCAAAGCTATCTTTCCTATCCTCGGTCTATTCAGTAAGTCGAGCCTCACTTTGCTAAAATCTATTTAATCTCTGTGTTTGTATTTTCATCTTTACTCACAGTCATTATATGTGGGGGGCTGCCTTTTCCTTTGGGGAATTTCTCTGAGGCAAGGTAGGCTTATTTTTCTATCTTCAGGGCTAGCTAGTTTCTCAGGCTGTGCCCAAGGCGCCTAGGTCTGGTCAGGAGCGCTCCACGGCTACCTCTAGTGTGGTGTGATAGGATTAGGGATTGCGGTCAGCAGAGTTCCCACGTCTCAGAGCTCGTCCTATGTTATTAGTAACTATCAGGTCATTTTCAGTGCTCTTAACCACCAGGTCCATTGTGGTTCTAAATCACCAGTTCATAACAATAGGGGCAGTATTATAGTAGTTATATTCTTCTACATAGGGGCAGTATTATAGCAGTTATATTCCTGTACATAGGAGCAGTATTATAGTAGTTATATTCTTGTACATAGGGGCGGTATTATAGTAGTTATATTCTTGTACATTGGAGCAGTATTATAGTAGTTATATTCTTGTACATAGGAGCAGTATTATAGTAGTTATATTCTTGTACATAGGGGCAGTATTATAGTAGTTATATTCTTGTACATAGGAGCAGTATTATAGCAGTTATATTCCTGTATATAGGGGCAGTATTATAGTAGTTATATTCTTGTGCATAGGAGCAATATTATAGTAGTTATATTCTTGTACATAGGGAGCAGTATTATAGTAGTTATATTCTTGTATATAGGGGCAGTATTATAGTAGTTATATTCTTGTACATAGGGGCAGTATTATAGTAGTTATATTCTTGTACATAAGGGCGGTATTATAGTAGTTATATTCTTGTACATAGGGAGTAGTATTATAGTAGTTATATTCTTGTACATAGGGGCAGTATTATAGTAGTTATATTCTTGTACATAAGGGCAGTATTATAGTAGTTATATTCTTGTACATAGGGAGTAGTATTATAGTAGTTATATTCTTGTACATAGGGGCAATATTATAGCAGTTATATTCTTGCACATAGGGGCAGTATTATATTAGTTATATTCTTGTACGTAGGGGCAGTGTTATAGTATTTATATTCCTGTATATAGGGGCAGTGTTATAGTATTGTACGTATATATGGTCACTATTATAGGACATAATTGTGTAGTGAATATTCACTAAATAGTTAAAAGTTCAATATTTGCTAAGGAAAATATGAAATCATTTTACTTTTGAAATATTTCTTGCTGCCTGATTTTTTTGTGACGTAATATGTTGTAAGTCTGCTTTTTGCGGGATATAACTTAGAATAGTAGAGATTGCAGTATTGTTGTGCCATTAACATCCCAGCCCCGGTTTGTACCTCACTTACCCCAGGGAATGGCACTATGCTGGACTTCACAGGACTCACAGATGACGGATCTGCATTGTTCTCCGCTAAAAACTTGTTTATGTCATTTTAATTAAAAGTCTCATTGTCAGAAACTTCCTCCTCAGGGGGAAATCTTGGGGAAAAGTGTGGAAAGCTTTAAAGTTTGTGTTTGCTGGAATTATCTTCTTCAAAGATTAATCGCCATTTGGATCTTCCGGCTTCTGTCCCCGAATCCCATAAGGTACCGCCGCAGTGTCACTTGTGCAGGCGCAGTTCACGTGTTTGTTATTTTTTTAATAAAAAAGTAAAAGTGTGTTTAATTTATTTCAAATAAAAGACTATTCTGGCTGTGTGTTTATTTACAATATAACTATAGGATTAGAAATGTATAAGCGTCTTTTATAGATGCCTCTCCATTACTAAGCCATGGGCTTGATGTCACCGGACAACACAAAGGTGACATAAGCCCAACAAATATGAACCCCACTTGCCACCATCACAGGGCAAGTGGGAAGATCTGGACAAACCGCCAGAATTGGCGCATGTAATAGATGTCTGCTTTAGCTTGGCTGGTTGTCAAAAATGAGGGGAACCCACACTGGTTTTTTTTTCATTATTTATTTGAATAATAAAAAATAACTGCATGAGAACCCATCTTTTCTTGTTAACCAACCTTGCTAAACCTGACAGTTGAGGGCAGGGCCGGCTCCAGGTTTTTGAGGGCCCTGGGCGAAAGAGTCTCAGTGGGCCCCCCCTTTAACACATACCCCGATTCATGATCGCATATAAACACAGCCATGTAGTATATAACACTGCCCACGTAGTATATAGCAGCCCATGTAGTATATAGCAGCCCACGTAGCATATAGCAGCCCACGTAGTATATAGCAGCGCAGCCCACATAGTATATAGCAGCGCCACTCACTTATGCACTGGTAGGACTAGGAGCTCCTCCTGAATCTGCCTCATAACTTCAGCAGCACGGCAGCCAGCCAGGGGCGGAGATCAGAGCAGAGAACGTGCTCTCTCCCCCCACAAACAATGTCACGCTGGCTGCCTTCTCTTAACCCCTATGTGTGCCTGCCTGGCTGCACTGACTGAGTGATAAGATGCTTGTGTCAGAGCTGGCACATAGGGGTTAAGAGAACGCAGCCAGCAGTGACTTTGTAGGCGGAGAGAGCATGTTATCTCCTGCTCTGCTCTCCCAGCTGTATCTATCACAGCATGAGTGGGCCCCCCTCTCTCCCCAGGGCCCCGGCATTTGCCGGCTGTGCCGGGTGCTGACGCCGGCCCTGGTTGAGGGTTGCAGCCCGCAGCTGTCAGTTTTGCTTGGCTGGTTACCAAAAATACTAGGGAACCCACACAGGTTTTATTCATTATTTATTTAGAGCGCAGACGCTGGCTCATGAATACTCCCATGAGCCGCTACCTGATTTTTCTGTTTTTAGCGGCAGTAGGCATAGGCTGATGGGAGTGGTGGTCCCATCAACCAACGACAGTGACCAGAGGTAAACGTTTTAACTCCTCTCACAGCTGTGGGCTCACACTGTCATTTGAAACATGGCTGTCTGACCAGTGGTAATGATTTTACAACGGATCGGAGGCAGTGTTTGCCGCACTGTCGTGCACAGGACAGCACGAGAAGCTCCCAGTGTTCGGGGTCCATGTCTGAACAGTAGGTGTCCAGACCAGACCCTGAACTTTACTATTCAGGTTCACCCATCTTTATGGAGCGCCCCCAGACACAGGGCCACGAGTTCTCGGTACCGGGCCTCTCTGGTTCGGTTCTGAGGCTGTCACGGTGGCTAGACCCGGTCCGCGACCCTGCTAAGGGGCGTCCAATAAAGGTGGTACAGACTATCAGGGATTCGTGATGCCACCTGTGGTGTTCGGTCAGGGTGACCGACGCTGATGTGGGGTCCGCTGGGGTGATGGAATGGCAGCTGGATGGTATACCTTCCCACAGGTGAAGTATGTCCCCAGGGCTTCCCAGTAAGGTGGATGGTGATGGTGTGAGGTGCAGTCAATAACGAGGACACAGGGTTGCAGTCTCTTTACCTCTTTACTGAAGACTTCAGGATCCTCAATCCAGAGCACGCTTAACAGGGCTATCTGAGACCGGCCGGTCCGATGGGCACATCCAGAATTCCCTTTGCAGGTGGAAATCGTTGCCTACCAATAGCGCCTGTGTGTTGTAGTGCTACCCTGCTGAGCATTCGGAATAGTCCTCACAACTTCTATTCTCGTTCGTTCGTTCTTTCTAATGTGTTCCAGATGTTTCTAGTTCAACGTCCCCCAGGTATGTTATGGCTAGGACGCACACCGTATGACTGGAAGGCCTGGAGGTCTTCCGGGATCCTAGAGATGCCCCTCTCCCACTGTTGCCCCCTATGTCTTCGTAGGTGTTTAGGTGAGACAGCCAACCTATGACTAACTGTCCTGCGGAGTTTGAAGTAAGGCGTAAAGTCAGTTACTCCCTCGGTGTTCCGGCCACCGGCTATGCGCCTCAGTAGGATGTTGCCTCGGTCTCACGGCACAACTCCTACTGGCTCTCCTTTGTGCTTGATCTCATTTCTCACTGTCTCACAATATCCTTCGCTTCGTGTCTCTTTCTTAGGATACCGCCGCGGGGTGTGCAGGCGCGGCTCCGTAACGTTCTGTTCTGGTCGCTAGGTGCCTGCCAGGTTCCCACGCCTGACAGGGACCCCCCTGTGTCTTCTCCCTGCAACACCCCCTGCCACGGAATGTTGCCTGAATCCAACCCAGTCAGCTTCTGACTAACTTTCTATCCAACCCCTAGTTTTACCAGTGTGAGGAGGGGCCCAATAGATAAATCCTTTTGCTCCCCCTAGTGGCCAGAGTGTGAAGTGTAATGTGTGCTGGTGATACCTGGTCAGTAGAATTCCTTCAGTGCCATCAGACGTACCATCACTCCCCTTAGCGGCAGAGTGTCATATTGCAACGACCAGATCTCTGGGGCGCTGCATTTACTTTCCACATATCTAGATACCTTCTGTTAGGGGTCTAGTATACAAAATATTGTCACTTGTGAGGGGTTTCCACTGTTTAGGCACATTAGGGGCTTCACAAACGCGACATGGCGTTCACTAATTATTCCAGCAAATTTTGCATTCAAAAAGTCAAATGTCACTCCCTCCCTTCCAAGCCCTTCTGTGTGCCCAAACAGTAGTTTTCCCCCACATTTGTACTCAGAAGAAATTGCACAAAGAATTATATGATGCAAAATCTTCTGCTGCCCTAATGAAAAAGCAAAATTTGGGGTTAAAAAAAAAATTTGTGTGCAAAATTAATTTTTTTATTTTCTCGGCTTAATGTTACAAACTTCTGTGAAGTTCCTTGGGGTTGAAGGTACTCACCACACATCTAGATAAGTTCCCTAAGGGGTCTAGTTTCCAAAATGGTGACACTTGTGGGCAGTTTCCACTGTTTAAGCACATCAGGGGCTCTCCAAATGCTAATTGTTCCAAAATTTTGCATTCAAAAAGTCAAAAGGCGCTCCTTCCCTTCCGATCCCTGCCGTGTACCAAAACAGTGGTTTTCCCCCATATATCGGGTATCAGCGCACTCAGGAGAAATTGTACAACAAACTCTATGGTGCAATGTCTCCTTTTTATCCTTGTAAAAATGCAAAATTTAGGGCTAAAAACATTTTCGTGGAAAGAATTATTTTTTATTTTCATGGCTCAACGCTGTAAACTTCTGTGAAGCACCAGGGGGTTCAAGGTGCTCATCACTCTAGATAAGTTCTCTGAAGGGTCTAATTTCCCAAATGAAGTCCCTTGTGGGCAGTTTCCACTGTTTAGGCCCAGCAGAGGCTCTCCAAAAGTGACATGGCGTCTTCTAATTATTCCAGCAATTTTCACATTCAAAAAGTCAAATGGCTCTCCTTCACTTTCCGAGCTCCGTCGTTTGCCAAAACAGTGGTTTTAACCCACATATAGGGTATCACGTGCTTTGGAGAAATTGCACAACAAATTTTGGGGCCTATTGTTTCTTGATACCCTTGAGAAAATAAAAAAAAATGGGGTCTATAGTAAAATTTTTGTGAAAAAATGTTCAATGTTTCCTTCCAAATTCCATGAATTCCTGTGAAGCATCTGAAGGGTTAATAAACTTTTTGAATGTGGTTTTGAGTACCTTGAGGGGTGCAGTTTTTAGAATAGTTTCAGTTTGGGGTATTTTCTGCCATATAGGCCAGTTAAAGTCACTTAAAAAAAATGGTTTTGTAAATTTTGTTGAAAAAATGAGAAATAGCTGGTCAAAACCTTTATAACTTCCTAATAACAAATTATGTTTCAAAAATTAAGCTGATGTAAAGTAGACATATGATAAATGTGATATATTGACGATTCTGTGCGACATATGTCTCTGATTTAAGGACGTAAAAAACTAAAAGTTTGAAAATTGCAAAATTTCCTAAATTTTTTATTTTTTTCACAAATAAACACAAGTCATATTGAAGAAATTTTACCACTATCATGAACAACAATATGTCACCAAAATAAAATCTCAGAATCAGTGGGATCCGTTAATGTGTTCCAGGGTTATCACCTCATATATTGACACTGGTCAGAATTTTACAATTTGGACTGGTCAGGAAGGTGAAAACAGGTAAAGGGGTTAATTATAGGGGCCCCAAGTAATTTTTGGGGGGCTCCCCATTTTACTAACCAGTAAAGGCTAAGTATACAGCTGATATTAATAGCCTGGGAAGCCTCATGTTTATTACCCCCTTCCCAGGCTATAAACATCTGCCCCTAGCTGTCTGCTTTCCCTTTACTGGTTATTAAAATTTTGGGGGACACCATGCCATTTTTTGCCATTGTTGAATTATTAACTATGTACAGTAAGCTACACAAGTACCGCACGCACAAATTATATTTATGTGACTGCCATCTTTATATCTACTTACATTATGTGTATATGTCTATCTATTCTACTGTGACGGGTCAAACAGTGAATTTACTGTACGTGGCTGATGAAATGTTGGATTTTTTAGGAGATAGGTGCTTAAAAATCAGATGGCACATGCATGGTCCGTGTACTGTGAGATTTTATTTCTTGCACCCATTGACTTGCGTTGGCGAGATTTTTCCGAGATACGAGGACATCCGCAGCATGCTGCCATGTCCGATCTGAGCTGAGAAAAAACTCAGACTGACTTCACTCCATTGAATCACAAACATTTCAGATTTACAGGAATCTGACATTTCAGGGAAATTTGTAATGACTTAGATTGGTTACAAATCGGCTAGATGCAGTACATTTTGGAACTAGAAATCATGTAGGTCGTTAATGCAGACATTTTGCCATATTTGCCAATTTTTTCAGGAGACAGTGGATTCCCAATGATAGTTTTTTTTATTTCTTGTATCCATGCTCACTTTCCAATGAGTCGCGTCCTATCCATGCCCCCATTCCCAGCCCATGAATGTGACGATAGGACGTCGTCAGGTCAAGTAAAAGGGTGAGGGAGCTCTACTGTCTGCGGCGCAAGGATAATGTGCCAAATCTGCCAGAAATTCTCCACTCTTTATAGGGGACGTTACGGGTGAAATCTTCCAAACGTAGAAATATTAAAGATGAGTCAGTCGATTCTAAACTAATCTAGCTTGTTTATTGTTTCACAAAATTTGCGCATTCTATCAAATTTAATTCCAAAATCCATTTTTTTATGGAAAAACTATAAAATATCAAACTCACCTTACCCCCTCACCTTTTCCTGCTGCCGCAGCTCCTCTCCAGTCCTTCGCTCCATGGGACATCCTCGTCGGTCTTCTCTTGACTCTTCGTCGGAGCGACGAAGACTCAAAGCTATGAAGGCTCCTGGGATGACGCACATCATGAGGTCATCACTAGTGATGGGATAAGGTGTTATCTGAGCATGCTCCTGTGCTAACCGAGTATATTATGTTTGAGTCCCCGTGCCCGCATGTCTCCCGTCTGTTCGACAGCCGCAACACATGCATGGATTTACTAACAAAACAGGCAACCCCTGCATGTGTGAGACATGCAGCCATGGGGACTCGAACATATTTTTCAAGCATGCCAAAGACACTCGGTTAGCACCCGAGCATGCTCAGATAACACTTTATCCGAAAATGCTCGCTCATCATAACGTGTCAAAGTCTAGTCGCGCAAGCGAAGAAAAAAAAAACGGAGCAGGAGCGCTATAGAGAGAGGTGAGGCGAGAATGGTATTTTATTGATTTTTAACCCCTTCTAAGCTCATCTTTTGGGGTTGCATAATAAAAAAATGTTCTTAATGGCATTTGGAAGTCATCGAACACGTTTGAATTTCTCTAGATTCGCTCGTTTCTTGTCCTAGCGTCTTCAAGCCACCAAGACACTGCAGAAAAATCCTTATAACCCTTGATTCTCCGGCATCGCAGACGCAGGAAATAATATTTTGCTTGTTAATGATCCCTTATTAGGAGCTGAGAATAAAACCTGCGGTGGGAGAGGACTGAGGTTTGGTACTTTTTGTGATGTACCAGTGTGATGAAGATAAGAGAGGACTGGAAGATGGCACATGTGCCCGGAGTGTCCTTGGATTGCTCTTGGCTCGTTCCTCCAACCTATTGACATGCGCAGCCTGTATGCATTAAATTCTTCTTCTCATCAAAGCATTGGCTGGCCGGGCCCGGCTGCCGTTATCTGCAGGAGGCAATGACATGTAACACGTCAGTGTACAGTGGATGCGAGCACAGAAGCGCTAAGGGCTGGTATTCCTGAAATAGCCAAGATATCTGTCACATTCATACAAGAGCGAGCAGCGATGGACTGCAGCCACAGACAACATTGAAAATGCGAAGGGAAATGGAGGTCGGGATGGGATCCGAGTCAATGTGAATCACAGAACAGCAGATCTTACACGTCCGGAGGGCAAAAGACAACAGACGTGACCCCCCATAGGTGTGCACTCAACCTGCCGGGCGCAGGAACAATAGACCAAAGATTGCTCCCAAAAAGAGAATCCATCCACCGTCCTTGAGATGTCCTCAAGAGGATGGCCGAAAGAAAATCCATTTGTCAACCGAAACCTGAATCAAACACATTTGTTTAATCCTTTCCCGCGCCCCCCCCCAAAAAAAAAATGCTATAAGAAGTGACCAAAACATTGCATGTACTCCAATATACAGAGTCTTGCGAATGTATTCACCCCTTTGCATTTTTCAGATTTTGATACCTCACAACTCGAAATGGAAAAAAATAGTACAGCGAAAACTTGAATCTTGTAATGGAACAAATTATGCTGATGAGGTTCAAAAGTCCAAAACAGGTCAGTAAAAAAAGTCAGGTGTCTCCAGAAGGCTAATACAGATCAAATAACACACTCGGTAAAAAAAAAAAAAATGAATAATTAGGTTGTGAAGGAGCAAACTTGTGCTGCCGAGGGTCAAAAGTCCAAAACAGGTAAGAAAAAAAAAGTCAGGTGTCTCTAGAAGGACAGTACAACTCCTTCTGATATTGACTTCAAAACCAAATAACAGACTCGAGGTTAAAAAAAAAAAAAATTAGGTTGTGAAGGAGCAAACTTGTGCTGATAAAAGGTCAAAAGTCCAAAACAGGTCAGTGAAAAAAAAGTCAGGTGTCTCTAGAAGGCTAATACAACTCCTTCTAATATTGACTTCAAAACCAAATAACAGGCTCCAGGATAAAAAAAAAAAAAATTAGGTTGTGAAGGAGCAAACTTGTGCTGATGAAGGTCAAAAGTCCAAAACAGGTCAGTAAAAAAGTCAGGTGTCTCTAGAAGGACAACACAACTCCTTCTGATATTGACTTCAAAACCAAATAACAGACTCGGGGTTAAAAAGAAAATGAATAATTGGGTTGTCAAGGAGCAAACTTGTGCTGATGAAGGTCAAAAATCCAAAATAGGTGAGTGAAAAAAGTCAGGTGTCTCTAGAAGGCTAATACAACTCCTTCTGATATTGACTTCAAAACCAAGTAACAGGCTCCAGGTTAAAAAAAAAAATTACGGAAAAAAATTGAATAAAGGTTGTGAAGAAGCAAACTTGTGCTGATGAGGGTCAAAAACAGGTCTGTCCACACATCTCTGATCTGCTAATGTCCAAGTGACGACTCTCTCAAACTTTGACTTTGGAGACCAGTAGAGGGTTAGAGAAGCTACAGAAGTGTAGAAGAAACATCTTGTGAAGGAGCAGGAGTTTTTCACCCACCTTAAACTTCTCCGCACACTCATTTTTCAATCTTCATTTAATTTGGTTACAGGTGCTATTTGGCATCTGTGTCCGCTCTCCCCAGCGCTCCGAATCGCACCGTTATTTCATTAAACAATTTAGCATCTGCCATTTTGATTGTAATTTGTCATATTAAATCTCCTCCGCCAAGGTCTGCAATAATGATGTTCTGAAGCTTCACCATAACAGCTTTGTACTTTCGTCAGAAGCTATGAATATGCATATTGTTACTCCGATGGGAATTTATTTTTTTTATGGTGTTTTTCAATGGGATTTTGTCCTTGATTTTGCTTTTGTGAAAGCTTCTATCTCCTCTCTTAGTTATCCTTCTGGTTGTACACCCCCCACCTCATTGTAGATTGTAAGCTCTCACGAGCAGGGTCGTCTTATTTTGTTTTAATTATTGTATTGTTAACGTTGTTTTACTTTTTTGTGTTTGAAACTGTTAAACTGTAAAGCGCTGCGGAATATGTTGGCGCTATATAAATAAAGATTATTATTATTATACGACCATGGGCATCTGCTCTATTTATAGGTGGTGACCTGCATCCTTATGATTTCATGCACTGTGGATCACGTCCTTTGTCTCTGCCACCTGCCACTAGTGACTTTTGACCACTGACTTCATTTGGCCTTATTGTGCTCATGACCATGTACTTGATGTTCCTTGGACCCTTCCAAGGAGATTGCATCTCTCCTGACCTTCCTTCTCACCTGACCTTTATCTTGCCTTCTGCCATTGATCACTTTGACATTAGTATGACAGTTCTCCTGATCTGCACCCACTGTTATCATAAAGGAAAGCCTCAATCAACTCAAGTTGAGCCTGTTCAATGTAGTCATTAATTGTATTCTTGTGAATAGCACTGGATCCACTATACTCGGGGCCTTAACTTGGGTGTCCAGAACAGGGACAAAACTGTTGATACCTTCTGTTAAGTAAGAAAACTCACAATGGTCACCTAGAAAAGATAGAAAATACTTTGCCCTTGGAGACTTATGAAACTAAGGTGTCCTGTAATTAGCATCACAGGAGTCTACAAACTTGCAATCAGTCAGTCGTCTATTTCTTGGGTGAAAAGTAGTCACTGTTCTGTTTGGTATCATGGTGTGTACCACGCTGAACATGGAGCAAAGAAAGCTGAGGAGAGAGTTCTCTCAGGAGACTCAAAAGAAAGTTATAAACAAACACGATCAAGGTAAAGGCTTTAAGACATCTCCATACAGCCTGAGGTTCCTGTTACTACAGCTGCACATATTATTCAGAAGTTTCAGGTCTACGGGGCTGTAGACGACCTCACAGGACACCGCTGCAAGAGGAAAACTGCTGACAAGTTGAAGAGATGGATAATACAAATTGGAACCAGAGAGCCAAGAATAACTTCAAAAGAAATTAGAGGTGAACTCCGAGGTCAAGGTCCATCAGAGTCAGGTTGCACCGTCTAATGGTGTCTTGTCCAAAGTGGACTTCATAGAACACGACCGAGGAGGAAACCACCTCTGAAAGCAAGTCATAAGACAGTGAGACTGGTCGCAAAGCTTCTAGGAGTACGTCCTGTGGACGGAGGAGACAAAACTGGAGCTTTTTGGTAAGTGACATCAGATCTATGTTCAGAGATTCAAAAATGAAGCAAAGAAAAGAACATTGTACCTCCTGTGACTCATGGAGGAGCTCGGGAATGTTTGGGGCGGCCTTGCTGCATCTGGCTCATGGAGTCTTGTATCTACACAAGGTACAATGAAATCTCAAGACTATCAAAACATTCTGGAGTGAAATGTGCTGCCAAGTGTCAGAAAGTCTGAGTCACAGGTCATGAGTCCTCCAACAGGATAATGACCCAAAACAGCTAAAAATATCCAAGAATGGGTGAGAGCAAAGCCTCAGACTCTTCTAAAGAGGCTTCTATGACCCTGGTCTAAATCCTATGGGACATCTAAGGAGCTGAGACCTGCAGCCTGGAGAAGACATCTCCATACATGAGACACTAGGAGCCGTCTGCTCACGAGGAGCGGTCAAAATACCTACAGACGGAGGCAGAAGTCTCATTGAGAGGCACAGAAATCATGTCTGTGCACTGATTGCCTCAAAATATTAAGCTAAGGATGGAACCAACATTTTTGCCCATTTTCTTTTGTTGTTGAACCAAAATGAAAAAGCAAAAAAAAATGTATAATTGTTATTATTGATTTTCAGTAACTGTAAATTGAAAATTACTTTTGTCAGTTTCAAGATATTTTAGCTATTGTTGTGTGTTTTTCTTACTTTACCAGAAGGAACCCAACAATTTTGTCCACGTGTGTAATTGTCAATGTATGCTAATGTCTTGAAGGACTTCTGCAGTTTAGACCATCTGTACTTGTTGGAAGGGTCACTTGACAATAAGCTGCCATTGTTCTGGAACTGGTTATTAGCTGTTAACTGTAGACAAACCTGTCAGTAAGTTCTGTTTTCATGCAGAGGGAAAAGGAAGCATTGCACAGTGCCCGGTCTTATCCGTGGATAGTCTGGGGAATACAGGACATGTTCTCCACAGCTGGAGACACTCTTTAGAGACGCCCTTCACTAGGAGCAAGAGATGAGGACCATGAGCAGACGACCGTTTCTATTTATTCCCATGGTGTGTAAAATTGATTGAAGATATCCAAGACTTCTACAATTGTAATAAGGGCACTTAAAAAAAAGTAATAATTACAGCATTCTGGTGCTAGGTGACCTTTAATCAACTCTTGGCCAGCAAGAAGTATAAAGACAGAAGAAGATTACTCTGATGTACAAACCTCCTATAAACCCCTTTGAACACTGATGAGGACTCGTGTGAGTAGACTTTAGACGTGTAGGAAACCAAATAAATGGATTCTTGGATAATTCCTCAGGTTAAACCTTCCACTTGAAGACAAGACTAAAGCTCCATCATGGCCTGCACATATTATGAGAAGATCCAGTTCATTAGATAAGACAGTTGTGAAGAAGACAATGAGCAAGGTAGGTGGAAAGAGTTGAAGACAAGACTAAAGCTCCATCACGGTCTGCACATATGAGAAGATCCAGTTCATTAGATAAGACAGTTGTGAAGAAGACAATGAGCAAGGTAGGTGGAAAGAGTTGAAGAAATCATCCATGAGATGTCTGAAGAGCCAACCAGAAGGCAAGATGTTCCGGAGAACTCTGAGTCCTGTGGTCACCAGATGTTCATGTTGACTTGAAGGCCATTAATAATTACAGTGATAGTGACAGAGAATGGGCTATGCTCGTAGTGTCTGGACGAGTATTTCTATTTTTATGAAGTGGAGAATCTTTTATGGTGATCTTTGTGGTTTTAATGTTAACAGGAAACTATCAGATAATGTTTCTTCAACCATCTCAGTGCTCATGTAAAATACCACAACACCGATACCAGTGTGCGACAACTATTTATATCCAACCATCTCATATATGATACAGAAAACTTTCCCACGAGCTTCAAGATATGCCTCTGGCCTGAATACTGAGCCCCATAGACTGTTCCATGTGTAAGAAGATGTACAAATTACTGGAATAAGCAGCAGACGTGTTCCAAAATGTTGGGCACATGTATGGTAGACTGGCTACTGGATTCACTGGTAGTGCTGGTGAGAGTAGGCGATTAGCGTACACCTGGCCACATTCCGACTAGACGAGCCTGTCTTCTCTTATTACAAGTGGATTGAGAGAAGACGGGCACGTCTAGTCGGCATGTGGCCAGGAATATGCAATTTGAGATGCCTTGTTTGTGGAAGTAAAAGCAAACCTTATTTACAATCTTTGATTGTCCATTTAAAGGCCATTGTGAACAGAATCAGGGATGGATAAGAGAAAGGCAAAAGGAGCATTTATCTTGGGGCAGCAAGCGGGAAAAGATCCAGCGTGGAACATTCAGTCCCGGGTAAATAAAACTTCAGATTTATTGGATGCAAGTAAAATACTCCATAGTATAGTACTGGACATTGTATGGGAGCGGACCTACGAGTTTCGGGGTGGAGCCTTAATCACGTTCTATGACTGCATGCCGAAATGCAGAGGTGAAGAGGAACCCTGGCTACAAGCGCTAGATGTCCAGATGTGCACGGTCACCCATAGGTGGCAGAAGTGTGAAGAGGAAACCTGACTATAGGCGCTAGATGTCCAGATGTGCACATTCACCCATAGGTGGCAGAAGTGTGAAGAGGAACCCCGGCTATAGGCGCTAGATGTCCAGATGAACACGGTCACCCATAAGTGGCAGAAGTGTGAAGAGGAACCCCGGCTACAGGCGCGTGATGTCCAGATGTGCACGGTCACCCATAGGTGGCAGAAGTATGAAAAGGAACCCCGGCTATAGGTTCTAGAAGTCCAGATGTGCACGGTCACCCATAGGTGGCAGAAGAGTGAAGAGGAACCCCGGCTATAGGTTCTAGAAGTCCAGATGTGCACGGTCACCCATAGGTGGCAGAAGTGTGAAGAGGAACCCCGGCTATAGGTTCTAGAAGTCCAGATGTGCACGGTCACCCATAGGTGGCAGAAGTATGAAGAGGAACCCCGGCTACAGGCGCTAGATGTCCAGATGTGCACGGTCACCCATAGGTGGCAGAAGTGTGAAGAGGAACCCCGGCTATAGGCGCTAGATGTCCAGATGCACACAGTCACCCATAGGTGGCAGAAGTGTGAAGAGGAACCCCGGCTATAGGCGCTAGATATCCAGATGCACACGGTCACCCATAGGTGGCAGCAGTGTGAAGAGGAACCCCGGCTATAGGCGCTAGATGTCCAGATGCACACAGTCACCCATAGGTGGCAGAAGTATGACGAGGAACCCTGGCTATAGGCACTAGATGTCCAGATGTGCACAGTCACCCATAGGTGGCAGAAGTGTGAAGAGGAACCCTGGCTATAGGTGGTAGATGTCCAGATGCACACAGTCACCCATAGGTGGCAGCAGTGTGAAGAGGAACCCCGGCTATAGGCGCTAGATATCCAGATGCACACGGTCACCCATAGGTGGCAGAAGTGTGAAGAGGAACCCCGACTATAGGCGCAAGATATCCAGATGCACACGGTCACCCATAGGTGGCAGAAGTGTGAAGAGGAACCCCGACTATAGGTGGTAGATGTCCAGATGCACACACAGTCACCCATAGGTGGCAGCAGTGTGAAGAGGAACCCCAGCTATAGGCGCTAGATGTCCAGATGTGCACGGTCACCCATAGGTGACAGCAGTGTGAAGAGGAACCCCGGCTATAGGCGCTAGATATCCAGATGCACACGGTCACCCATAGGTGGCAGAAGTGTGAAGAGGAACCCCGACTATAGGTGGTAGATGTCCAGATGTGCACGGTCACCCATAGGCGGCAGAAGTGTGAAGAAGAACCCCGGCTATAGCCACCAGATGTCCAGATGTGCACGGTCACCCATAGGTGGCAGCAGTGTGAAGAGGAACCCCAGCTATAGGCGCTAGATGTCCAGATGTGCACGGTCACCCATAGGTGGCAGCAGTGTGAAGAGGAACCCCGGCTATAGGCGCTAGATATCCAGATGCACACGGTCACCCATAGGTGGCAGAAGTGTGAAGAGGAACCCCGACTATAGGTGGTAGATGTCCAGATGTGCACAGTCACCCATATGTGGCAGAAGTGTGAAGAGGAACCCCGGCTATAGCCACCAGATGTCCAGATGTGCACGGTCACCCATAGGTGGCAGAAGTGTAAAGAGAAACCCCGGCTGTAGGCGCTAGAAGTCCAGATGCACACCGTCACCCATAGGTGGCAGCAGTGTGAAGAGGAACCCTGACTATAAGCGCTAGATGTCCAGATGTGCACGGTCACCCATAGGTGGCAGAAGTGTGAAGAGGAACCCCGGCTATAGGCGCTAGATGTCCAGATGCACACTGTCACCCATAGGTGGCAGAAGTGTGAAGAGGAACCCCGGCTATAGGTTCTAGAAGTCCAGATGTGCACGGTCACCCATAGGTGGCAGAAGTGTGAAGAGGAACCCCGGCTATAGGTTCTAGATGTCCAGATGCACACAGTCACCCATAGGTGGCAGAAGTGTGAAGAGGAACCCCGGCTATAGGCGCTAGATATCCAGATGCACACGGTCACCCATAGGTGGCAGCAGTGTGAAGAGGAACCCCGGCTATAGGCGCTAGATATCCAGATGCACACGGTCACCCATAGGTGGCAGAAGTGTGAAGAGGAACCCCGACTATAGGCGCTAGATATCCACATGCACACGGTCACCCATAGGTGGCAGAAGTGTGAAGAGGAACCCCGACTATAGGTGGTAGATGTCCAGATGCACATGGTCACCCATAGGTGGCAGAAGTGTGAAGAGGAACCCCGACTATAGGCGCTAGAAGTCCAGATGCACACCGTCACCCATAGGTGGCAGCAGTGTGAAGAGGAACCCTGACTATAAGCGCTAGATGTCCAGATGTGCACGGTCACCCATAGGTGGCAGAAGTGTGAAGAGGAACCCCGGCTATAGGCGCTAGATGTCCAGATGCACACTGTCACCCATAGGTGGCAGAAGTGTGAAGAGGAACCCCGGCTATAGGTTCTAGAAGTCCAGATGTGCACGGTCACCCATAGGTGGCAGAAGTGTGAAGAGGAACCCCGGCTATAGGTTCTAGATGTCCAGATGCACACAGTCACCCATAGGTGGCAGAAGTGTGAAGAGGAACCCCGGCTATAGGCGCTAGATATCCAGATGCACACGGTCACCCATAGGTGGCAGCAGTGTGAAGAGGAACCCCGGCTATAGGCGCTAGATATCCAGATGCACACGGTCACCCATAGGTGGCAGAAGTGTGAAGAGGAACCCCGACTATAGGCGCTAGATATCCAGATGCACACGGTCACCCATAGGTGGCAGAAGTGTGAAGAGGAACCCCGACTATAGGTGGTAGATGTCCAGATGCACATGGTCACCCATAGGTGGCAGAAGTGTGAAGAGGAACCCCGACTATAGGTGGTAGAAGTCCAGATGCACACACAGTCACCCATAGGTGGCAGCAGTGTGAAGAGGAACCCCGGCTATAGGCGCTAGATATCCAGATGCACACGGTCACCCATAGGTGGCAGAAGTGTGAAGAGGAACCCCGACTATAGGTGGTAAATGTCCAGATGTGCACGGTCACCCATAGGTGGCAGAAGTGTGAAGAGGAACCCCGGCTATAGCCACCAGATGTCCAGATGTGCACGGTCACCCATAGGTGGCAGAAGTGTAAAGAGAAACCCCGGCTGTAGGCGCTAGAAGTCCAGATGCACACCGTCACCCATAGGTGGCAGCAGTGTGAAGAGGAACCCCGGCTATAGGCGCTAAATGTCCAGATGCCCACAGTCACCCATAGGTGGCAGAAGTGTGAAGAGGAACCCTGACTATAGGCGCTAGATGTCCAGATGTGCACGGTCACCCATAGGTGGCAGAAGTGTGAAGAGGAACCCCGGCTATAGGCGCTAGATGTCCAGATGCACACGGTCACCCATAGGTGGCAGCAGTGTGAAGAGGAACCCCGGCTATAGGCGCTAGATATCCAGATGCACACGGTCACCCATAGGTGGCAGAAGTGTGAAGAGGAACCCCGACTATAGGCGCTAGATATCCAGATGCACACGGTCACCCATAGGTGGCAGAAGTGTGAAGAGGAACCCCGGCTATAGCCACCAGATGTCCAGATGTGCACGGTCACCCATAGGTGGCAGAAGTGTAAAGAGAAACCCCGGCTGTAGGCGCTAGAAGTCCAGATGCACACGGTCACCCATAGGTGGCAGCAGTGTGAAGAGGAACCCCGGCTATAGGCGCTAAATGTCCAGATGCCCACAGTCACCCATAGGTGGCAGAAGTGTGAAGAGGAACCCCGGCTATAGGCGCTAGATGTCCAGATGTGCACGGTCACCCATAGGTGGCAGAAGTATGAAGAGGAATCCCGGCTATAGGCGCTAGATGTCCAGATGCCCACAGTCACCCATAGGTGGCAGCAGTGTGAAGAGGAACCCTGACTATAGGCGCTAGATGTCCAGATGTGCACGGTCACCCATAGGTGGCAGAAGTGTGAAGAGGAACCCCGGCTATAGGCGCTAGATGTCCAGATGCACACTGTCACCCATAGGTGGCAGAAGTGTGAAGAGGAACCCCGGCTATAGGCGCTAGATATCCAGATGCACACGGTCACCCATAGGTGGCAGCAGTGTGAAGAGGAACCCCGGCTATAGGCGCTAGATATCCAGATGCACACGGTCACCCATAGGTGGCAGAAGTGTGAAGAGGAACCCCGACTATAGGTGGTAGATGTCCAGATGTGCACGGTCACCCATAGGTGGCAGAAGTGTGAAGAGGAACCCCGACTATAGGTGGTAGATGTCCAGATGTGCACGGTCACCCATAGGTGGCAGAAGTGTGAAGAGGAACCCCGGCTATAGCCACCAGATGTCCAGATGTGCACGGTCACCCATAGGTGGCAGAAGTGTAAAGAGAAACCCCGGCTGTAGGCGCTAGAAGTCCAGATGCACACCGTCACCCATAGGTAGCAGCAGTGTGAAGAGGAACCCCGGCTATAGGCGCTAGATGTCCAGATGCCCACAGTCACCCATAGGTGGCAGAAGTGTGAAGAGGAACCCCGGCTACAGGCGCTAGATGTCCAGATGTGCACGGTCACCCATAGGTGGCAGCAGTGTGAAGAGGAACCCCAGCTATAGGCGCTAGATGTCCAGATGTGCACGGTCACCCATAGGTGGCAGCAGTGTGAAGAGGAACCCCGGCTATAGGCGCTAGATATCCAGATGCACACTGTCACCCATAGGTGGCAGAAGTGTGAAGAGGAACCCCGGCTACAGGCGCTAGATATCCAGATGCACACGGTCACCCATAGGTGGCAGAAGTGTGAAGAGGAACCCTGGCTATAGGTGGTAGATGTCCAGATGCACACGGTCACCCGTAGGTGGCAGAAGTGTAAAGAGGAACCCCGGCTATAAGCGCTAGATGTCCAGATGTGCACGGTCACCCATAGGTGGCAGCAGTGTGAAGAGGAACCCCAGCTATAGGCGCTAGATGTCCAGATGTGCACGGTCACCCATAGGTGGCAGAAGTGTGAAGAGGAACCCCGGCTATAGGCACTAGATGTCCAGATGTGCACGGTCACCCATGGGTGGCAGCAGTGTGAAGAGGAACCCCGGCTATAGGCGCTAGATATCCAGATGCACACGGTCACCCATAGGTGGCAGCAGTGTGAAGAGGAACCCCGACTATAGGTGGTAGATGTCCAGATGCACACAGTCACCCATAGGTGGCAGCAGTGTGAAGAGGAACCCCGACTATAGGTGGTAAATGTCCAGATGTGCACGGTCACCCATAGGTGGCAGCAGTGTGAAGAGGAACCCCGGCTATAGGCGCTAGATATCCAGATGCACACGGTCACCCATAGGTGGCAGAAGTGTGAAGAGGAACCCCGACTATAGGTGGTAGATGTCCAGATGCACACGGTCACCCATAGGTGGCAGCAGTGTGAAGAGGAACCCCGGCTATAGGCGCTAGATGTCCAGATGTGCACAATCACCCATAGGCGGCAGAAGTGTGAAGAGAAACCCCGACTATAGGTGGTAGATGTCCAGATGTGCACAGTCACCCATAGGAGGCAGAAGTGTGAAGAGGAACCCCGACTATAGGTGGTAGATGTCCAGATGTGCACGGTCACCCATAGGTGGCAGAAGTGTAAAGAGAAACCCCGGCTGTAAGCGCTAGAAGTCCAGATGCACACCGTCACCCATAGGTGGCAGCAGTGTGAAGAGGAACCCCGGCTATAGGCGCTAGATGTCCAGATGTGCACGGTCACCCATAGGTGGCAGAAGTATGAAGAGGAACCCCGGCTACAGGCGCTAGATGTCCAGATGTGCACGGTCACCCATAGGTGGCAGCAGTGTGAAGAGGAACCCCGGCTATAGGCGCTAGATATCCAGATGCACACGGTCACCCATAGGTGGCAGAAGTGTGAAGAGGAACCCCGACTATAGGTGGTAGATGTCCAGATGCACACGGTCACCCATAGGTGGCAGCAGTGTGAAGAGGAACCCCAGCTATAGGCGCTAGATGTCCAGATGTGCACGGTCACCCATAGGTGGCAGAAGTGTGAAGAGGAACCCCGGCTATAGGCGCTAGATGTCCAGATGTGCACAGTCACCCATAGGCGGCAGAAGTGTGAAGAGAAACCCGGCTATAGGCGCTAAATATCCAGATGCATACTGTCACCCATAGGTGGCAGAAGTATGAAGAGGAACCCCGACTATAGGTGGTAGATGTCCAGATGCACACGGTCACCCATAGGTGGCAGAAGTGTGAAGAGGAACCCCGGCTATAGGTGGTAGATGTCCAGATGCACACGGTCACCCATAGGTGGCAGCAGTGTGAAGAGGAACCCCGGCTATAGGCACTAGATGTCCAGATGTGCACAGTCACCCATAGGTGGCAGCAGTGTGAAGAGGAACCCCGGCTATAGGCGCTAGATATCCAGATGCACACGGTCACCCATAGGTGGCAGAAGTGTGAAGAGGAACCCCGACTATAGGTGGTAGATGTCCAGATGCACACGGTCACCCATAGGTGGCAGCAGTGTGAAGAGGAACCCCGGCTATAGGCGCTAGATATCCAGATGCACACGGTCACCCATAGGTGGCAGAAGTGTGAAGAGGAACCCCGACTATAGGTGGTAGATGTCCAGATGTGCACGGTCACCCATAGGTGGCAGAAGTGTGAAGAGGAACCCCGACTATAGGTGGTAGATGTCCAGATGTGCACGGTCACCCATAGGTGGCAGAAGTGTGAAGAGGAACCCCGACTATAGGTGGTAGATGTCCAGATGTGCACGGTCACCCATAGGTGGCAGAAGTGTGAAGAGGAACCCCGGCTATAGCCACCAGATGTCCAGATGTGCACGGTCACCCATAGGTGGCAGAAGTGTAAAGAGAAACCCCGGCTGTAGGCGCTAGAAGTCCAGATGCACACCGTCACCCATAGGTAGCAGCAGTGTGAAGAGGAACCCCGGCTATAGGCGCTAGATGTCCAGATGCCCACAGTCACCCATAGGTGGCAGAAGTGTGAAGAGGAACCCCGGCTACAGGCGCTAGATGTCCAGATGTGCACGGTCACCCATAGGCGGCAGCAGTGTGAAGAGGAACCCCGGCTATAGGCGCTAGATGTCCAGATGCCCACAGTCACCCATAGGTGGCAGAAGTGTGAAGAGGAACCCCGGCTACAGGCGCTAGATGTCCAGATGTGCACGGTCACCCATAGGTGGCAGCAGTGTGAAGAGGAACCCCAGCTATAGGCGCTAGATGTCCAGATGTGCACGGTCACCCATAGGTGGCAGCAGTGTGAAGAGGAACCCCGGCTATAGGCGCTAGATATCCAGATGCACACTGTCACCCATAGGTGGCAGAAGTGTGAAGAGGAACCCCGGCTACAGGCGCTAGATATCCAGATGCACACGGTCACCCATAGGTGGCAGAAGTATGAAGAGGAACCCCGACTATAGGCGCTAGATGTCCAGATGTGCACGGTCACCCATAGGCGGCAGCAGTGTGAAGAGGAACCCCGGCTATAGGCGCTAGATGTCCAGATGCCCACAGTCACCCATAGGTGGCAGAAGTGTGAAGAGGAACCCCGGCTACAGGCGCTAGATGTCCAGATGTGCACGGTCACCCATAGGTGGCAGCAGTGTGAAGAGGAACCCCAGCTATAGGCGCTAGATGTCCAGATGTGCACGGTCACCCATAGGTGGCAGCAGTGTGAAGAGGAACCCCGGCTATAGGCGCTAGATATCCAGATGCACACTGTCACCCATAGGTGGCAGACGTGTGAAGAGGAACCCCGGCTACAGGCGCTAGATATCCAGATGCACACGGTCACCCATAGGTGGCAGAAGTGTGAAGAGGAACCCTGGCTATAGGTGGTAGATGTCCAGATGCACACGGTCACCCGTAGGTGGCAGAAGTGTAAAGAGGAACCCCGGCTATAAGCGCTAGATGTCCAGATGTGCACGGTCACCCATAGGTGGCAGCAGTGTGAAGAGGAACCCCAGCTATAGGCGCTAGATGTCCAGATGTGCACGGTCACCCATAGGTGGCAGAAGTGTGAAGAGGAACCCCGGCTATAGGCACTAGATGTCCAGATGTGCACGGTCACCCATGGGTGGCAGCAGTGTGAAGAGGAACCCCGGCTATAGGCGCTAGATATCCAGATGCACACGGTCACCCATAGGTGGCAGCAGTGTGAAGAGGAACCCCGACTATAGGTGGTAGATGTCCAGATGCACACAGTCACCCATAGGTGGCAGCAGTGTGAAGAGGAACCCCGACTATAGGTGGTAAATGTCCAGATGTGCACGGTCACCCATAGGTGGCAGCAGTGTGAAGAGGAACCCCGGCTATAGGCGCTAGATATCCAGATGCACACGGTCACCCATAGGTGGCAGAAGTGTGAAGAGGAACCCCGACTATAGGTGGTAGATGTCCAGATGCACACGGTCACCCATAGGTGGCAGCAGTGTGAAGAGGAACCCCAGCTATAGGCGCTTGATGTCCAGATGTGCACGGTCACCCATAGGTGGCAGAAGTGTGAAGAGGAACCCCGGCTATAGGCGCTAGATGTCCAGATGTGCACAGTCACCCATAGGCGGCAGAAGTGTGAAGAGGAACCCCGGCTATAGGCGCTAGATATCCAGATGCACACGGTCACCCATAGGTGGCAGAAGTGTGAAGAGAAACCCCGACTATAGGTGGTAGATGTCCAGATGTGCACAGTCACCCATCGGAGGCAGAAGTGTGAAGAGGAACCCCGGCTATAGCCACCAGATGTCCAGATGTGCACGGTCACCCATAGGTGGCAGAAGTGTAAAGAGAAACCCCGGCTGTAAGCGCTAGAAGTCCAGATGCACACCGTCACCCATAGGTGGCAGCAGTGTGAAGAGGAACCCCGGCTATAGGCGCTAGATGTCCAGATGTGCACGGTCACCCATAGGTGGCAGAAGTATGAAGAGGAACCCCGGCTACAGGCGCTAGATGTCCAGATGTGCACGGTCACCCATAGGTGGCAGCAGTGTGAAGAGGAACCCCGGCTATAGGCGCTAGATATCCAGATGCACACGGTCACCCATAGGTGGCAGCAGTGTGAAGAGGAACCCCGGCTATAGGCGCTAGATATCCAGATGCACACGGTCACCCATAGGTGGCAGAAGTGTGAAGAGGAACCCCGACTATAGGTGGTAGATGTCCAGATGCACACGGTCACCCATAGGTGGCAGCAGTGTGAAGAGGAACCCCAGCTATTGGCGCTAGATGTCCAGATGTGCACGGTCACCCATAGGCGGCAGAAGTGTGAAGAGAAACCCGGCTATAGGCGCTAAATATCCAGATGCATACTGTCACCCATAGGTGGCAGAAGTATGAAGAGGAACCCCGACTATAGGTGGTAGATGTCCAGATGCACACGGTCACCCATAGGTGGCAGAAGTGTGAAGAGGAACCCCGACTATAGGTGGTAGATGTCCAGATGCACACGGTCACCCATAGGTGGCAGCAGTGTGAAGAGGAACCCCGGCTATAGGCACTAGATGTCCAGATGTGCACAGTCACCCATAGGTGGCAGCAGTGTGAAGAGGAACCCCGGCTATAGGCGCTAGATATCCAGATGCACACGGTCACCCATAGGTGGCAGAAGTGTGAAGAGGAACCCCGACTATAGGTGGTAGATGTCCAGATGCACACGGTCACCCATAGGTGGCAGCAGTGTGAAGAGGAACCCCGACTATAGGTGGTAGATGTCCAGATGCACACAGTCACCCATAGGTGGCAGCAGTGTGAAGAGGAACCCCGACTATAGGTGGTAGATGTCCAGATGTGCACGGTCACCCATAGGTGGCAGAAGTATGAAGAGGAACCCCGACTATAGGTGGTAGATGTCCAGATGCACACGGTCACCCATAGGTGGCAGCAGTGTGAAGAGGAACCCCGACTATAGGTGGTAGATGTTCAGATGCACACAGTCACCCATAGGTGGCAGCAGTGTGAAGAGGAACCCCGACTATAGGTGGTAGATGTCCAGATGTGCACGGTCACCCATAGGAGGCAGCAGTGTGAAAAGGAACCCCGGCTATAGGCGCTAGATATCCAGATGCACACGGTCACCCATAGGTGGCAGAAGTGTGAAGAGGAACCCCGACTATAGGTGGTAGATGTCCAGATGTGCACGGTCACCCATAGGAGGCAGAAGTGTGAAGAGGAACCCCGGCTATAGCCACCAGATGTCCAGATGTGCACGGTCACCCATAGGTGGCAGAAGTGTAAAGAGAAACCCCGGCTGTAAGCGCTAGAAGTCCAGATGCACACCGTCACCCATAGGTGGCAGCAGTGTGAAGAGGAACCCCGGCTATAGGCGCTAGATGTCCAGATGTGCACGGTCACCCATAGGTGGCAGAAGTATGAAGAGGAACCCTGGCTACAGGCGCTAGATGTCCAGATGTGCACGGTCACCCATAGGTGGCAGCAGTGTGAAGAGGAACCCCGGCTATAGGCGCTAGATATCCAGATGCACACGGTCACCCATAGGTGGCAGAAGTGTGAAGAGGAACCCCGGCTATAGGTGGTAGATGTCCAGATGCACACGGTCACCCATAGGTGGCAGCAGTGTGAAGAGGAACCCTGGCTATAGGCACTAGATGTCCAGATGTGCACAGTCACCCATAGGTGGCAGAAGTGTGAAGAGGAACCCTGGCTATAGGTGGTAGATGTCCAGATGCACACAGTCACCCATAGGTGGCAGCAGTGTGAAGAGGAACCCCGGCTATAGGCGCTAGATATCCAGATGCACACGGTCACCCATAGGTGGCAGAAGTGTGAAGAGGAACCCCGACTATAGGTGGTAGATGTCCAGATGTGCACGGTCACCCATAGGTGGCAGAAGTGTGAAGAGGAACCCCGGCTATAGGCGCTAGATATCCAGATGTGCACGGTCACCCATAGGCGGCAGAAGTGTGAAGAGAAACCCGGCTATAGGCGCTAAATATCCAGATGCATACTGTCACCCATAGGTGGCAGAAGTATGAAGAGGAACCCCGGCTACAGGCGCTAGATGTCCAGATGTGCACGGTCACCCATAGGTGGCAGCAGTGTGAAGAGGAACCCCGGCTATAGGCGCTAGATATCCAGATGCACACGGTCACCCATAGGTGGCAGCAGTGTGAAGAGGAACCCCGGCTATAGGCGCTAGATATCCAGATGCACACGGTCACCCATAGGTGGCAGAAGTGTGAAGAGGAACCCCGGCTATAGGTGGTAGATGTCCAGATGCACACGGTCACCCATAGGTGGCAGCAGTGTGAAGAGGAACCCCAGCTATAGGCGCTAGATATCCAGATGTGCACGGTCACCTATAGGCGGCAGCAGTGTGAAGAGAAACCCCGGCTATAGGTGGTAGATATCCTGATGCATACTGTCACCCATAGGTGGCAGCAGTGTGAAGAGGAACCCCGGCTATAGGCACTAGATGTCCAGATGTGCACAGTCACCCATAGGTGGCAGCAGTGTGAAGAGAAACCCGGCTATAGGCGCTAGATGTCCAGATGCACACAGTCACCCATAGGTGGCAGAAGTGTGAAGAGGAACCCTGGCTATAGGCGCTAGAAGTCCAGATGTGCACGGTCACCCATAGGTGGCAGCAGTGTGAAGAGGAACCCCGACTATAGGTGGTAGATGTCCAGATGTGCACGGTCACCCATAGGTGGCAGAAGTATGAAGAGGAACCCCGACTATAGGTGGTAGATGTCCAGATGCACACGGTCACCCATAGGTGGCAGCAGTGTGAAGAGGAACCCCAGCTATAGGCGCTAGATATCCAGATGTGCACGGTCACCTATAGGCGGCAGCAGTGTGAAGAGAAACCCCGGCTATAGGTGGTAGATATCCTGATGCATACTGTCACCCATAGGTGGCAGCAGTGTGAAGAGGAACCCCGGCTATAGGCACTAGATGTCCAGATGTGCACAGTCACCCATAGGTGGCAGCAGTGTGAAGAGAAACCCGGCTATAGGCGCTAGATGTCCAGATGCACACAGTCACCCATAGGTGGCAGAAGTATGAAGAGGAACCCCGGCTACAGGCGCTAGATGTCCAGATGTGCACGGTCACCCATAGGTGGCAGCAGTGTGAAGAGGAACCCCGACTATAGGTGGTAGATGTCCAGATGTGCACGGTCACCCATAGGTGGCAGAAGTATGAAGAGGAACCCCGACTATAGGTGGTAGATGTCCAGATGCACACGGTCACCCATAGGTGGCAGCAGTGTGAAGAGGAACCCCGACTATAGGTGGTAGATGTTCAGATGCACACAGTCACCCATAGGTGGCAGCAGTGTGAAGAGGAACCCCGACTATAGGTGGTAGATGTCCAGATGTGCACGGTCACCCATAGGAGGCAGCAGTGTGAAAAGGAACCCCGGCTATAGGCGCTAGATATCCAGATGCACACGGTCACCCATAGGTGGCAGAAGTGTGAAGAGGAACCCCGACTATAGGTGGTAGATGTCCAGATGTGCACGGTCACCCATAGGAGGCAGAAGTGTGAAGAGGAACCCCGGCTATAGCCACCAGATGTCCAGATGTGCACGGTCACCCATAGGTGGCAGAAGTGTAAAGAGAAACCCCGGCTGTAAGCGCTAGAAGTCCAGATGCACACCGTCACCCATAGGTGGCAGCAGTGTGAAGAGGAACCCCGGCTATAGGCGCTAGATGTCCAGATGTGCACGGTCACCCATAGGTGGCAGAAGTATGAAGAGGAACCCTGGCTACAGGCGCTAGATGTCCAGATGTGCACGGTCACCCATAGGTGGCAGCAGTGTGAAGAGGAACCCCGGCTATAGGCGCTAGATATCCAGATGCACACGGTCACCCATAGGTGGCAGAAGTGTGAAGAGGAACCCCGGCTATAGGTGGTAGATGTCCAGATGCACACGGTCACCCATAGGTGGCAGCAGTGTGAAGAGGAACCCTGGCTATAGGCACTAGATGTCCAGATGTGCACAGTCACCCATAGGTGGCAGAAGTGTGAAGAGGAACCCTGGCTATAGGTGGTAGATGTCCAGATGCACACAGTCACCCATAGGTGGCAGCAGTGTGAAGAGGAACCCCGGCTATAGGCGCTAGATATCCAGATGCACACGGTCACCCATAGGTGGCAGAAGTGTGAAGAGGAACCCCGACTATAGGTGGTAGATGTCCAGATGTGCACGGTCACCCATAGGTGGCAGAAGTGTGAAGAGGAACCCCGGCTATAGGCGCTAGATATCCAGATGTGCACGGTCACCCATAGGCGGCAGAAGTGTGAAGAGAAACCCGGCTATAGGCGCTAAATATCCAGATGCATACTGTCACCCATAGGTGGCAGAAGTATGAAGAGGAACCCCGGCTACAGGCGCTAGATGTCCAGATGTGCACGGTCACCCATAGGTGGCAGCAGTGTGAAGAGGAACCCCGGCTATAGGCGCTAGATATCCAGATGCACACGGTCACCCATAGGTGGCAGCAGTGTGAAGAGGAACCCCGGCTATAGGCGCTAGATATCCAGATGCACACGGTCACCCATAGGTGGCAGAAGTGTGAAGAGGAACCCCGGCTATAGGTGGTAGATGTCCAGATGCACACGGTCACCCATAGGTGGCAGCAGTGTGAAGAGGAACCCCAGCTATAGGCGCTAGATATCCAGATGTGCACGGTCACCTATAGGCGGCAGCAGTGTGAAGAGAAACCCCGGCTATAGGTGGTAGATATCCTGATGCATACTGTCACCCATAGGTGGCAGCAGTGTGAAGAGGAACCCCGGCTATAGGCACTAGATGTCCAGATGTGCACAGTCACCCATAGGTGGCAGCAGTGTGAAGAGAAACCCGGCTATAGGCGCTAGATGTCCTGATGCACACAGTCACCCATAGGTGGCAGAAGTGTGAAGAGGAACCCTGGCTATAGGCGCTAGAAGTCCAGATGTGCACGGTCACCCATAGGTGGCAGAAGTGTGAAGAGGAACCCTGGCTATAAGCGCTAGATATCCAGATGCACACGGTCACCCATAGGTGGCAGAAGTGTGAAGAGGAACCCTGGCTATAGGCGCTAGATATCCAGATGCACACGGTCACCCATAGGTGGCAGAAGTGTGAAGAGGAACCCTGGCTATAGGCGCTAGATGTCCAGATGCACACAGTCACCCATAGGTGGCAGAAGTGTGAAGAGGAACCCTGACTAAGTATTACCACGATACAGCGAATCAGAATAGCACCAGTCTCTGTGTGACACCATATAGTACCTAAATAATGCCACCATATAGTGTCTAGATAATACTTTCATACAGTGTCTAAAGAATTACAACATACACTGTCTACATTATAGCATCATACAATCCCTGAAAAATACCACCATACGGTGTCTGGATAACGCTGCCATACTGCGCCTTAATAACGCTCATAGATATAGTTATTATTACTCTGTGACTCCCAAGTTTGCTCAGTAATGTAACCACACAGCGGTGGCGGAGGTATTCATAGAATGTGAGCGAGCAACAAGCCGAAATTCCTCACCCATTGTGGAACGCAGAGAATCAGCAGAGGGCTCAGTCATGAGAAGTGGAATTTCCTTCTTTCTTTCTTTCTCTGTGTATATGGGCCCTTTGCAGTCCAATATTGTGTCTGTGTCAGAAGTTACTTGATGCTTTGAAGGCAAAATAGGGGACGATTACTACAAGATCAAGACGAGGATGGTCATTAGTACAAGATGAGGACCAGGATGGGGACATTACTACAAGAAGGGAACAAGGTTGGGAACATTACAATAAAATGAGGACCAGGATGGGATCATTACTAGAAGATCAAGACGAGGATGGGCATTAGTACAAGATGAGGACCAGGATGGGGACATTACTACAAGAAGGGAACAAGGATGGGGACATTACAATAAGATGAGGACCAGGATGGGATCATTACTAGAAGATCAAGACGAGGATGGGCATTAGTACAAGATGAGTATCAGGATGGGGTCATTACTACAGTATGAGGACCTAGATGGGGACATTACTACAAGAACTTGACCAGGATGGGACATTACTATAAGATGGGCACCATCATGTGGCATTACTACAAGATGGGGACTAGGATCGGGCATTACTACAAGATGAGGACCAGGATGGAGACATTACTAGAAGGGGCGTAGCAGGATGGGTAATTACTACAAGATGGAGACCAGGATGGGGACATTACTACAAAAAGGGGACCAGGATGGGGACATTACTGCAAGAAGGGGACCTGGAAGGGGAGATTACTACAAGAAGTGGACAATGATGGGACATAATTACAAGACAGGGACCAGGATGGGAAGATTACTACAAGAAGGAGACCAGGATGGGGACACTATTAAAAGAAAGGAACCATGATGGGGCATTATTACAAGATGGGGACCTGAATGGGGACATTACTACACGAAGGTGACATGTCTTTCAAATAGAAACTATTTCAGGAAATGCTCCATTCCTGAAGCATTTTGGAAGAGTTTGCTTTCTTTTTTTTTTTTTTTTTTTACCTAAATCATCTTTTTTATGCAGCCTTATCATTGGACACCACGTAGAGTGGAACAATACCCATCAGGAGCCTTTTCATAGAGGTGATATGCAAAACTGGAGGCAAGAAGAAAATGCTGGAAACACTGAACAAACGAACAGCAAAGTGTTTTTACAAAGGAAGTGAATAGGAAGAGTCTTTCCGGCAGTTTTAAAAGTGTTTTTTTCTAGAATTTTTTTAAGCAGACCCCCCCCCCCCTCCAAAAGGACCTCCGTCCGCACATAGACTTAGAACCCTGGCGTCTTAACAGGATATAAAATGCAAATATTTGTCCAATAAATGCAACATTTCAGCCCATTGTACAGGGGCCCGTCTTACCCTATGGTGAATAGCAAGTGTCTGTAAGGTCACAGGTTACATCACGTTTCTTACAATACACTCAGTTCTGTAAGTCTCATTATATCAGGGACATTCTGAGAATCGGAGTCATCGCGTGTTACCATAACAAGAGTTAATGAGAGCGCGATCCCCGACAAGTGCAGACAATCTATAATAATGTGTACAGGCGAAAGTCATTAATAGGGCAATCAACAAAGTGTACTAAACATGGGAAAAGAACGCCAATCACACCTCTCCAAGGTGACAGTGGATAGTTTTTTATTTTTTTTTACAATTCTCCACCCCCCCAAAAAAAAATTTTTTTAATGCATCCTCAATTGGTGCCGCCACTGGCCAATATCTCAATCTCTCTGCGGGTCCATTGGGGACTGTTATGCCTCCACCAATTTTTTGGGTTGGGTTTATATAAACCATGCCCCGATTGTTTACGAATATTTATATCCAATCAGACAAACTGAGGACTGTAAGGATCCGAAAAAAACTCACAGCAAAAACGTGATATCTCTTGAAATGCTATACAATACAAAAATGACATTTTTCCATAATGAATCCTAAAATATGAAAAGTTCTCTGCGTATATTTGACATCCATATGATATAACGCGGGGGTGCGGATATCGGAGGGCAGGCTGCATGCTGAGCCGCGCCAGGCTTTGTTCCGTGTGGATTTTGCAGCACATTATTATTATAGGCTGCTTGCACTTGTCACGGATCCCGCTCTGATTTATACTTTATTATGGAAACACAAGATTCTTTCTTGGAATATTCCTGTTATTGTTGATACTTTATGTGCTGATTGTCTTATTATTATTATTATTATTTTTATTTATTGTTATAGCGCCATTTATTCCATGGCGCTTTACATGTAAGGAGGGGTATACATAATGAAAACAAGTACAATAATCTTAAACAATACAAGTCATAACTGGTACAGGAGGAGAGAGGACCCTGCCCGCGAAGGCTCACAATCTACAAGCGATGGGTGAGGATACAGTAGGTGAGGGTAGAGCTGGTCATGCAGCGGTTTGGTCGATCGGTGGTTACTGCAGGTTGTAGGCTTGGAAGAGGTGGGTCTTCAGGTTCTTTTTGAAGGTTTCGATGGTAGGCGAGAGTCTGATGTGTTGTGGTAGAGGGTTCCAGAGTAGGGGTGATACGCGAGAGAAATCTTGTATACGATTGTGAGAAGAGGAGATAAGAGGGGAGTAGAGAAGGAGATCTTGTGAGGATCGGAGGTTGCGGGTAGGTAAGTACCCGGAGACGAGGTCACAGATGTATGGAGGAGACAGGTTGTGGATGGCTTTGTACGTCATGGTTAGGGTTTTGTAGTGGAGTCTCTGGGCAATGGGGAGCCAGTGAAGGGATTGACAGAGGGGAGAGGCCGGGGAATAGCGGGGGGACAGGTGGATTAGTCGGGCAGCAGAGTTTAGAATAGATTGGAGGGGTGCGAGAGTGTTAGCGGGGAGGCCACAGAGCAGGAGGTTGCAGTAGTCGAGGCGAGAGATGATGAGGGCATGGACTAGGGTTTTATGTGACGTTCTACGACCTGGATCCATTTACACTCCACAACGTTGAAATCGCAACACTAATTGTATCCCTGGTTCCATTACAGAATCAATGTAACGCTGAGCTGATGGTGCGCATGGAATGAAGGCTAGAGGGGTCCAAACACCGTGCGTTGTTCCACCCCACACCGTAATCATGGGAGTAGGACCGCTGTGACCAGGGCTGGCTTTAGACAAAGTGGGGCCTTGGGCAAAAGTGTTGGGACTGTGTAGGAAACTGATCAATCAGTCCCCATACAGTATCATGTTATCGGCATTGTACACCGGACGATGTGCTGCTGAGTACAAGGATTTCTGCTCCGGCATTTTCCCTTATGAAGGGAATTGCTTACACCAGAAATTTTTGGAGCCTTCATAGCAAAAGGGTTGAATACATATGCAGAGGCCATTTTTTAGTTATTTGATCCCATAAATGTCATTTATGTCTATATTTTTGTCACTTTACCACCTTACACTATTTAGCGATGATGCATCGCACACAAATCGGATTATAAAAATATTTAAATTCAGGTTGTAATGTAACAAAATGGATAAAAAGTCAAGGGGGTGAATACTTTCACAAGCCACTGTAGTCCTATTTTTTTACTTGTTACGAGAGCTGACATGTGATGGGACGTCTGGGAATATTTCGGGGATGGCCAACACCTATTGTTCATTCTCAGATGACTTTACAGATGGAGCAGAATGAGGGGCTGAGTAAAGGCCTCCGGCGGGAGGGATGGAAGGTGCTTCCTTCATGACACACGAACTGTGAGTCAGGATTCTTCCAGCAGCTGCACAGAAAGACGGAGCGATGAGTCCAGAGATTGGGAAGAGAACATTGCTTTCCTTATCTATAATATATTCTCATATGACAGACAGAAAGGAAAGCACTGACCGCTGCAGCAACAGTCAGCGACTAAGAACAGCCGCAGCCCTGGAGACATGGGACAGAATAATGACCAGGACTGATAATCACTGCGGTCACACCCAGTCCACAGCCCCAAATGGCTGATAACAGGGAACAATAGGCTGAATTCACCTGCACACTGGAGGAGACACATTACAGATGCATCACCCCTTTAAATAATACAGTTAAAGTCAATGATGAGACAGGGAGTGTCACACGCTCTCTCCCATCATTCCCTTTCTGCATCTGACGTCAAAGACACAAACACTGACAGCGGACGCGATGACGCCAGTACATGGCGCTCACTGTGATGAGATGACCGGGTGCTTGGAGCCGCGCGGGAACGAGGGGGAGAGGTGAGTATTGTATTTTTTTTATGAGGAGAGCATTATACTGTTTGTAGGCCTATGAGGAGTGAATGATACTATATAGAGGTCTATGGGGAGTGCATTATACTATACGGAGGCCTATGCGGAGTGCATGATACTATTTAGAGGTCTATGGGGAGTGCATTATACTATATGGAGGCCTATGCGGAGTGCATGATACTATTTAGAGGTCTTTGGGGAGTGCATTATACTATACGGAGGCCTATGCGGAGTGCATGATACTATTTAGAGGTCTATGGAGAGTGCATTCTAATATATAGATGCATATGGGAAGGATATAATACTATACAGAGGCCTATGATGAGTGCATAATACCATATAGAGGCCTATGGGGAGTGCATTATACTATATAGAGGGCTATGATGAGTGCATAATACTGTATAGAGGCCTATGGGGAGTGCATTATACTATATAGAGGCCAATGATGAGTGCATAATACTGTATGGAGGACTATGGGGAGTGCATGATGCTATATAGAGGCCAATGATGAGTGCATAATACTGTATGGAGGACTATGGGGAGTGCATGATGCTATATAGAGGCTTATGAGGAGAGCATTATACTGTTTGTAGGCCTACGAGGAGTGCATGATACTATATAGAGGTCTATGGGGAGTGCATTATACTATACGGAGGCCTATGCGGAGTGCATGATTCTATTTAGAGGTCTATGTAGAGTGCATTCTAATATATAGATGCCTATGGGAATCGTATTATACTATACAGAGGCCTATGATGAGTGCATAATACCATATAGAGGCCTATGGGGAGTGCATTATACTATATAGAGGCCTATGATGAGTACATAATACTGCATAGAGGCCTGTGGAGAGTGCATTATACTATATATAGGCCAATGATGAGTGCATAATACTGTATGGAGGCCTATGGGGAGTGCATAATGCTATATAGAGGCTTATGAGTAGAGCATTATACTGTTTGTAGGCCTATGAGGAGTGCATGATGCTATATAGAGGTTTATGGGGAGTGCATTATACTATACAGAGGCCTATGGGGAGTGCATGATACTATTTAGAGGTCTATGGGGAGTGCATTCTAATATATAGATGCCTATGGGAAGTGTATTATACTATACAGAGGCGTATGATGAGTGCATAATACCATATAGAGGCCTATGGGGAGTGCATTATACTATATAGAGGCCTATGGTGAGTGCATAATACCATATAGAGGCCTATGGGGAGTGCATTATACTATATAGAGGCCTATGATGACTGCATAAAACCATATAGAGGCCTTTGGGTCGTGTATTATATTATATAAAGGCCTATGATGAGTGCATAATACTGTATAGAGGCCTGTGGGGAGTGCATTAAACTATAATGAGACCAATGATGAGTGCATAATACTGTATGGAGGCCTATGGGGAGTGCATGATGCTATATAGAAGCTTATGAGGAGAGCACTATACTGTTGTAGGCCTACGAGGAGTGCATGATACTATATAGAGCTCTATTGGGGAGTGCATTATACTATACAGAGGCCTATGGGGAGTGCATGATACTATTTAGAGGTCTATGGGGAGTGCATTCTAATATATGGGAATACTATTTAGAGGCCTATGGGAAGTGTATTATACTATACAGAGGCCTATGATGAGTGCATAATACCATATAGAGGCCTATGGGGAGTGCATTATACTATATAGTGGCCTATGGTGAGTGCATAATACCATATAGAGGCCTATGGGGAGTGCATTATACTATATAGAGGCCTATGATGAGTGCATTATACTGTATGGAGGACTATGGGGAGTGCATTATACTGTATAGAGGCTTGTGGGGAGTGCATTATACTGTGGGAAGGCCTATTGGGAGAGAATTATACTACATGGAGGCCTGTGGGGAGTGCATTGTACTGTATGGAGGCCTATGGGGAGTGCATTAAACTATATGGAGGCCTATGAATAGCGCAGTATACTATATGGAGGACTATGGGGTGCATTATAGTATATGGAGGCTATCATACATACATAAGTATTTCCAGGTACTATGTCAGAACAGACAACTACCGTTTTTGGAAATGTTAGCCAGAACCTCAGGAGGTCAAAACAAATGTCCCAAATCAATTCCCTAACTGATCTCACACCCAAAATTTAGGAAGAAGAACGTCACTCCTTAGGCAAAAAAGAGGTGCACGGCGGATAGGATCAAAACCCTTACGATACAAAATATATGGAATCTGCGCCCCCAAGAAAGGACCGACCATATCTATATGGTGCCACCACCTTCAACCAGTTCAATATCCCTCTGATCCCACCTGATGGGGTGTACTATCTTCCTTTGCTCAAATTGGTTGCCCTAACGAAGCCAAGCTAGAATATCTCTACGTATTCATCAATATTCTTCAAATGTTCTCCTTCACTTACTTTTTTAAGTGAGCCCTCAACTCCCCCTAAAAACAGACGTACACCTCACCCTTTGCTCTTTCTTCTGCTCTTTCTTCTAACTTCACTGCATGTGTTTTTTATTTCTCAGTTTGAACTGACACCGATACCCCACCAGGTATCGACTCCTTCCTGGACAAGACTCCCACCATTGCTACCAATCCCCACCAATCTAAGCTGATTCGCTACCCATGCCGCGTTGGGAATACCATGTTCTCCGGACCAGATCCCTGCTGTACAAGCTCCCTAACATTGCCTAATAACTCCCTAACCCCCGCAACTTCTACCTCATTCCCACCCCCATTTGGAGCCACCGATGGGAATGTTATCTGCTCTCCTGCTCCCAAACCTGAGAAAATATAACATTCTGTAATGGACAAAACATAGAGCCATGGACATCGGCTGCGCAGGTGCTGTGAGCCCGCCAGTTGCAGATGCCGAGTCTGCTTCTTTCTTCCACTCGATAATCACCTCTCACCTTGGTTGAAGCTGGGGGCATTTGTCATCCACCTGCTGTCTCCTTGGTTTCTGGGCCAGCGGAGGGCTACCCATGCCTGCAGTTTAGAGTAGGGTCCCATGACCGATGTCTCCACATCGGAGAAAAACGGTCCGATTACTTGGATCAGGGTTTGATCAGAGTGGCATCCCTTTTTCTTGGAAGTGGTGAGAAAAAGTTCTCCACAGTCTCCATTAAGTCATTATGTCATCCCATGAAATTTGGACAAAACTTGGATGTCATCCAAGTCATCCAATTTTTTTCACAGGTACATAGCATTGCCACACTCGAATCAATGTGGGACATGTTGCCGATTTTTTTCCACCGACCACTTGGTCCAAGAAAAAAGTCATTCATGTGCACAATCCCATAGAATATCAAGGGTACAAGTGATATTTGTGAAAGCCACAGATAGAGCTCGTACGAGAAAATTGGTTGTATGTACAACGTGGTGCAGGGCGGTAGTCATGGGCGAAACACTCGTCCTGGCTGGGTGTATGGAGAGGGCTTTACGCCCGTGCAGGCCACATGTAACCATTGTTGTAGGTGTGCCAGGACCAGATGTTTTACTGTTCAATGACGGAGACCACCATTTAAAAATAAAATCTTTACTGACTTTGGTAAGGGTTGTATACAAGGGATATCAGGTACAAAGTGTTATGGATGTTTCCTTTACAGTATGAAGCATTATTCCACCCAGTATCCTTCCTCTGTAGTTTACTCCAGGGTTCTCTATGTCAACTGTTCCTCCAAGTTTCACCACAACCCAGCTGTGACGCTAGAGTCCCAAGTCCCAAGTCTCCTTATTTTGCTCATTGGTTCCTCATCCTGTTTCTTCCACTACTACTACTATTGGATGTACCACTCAGGACCCTTCACTATTCCCCATCTCTCAGTACGAATAAGGCCTGTTACCTTCTGTGTTACAAGCTCAAGGTTTCGTGGCTAGACGTCCTCTCCTTGGACCTGACTCCAATAGGCCACTCTTATCTATATTGTCACTTTTCTTCAGGATCACGTTATCCCTCCTTCTTCAGTCTCCTCTCACTCAAGGTCATCTATATATATAATTGTCTAAGGGTTTTTCCGTCTGTCTGTCTTTCTGTCTGTCTGTCTGTCTTTCTGGTCGACCAATCAGCGACAGGCACAGCATCGATGTAGAAATCCCGCGTCTCTGATTGGTCGAGGCCCCCAGGCCTCGACCAATCAGCAACGGGCACAGCGACGATGATGTCATAATGGTTGCCATGGCGACGATGATGTCCTAAAGGTTGCCTCGACCAATCAGCGACGGGCACAGTCTGCCACGAATTCTGGAATCTTCATTGTCCATATACTACGGGGACATGCATATTCTAGAATACCCGATGCGCTAGAATCGGGCCACAATCTAGTACTTTAATAAAGCTCTGCTAACTTCAGGCTCCAAACTCTATCTGCTAACTATCAGAAAAAAAGTCACTCTCCCTAACACTAACCCCTCCCACCGTGGGCTAGTCCCAAACATTAACTCCTAACTTACCCGATCGTCAACTATCTACATCCCTATTACACTACCTATCTTACAACACTATACCTAACACTATGCATTACATTACCATACGTTATAACACCTTAAATTATGCTAACAATACTTATCCCACGCTATAAATTACCATTCACATGATGCGATATATACAAACGTTATTCAACTTGCAATACAAAACCACACACGATTGATGTCGAACACGAAAGCACAGTCCACCACCGTAACATATACACGAGCCCTTGGAGTGGCCATCCGATGGCGCGATCAAAATCGTCCATGCAAGTCAATGGGTCCGTGGTAAAATCGGGCTGCACTCGGATTACATTCGAGTGCATCTGATTTTCACGGACTATCAGAATGTAGAAGATGGAGAATTTTTTTTTTTTATCCTCTCCACTTACGAGGAAATCAGATGACATTTGTACCACACTCTGATCAAAGTCTGAACAGAACAATGGATCTCATGAACAAAAAAAATGAGACGTCCAAACGAGGTGTAAATGTGAGGTCTGTCAGGCCTGATGACTCTAACTTCCTCCTCCACCTATTTCAATGGTGTATTACCGAGAAACCTCATTGTTATGCAATGTATACAAAGTTACACAGCTTTCCATTATACCTCATTTTCTTGATCTATCTCTGCTTGCTGTCAGTCAGTAGGAACCTTTATATTGGTCATGTAGACAGGTAGTCGCGCATTGGGTGGATCGTCACATAAATGGATATTTTTTCCCGGGAAGCAAACAATGAAGATTTCTATCAACAGCAAGCAGAGATCTTAAAAGCCATGAAGATTTGCTAAAGAACATGTAATAGAAAATGCAAAAATCTTTATTATCTGAAACTGATCTGCTCCTTTAATTTTGTCTATTTTTGTTCAGAAGTTTCCACTTTCTATAACAAAAGTGAAACATTTTGGTCTCGACTGAGGGGAATGGAAAAAAGCGTAGTGTTTATCGTCAGCAGGTGAAGGTGGTTACTGTAGGACGGAGCTCGCAGGCTTTTGCAGAACATTTTCGAGTGAATTCACTTCCTCTGCGGCCGCCTCACTTCCTCCAGAGCCGCACCACAGCCTTCGCTCAGCGCCTCCCGCATCACCCAGGTTCCATTCTGGTTCTTGCAAAATGTCAGGTTGTCTCGCAAACAAAAAGCTTGCAAAACAAAGCAGCTGACGCTGCTACTGAAGGGGGCTACATTTTAGCCTCTCAAGATCAAGACCTGGGAAAACGGGTTTTTAACAGAAATCACTGTTTAATGATTGTTTTTCTCAACTGATGATACATGGTCGTCATCTGCAAAGACATCGCCCAAGTTTAACATTTCTGCCCCATAGTCGCAAGATGTTTCCTTGAAGGAACATTCCAGGAATAATCCCAGAAAGATTTGTTATCCTCCTTCCCCCAGTGCGGGAGTGTGGACACAGAAAAAAGAGGGCAAGAATGGAGCACCCCGTCAGGGCAAGGGGTTATTCGGAACCGGGTCCTGCGGTTCACAGGGGGATGTCACGGTGGCTGACCCGGTACGTGGCCCTTGGGACGTCCGAGTTAAAGGGGAAGGTCTTTAAAGTGATATGTTCGTGATGCCACCTGTGGTATTCGGTCAGGGTGACCGACGCTGCTTTAAGGGGTACGCTGGGGAGATGTAATGGTAGCTAGATGGTATACCTTCCCAAAGGTGATGTATATCCCCAGGGCTTCCCGGTGTGTAGATGGTAGAATGGTGAGAGGCGCAGAGAAAAACGAGGACACAGGTTTGCAGTCTCTTTACCTTTACTGAAGACTTCAGCATCCACAGTCCAGGGCACCAGATCACAGGGCAGGTAGGGTCCGGCCGGTTCGGAGACAAGTCCAGAGTCCCCTTGTCCAGGTGGAAATCATTAGCCTTCCCTTGCACTGTAGTGCTGTAGTCCCTTACTGCATAATCTTCAAATAAGGGCCTCACAGATGTGGTGTCTCTCTCTCTGTCCCCCGTAGTCGGATAGGACAAAGCCCGTGTGACTGGTGGCTTGAGGCTGTTTATAGGGACTCTAGCACGCCCCGGCCTCTGAGAGGTGTCACCGTGCCTCCTGGGTGTAGGTGCGGACAGGTAACATGCAATTAGGTGTTCTGCCGGTCTCTGAAGTAAGGCATAGAGATCCTTACTACCTCAGTGTTCCGGCTACCTGTGTTCTGCGCCTCAGAAGGAGGCAGCCTGTTCAGGGCTGGTCCCCTTCTGGTACCCTCTCCTGTGCTTTGCTTTCCTTCACGCTTGCTGCAATACAATTCTGCTTTCAAAGTGTCTCTTTCTGGGAGCTGCAGCTCTGAGGGCATGCACATCACTCTCCCCGAGAGGAAAGCAATGCCACTGTGATGACCAGGACCCTGGGGCGCCACAAGAACAATGTATGGATCCTCATCATGCACAATCTCACCTGCCTTGGACCCCTGGTTGACCTCACAGGTTGCTTTAATGATATGTCTGCACCCAATGCCACTCAGATTTAAGCCTCTCTCATCTGGTGACACATTATTATACTGTGGGGAAAGGGGCACAGCTATCACTATCAAGCAACAAGGAGTTCTCACCCATTAGGCTTGTCGGGTGTGCCAGTAGAGGGGCAAGATCAAGGTCAGGAGAGGGGCAAGATCAGTTCCAGAAGAAGGAGATGACCAGTGCCAGGAGAGAAGCATGGTCTGTGCTAGGAAAGGAGCCCAGTCAGTGCCAGGAGAGGGGCAGGATCAGTGCCAGTAAAAGGGCATGATCAGTGCCAGGAGAGACCATGACCAGTGCCAGGAGAGAAGCATGGTCAGTGCCAGGAGAGGGGCACAATCAGTGCTAGGAGAGGGCCATGATTAGTGCTAGGAGAGAGCATGACCAGTGCCAGGAGAGACCATGATCAGTGCCAGGAGAGACCATGATCAGTGCCAGGAGAGACCATGATCAGTGCCAGGAGAGACCATGATCAGTGCCAGGAGAGACCATGATCAGTGCCAGGAGAGACCATGATCAGTGCCAGGAGAGACCATGATCAGTGCCAGGAGAGACCATGATCAGTGCTAGGAGAGAGCATGATCCATAAGGAGAAGGGCACAATCAGTGCCAGGAGAGGGGCACAATCTGTGCTAGGAGAGAGCATGATCAGTGCCAGGAGAGACCATGATCAGTGCCAGGAGAGACCATGATCAGTGCCAGGAGAGACCATGATCAGTGCCAGGAGAGAGCATGATCCATAAGGAGAAGGGCACAATCAGTGCCAGGAGAGGGGCACAATCAGTGCTAGAGGAGGGGCATGATCAGTGCCAGGAAAGACCATGATCAGTGCCAGGAGAGACCACGATCTATAAGGAGAGGGGGCGCAATCAGTGCCAGGAGAGGGACTTGAGAGGGCCATGAGAAGGGTTGTGTATGATCTGAGACAGCCACCTTGGAGAGGATGACAGCCATCTCATGGCCAGGCAGTCTTGGCGCTGTGTGTTGCTGCAGGGACCCCCTCATGATTATAAGCCACAGTCTTTAGGATGAGAGTACCAGATGCAGGAACCCTTCAGACTTAGAAGGAAGCTAAAGGGTCCCACTAGGATGAGACTGTCAGCTGCAAAGAACCCTAAGATGAAAGTACCAGCTGGGGGACCTTCAGAATGAAAATACTAGCTGGGAGGACCTCCAGGATGAGAGGACTAGCTAGAGAAACCCTCCTGGTTGAGATGGTCAGCTGGAGGGACCCCAGGAGAAATGTCTCAGCTGCATCGTCCCCCAGGATGAGAGCCCTCGGTGTAGAGATTGTCATGTTACACCCCCATGATGAGAGCGGTCATGGTTCTGCAATAAATGGAGGGGTCTGGTCTAGGGTCCGATAGTATTACATGGGGTCTGAGCTCCACACCCTTTATATAACATGCCCTGCAGAATTTATTAGATTTTTCTAAAGTAAATAATCTCCTTCAGTTTTGTGTATGCAGCTCCTGTGCAAATCTATGTGTCTGTGTATCTAGGACAGTTCCTCTGCCTCCTCTATTACTCTTGGCAAGAAAACTGGCAGCAAAGGTATAATTCCAGCAGCAGATGTCCAGGGTGGATGGCAGTCTCCGCTCTGTCATGGCGGCCCACCATGCCGTCACTATGAAACCCACCCTGACATGGGAGGGAAACATGATTTTCTTGCACGGGATCCTTTGGTGGAGCAGAAGCCAGTGAGCTCCTCTCTCATTATTCTGCGCCGTCTCCTTCTCTGTCCGGACTTGTTCTTACGTAAACTAATACAATTGTATATCGGTGGTTGCTGTAGCGATGCGCCGTCCGCCATTGAGCTCATCAATCTCTATGAAAACAATGTAAATAAGCAGCGATATTTTCCATCAGGTTCGCCGCTGATATTCGCCTGCACTTGTCTGGGTGTGATAAGGCTTTTGTGACGTGCCGGGCGCAGCGCCACGATGCAAACATTTCCCAGCACGCAGTATAGAATCCGCACGGGACATTCGGCTGTCAATAGAGCCCCCATATATTGATGACCGATGGTGCCCGAACACTCACCGACACCTTCACCCAGTATTATGCCATCAAGAGATTACCCCCCACAGTTAGATACCCATACAACGACCCCCAATACAGTGATGCGCCCCTACACTATCCCACACATACTATATGAGACCTCTACAGAGCCCCCACACAAGGATGCCCCCACGCTGCACCTCTAACACAGTATGATGCCCCCACGCTGCACCTCTAACACAGTATGATGCCCCCACGCTGCACCTCTAACACAGTATGATGCCCCCACGCTGCACCTCTAACACAGTATGATGCCCCCACGCTGCACCTCTAACACAGTATGATGCCCCCACGCTGCACCTCTAACACAGTATGATGCCCCCACGCTGCACCTCTAACACAGTATGATGCCCCCACGCTGCACTTCTGACACAGTATGATGCCCCCACGCTGCACTTCTAACACAGTATGATGCCCCCACGCTGCACCTCTAACACAGTATGATGCCCCCACGCTGCACTTCTGACACAGTATGATGCCCCCACGCTGCACCTCTAACACAGTATGATGCCCCCACGCTGCACTTCTGACACAGTATGATGCCCCCACGCTGCACCTCTAACACAGTATGATGCCCCCACGCTGCACCTCTAACACAGTATGATGCCCCCACGCTGCACTTCTGACACAGTATGATGCCCCCACGCTGCACCTCTAACACAGTATGATGCCCCCACGCTGCACCTCTAGCACAGTATGATGCCCCCACGCTGCACTTCTGACACAGTATGATGCCCCCACGCTGCACCTCTAACACAGTATGATGCCCCCACACTGCACCTCTAACACAGTATGATGCCCCCACGCTGCACTTCTGATACAGTATGATGCCCCCACAGTAAATCCCCCAAACATTATGAAGCCCCCATAGTAAACAATGATGCCCCTTCTGTGACTTCCTTATATGATTCCCCCAGTGCCCTCGACACAGAGTTATGCCCTAACAGTACCCCCCACACAATGATAGAGCCCCCATGCCACCCTCTCTATGGCTCCCCTCCAGTCTGTCTCACTAACAAATTAAAAAGTACCTCACCTAGCCTCCTTCCCACAGTGAGTGTGCAGTGCCCCAGAGACCTGGTCGTTGCAGTAGTGTCGCTCTGCCACTAAGGGGAGTGAGGGTACGTCTGATGGCACTGAAGGAATTCTCCTGACCAGGTATCACCAGAACACATTACACTTCACACTCCAGCCACTAGGGGGAGCAAAAGGTTTTATTTATTGGGCCACTCCTCACACTGGTAAAACTAGGGGTTGGATAGGAAGTTAGTCAGAAGCTGACTGGGTTTTGTTCAGGCAACATCCCGTGGCAGATGGTGATGCGGGGGGAAGATTCAGGGGGGTCCCTGTCAGGCGTGGGAACCTGGCAGGTACCTAGCGACTAGAACAGAACGTTACGGAACCGCGCCTGCACCACCCGCGGCGTTATCCTAAGAAAGAGACACGAAGCAAAGGATATTGTGGACAGTGAGAAACGAGATCAAGCACAAAGGAGAGCCAGTAGGAGTCGTGCCCGGAGAACGGCAACATCCTACTGAGGTGCGTAGCCGGTGGCCGGAACACAGAGGAAGTAACTGACTCTAGGCCTTACTTCAAACTCCGCAGGACAGTTAATTATAGGTTGGCTGTCTACCTTACATCACCTAAGCAGACATAGGGGGCAAAGCGTGGAGAGGGGCGTCTCTAGGGTCCTGGAAGAGCTCCAAGCCTACCCGTCAAACGGGTGCGTCCTAGCCATAACATACCTGGGGGACGGAGAATAGAAAGAACTGGAACGAACGAGAACAGAAGTTGTGAGGACTATCCCGAATGCTCAGCAGGGTAGGACTACAACACACAGGCACTAGTGGTAGGCAACGATTTCCACCTGCAAAGGGAACTCTGGATGTGCCCATCGGACCGGCCGGTCTCAGACAGCCCTGTTAACTGTGCTCTGGATTGCGGATCCTGAAGCCTTCAGTAAAGAGGTAAAGAGACTGCAACCTTGTGTCCTCGTTATTGACTGCACCTCACACCATCACCATCCACCTTACTGGGAAGCCCTGGGGATATACTTCACCTGTGGGAAGGTATACCATCCAGCTGCCATAACATCACCCCAGTGGACCCCACAGCAGCGTCGGTCCCACTGGCCGAATACCACAGGTGGCGTCACGAAACCTTGACAAACTACCATCACCCCTTTCATTGGACGCCCCTTAGCAGGGTCACGGACCGGGTCCAGCCACCGTGACAGCCCCAGAACTGAGACAGAGAGGACCGGTACAGAGTAACCTGTGGCCCTGTGTCTGGGGGCGCTCTAACTGCAGCTCTGGGGTATAATACAGGAGGTAACTCAGGATCAGTAATGTAATGTATGTACACAGTGACTGCACCAGCAGAATAGTGAGTGCAGCTCTGGAGTATAATACAGGATGTAACTCAGGATCAGTAATGTAATGTATGTACACAGTGACTGCACCAGCAGAATAGTGAGTGCAGCTCTGAGGTATAATACAGGATGTAACTCAAGATCAGTAATGTGTGTACACAGTGACTGCACCAGCAGAATAGTGCAGCTCTGGAGTATAATACAGGATGTAACTCAAGATCAGTAATGCAATGTATGTACACAGTGACTGCACCAGCAGAATAGTGAGTGCAGCTCTGGGGTATAATACAGGATGTAACTCAGGATCAGTAATACAATGTATGTACACAGTGACTGCACCAGCAGAATAGTGAGTGCAGCTCTGGGGTATAATACAGGATGTAACTCAGGATCATTAATGTAATGTATGTACACAGTGACTGCACCAGCAGAATAGTGAGTGCAACTCTGGAGTATAATACAGGATGTAGCTCAGGATTAGTAATGTATGTACACAGTGACTGCACCAGCAGAATAGTGAGTACAGCTCTGGAGTATAATACAGGATGTAACTCAGGATCAGTAATGTAATGTATGTGCACAGTGACTGTACCAGCAGAATAGTGAGTGCAGCTCTGGAGTATAATACAGGATGTAACTCAGGATCAGCAATGTATGTACACAGTGACTGCACCAGCAGAATAGTGAGTACAGCTCTGGAGTATAATACAGGATGTAACTCAGGATCAGCTTAGAGATGTAACTTGAACAGCTTAGAGATGCCCTTAATCTGGTAGACTGGGACAATATCCTCAGAAATGAGAATACAGATAATAAATGGGAAATGTTTAAGAACATCCTAAATAGGCAGTGTAAGCGGTTTATACCTTGTGGGAATAAAAGGACTAGAAATAGGAAAAACCCAATGTGGCTAAACAAAGAAGTAAGACAGGCAATTAACAGTAAAAAGAAAGCATTTGCACTACTAAAGCAGGATGGCACCATTGAAGCTCTAAAAAACTATAGGGAGAAAAATACTTTATCTAAAAAACTAATTAAAGCTGCCAAAAAGGAAACAGAGAAGCACATTGCTAAGGAGAGTAAAACTAATCCCAAACTGTTCTTCAACTATATCAATAGTAAAAGAATAAAAACTGAAAATGTAGGCCCCTTAAAAAATAGTGAGGAAAGAATAGTTGTAGATGACGAGGAAAAAGCTAACATATTAAACACCTTCTTCTCCACGGTATTCACGGTGGAAAATGAAATGCTAGGTGAAATCCCAAGAAACAATGAAAACCCTATATTAAGGGTCACCAATCTAACCCAAGAAGAGGTGCGAAACCGGCTAAATAAGATTAAAATAGATAAATCTCCGGGTCCGGATGGCATACACCCACGAGTACTAAGAGAACTAAGTAATGTAATAGATAAACCATTATTTCTTATTTTTAGTGACTCTATAGCGACAGGGTCTGTTCCGCAGGACTGGCGCATAGCAAATGTGGTGCCAATATTCAAAAAGGGCTCTAAAAGTGAACCTGGAAATTATAGGCCAGTAAGTCTAACCTCTATTGTTGGTAAAATATTTGAAGGGTTTCTGAGGGATGTTATTCTGGATTATCTCAATGAGAATAACTGTTTAACTCCATATCAGCATGGGTTTATGAGAAATCGCTCCTGTCAAACCAATCTAATCAGTTTTTATGAAGAGGTAAGCTATAGACTGGACCACGGTGAGTCATTGGACGTGGTATATCTCGATTTTTCCAAAGCGTTTGATACCGTGCCGCACAAGAGGTTGGTACACAAAATGAGAATGCTTGGTCTGGGGGAAAATGTGTGTAAATGGGTTAGTAACTGGCTTAGTGATAGAAAGCAGAGGGTGGTTATAAATGGTATAGTCTCTAACTGGGTCGCTGTGACCAGTGGGGTACCGCAGGGGTCAGTATTGGGACCTGTTCTCTTCAACATATTCATTAATGATCTGGTAGAAGGTTTACACAGTAAAATATCGATATTTGCAGATGATACAAAACTATGTAAAGCAGTTAATACAAGAGAAGATAGTATTCTGCTACAGATGGATCTGGATAAGTTGGAAACTTGGGCTGAAAGGTGGCAGATGAGGTTTAACAATGATAAATGTAAGGTTATACACATGGGAAGAGGGAATCAATATCACCATTACACACTGAACGGGAAACAACTGGGTAAATCTGACAGGGAGAAGGACTTGGGGATCCTAGTTAATGATAAACTTACCTGGAGCAGCCAGTGCCAGGCAGCAGCTGCCAAGGCAAACAGGATCATGGGGTGCATTAAAAGAGGTCTGGATACACATGATGAGAGCATTATACTGCCTCTGTACAAATCCCTAGTTAGACCGCACATGGAGTACTGTGTCCAGTTTTGGGCACCGGTGCTCAGGAAGGATATAATGGAACTAGAGAGAGTACAAAGGAGGGCAACAAAATTAATAAAGGGGATGGGAGAACTACAATACCCAGATAGATTAGCGAAATTAGGATTATTTAGTCTAGAAAAAAGACGACTGAGGGGCGATCTAATAACCATGTATAAGTATATAAGGGGACAATACAAATATCTCGCTGAGGATCTGTTTATACCAAGGAAGGTGACGGGCACAAGGGGGCATTCTTTGCGTCTGGAGGAGAGAAGGTTTTTCCACCAACATAGAAGAGGATTCTTTACTGTTAGGGCAGTGAGAATCTGGAATTGCTTGCCTGAGGAGGTGGTGATGGCGAACTCAGTCGAGGGGTTCAAGAGAGGCCTGGATGTCTTCCTGGAGCAGAACAATATTGTATCATACAATTATTAGGTTCTGTAGAAGGACGTAGATCTGGGTATTTATTATGATGGAATATAGGCTGAACTGGATGGACAAATGTCTTTTTTCGGCCTTACTAACTATGTTACTATGTTACTATGTTAGGATCAGTAATGTAATGTATGTACACAGTGACTGCACCAGCAGAATAGTGAGTGCAGCTCTGGAGTATAATACAGGATGTAACTCAGGATCAGTAATGTAATGTATGTACACAGTGACTGCACCAGCAGAATAGTGAGTGCAGCTCTGAGGTATAATACAGGATGTAACTCAAGATCAGTAATGTGTGTACACAGTGACTGCACCAGCAGAATAGTGCAGCTCTGGAGTATAATACAGGATGTAACTCAAGATCAGTAATGCAATGTATGTACACAGTGACTGCACCAGCAGAATAGTGAGTGCAGCTCTGGGGTATAATACAGGATGTAACTCAGGATCAGTAATGTAATGTATGTACACAGTGACTGCACCAGCAGAATAGTGAGTGCAACTCTGGAGTATAATACAGGATGTAACTCAGGATTAGTAATGTATGTACACAGTGACTGCACCAGCAGAATAGTGAGTACAGCTCTGGAGTATAATACAGGATGTAACTCAGGATCAGTAATGTAATGTATGTGCACAGTGACTGCACCAGCAGAATAGTGAGTGCAGCTCTGGAGTATAATACAGGATGTAACTCAGGATCAGCAATGTATGTACACAGTGACTGCACCAGCAGAATAGTGAGTACAGCTCTGGAGTATAATACAGGATGTATCTCAGGATCAGTAATGTAATGTATGTGCACAGTGACTGCACCAGCAGAAAAGTGAGTGCAGCTCTGGGGTATAATACAGGATGTAACTCAGGATCAGTAATGTAATGTATGTACACAGTGACTGCACCAGGAGAATAGTGAGAGCAGCCCTGGGGTATAATACAGGATGTAACTCAGGATCAGTAATGTAATATATGTACACAGTGACTGCACCAGCAGAATAGTGAGTGCAGCTCTGGAGTATAATACAGGATGTAACTCAGGATCAGTAATGCAATGTATGTACACAGTGACTGCACCAGCAGAATAGTGAGTGCAGCTCTGGAGTATAATACAGGAGGTAACTCAGGATCAGTAATGTAATGTATGTACACAGTGACTGCACAAGCAGAATAGTGAGTGCAGCTCTGGAGTATAATACAGGATGTAACTCAGGATCAGTAATGTAATGTACAGAGTGACTGCACCAGGAGGATAGTGAGAGCAGCTCTGGGGTATAATACAGGATGTAACTCAGGATCAGTAATGTAATATATGTACACAGTGACTGCACCAGCAGAATAGTGAGTGCAGCTCTGGAGTATAATACAGGAGGTAACTCAGGATCAGTAATGTAATGTATGTGCACAGGGACTGCACCAGCAGAATAGTGAGTGCAGCTCTGGAGTATAATACAGGAGGTAACTCAGGATCAGTAATGTAATGTATGTACACAGTGACTGCACCAGCAGAATAGTAAGTGCAGCTCTGGAGTATAATACAGGATGTATCTAAGTATCAGTAATGTAATGTATGTACACAGTGACTCCACCAGCAGAATAGTGAGTGCACTTCTAGGGTATAATACAGGATGTAACTCAGGATCAGTAATGCAATGTATGTACGCAGTGTCTGCACCAGCAGAATAGTAAGTGCAGCTCTGGAGTATAATACAGGATGTAACTCAGGATCAGTAATGTAATGTAGGTACACAGTGACTGCACCAGCAGAAAAGTGAGTGCAGCTCTGGGGTATAATACAGGATGTAACTCAGGATCATTAATGTAATGTATGTACACAGTGACTGCACCAGCAGAATAGTGAGTGCAACTCTGGAGTATAATACAGGATGTAGCTCAGGATTAGTAATGTATGTACACAGTGACTGCACCAGCAGAATAGTGAGTACAGCTCTGGAGTATAATACAGGATGTAACTCAGGATCAGTAATGTAATGTATGTGCACAGTGACTGTACCAGCAGAATAGTGAGTGCAGCTCTGGAGTATAATACAGGATGTAACTCAGGATCAGCAATGTATGTACACAGTGACTGCACCAGCAGAATAGTGAGTACAGCTCTGGAGTATAATACAGGATGTAACTCAGGATCAGCTTAGAGATGTAACTTGAACAGCTTAGAGATGCCCTTAATCTGGTAGACTGGGACAATATCCTCAGAAATGAGAATACAGATAATAAATGGGAAATGTTTAAGAACATCCTAAATAGGCAGTGTAAGCGGTTTATACCTTGTGGGAATAAAAGGACTAGAAATAGGAAAAACCCAATGTGGCTAAACAAAGAAGTAAGACAGGCAATTAACAGTAAAAAGAAAGCATTTGCACTACTAAAGCAGGATGGCACCATTGAAGCTCTAAAAAACTATAGGGAGAAAAATACTTTATCTAAAAAACTAATTAAAGCTGCCAAAAAGGAAACAGAGAAGCACATTGCTAAGGAGAGTAAAACTAATCCCAAACTGTTCTTCAACTATATCAATAGTAAAAGAATAAAAACTGAAAATGTAGGCCCCTTAAAAAATAGTGAGGAAAGAATGGTTGTAGATGACGAGGAAAAAGCTAACATATTAAACACCTTCTTCTCCACGGTATTCACGGTGGAAAATGAAATGCTAGGTGAAATCCCAAGAAACAATGAAAACCCTATATTAAGGGTCACCAATCTAACCCAAGAAGAGGTGCGAAACCGGCTAAATAAGATTAAAATAGATAAATCTCCGGGTCCGGATGGCATACACCCACGAGTACTAAGAGAACTAAGTAATGTAATAGATAAACCATTATTTCTTATTTTTAGTGACTCTATAGCGACAGGGTCTGTTCCGCAGGACTGGCGCATAGCAAATGTGGTGCCAATATTCAAAAAGGGCTCTAAAAGTGAACCTGGAAATTATAGGCCAGTAAGTCTAACCTCTATTGTTGGTAAAATATTTGAAGGGTTTCTGAGGGATGTTATTCTGGATTATCTCAATGAGAATAACTGTTTAACTCCATATCAGCATGGGTTTATGAGAAATCGCTCCTGTCAAACCAATCTAATCAGTTTTTATGAAGAGGTAAGCTATAGACTGGACCACGGTGAGTCATTGGACGTGGTATATCTCGATTTTTCCAAAGCGTTTGATACCGTGCCGCACAAGAGGTTGGTACACAAAATGAGAATGCTTGGTCTGGGGGAAAATGTGTGTAAATGGGTTAGTAACTGGCTTAGTGATAGAAAGCAGAGGGTGGTTATAAATGGTATAGTCTCTAACTGGGTCGCTGTGACCAGTGGGGTACCGCAGGGGTCAGTATTGGGACCTGTTCTCTTCAACATATTCATTAATGATCTGGTAGAAGGTTTACACAGTAAAATATCGATATTTGCAGATGATACAAAACTATGTAAAGCAGTTAATACAAGAGAAGATAGTATTCTGCTACAGATGGATCTGGATAAGTTGGAAACTTGGGCTGAAAGGTGGCAGATGAGGTTTAACAATGATAAATGTAAGGTTATACACATGGGAAGAGGGAATCAATATCACCATTACACACTGAACGGGAAACAACTGGGTAAATCTGACAGGGAGAAGGACTTGGGGATCCTAGTTAATGATAAACTTACCTGGAGCAGCCAGTGCCAGGCAGCAGCTGCCAAGGCAAACAGGATCATGGGGTGCATTAAAAGAGGTCTGGATACACATGATGAGAGCATTATACTGCCTCTGTACAAATCCCTAGTTAGACCGCACATGGAGTACTGTGTCCAGTTTTGGGCACCGGTGCTCAGGAAGGATATAATGGAACTAGAGAGAGTACAAAGGAGGGCAACAAAATTAATAAAGGGGATGGGAGAACTACAATACCCAGATAGATTAGCGAAATTAGGATTATTTAGTCTAGAAAAAAGACGACTGAGGGGCGATCTAATAACCATGTATAAGTATATAAGGGGACAATACAAATATCTCGCTGAGGATCTGTTTATACCAAGGAAGGTGACGGGCACAAGGGGGCATTCTTTGCGTCTGGAGGAGAGAAGGTTTTTCCACCAACATAGAAGAGGATTCTTTACTGTTAGGGCAGTGAGAATCTGGAATTGCTTGCCTGAGGAGGTGGTGATGGCGAACTCAGTCGAGGGGTTCAAGAGAGGCCTGGATGTCTTCCTGGAGCAGAACAATATTGTATCATACAATTATTAGGTTCTGTAGAAGGACGTAGATCTGGGTATTTATTATGATGGAATATAGGCTGAACTGGATGGACAAATGTCTTTTTTCGGCCTTACTAACTATGTTACTATGTTACTATGTTAGGATCAGTAATGTAATGTATGTACACAGTGACTGCACCAGCAGAATAGTGAGTGCAGCTCTGGAGTATAATACAGGATGTAACTCAGGATCAGTAATGTAATGTATGTACACAGTGACTGCACCAGCAGAATAGTGAGTGCAGCTCTGAGGTATAATACAGGATGTAACTCAAGATCAGTAATGTGTGTACACAGTGACTGCACCAGCAGAATAGTGCAGCTCTGGAGTATAATACAGGATGTAACTCAAGATCAGTAATGCAATGTATGTACACAGTGACTGCACCAGCAGAATAGTGAGTGCAGCTCTGGGGTATAATACAGGATGTAACTCAGGATCAGTAATGTAATGTATGTACACAGTGACTGCACCAGCAGAATAGTGAGTGCAGCTCTGGGGTATAATACAGGATGTAACTCAGGATCAGTAATACAATGTATGTACACAGTGACTGCACCAGCAGAATAGTGAGTGCAGCTCTGGGGTATAATACAGGATGTAACTCAGGATCATTAATGTAATGTATGTGCACAGTGACTGCACCAGCAGAATAGTGAGTGCAACTCTGGAGTATAATACAGGATGTAACTCAGGATTAGTAATGTATGTACACAGTGACTGCACCAGCAGAATAGTGAGTACAGCTCTGGAGTATAATACAGGATGTAACTCAGGATCAGTAATGTAATGTATGTGCACAGTGACTGCACCAGCAGAATAGTGAGTGCAGCTCTGGAGTATAATACAGGATGTAACTCAGGATCAGCAATGTATGTACACAGTGACTGCACCAGCAGAATAGTGAGTACAGCTCTGGAGTATAATACAGGATGTATCTCAGGATCAGTAATGTAATGTATGTGCACAGTGACTGCACCAGCAGAAAAGTGAGTGCAGCTCTGGGGTATAATACAGGATGTAACTCAGGATCAGTAATGTAATGTATGTACACAGTGACTGCACCAGGAGAATAGTGAGAGCAGCCCTGGGGTATAATACAGGATGTAACTCAGGATCAGTAATGTAATATATGTACACAGTGACTGCACCAGCAGAATAGTGAGTGCAGCTCTGGAGTATAATACAGGATGTAACTCAGGATCAGTAATGCAATGTATGTACACAGTGACTGCACCAGCAGAATAGTGAGTGCAGCTCTGGAGTATAATACAGGAGGTAACTCAGGATCAGTAATGTAATGTATGTACACAGTGACTGCACAAGCAGAATAGTGAGTGCAGCTCTGGAGTATAATACAGGATGTAACTCAGGATCAGTAATGTAATGTACAGAGTGACTGCACCAGGAGGATAGTGAGAGCAGCTCTGGGGTATAATACAGGATGTAACTCAGGATCAGTAATGTAATATATGTACACAGTGACTGCACCAGCAGAATAGTGAGTGCAGCTCTGGAGTATAATACAGGAGGTAACTCAGGATCAGTAATGTAATGTATGTGCACAGGGACTGCACCAGCAGAATAGTGAGTGCAGCTCTGGAGTATAATACAGGAGGTAACTCAGGATCAGTAATGTAATGTATGTACACAGTGACTGCACCAGCAGAATAGTAAGTGCAGCTCTGGAGTATAATACAGGATGTATCTAAGTATCAGTAATGTAATGTATGTACACAGTGACTCCACCAGCAGAATAGTGAGTGCACTTCTAGGGTATAATACAGGATGTAACTCAGGATCAGTAATGCAATGTATGTACGCAGTGTCTGCACCAGCAGAATAGTAAGTGCAGCTCTGGAGTATAATACAGGATGTAACTCAGGATCAGTAATGTAATGTAGGTACACAGTGACTGCACCAGCAGAAAAGTGAGTGCAGCTCTGGGGTATAATACAGGATGTAACTCAGGATCATTAATGTAATGTATGTACACAGTGACTGCACCAGCAGAATAGTGAGTGCAACTCTGGAGTATAATACAGGATGTAGCTCAGGATTAGTAATGTATGTACACAGTGACTGCACCAGCAGAATAGTGAGTACAGCTCTGGAGTATAATACAGGATGTAACTCAGGATCAGTAATGTAATGTATGTGCACAGTGACTGTACCAGCAGAATAGTGAGTGCAGCTCTGGAGTATAATACAGGATGTAACTCAGGATCAGCAATGTATGTACACAGTGACTGCACCAGCAGAATAGTGAGTACAGCTCTGGAGTATAATACAGGATGTAACTCAGGATCAGCTTAGAGATGTAACTTGAACAGCTTAGAGATGCCCTTAATCTGGTAGACTGGGACAATATCCTCAGAAATGAGAATACAGATAATAAATGGGAAATGTTTAAGAACATCCTAAATAGGCAGTGTAAGCGGTTTATACCTTGTGGGAATAAAAGGACTAGAAATAGGAAAAACCCAATGTGGCTAAACAAAGAAGTAAGACAGGCAATTAACAGTAAAAAGAAAGCATTTGCACTACTAAAGCAGGATGGCACCATTGAAGCTCTAAAAAACTATAGGGAGAAAAATACTTTATCTAAAAAACTAATTAAAGCTGCCAAAAAGGAAACAGAGAAGCACATTGCTAAGGAGAGTAAAACTAATCCCAAACTGTTCTTCAACTATATCAATAGTAAAAGAATAAAAACTGAAAATGTAGGCCCCTTAAAAAATAGTGAGGAAAGAATGGTTGTAGATGACGAGGAAAAAGCTAACATATTAAACACCTTCTTCTCCACGGTATTCACGGTGGAAAATGAAATGCTAGGTGAAATCCCAAGAAACAATGAAAACCCTATATTAAGGGTCACCAATCTAACCCAAGAAGAGGTGCGAAACCGGCTAAATAAGATTAAAATAGATAAATCTCCGGGTCCGGATGGCATACACCCACGAGTACTAAGAGAACTAAGTAATGTAATAGATAAACCATTATTTCTTATTTTTAGTGACTCTATAGCGACAGGGTCTGTTCCGCAGGACTGGCGCATAGCAAATGTGGTGCCAATATTCAAAAAGGGCTCTAAAAGTGAACCTGGAAATTATAGGCCAGTAAGTCTAACCTCTATTGTTGGTAAAATATTTGAAGGGTTTCTGAGGGATGTTATTCTGGATTATCTCAATGAGAATAACTGTTTAACTCCATATCAGCATGGGTTTATGAGAAATCGCTCCTGTCAAACCAATCTAATCAGTTTTTATGAAGAGGTAAGCTATAGACTGGACCACGGTGAGTCATTGGACGTGGTATATCTCGATTTTTCCAAAGCGTTTGATACCGTGCCGCACAAGAGGTTGGTACACAAAATGAGAATGCTTGGTCTGGGGGAAAATGTGTGTAAATGGGTTAGTAACTGGCTTAGTGATAGAAAGCAGAGGGTGGTTATAAATGGTATAGTCTCTAACTGGGTCGCTGTGACCAGTGGGGTACCGCAGGGGTCAGTATTGGGACCTGTTCTCTTCAACATATTCATTAATGATCTGGTAGAAGGTTTACACAGTAAAATATCGATATTTGCAGATGATACAAAACTATGTAAAGCAGTTAATACAAGAGAAGATAGTATTCTGCTACAGATGGATCTGGATAAGTTGGAAACTTGGGCTGAAAGGTGGCAGATGAGGTTTAACAATGATAAATGTAAGGTTATACACATGGGAAGAGGGAATCAATATCACCATTACACACTGAACGGGAAACAACTGGGTAAATCTGACAGGGAGAAGGACTTGGGGATCCTAGTTAATGATAAACTTACCTGGAGCAGCCAGTGCCAGGCAGCAGCTGCCAAGGCAAACAGGATCATGGGGTGCATTAAAAGAGGTCTGGATACACATGATGAGAGCATTATACTGCCTCTGTACAAATCCCTAGTTAGACCGCACATGGAGTACTGTGTCCAGTTTTGGGCACCGGTGCTCAGGAAGGATATAATGGAACTAGAGAGAGTACAAAGGAGGGCAACAAAATTAATAAAGGGGATGGGAGAACTACAATACCCAGATAGATTAGCGAAATTAGGATTATTTAGTCTAGAAAAAAGACGACTGAGGGGCGATCTAATAACCATGTATAAGTATATAAGGGGACAATACAAATATCTCGCTGAGGATCTGTTTATACCAAGGAAGGTGACGGGCACAAGGGGGCATTCTTTGCGTCTGGAGGAGAGAAGGTTTTTCCACCAACATAGAAGAGGATTCTTTACTGTTAGGGCAGTGAGAATCTGGAATTGCTTGCCTGAGGAGGTGGTGATGGCGAACTCAGTCGAGGGGTTCAAGAGAGGCCTGGATGTCTTCCTGGAGCAGAACAATATTGTATCATACAATTATTAGGTTCTGTAGAAGGACGTAGATCTGGGTATTTATTATGATGGAATATAGGCTGAACTGGATGGACAAATGTCTTTTTTCGGCCTTACTAACTATGTTACTATGTTACTATGTTAGGATCAGTAATGTAATGTATGTACACAGTGACTGCACCAGCAGAATAGTGAGTGCAGCTCTGGAGTATAATACAGGATGTAACTCAGGATCAGTAATGTAATGTATGTACACAGTGACTGCACCAGCAGAATAGTGAGTGCAGCTCTGAGGTATAATACAGGATGTAACTCAAGATCAGTAATGTGTGTACACAGTGACTGCACCAGCAGAATAGTGCAGCTCTGGAGTATAATACAGGATGTAACTCAAGATCAGTAATGCAATGTATGTACACAGTGACTGCACCAGCAGAATAGTGAGTGCAGCTCTGGGGTATAATACAGGATGTAACTCAGGATCAGTAATGTAATGTATGTACACAGTGACTGCACCAGCAGAATAGTGAGTGCAGCTCTGGGGTATAATACAGGATGTAACTCAGGATCAGTAATACAATGTATGTACACAGTGACTGCACCAGCAGAATAGTGAGTGCAGCTCTGGGGTATAATACAGGATGTAACTCAGGATCATTAATGTAATGTATGTGCACAGTGACTGCACCAGCAGAATAGTGAGTGCAACTCTGGAGTATAATACAGGATGTAACTCAGGATTAGTAATGTATGTACACAGTGACTGCACCAGCAGAATAGTGAGTACAGCTCTGGAGTATAATACAGGATGTAACTCAGGATCAGTAATGTAATGTATGTGCACAGTGACTGCACCAGCAGAATAGTGAGTGCAGCTCTGGAGTATAATACAGGATGTAACTCAGGATCAGCAATGTATGTACACAGTGACTGCACCAGCAGAATAGTGAGTACAGCTCTGGAGTATAATACAGGATGTATCTCAGGATCAGTAATGTAATGTACGTGCACAGTGACTGCACCAGCAGAAAAGTGAGTGCAGCTCTGGGGTATAATACAGGATGTAACTCAGGATCAGTAATGTAATGTATGTACACAGTGACTGCACCAGGAGAATAGTGAGAGCAGCCCTGGGGTATAATACAGGATGTAACTCAGGATCAGTAATGTAATATATGTACACAGTGACTGCACCAGCAGAATAGTGAGTGCAGCTCTGGAGTATAATACAGGATGTAACTCAGGATCAGTAATGCAATGTATGTACACAGTGACTGCACCAGCAGAATAGTGAGTGCAGCTCTGGAGTATAATACAGGAGGTAACTCAGGATCAGTAATGTAATGTATGTACACAGTGACTGCACAAGCAGAATAGTGAGTGCAGCTCTGGAGTATAATACAGGATGTAACTCAGGATCAGTAATGTAATGTACAGAGTGACTGCACCAGGAGGATAGTGAGAGCAGCTCTGGGGTATAATACAGGATGTAACTCAGGATCAGTAATGTAATATATGTACACAGTGACTGCACCAGCAGAATAGTGAGTGCAGCTCTGGAGTATAATACAGGAGGTAACTCAGGATCAGTAATGTAATGTATGTGCACAGGGACTGCACCAGCAGAATAGTGAGTGCAGCTCTGGAGTATAATACAGGAGGTAACTCAGGATCAGTAATGTAATGTATGTACACAGTGACTGCACCAGCAGAATAGTAAGTGCAGCTCTGGAGTATAATACAGGATGTATCTAAGTATCAGTAATGTAATGTATGTACACAGTGACTCCACCAGCAGAATAGTGAGTGCACTTCTAGGGTATAATACAGGATGTAACTCAGGATCAGTAATGCAATGTATGTACGCAGTGTCTGCACCAGCAGAATAGTAAGTGCAGCTCTGGAGTATAATACAGGATGTAACTCAGGATCAGTAATGTAATGTAGGTACACAGTGACTGCACCAGCAGAATAGTGAGTGCAGCTCTGGAGTATAATTCAGTATGTAACTCAGGATCAGTAATGCAATGTATGTACACAGTGACTGCACCAGCAGAATAGTAAGTGCAGCTCTGGAGTATAATACAGGATGTAACTCAGGTTCAGTAATGTAATGTATGTGCACAGTGACTGCACCAGCAGAATAGTGAGTGCAGCTCTGGAGTATAATACAGGATGTAACTCAGGATCAGCAATGTATGTACACAGTGACTGCACCAGCAGAATAGTGGGTGCAGCTCTGGGGTATAATGCAGGATGTAACTCAGGATCAGTAATGTAATGTATGTGCACAGTGACTGCACCAGCAGAATAGTGAATGCAGCTCTGGAGTATAATGCAGGATGTAACTCAGGATCAGCAATGTATGTACACAGTGACTGCACCAGCAGAATAGTGAGTACAGCTCTGGAGTATAATACAGGATGTAACTCAGGATCAGTAATGTAATGTATGTACACAGTGACTGCACCAGCAGAATAGTGAGTGCAGCTCTGGGGTATAATGCAGGATGTAACTCAGGATCAGTAATGTAATGTATGTGCACAGTGACTGCACCAGCAGAAAAGTGAGTGTAGCTCTGGGGTATAATACAGGATGTAACTCAGGATCAGTAATGTAATATATGTACACAGTGACTGCACCAGCAGAATAGTGAGTGCAGCTCTGGAGTATAATACAGGAGGTAGCTCAGGATCAGTAATGTAATGTATGTGCACAGGGACTGCACCAGCAGAATAGTGAGTGCAGCTCTGGAGTATAATACAGGAGGTAACTCAGGATCAGTAATGTAATGTATGTACACAGTGACTGCACCAGCAGAATAGTAAGTGCAGCTCTGGAGTATAATACAGGATGTATCTAAGTATCAGTAATGTAATGTATGTACACAGTGACTGCACCAGCAGAATAGTGAGTGCAGCTCTGGAGTATAATACAGGATGTAACTCAGGATCAGTAATGTAATGTATGTGCACAGTGACTGCACCAGCAGAATAGTGAGTGCAGCTCTGGAGTATAATACAGGATGTAACTCAGGATCAGTAATGTAATGTATGTACACAGTGACTGCACCAGCAGAATAATGTAATCTGTAAATTGGCTTTTGGAGATGATTTTTCGCTTTCGTGCTGTGAGTGTATGATCTCTACGTCAGGTGTTGATGTCCTTTGTGATCCTCCATGTGTTATCTGGATTTTAGGAGCTTCCAGTGAGTGACATTCGTACTCGTCATGTAGCAGATCACAATGGCAGCTCCGGCTCTCTAATGACGATGTACTTGTGCTCACATCATAGACGCTTATATTACATTGTGACCTTTTCTTGTCTGAAAGTCACTGTCACTTTACAGTAAATCAGCGGTGAAGAAGACCGGCAGAAAATCTAGAAAATCCCTAAAGTGGGATTATAGGTTTCCAAAGAAATCGGTGCAAAAATAAAACACTTTTCCGCACGTTGAATCTGTATTGACTATTGGGATGATGAGTAACAGATCACGGATAATTGAATCTTTCCGTGTCACTGTCATCGATCGGTCGCCGGCACCTGGACTTCTATTCTAGACTTCGCCTCTGGAGATGACATTTCCTGTGGAATAAAAATATCTCCTGCGCCGGCGTTATCAGTGTTCACGGATCCCTGACCGAGGCAGCGGAGTGTTCGGGAGAATATTCCATCCTGCTGTGAGGACACATTACAGAAATTCTTACTTGGCAGTTTAAAATAATTTTTACCTTTAAAGGGGACCTGTCAACTTACAATAAATTGTATAATTTTGTTACCTGGTGTAAATGCCGCTGTTCTCCTGAATCCGGCGATGTTCTTCTTTTATTTCTGCTTCTCTCTGTTCCTGAGATATGGGCCTCTCTTCCCTGCATATGAATCTAGTCTTGTAAGCCAAGTGGGTGTGGTCTTCAACTCTTATTTAGAGGCATTTTCTTTAGGACTACTGTCATTTGCATGAATAGACGATAATTATTTACATGTAAGAGGAGGCCATGTCCCAAGAATGGAGATAAACTGCGCCAGATGCAGGAGAACAGCGGCTGCTGAGATATTACTCCACACTGTGCCATAGATACCGAGGGGGTAGAGGGGGCGACAACACCAGGCCCCGCGCTCAGAGGAGCCCACCCACAGCTGCCACTATCTGAACATGTAGCGGCACGCCGAGTTCACCAATGAAATTAGCCGGTATGGTGGGGCAGGGAGGCCATGACTCTCAGCACCACCGCTCTCCGTTCTGTAGACCAGAGATCACTTTATTCCTGCGGTTTACAGAACAAAAGGTTGATACAGGAACAGAATCGCTTCCATACCCACAGGAAGTCATCGCACCACGCTGGGATACCCGATGTGTGCACCCACGTCCTGCAGGAGGACTTCTCAGGATTCTGGATTAGGTGACTATATCGTTTTTATTTTAACTAAAAAGTGTATTGGGACTGTGAGAGCATCAAAAAGTATAGGGGTCCATCCTACATTGTAGTAACTGCTGAGGGGGGACCTCATAGAGTTTGGGGTCTCTATAAAGTCTAGGAACAATTCTACAGTGTGGGAGCTAATATGGGGGCCATAATACAGTTTGTGGGCTACTTTGGTAGGCCCTCATTCAGTATGGAGACTCTCAAAGTGTGGGGACCATTATACATTGTGGGGGAATGCCAATGGCTCAGGGGACATTACCATATGTTAAAAAGAAAAAAAAAAAAGAGCATGAACCGCACATCCCAAAATCATACGTTGATCCAAAGCCGCTAGGCAAAAATTAATATAACTGAATATGAGGTTTTCAGCTTAACATTCTGATCAGACTGTATGAAGCCCACTGCCCCTTCACGGCAAACCTCGTAGTGGGTCCTATCGCCCTAGCGGAGCGGAGCCGTGCGGCGCCCACCGCCACAGCGGCCATGCACCGGCAGGCCGGACGGCCTGTTGCCCCACAGCACCCATGCTGCAAGACTGAGTCCCCGAGACTCCAGACCGCGCCGCCCCACCAGCACAAAGCCACAGCAACAATGGCCGCCACACAGCACCAACACCAAAATGAAAGGAGCACTTAAACTCACCTTCCTACAGCTCTTCAGTGAGAGCCAAAATGGGCTAGACCCCTTACTTTGCAGTCTCCTGCTAATTAAAATCACCTGAGCCAAATGGGAGGAGTGCTGGTCCAAGAAGACTAGAACATGCTTTGCTAAAAAGAAAAAAAAAAGCAGTGGGCTTCATACAGTCTGATCAGAATGTTAAACTGAAAACCTCATATTCAGTTATATTAATTTTTGCCTAGCGGCTTTAGATCAACGTATGATTTTCGGATGTGCGGTTCATGCTCTTTTTTTTTTTTTTCTTTTTTTGCATTACCATATGTTAAATAGGCACTTGCATTATTACTTTCTAGGGGCAAAATGTAAACAGAGCATTACTAATAACTTCTATAATACTGCTCCCTGTGTACAAGAATATAACTACTATAATACTGCTCCTATGTACAAGAATCTAACTACTATAATACTGCTCCTATGTACAAGAATATAAGTACTATAATACTGCCCCTATGTACAAGAATATAACTACTATAATACTGCTCCTATGTACAAGAATATAACTACTATAATACTGCTCCTATGTACAAGAATATAACTACTATAATACTGCCCCTATGTACAAGAATATAACTACTATAATACTGCCCCTATGTACAAGAATATAACTACTATAATACTGCTCCTATGTACAAGAATATAACTACTATAATACTGCTCCTATGTACAAGAATATAACTACTATAATACTGCTCCTATGTACAAGAATATAACTACTATAATACTGCTCCTATGTACAAGAATATAACTACTATAATACTGCCCCTATGTACAAGAATATAACTACTATAATACTGCTCCTATGTACAAGAATATAACTACTATAATACTGCTCCTATGTACAAGAATATAACTACTATAATACTGCCCCCTGTGTACAAGAATATAACTACTGTAATACTGCTCCTATGTACAAGAATATATCTATAATACTGCCCCTATGTACAAGAATATAACTACTATAATACTGCTCCTATGTACAAGAATATAACTACTATAATACTGCTCCTATATACAAGAATATAACTACTATAATACTGCTCCTATGTACAACAATATAACTATAATACTGCTCCCTGTGTACAAGAATATAACTACTATAATACTGCTCCTATGTACAAGAATATAACTACTATAATACTGCTCCTATGTACAAGAATAAAACTACTATAATACTGCTCCTATGTACAAGAATATAAGTACTATAATACTGCCCCTATGTACAAGAATATAACTACTATAATACTGCTCCTATGTACAAGAATATAACTACTATAATACTGCTCCTATGTACAAGAATATAACTACTATAATACTGCCCCCTGTGTACAAGAATATAACTACTGTAATACTGCTCCTATGTACAAGAATATATCTATAATACTGCCCCTATGTACAAGAATATAACTACTATAATACTGCTCCTATGTACAAGAATATAACTACTATAATACTGCTCCTATATACAAGAATATAACTACTATAATACTGCTCCTATGAACAAGAATATAACTATAATACTGCTCCCTGTGTACAAGAATATAACTACTATAATACTGCTCCTATGTACAAGAATATAACTACTATAATACCGCCCCTATGTACAAGAATATAACTACTATAATACCGCTCCTATATACAAGAATATAACTACTATAATACCGCCCCTATGTACAAGAATATAACTACTATAATACTGCTCCTATGTACAAGAATATAACTACTATAATACTGCTCCCTGTGTACAAGAATATAACTACTATAATACTGCTCCCTGTGTACAAGAATATAACTACTATAATACTGCTCCTATGTACAAGAATATAACTACTGTAATACTGCTCCTATGTACAAGAATATAACTATAATACTGCTCCCTGTGTACAAGAATATAACTACTATAATACTGCTCCTATGTACAAGAATATAACTACTATAATACCGCCCCTATGTACAAGAATATAACTACTATAATACCGCTCCTATATACAAGAATATAACTACTATAATACCACCCCTATGTACAAGAATATAACTACTATAATACCGCCCCTATGTACAAGAATATAACTACTATAATACTGCTCCTATGTACAAGAATATAACTACTATAATACTGCTCCTATGTACAAGAATATAAGTACTATAATACTGCCCCTATGTACAAGAATATAACTACTATAATACTGCTCCTATGTACAAGAATATAACTACTATAATACTGCTCCTATGTACATGGATTTAAATACTATAATACTGCCCCCTGTGTACAAGAATATAACTACTGTAATACTGCTCCTATGTACAAGAATATATCTATAATACTGCCCCTATGTACAAGAATATAACTACTATAATACTGCTCCTATGTACAAGAATATAACTATAATACTGCTCCCTGTGTACAAGAATATAACTACTATAATACTGCTCCTATGTACAAGAATATAACTACTATAATACCGCCCCTATGTACAAGAATATAACTACTATAATACCGCTCCTATATACAAGAATATAACTACTATAATACCGCCCCTATGTACAAGAATATAACTACTATAATACTGCTCCTATGTACAAGAATATAACTACTATAATACTGCTCCCTGTGTACAAGAATATAACTACTATAATACTGCTCCCTGTGTACAAGAATATAACTACTATAATACTGCTCCTATGTACAAGAATATAACTACTGTAATACTGCTCCTATGTACAAGAATATAACTATAATACTGCTCCCTGTGTACAAGAATATAACTACTATAATACTGCTCCTATGTAAAAGAATATAACTACTATAATACTGCCCCTATGTACAAGAATATAACTACTATAATACTGCCCCCTATGTACAAGAATATAACTACTATAATACTGCCCCTATGTACCAGAATATAACTACTATAATACTGCCCCTATGTACAAGAATATAACTACTATAATACTGCTCCTATGTACTAGAATATAACTACTACTAGATGGTGGCCCGATTCTAACACATCAGGTATTCTAGAACATGTATCTATGTATGTATATAGCAGCCACATAGTATATAGCACAGGCCACATAGTATATAGCAGACAAATACTACGTGGCCTGTGCTATATACTATGTTACTGCTATATACATACATATTGTAGAATACCCGATGCGTTAATACAGGCCACGCAATATATAGCACAGCCCAAATAGTATATAACACAGCCCATGCAGTATATAGCAGCCACGCAACAGGCGACGTAGTATATTGCACAGCCCACGCAGTATATGCAGTATATAGCAGCCACGCAACAGGCGACGTAGTATATTGCACAGCCCACGCAGTATATGCAGCGCCCCAGAGACCTGGTCGTTGCAGTATGACACTCTGCCGCTAAGGGGAGTGAGGGTACGTCTGATGACACTAAGGAGTTCTCCTGACCAGGTATCACCAGAACACTTTACACTTCACACTCCGGCCACTAGGGGGAGAAAAAGGCTTTATTTATTGGGCCCCTCCTCACACTGGTAAAACTAGGGGCTGGGGAGGAAGTTAGTCAGAAGCTGACTGGGTTGGAACCAGGCAACATCCCGTGGCAGGGGGTGTTGCAGGGAGAAGGCACAGGGGGGCCCCTGTCGGGCGTGGGAACCTGGCAGGTGCCTAGTGAACAGAACAGAACGTAACGTAACCGCGCCTGCACACCCTGCGGCGGTGTCCTAAGAAAGAGACAAGAGGGGAAGAATATTGTGGAACAGTGTAAACGAGATCAGCACAAAGGAGAGCCAGTAAGAGTCGTGCCGAGAGAGGAAGGCAACATCTTACTGAGGCGCGTAGTCGGTGGCCGGATCACCGTAGGAGTAACTGACTTCAGGCCTTACTTCAAACTCCGCTGGACAGCTAGTCATAGGTTGGCTGTCTACCTTACTACACCTACGAAGACATAGGGGGCAACATTGGGAGAGGGGCGTCTCTAGGGTCCCGGAAGACCTCCAAGCCTTCCCGTCAAACGGGTGGCGTCCTAGCCATAACATACCTGGGGGACGTTAGAAACTAGTAACATCTGGAACCAAAGAACGAGAGAGAGAGAGAGAGAAAGCTGTAGAGAACGAACGAACAAGAACAGCAGTTGTGAGGACTATTCCGAATGCTCAGCAGGGTAGGACTACAAAACACAGGCGCTAGTGGTAGACAACGATTTCCATCTGTGAAGGAAACTCTGGATGTGCCCATCGGACCGGCCGGTCTCAGACAGCCCTGCTAAACGTACTCTGGATTGAGGATCTTGAAGCCTTCAGTAAAGAGGTGAAGAGACTGCAACCTTGTGTCCTCGTTATTGACTGCACCTCACACCATTACCATCTACCTTACTGGGAAGCCCTGGGGACATACTTCACCTGTGGGAAGGTATACCATCCAGCTGCCATTCCATCACCCCAGCGGACCCCACAGCAGCGTCGGTCACCCTGACCGAACACCACAGGTGGCGTCACGAACCCCCGACAGACTGCTTTACTGCTTCCATTGGACGCCCCTTAGCAGGGTCGCGGACCGGGTCTAGCCACCGTGACAGTCTCAGAACCGAACCCGAGAGGCCCGGTACCGAAACGCGTGGCCCTGTGTCTGGGGGCGATTCAACTATCACACAGCCCACACAGTATATAGCAGCCACGTAGAATATAACTGTATACAACAGTGGCCACGTAATATATAGCACAGCCCACGCAGTATATAACACTGCCTATGTAGTATACAGCACAGAGCCACGCGGTATCCAACACAGTCCACGCAGTATTTTGCAGTGTGGGTACCATATCCCTGTTAAAAAAAAATAATTAAAATAAATTACTCACCCCTGGGATCCACCGAAGCTCCGGCGACACGCGCGCGGCTGCCGCCATTTTCCGTTCCCAGGATGCATTGTGAAATTACCCAGATGACTTAACGGTCTCGCTAACGGGAGATGGCGGCCGGCGTGAGCGGCTCGGCGGACTACGGAGGATGAGAATAGCAGGTTTTTTGTTTATTTTTAACATTACATTTTTTTTACTATTGCTGCCGCATAGGCAGCATTAATAGTAAGAAGTTGGGGACACACAGGGTTAATAGCAGCGGTTACGGAGGGTGTTACCTGCGGCATGACGTGGTCCGTTACCGCTGGCATTAACCCTGTTTGAGCGGTGACTGGAGGGGAGTATGCGGACGCCGGGCACTGACTGCGGGGAGGAAGGAGCGGCCATTTTCTTTCAGACTGTGCCCGTCGCTGATTGGTTATGGCTGTTTTGCCAATATAACTACTAAAATATTGCTCCTTATGTAATATAATGGGCCCATGAATTGATATGTATTATAATATATAACCTAAAATAAATTTAGCATTTTTCCGTGTTCTGCAGGGTCACAGATCACCGGATCCCTCTGACACATGTGGAGAAGATGTGGGATCTGCAGCCATTATTCACAGGAGGATTACGTCTCTATCCTGGAAGTCCTGAGATCAGAAAGAAACAGAACAGGCGTCTATTGTTTCTGGCACAATGGTTTGGATTCTTTGCACTGGATACATATGTATCAGGAGACCGATGAGTAATGAACGGCAGCTAAATTAAGGCAAAACCACACCGAAAACAAAAGATGAAAAGCGAAAACACAACTGGCAACATTCACAAGTCAGAGATATTGTGGCTGAGAATGGTGGCGGCACTGATTTGTCCATCCAATATCACAAAGGATAACATTGTATGGTATAATTCTGTTTTTACGTTGCTTGGGGGAGGGGGGGGGGGGGGGGTAGGGGCGGGCAACTTATATGGAGAAGTTATTATATAGCTGCCAATTAATGTTAGAGTCCAATTTTTTCCTAAAGAAATGCAGCAAATATTGTGCAGTACCAGGTTGAAAAGGCTGATAGGGGTCATGTTAGATCCTTGGGTTAGGGGAGCCCCTGATTGAAGTGTGTGTGTGTGTGTGGGGGGGGGGGGTTGTGGAACAATTTATTTTCTCTGTGCCTGGGTGTATTTTATGCTAAGGCCCGATGCAGTCTAGAACTTGGCCCTCTTGCCATGATCCTCTTATTATAGTGTTTTCTTTAGCGGCTGAGTCTCTTGCGTTGCTTCCCTCAGGTACCAGTGTCCGGTCGCTGCCTCTGCTCCTCAGCAATAGAGCTCCCTTGCAAAATAAATGCATGTTCCTGCTAAACCCTTAGGCGGTGGCACAGGTCACGTGGCCAATGATCGCCCTATGGAGGGACTACATCAGTGTAATATAGGGGAGGGTTGTGTTATGCCCAGAGCACTGCAACATGCAATCAGACTATTTTCATGACTAGCTTTTCACAGCATCGTGCAGGTCACCATGTTGACATATACAAGGCATCATTGTAGCTACAGCGAAGTGTGATTTTTGACCAAATTGGACATCTAGCCTTAATTGCACTTTTGCTTCTTGTTTTATTAGTTAACCCCTTCATGACCCAGCCTATTTTGACCTTAATGACCTGGCCGTTTTTTGCAATTCTGACCACTGTCCCTTTATGAGGTAATAACTCAGGAACGCTTCAACGGATCCTAGCGGTTCTGAGATTGTTTTTTCGTGACATATTGGGCTTCATGTTAGTGGTAAATTTAGGTAAATAAATTCTGCGTTTATTTGTGATAAAAACGGAAATTTGGCGAAAATTTTTAAAATTTCACAATTTTCACATTTTGAATTTTTATTCTGTTAAACCAGAGAGTTATGTGACACAAAATAGTTAATAAATAAAATTTCCCACATGTCTACTTTACATCAGCACAATTTTGGAAACAAAATTTTTTTTTGCTAGGAAGTTATAAGGGTTAAAATTTGACCAGCGATTTCTCATTTTTACAATGAAATTTACAAAACCATTTTTTTTAGGGACCACCTCACATTTGAAGTCAGTTTGAGGGGTCTATATGGCTGAAAATACCCAAAAGTGACACCATTCTAAAAACTGCACCCCTCAAGGTGCACAAAACCACATTCCAGAAGTTTATTAACCCTTCATGTGCTTCACAGCAGCAGAAGCAACATGGAAGGAAAAAATTAACATTTAACTTTTTAGTCACAAAAATGATCTTTTAGCAACAATTTTTTTTATTTTCTCAATGGTAAAAGGAGAAACTGAACCACGAAAGTTGTTGTCCAATTTATCCTGAGTACGCCGATACCTCATATGTGGGGGTAAACCACTGTTTGGGCGCACGGCAGGGCTTGGAAGGGAAGGAGCGCCATTTGACTTTTTGGATGAAAAATTGGCTGCACTCTTTAGCGGACACCATGTCGTGTTTGGAGAGCCCCCGTGTGCCTAAAAATTGGAGCTCCCCCACAATTGACCCCATTTTAGAAACTAGACCCCCCAATGAACTTATCTAGATGCATAGTGAGCACTTTAAACTCTCAGGTGCTTCACAAATTGATCCGTAAAAATGAAAAAGTACTTTTTTTTCACAAAACATTTCTTTTCGCCTCAATTTTTTCCTTTTCACATGGGCAATAGGATAAAATGGATCATAAAATTTGTTGGGCAATTTCTCCCGAGTACGTCGATACCTCCCATGTGGGGGTAAACCACTGTTTGGGCACACGGCAGGGCTCGGAAGGGAAGGCGCGCCATTTGACTTTTTGAATGGAAAATTAGCTCCAATTGTTAGTGGACACCATGTCGCGTTTGGAGAGCCCCTGTGTGCCTAAACATTGGAGCTCCCCCACAAGTGACCCCATTTTGGAAACTAGACCCCCCAAGGAACTTGTCTAGATGCATATTGAGCACTTTAAACCCCCAGGTGCTTCACAGAAGTTTATAAGGCAGAGCCTATTTTTCCAAGGGTAATAGGAGAAATTGGACCCCAAATGTTGTTGTCCAGTTTGTCCCGAGTACGAAGATAACCCATATGTGGGGGTAAACCACTGTTTGGGCGCACGGCAGGGCTCAGAAGGGAAGGAGCGCCATTTGGCTTTTTAAATGGAAAATTAGCTCCAATCATTAGCAGACACCATGTCGCGTTTGGAGAGCCCCTGTGTGCCTAAACATTGGAGATCCCCCACAAATGACCCCATTTTGGAAACTAGACCCCCAAAGGAACTAATCTAGATGTTTGGTGAGCACTTTGAACCCCCAAGTGCTTCACAGAAGTTTATAACGCAGAACCATGAAAATAAAAATTTTTTTTCTCAAAAATGATTTTTTAGCCCACAATTTTTTATTTTCCCAAGGGTAACAGGAGAAATTTGACCCCAAAAGTTGTTGTCCAGTTTCTCCTGAGTACGCTGATACCCCATATGTGGGGGTAAACCACTGTTTGGGCACATGTCGGGGTTTGGAAGGGAAGTAGTGATGTTTTGAAATGCAGACTTTGATGGAATGCTCTGCGGGCGTCACGTTGCGTTTGCAGAGCCCCTGATGTGGCTAAACAGTAGAAACCCCCCACAAGTGACCCCATTTTGGAAACTAGACCCCCAAAGGAACTTATCTAGATGTGTGGTGAGCACTTTGAACCCCCAAGTGCTTCACAGAAGTTTATAACGCAGAGCAGTGAAAATAATAAATACGTTTTCTTTCCTCAAAAATAATTTAGCCCAGAATTTTTTAATTTTCCCAAGGGTAACAGGAGAAATTTGACCCCAATAGTTGTTGTCCAGTTTCTTCTGAGTACGGTGATACTCGATGTATGGGGGTAAACTACCGTTTGGGCACATGCCGGGGCTCGGAAGTGAGGGAGCACCATTTGACTTTTTGAATACAAGATTGGCTGGAATCAATGGTGGCGCCATGTTGCGTTTGGAGACCCCTGATGTGCCTAAACAGTGGAAACCCCTCAATTCTACCTCCAACACTAACCCCCCCACACCCCTAACCCTAATCCCAGCTGTAGCCATAACCCTAATCACAACCCTAACCACAACCCTAATTTTAACCCTAACCCTAAGGCTATGTGCCCACGTTGCGGATTCGTGTGAGATTTTTCCGCACCATTTTTGAAAAATCTGTGGGTAAAAGGCACTGCGTTTTACCTGTGGATTTATCGCGGATTTCCAGTGTTTTTTGTGCGGATTTCACCTGCGGATTCCTATTGAGGAACAGGTGTAAAACGCTGCGGAATCCGCACAAAGAATTGACATGCTGCGGAAAATACAACGCAGCGTTTCCACGCTGTACTTTCCGCACCATGGGCACAGCGGATTTGGTTTTCCATAGATTTACTTGGTACTGTAAACGTGATGGAACACTGCTGCGAATCCGCAGCCAAATCCGCACCGTGTGCACATAGCCAAATTCTAAAGGTATAGTGGGGCAAAAAAGTATTTAGTCAGTCAGCAATAGTGCAAGTTCCACCACTTAAAAAGATGAGAGGCGTCTGTAATTTACATCATAGGTAGACCTCAACTATGGGAGACAAACTGAGAAAAAAAAATCCAGAAAATCACATTGTCTGTTTTTTTAACAATTTATTTGCATATTATGGTGGAAAAGCATTAAGCTACTTACTGGTAGCGGCATTTTTCGGAGGCCCATGACAGCACACGAGAGAGGGGATCCGCCCTTAAGGAACAGGAAACCTACAGATACAAAAGGGCGGCACCTCTCCCCATGCATCAGTTGTATTTCAGAGCCTGAGAGGACTGCCGCGGTTAGTGGTACACAAATATACATTATATACATTATATACATTTTGAAACAAAATAACCCATTATTGTGATAAGACACCATACGTGAGATTTACATATTACGCTATATACATATCAGGAAGTGCTACCCCCACGTGATTAGGGAGGGAACTAAGGGTGCTTTCATGGGCCTCCGAAAAATGCCGCTACCAGTAAGTAGCTTAATGCTTTATTCGGACTCCCATGACAGCACACGAGAGATTTACAGAGATGTAAGCTACCTTAGGGAGGGACTATAGATTGTAGCACCCTTAACCCAAAGGAAAGATCAGAGGAGGACCCCATATCCAACCGATAGTGTTTAAAGAAAGTGGAAGGGGATGACCATGTGGCCGCCTTACATATCTGCTCCACTGACACTCCAGATCTTTCCGCCCAGGATGACGCCATGGCCCGGGTGGAATGTGCCTTTAGATTCTGCGGAGCTGGCCCCCCACCTGCTGTATAAGCTAGAGAGATAGTTTCCCTAATCCATTTAGCCAGTAAATATTTTGATACTCTAAACCCTTTCCTTGGACCTTGGAAGGAAAGAAGCAGAGCCCCATCTTTCTTCCAATTATCAGTAGCTGAAATGCCGTCTGCTTCCTGCACTGACTGCTGGCCGCAAAGTGAAAGCACAGCACAGCGGTGAGTCATACAGCGGTGACTCACCGCTGTGGCTGTGCTCTGCTTTCACTTTACGGCCAGCAGTCAGTGCAGGAAGCAGACGGCAAGGGACAGACAGCTGAATGTAAGTATGTACTGTTTGTTTTTTACGCTGGTAACCAGGGTAAACATCGGGTTACTAAGCGCGGCCCTGCGCTTAGTTACCCGATGTTTACCCTGGTTACCGGGGACCTCGGGATCGTTGGTCGCTGGAGAGCGGTCTGTGTGACAGCTCTCCAGCGACCAAACAGCGACGCTGCAGCGATCCGGATCGTTGTCGGTATCGCTGCAGCATCGCTAAGTGTGACGGTACCTGAAGGACTACTCTGTCTGACAAGATTTCAGTGTATGGAGGAGCTCTGGAAAGCGCCTGTATATCCCCTATCCTGCGAGCTGAGGTTATGGCAATCAGGAAGGCTGTTTTGAGTGTCAACATTTTGATCGAGGCCTCCTGCAGAGGTTCAAAGGGGGGTTTAGTGAGAGAGGACAGAACTAAATTTAAATCCCATGGAACTGTTCTGTCTTTATGCAGTGGTGTAGATCTACTAACTGCCTTCATAAACCTCGCTATCCAGTAGTTATTAGCTATATTACAGGAAAACAGGGCACCCAAAGCTGAGACCTGTACTCTAAGGGTACTAGGAGAGAGTTTTAACTCGAACCCCTTTTGTAGGAACTCTAAGATTTGTTGTATTGGCACCCCGTCTTGGATATTAAATTTTGAACAAGTCAAGAACTTTCTCCAAGTCCTAGAGTAGATTCTCGTAGTTATTTGCTTTCTACTCTTTAGGAGTGTCTCTACTAAGTTTGGAGAGAAGCCTTTCCCCACTAATAGTGACCGTTCAAACTCCATGCCGTTAAATGGAGCGCCGCCACTTGTGGATGGGAGATCGGTCCCTGAGAAAGCAAGTTCGGGATCTCTGGCAGTACCCAGGGGACCGCAACGGACATTGTCTTGAGCCAGGCAAACCAGGTTCTTCTGGGCCAAAAGGGGGCGATAAGGATGACTTTCGCTCGATCCTCCCTGATTTTCCTCACCACCAGAGGTATCAGGTTCAGTCGTGGGAAAGCATAGGCCAGTGGAAAATCCCATTTTATCAGAAACGCGTCCACCGCCAGGGGATTCTCCCTGGGATTTAGGGAGCAAAAGAGTTTTACTTTTCTGTTGTTTCTGGTGGCGAATAGATCCACCACTGGTTGACCCCATCTGCGGACGATAAGTTTGAAAATGTCCTCGTTGAGAGACCATTCTCCCTGTTTTAACACATTTCGGCTGAGGAAATCTGCTGCCACATTTTCTTTTCCTTTGATGTGAAGAGCTGTCAAAGATAGAAAATTGAGCTCTGCCACCTGGAACAACCGACCCGTGATCTGCATTAAAGTTTCGGAACGAGTTCCCCCTTGCCGGTTTATGTAAGCGACCGCCACTCTGTTGTCCGACAGAATTCTGACGTGCTGGCCCTGCAGATATACGAGGAATTTTTTAACAGCCAATTCAACCGCCAACAACTCCCTTTGGTTTGATGAGAATGTTGTGAAGGGTTCCCACTGTCCCTGGACCACCATGTCCCCCATATAGGCTCCCCACCCTGAAGAGCTGGCATCTGTGGTTATCACGTGGGTGACATCTACCATCCAGGGAACCCCTGCTGATAGATTCCGTTTATCTAGCCACCACCTAAGGGAATTCAATGTTATCGGCCCCAACGTCAATTTTCCATTCAATGCGCCTCCTAAGGCTCTGTCATGGAACAGGACTTCTTTTTGTAGGGACCTGGTGTGGAACTGAGCCCACTTAACTGCTGGAATGCAAGATGTGAGTGACCCAAGTAGAGACATTGCTTGCCTAAGTGTCATGGAAGGTGTATTGATTGCTCTTAATACAAAACTCTGAATTTGGTCTATTTTCTCTATAGGGAGGAGACACTGCTGTGTCACTGAATTCAACATTAACCCTAGGAATTTTTGAACATTTAGGGGCTGTAATTTCGATTTTTCAAAGTTTATGATCCAACCCAACCGTTCTAGTTTGGTTCTAGCAATCTCCCATTGTGACAGACAATGATCTACCGAGTTACCTACAATGAGGAAATCGTCTAAGTAGGGGACTATAAGGATATTTGACTCTCTTAAATGCGCCATGACTTCCGCAATTATTTTAGTAAACACCCTAGGTGCCGAGGTGATCCCAAAGGGGAGCGCTCTGAATTGAAAATGTTGAATCCTACCCCCCATTAGTATCGCTACCCTCAGGTATCGTTGGAAATCAGCATGAATGGGTACATGATAGTAGGCATCTTTCAAATCCACTACTACCATGAAACAGTTGTTGAAAAGCATCTTTATTGCCGAATTAATGGACTCCATTTTGAAAGTATGTTTCACCAAAAACTTATTGAGACCCTTAAGATTTATAATGGTCCTGTAAGATTTATCAGGCTTCTGGATTAGGAACAGGGGAGAGTAAAACCCTTTCCCTGCCTGAGAATACGGCACTTCTACCAAAACATTTTTGGAGCAAAGAGTCCTCACTTCTTCTTCTAGGGCGAATTGTTCAGTGGGAGATGAGCGCCAGGGTGTTAAACTAAATTTGTCCTGTGGAATATGAACAAATTCCAGCTTGAGACCATGGGAAACTGTCTTTTATCCAAACGCTGTTTGTAATTTTCGACCACTCTGCCGAGAATTGCAATAGTCTCCCTCCCACTGGAATTGCCAGTCATTGGTCTTGTTTTTTATTTTCCGTCTGGTTACGGCGAAACATGAGACCTGTACCTCGTTTTCGCCTATCCTCCCATCTGGGACGATCTCTCCCTGGTGAAAAGGTGCGCTTTCCTCCCCGGTTGAACCTTCTTTTGTTGAAGGGACGACGGTATGGATTGAACAGGTTGGGAAACTTTTTCTTATCATCTCCTGCTTTCTCCAGGAGTTCATCCAGGGTAGGCCCAAACAAATACTCGCCTTTACAAGGGATAGCGCAGAGCTTTGTTTTTGCCTGCATATCCCCCGGCCAGCATTTCAGCCATAGGGCTCTCCTTGCAGCATTAGAAAGTCCTGCTGCTCTAGCTGCCAATTTTACGGAGTCAATTGAGGCGTCCGATAAAAAAGCCGCCCCCTCCTGGATTACAGGTAATGCTGCGAGTATGGACTCTCTAGAGGCCCCTTGTTTTAATTGGGTCTCTAAATGGTCTAGCCAGACCATCATTGACCTTGCCGTGCAGGTTGAAGCTACCGCAGGTCTTAAGGAGCCAGCTGCCATTTCCCAGGTCCCCTTTAGGAAGGTATCTACTTTCCTATCCAGGGGGTCTTTAAGCGTTCCCATATCCTCAAATGGGAGAGAAGATCGTTTCGCAACCTTGGCAATTGCTGCATCCAGCTTTGGTGCTTTCTCCCAGTTACCTACTGCTGGGTCATCAAAAGGGTACCGACGTTTTTGCGCAGGTGGTAAGGAGCCTTTTCTCTCCGGTTTTCTCCACTCCCTATTAATAAGATCCTGTATTTTCTCATTTAAAGGAAACACTCTGCGCTTTTTCTGCTCCAATCCACTGAACATCATTTGTTCTTTGGATAGTTGAGGCTTGGGTTCCGATGTTCCCATTGTGCCTCTGACCGCCTTTACCAATTTGTCTATTCTTTCTATGGGTAGGCAAAACCGAGCAGCGTCTTCTTCCGAAGAGGAGGATGATGCTGCTGAATCGTCCGATTCTTCAGACTTGTCCTTTTCCACAGATGAATCAGATGCCCACTCAGTTCTCTGCCTAGAACCTCCTGACTGTGAAAGGTTTTTAAAGGACTCCTTAACCTCCATTCTAATCATCTCTTTGAGACTGGCCGTAATAGAGGAGGATTCTTCGGCTACCTACGGGGATAAGTAAGGTAGACTAGAGTGTAAATCTACATGCTATACCCCCTCGCCTTCCAGAACCTCACCGTCTGCTGGATACAGGGGTCACATAGTTTTTTAGGGTGTGAGTCAGGCAAGGGAACCCCACAGATGGCACATTCCCTATGCTTCGCCTTACTGACGTTTTTCCTTCCCTGCATAAGACATATGAGGGGAGACTAGTCACTAAGTGAACTTTCTCGAAGATCACTTACCAGTGGCTGTTCACACCCAGAAATACCGAAGCACGAGGGGGATCCTTTTTGGCTGATCCTCCAGACCCCTGTCTGGAGGAGCTTCTGCGGCCCGAACCATCGCTCCTCTTTTCATGTTCCTTCTCCTTGGGTTTCTGGGATGCTTGTTCCAGCAGCACCACCTGCTGATCCTGATCTGAATCCATTTTTAGTAAATTGGAGCCAGAACCCGGGAACATGCCGCTGGAGCCGCCTTATAAAGCCCCTCCTTCGGTCAGCGCACCTTGCCCAGGTTGCTCGTTTAATTTTCCCGCCCTCCCGCAGCTGTGGGGGATCAATCGTCGCTCAGGAGGGATTGCGGCATGATCTCCGGTGGGCGCCGCCATCTTGGAGCCCCTGCGCATGCGCAGGAGCTCACCGACCCGGAAGTCGTCGCCGGCTCCGCCCCCCGACGTCACCACAGCTTACAGCGCTCCTGTCAGCGCTGCAGCCATCGTGGAACGCCGAGGCCGGCCAGCTACGTTCCGATCGGCGCCCCCTAGACGCTGCCGCGCCCCCCCTGCACAGAGAGACCCACAGCACACGGGAAGAGCGACTTACCATATGCTGGCCCCGGAGACCGGACACCCCCTGGCGACCGCTCCACGCTGTCTAGTCACCGCCGTGCCGCCCTGCCAGGGCCACCGTGACTACTTCAGGTACCCGCACCGGCCGAAGTGGGAGACCCCCTCGCCACCAGAATCGGTCCGGCCGGCCTGGACTCCTGTAGATTCTATAGGCATCCAGTCCCTTCAGGAACAGGAAACCAACTGATGCATGGGGAGAGGTGCCGCCCTTTTGTATCTGTAGGTTTCCTGTTCCTTAAGGGCGGATCCCCTCTCTCGTGTGCTGTCATGGGAGTCCGAATAAATAAGTATTTGGTCAGAAACAAACAATCAAGATTTCTGGCTCTCACAGACCTGTAACTTCTTCTTTAAGAGTCTCCTCTTTCCTCCACTCATTACCTGTAGTAATGGCACCTGTTTAAACTTGTTATCAGTATAAAAAGACACCTGTGCACACCCTCAAACAGTCTGACTCCAAACTCCACTATGGTGAAGACCAAAGAGCTGTCAAAGGACACCAGAAACAAAATTGTAGCCCTGCACCAGGCTGGGAAGACTGAATCTGCAATAGCCAACCAGCTTGGAGTGAAGAAATCAACAGTGGGAGCAATAATTAGAAAATGGAAGACATACAAGACCACTGATAATCTCCCTCGATCTGGGGCTCCACGCAAAATCCCACCCCGTGGGGTCAGAATGATCACAAGAACGGTGAGCAAAAATCCCAGAACCACGCGGGGGGACCTAGTGAATGAACTGCAGAGAGCTGGGACCAATGTAACAAGGCCTACCATAAGTAACACACTACGCCACCATGGACTCAGATCCTGCAGTGCCAGACGTGTCCCACTGCTTAAGCCAGTACATGTCCGGGCCCGTCTGAAGTTTGCTAGAGAGCATTTGGATGATCCAGAGGAGTTTTGGGAGAATGTCCTATGGTCTGATGAAACCAAACTGGAACTGTTTGGTAGAAACACAACTTGTCGTGTTTGGAGGAAAAAGAATACCGAGTTGCATCCATCAAACACCATACCTACTGTAAAGCATGGTGGTGGAAACATCATGCTTTGGGGCTGTTTCTCTGCAAAGGGGCCAGGACGACTGATCCGGGTACATGAAAGAATGAATGGGGCCATGTATCGTGAGATTTTGAGTGCAAACCTCCTTCCATCAGCAAGGGCATTGAAGATGAAACGTGGCTGGGTCTTTCAACATGACAATGATCCAAAGCACACCGCCAGGGCAACGAAGGACTGGCTTCGTAAGAAGCATTTCAAGGTCCTGGTGTGGCCTAGCCAGTCTCCAGATCTCAACCCTATAGAAAACCTTTGGAGGGAGTTGAAAGTCCGTGATGCCAAGCGAAAAGCCAAAAACATCACTGCTCTAGAGGAGATCTGCATGGAGGAATGGGCCAACATAACCGTGTGTGGCAACCTTGTGAAGACTTACAGAAAACGTTTGACCTCTGTCATTGCCAACAAAGGATATATTACAAAGTATTGAGATAAAATTTTGTTTCTGACCAAATACTTATTTTCCACCATAATATGCAAATAAAATGTTAAAAAAACAGACAATGTGATTTTCTGGATTTTTTTTTCTCAGTTTGTCTCCCATAGTTGAGGTCTACCTATGATGTAAATTACAGACGCCTCTCATCTTTTTAAGTGGTGGAACTTGCACTATTGCTGACTGACTAAATACTTTTTTGCCCCACTGTATGTGCACACACTGCAGAAAACGCTGCGAATCCGCAGCAGTTTCCCATGAGTTTACAGTTCAGTACAGCCATTTTGGAAGATGGCGGCACCCAGGAAAAAAGACGGACGGACCCTGGGAGGCTCGGTAAGTATGATGGGGTGCGGGGGGAGTGGACAGGAGGACGGGGGGGAGCGGACAGGAGGACGGGGGGGAGCGGACAGGAGGACGGGGGGGAGCGGACAACAGATCGGAGGGCTGGGGGGGCGATCGGTGGGGTGGGGGCACATCAGTGTTTCCAGCCATGGCCGATGATATTGCAGCATCGGCCATGGCTGGATTGTAATATTTCACCAATTTTTAAGGTGAAATATTACAAATCGCTCTGATTGGCAGTTTCACTTTCAACAGCCAATCAGAGCGATCGTAGCCACGGGAGGGGGGGTGAAGCCACCCCCCCTGGGCTAAAGTACAACTCCTCCTGTCCCTGCAGGCCGGGTGAAATTACAGTTAACCCTTTCACCAGGCCTGCAGGAGCCCAATCCGGCCATGACGCATATGCTGCGTCACAGGTCGGAATGGCACAGGTTTTCATGACGCATACGGTGCGTCAAAGGTCAGGAAGGGGTTAAAGCCTTCAGGTATTTGCATCATGTGAGAACTGATTGCTTTACAGCAGAGGTCTCCTTACCGGTCACTGTTGATCCTGGTATCTAAGGAGACTTTCTGCCAAGATTGGAGCCTTCTCTGATCCTTGACTCTACAGCAGGGTATCCGTCGCCTGTTATGGACGATACATACTGCTAATGTCTTATGACAAGTCCTTTTATGTTGCTTGCAAGAAAGGCGGTCAGAACATTTTATACCAAGAGCAACTTGTACATTGGCCCTGATGGCTTAGGTACCCCGGAGCTTGCATCCACTAGGATGTATCCCCCATTGTGTGGGATGAGCAGTGGTATTTAGACACTTTGCTATATCTGGTCTGGGGGGCCGTTAGCACTACAGTGATCATACCCATGAGTGATGGGCTATCAAGACCCCCAACTATTGCATGGCTGCAACATAAGCTGCTGGTCCAATATCCATGGCCAGCCTGACCTGCGGATATTCTCTAGTTTATGACAGGATAGGACCCTGAACAATATGATCATACATGCACTATTTATAGTCTGTTTCCATCCTAAGCTCATGGTCTGACACTGAAAACCTTACAACAAGCCATTCCCACCGGCCACATAAAAAGATGAAAGCTCAGACTGACCAGGAACGGGAAACCGTCCACATTCCTGAGCGCTGATACATCTCACAGGGTCTCGTTACAGAAAGTTTCCTTTACCAAGTAGGGGAAAGATCCCATAAGGACAAGTAATGGACAGAATACAGATCTCAGCAGTCAAGATTGATGGGATGACCTGAAGGGTTACCTCCAACTCCCAAATATGAGAATAGAGCAGCAGGGCACATCTCACCACCATTCCACTTAGTCCCTGTGGACGTACTGAGCACCTGTTCAGCTTTCTCCAAGAGCCTCAGACAAAATATAGCAATGGTCGAGCGCACGCACTGCTGAAAAAAAATTAAAAATAAAGGATTTGGTCCTGCCGATTATAGGGCCTAAGACATTGGGGCAGTGTTGGACTGGGTTGGCAAAGACCCACCAGAAACCGTGATTCTTGGCGCCCACTCTTCAACTACACGCAGAAATAACCTCACCCTGGTACACATTTACTTCTATGTAATATTAATTTGGCTAGCTTGTTTAATAATTAGATTATTCACTATTTAAATGTATAAAGTATAATAGCACTACTTATTAGCACTCCTTCATAGGAGCCTAACGGAGGATCCTCCTTTTCCCCTGCGCACCAGTTTGAGCCCGACTGGGGGAGATGCATCAAAACTGGTGGTGAAAAAAAAAAGCGAAGTTCATTGCAACCAACTTGAATTACTTCTATTGCGATAAGATTTTCATTTTTCACCAATAACTACAATTTGCAATAAAAAAATTGCAAAACTGAAGCCTTGATTAATTTTGCATAATCTATAGCACTTCAAGAAGCCACACTTTGTATCAAGAGGCAAAAGTGCTGCAAAGCCAGAGAGGGAAACTTAGTCACAGGACGCTTGCGCTTTTTCCACTGGAGGGAAGTTGCATTGCACCCACAATTTCACCACGAAATTGTTATTGTGAAGTACTGGGGCCAAACCTTCGATAAAGCAACTAGAACCAAAAAGTGCTACCAATCGCCTCCCAAGACCCTCAAAGTTTGTTTCGTGACTTTGCAAACCCACAAGCTGACAATCCCCGGCCGGTGACGGATTGCCGCTACTCTGCAGACACATACCACGTTCACAACAGAGTCAGTCTGCTTCATGTCAGACGGGTATAGAGAGGAAACTGTTTAGGCTGAAGAGCGGCACTCGCACAAATAAAACCGCCACATCGGCTGAGTTGGAAAGCAATTTGAAACTTTTTATTTACAACCGTCACAGTGACATAATAGTTTTGGAAAAAACAAAAGCTAGCATCTCCCTGAGCCTTAAAAAAATACAGAAATATATACTTATATATAACTATTATACAACAGGATTTACTCGAGTGCTTTTTGTTCGTGGACATTTGTAACAAATGGAAATATACAATACTCTCAAAGAGGAAAAACAGACAAATGCAAAGTAATTCCTTCCACAGGTTTTTTTTTTTCAGTAGGACTTGTAATGGATGCCAATAGAAATCGAGAGGTCTCCGTGGATTGTCACTACGTATCTACTGGAATGGCACCATTCTATGGTTTACCCATCTGCTGATGGTCAGTAACACTGGCGCCCATACCCAATACCCATTTGTGAACCATGACCTGGAGGAGCTTTTGGCTGACAAGACAACCACAGATATTTTAAACGTGCAACTTGCAAGATATACATACGAGACTCTTAATATTTGGACAGATTAGAACAGGAATTATTGCTGTATTGTCATTCGAAAATAGGAACGAGTCTACAAAGACGAAGCATCCAGTAACGTGTGATGGTGTAGGCAAGCTCTGCATAGCCACCAGCATATTACACTGAGGTATTTACTCAATTCAACGGATAGCAAAAGGCTTGAAGACCATCTGAATATCTGGTGAAGTCAAGGGCAATGATGGGTCTCAAAAAGGCATTGGGAAAGTGAAGTTTACTGAAAGATTGAGGTTTATTTCTAGAGCGGTCACCATCCAGACTCACCTCAAGAAATCAATAGTCTCAAGGGTACAAAGTAAATCCACACCTTACTAACACATGGATCATCAGGACTTTTTTTTTTTTTAATTTGCCCATTTTCCATTTGGGATAGACCTTTAATGCATCTTTTCAGAAGTTGGAGCCTCACAAACCCACTAAACTTTTGGCAAAGTGTTCTCAACTATTCATAACCTACAACCGCAATCAGCGATGGACCGGGTCAAGATGGTCTACCATGCCCAAGATATTAAGTACAATGACTTGCGAGGACTTCTGAGAGCATAGGACAACAGTAAAGCACACGATGTCCACTTCATCCAGAAAGGAAGCGCAATGTTTGTTTTTTTCCATACCAGAGAACTCTACATACTTGTCTACAATGTTGACTTTGTTGCGGAACCGTACAAAGTTTTACTGTAAGCCAAGGAACACAACATCTCAGTACAGAACAAATACATGACACTATTGCTTCCCTGTACACAATTGAACACTGGAATTAATACTACAGAGACAGATTCAACTTTTTGATCCAATTATAAATAGTTACGACACAGCGATGACATTTACAAAGTTGTCGAGAGTGACGCCAAGATGTACAACAGTTCACAAGATGACTGCTTGGCATGGATAATAACGACAACAGTTACCAGAATTGGTTCAACTAAGACTCCAGTTGGTGGACAGCATGACGTAACATTCACATGGAGAAGTGATGAGTTGACTTTTTGCAGACAAGGCGGTTTATTAATGGTCGTCGAGTCTGTGCCTCTGTCCAAAGAATTCCTTCTTGCGTTAATCTAAGATTACATCACTGCATCTAGCCTTAGAAAAACCTCAGATTGTATTCTAATGATTGAAATAAAAAAAAAAAAGCAAACACTTCTTCCAAGACTTCGGGGCTTTTAATCACAACGAAGGCCAGATTATTCCACCGAGAGAAAAAAAAAAATAGACTCGTCACATGTGCATCTTGGAATTTGTCATAGTTCGCAAAATCCTTCCTAACTGATTCATAGCTGGCCCGTTGCTGGGCAACTTTTCATCCAAAACGACAAGGGTCGTCACATGTTTACTGCTCCTTGTCGTCTTTTTGTGTATCGCAGTTTGATTCCTTTTCTTCCTCCACCAGGAATTCTTCTGGAGGCCATCTGAGTTCCCCACTCTCCACATCTCCCTCTGTGGGCTCCACCACAATGGAGGGAAGCCGATCCTTCAACTTGCAGCATCGTTCAAAGTCTGAAGGGTCTGGGAATATCTAAAAAGGAGAAAAAACAGGAAAGTGTCAAGTCAGGAAAAACAATTAAAAAAAAAGTAAGCAAGACCCAAGTAAAAGGCATATCAAGACAAATATTCAAATTGGTCAATACGATTTCTAGAATACTTAAGCCAAAAAGTAGTAGGTTATATGGCAAACTATCGTAGAAGGACTCCAAGGAAGGAAAGAAAGCTGTTCTGGTAACGCTACGCAACCTATGACTGCTAGTTGGAGTTGAAGGATCACAATTTCTTGCAAAACATTACAGAGGCAAACACCAGGTTAGTAACAAGTGTCTTGGCACGGGGTGGAACTTCAATACTAGCTTGAGCCTTTCAAGTCCCTCCAACACATGTTTAACCCCTTAGTGACCGAGCCAAATTTTTGAAATCTGACCAGTGTCACTTTATGTGGTAATAACTCTGCAACGCTTCAACAAATCCCTGTGATTTTGAGATTGTTTTTTCGTGACACATTATACTTTATGATAATGGTAAATTTAGTTCAACATTTTTTGTGTTTATTTATAAAAAATTTCAAAAATTTGAGAAAAATGTTAAAAAATTTGCAATTTTCTAAATTTGAATGATTATCCCTTTAAACCAGATAGTCATACAACAGCAAATCATTAATAAATAACATTTCCCACATGTCTGCTTTACATCAGGACCATTTGTAAAATGTTATTTTATTTTGCTAGCATTTTAGGAGGTTTAAAAATGTAGCAGCAATTTTTCATTTTTTCAAAGAAATTTACAAAATTTATTTTTTTAGGGACTTACCCATGTTTGAAGTGACTTTAGGGGTCCTATATATTGGGAAACCCACAAACGTGATACCATTTTAAAAACAGCACCCCTAAACATATTGAAAACTGCTGTCAGGTAGTTTATTAACCCTTCAGGTGCTTTACAGGAATGAATGCAAAGTGGTATGACAAATGAAAAAGTGTATTTTTACCACCTAAATGTTGCTAACTTCTAAACAGATTACAACAGCCGTCAGACTCTAAGGCCACTATTTGGTCATGAATTGCCATGGCAAACATCAGGACAACAAAATCATGATCTGAGGGCACCAATTGGGACAAAGAAGAAGCCCCCACACTCTGTTAACCATTTATAATGATGTAGTCACTATTTACAGCAGCATCTAAGGGGTTAAACAGATTTAGATGGTGCAAATACTGATCGTGGCTGGTACAGCAAGTTGTCAGCTATAGTGTACAACCGACAGATGCTGGATTGTCATCTGTATGGGGATACTATTCTCTTATATCTCAGGTCAGTTAAAAGACGTATTGGCGGTCATTAAGGGGTTAAAGATCTAATTTGGTAAATGAGAAGCAAACTACATCTACATATTTATCTCTAGACCTAGACAGACCACAAAGAGGACCAAAGTCTTACTAGCATTGAAGATATGATCAAGCATGGTATTAGAAGGCCTCTATACATGGTAGACTAAAGTTGCCAAACCAGCCAATATCTGCAGGATCTGCCAAAGAAGCAATGCCTATGGTGTCCTCAGAAGAAGATGTTGGGGGAAGAGAAGGATCTGACTGCTGAATTTCTAACTGCCTATCCTTTTGTTATTCCTGGAGTTCAGACTCTTCTTCTGGTAGTGTTTTGAGGAAGACCGGAGTCTGGCAGCAGCTCTGAGAACATAGGAGCGTTTGGCTGAGCCAAGTGTTTCTGTTCGTGGAGGAGTCAGGAGAGATGGCTGCTTGCCAAATAATCATTCGTCCATCAGACAATGTGTAGAGGGGCCTTTCCCTTCAAGATATGTTTTACTGAATGGGAGACAGTCAACAACTCCACAAAAGGCGGCCATTCACATTAGATCATAGACAAACCTGCCAACTTTGGTGGGACTGTCCAACCCTACAGTTTGGGTAAATGTAGGAAAAAGACAAAGTTGGCAGCCAATATACCCCATTTTGTTCCATCATTATATTCATTGCAGCAAGAGATCTGACTGTGGCTTATTCCATCAAAAACACAAATGCACACCCTGCCCAGGTTGAACATCAGGTAAAATATGCAACATCTTCACGTCTGATTTTAAGAGAAGGGTCCAGATCAGCAGGGGTCCAGTAGTAGATCCCATCAGACACCCCCTACCCATCTCATAGTGGAGACTCACTGCAAGTATGGATAACCCCTTTAACTTCTACTACAAAAAAACGACATTACAGCAGGGGTGTCAAACTGCATTCCTCGAGGGCTGCAAACAGGTGATGTTTTCAGGATTTCCTTGTACTGCACAGGTGATAAATAATGAGTTGGTGATTAAATTATCACCTGTGCAGTACAAGGAAATCCTGAAAACATGACCTGTTTGCAGCCCTCGAGGAATGCAGTTTGACACCCCTGCATTACAGCACATGTGCACCCTCTCCAATTCAGACAGAGGATATTCGAGAGCTAATTGTGACATTTCTGCAAAGCTAAAGATTGCAGCTTTTACTTCCATTGCAATCTCTGCAGATTCTCCTTTCCTACCCACAAGCCTACTTTTTTTAGTTTTGCAGTCTTAAAGTTTGTTCATTTTTGTTTTATTACAAAACAATTTTTTGAACAAAACTTTTGCAAACTTTGCAAAAAACTTTTTCTCATCTATAGGGTTCACTTTTTGCATTCCGCTCTGAGAGAGTTAAGCCTATAAGCCGGGTTTTTCATGTATAGCAAACCGTTCTGTCTTCTGGGCTTTGTGTCCTTGTTTTAGGATTAGGACTTGTCAACACGCGGCTCAAACAAAGTCACGGATGAAAGATTAGCCCAGAATATGAGGAACGTGATTACTAATGAATGAGCGGCCCTACATGATCCAGTCACTGATGGAAGCTTCTAGATGTTCATGACCAATAAGTTATTGGCCATAGCCCCAGCAGAGCTCAGACCTCAACTTATTAAGGATTACACCCTTAATTATAAGCTTCTCTTCCAGGCATTCTCTCCTATTTAGGGAGGCACGAAATTCAACAATACCATAAATTACCACCAGTCAATAAATCATCCTGAAAAATGGACCCCAGATGTTGAGATTAGGCCAACATGGATATAAAAAAAAAATCTCTCTATTTTTTTTTTTTGGGGGGGGGAGGGGTGGGGGTGTATTTTTCGTTGGCCATACATCAGTTAAAACAAAATGACAGGAGAAAAAAAAAATCTAAGATCAGTAAAAAGAAAAAGCAAAGCCACCATCCTGCCTTGTTTTTTTTGTAGCGTTCATTGTTCAGTGATAATTACCCAACCGGATTCTCCAGGTCTGTACAATTATACTAAACAGGGTTGTGTTATTTTAGTATTTAAAAAAAAAACACGAGTGCGAGGTTTTCTGTGTGCAGTGTGACACTTGGGGCACAAGACATTTTAATCAATTTTTTATTGTGGAGTCTGAAAAATGGCAATTTTGTAGTATCGATTTTTTTATGTACATGATCACTATGGGTCGTTTATTTTGATAACACTTTACAGCTGCAGTAATGCCGAATTTTTTTAATTTTATGTTTTAGCTGGGGAAAAGCAGGTAATTAAGTTAAGTTTTTTTTTAAAATGGTCTTAGGCCTAGTACCTAAGAATGACCGAGCCAAGCATTGCTGTATATAGTGTAGATCGTGGCCTCCTATGATGTCTGCCGCTGGGCTGCTCAGGAGTACAAGATGGCAGCAACTGGGGCCTAAATAAGACCCTCAGCTGGCATGGCAACCAACCGCACCTTGAGATTACACTATAGGGAAGCCACCCGAACTACTGTGCTGTCTATTTAAGGGGTTAAACAGCAGCATTCTGAGCTGGCTAGTGCCGCCGCCATTACAGGCAGAGTCTGGCTGCACAACACCAATATTGTAGTCAGGCCAAACTGGTTGCCATGGGTAACAACTCTGCTTTTTATTTGCACCAATCATGCGCCATCCCTCATTTTTCTGAGGCCTTGTGGAAGATGAAAGCAGCAACCTCATTGGTTGCCATGGGCAACTGCTTCACTTCTCACTTCCATTGTGCATTTGTCGAATTTACATCCATATCTCCCTTGGAATCTCAATGACAACAGAAGAGGAGACCAGTCACTTTTAGCAGAGTCGGGGCTGTAATGTTCTTATGCTGTCAGACCATGAGGGCAATATGTCCGTCGAGTGTGGTTAGATGGCGGCACATTGTGACTGAAAAACTGTACGAGCTGCTGAAGTGCAGGACAGGTCTTCAGGCACCTCGGATTGTAACCACATTTCCATTCACTGACAAAGCAGAGATATGGAAATTGTTAAGAAGTGAAATAAAAAGCACATTCTCTATAGGAGGATTTCACTCTAAGGGCATGACTTATGGATCTTCCCATGTATCCAGGCCTCCGTGCTGCCAGACATGCTGACAGTTTCCAGCACAGAGGACATGGGACCTGCAAATACTTAACTGCTGCAAGAATTAGTCCAGATCTGAGGCAAAAGTGAAAAATGGCGCTGACTGGGTCCCAAGTGACGCCACATTGGGGGTAGGGGGGTGTAACGCCTCCGCACATACTGGCATAATAGTATACCAGTCAGGGTGCAGGTGTATGGCGCTGACACAGAATTATATTACGGTATATAGTCGGCATACACCGCCAACATGAGCGAGCGCCATACGCTGCTGTTTACCCAACAGATTGACAGCGGCAATCGCTATCATCAGTATTCAGTGGTAACTGACACACATGCACAATGGCACCCTTCACATGCCCGCTTGCCGATGACTGCCATGGCAGCCAGGACCCTATTGAATAGCAGCCATCTTGATCAATTTCACTATATACTGTAAAATCGGAGCATCCATACAAATACAAGCGATCATAGGTTAAAGTCTTAAATTTTGCCAATAAAAAAAAATTGTTAAAATGGAGTCCATTAAGGACCAAGGAGGAGACGAGTTTACACATTTTACCTCCGCAACCCACGATCGTAAAGTTAACGTACAGTCCCTACACCTCCAGTATACAGACTATGTGCCGTTACATGGTCCCAGAGCAAGAAACCATATTCACCCCTATTCTAGCCAATATCTCTGCAACATGGCAGGCGAATGGTCAATGCAAAAAGGCAGCACAGTATAGACCATTTCTATGGACACTATTGCAGATCTATACAGCACGTATAATACCGCCATGCAGTGGAGCAGCACATTACCTATAGCTACTATAGATGCCGAAAGAGCTGCAAATTAAAAAAAAAAAAAAAAAAATCAATAGAATTTGAGACCCGCCTCCACACCTGCAAGAATTAAAGGTGCATTCACCTTTAAGAAGCTGCAGCAGCGGGTCACAACAGACAATAGAGATCAGAATGAAACACGTCAGAATGGCGCGCTGCGCCCGTGCCGGATTCTTCGAAGTCTGCTTGGCTCCAGGCCTTTTATGCACAAGTGAGCGATTCTCATTAGCACGAGCAATGAACGTAGAGGCAGCAGCGGACTCATTCATAATAACCTCAGTGTTTCTAGAAAGCGCGGCCCGCCAGTAACCGCTCCAGAATAAGACCGCTCTGTATCAGAAGACGAATGTCAGCACCGCATCAGATAAAGACTGGACTATTTTTAAGTTATGAAATTATAACTGTTCAAAAAAAAAAAAAATGAAAGAACTTGTCTTTTGAGGAATGACTGAAGATGAGCTCCATGTTAGGCTACGTTCACATTAGCGTTGAGTCGGGCGCAGCCGCGGCCACATGCGTCCCTATATTTAACATGTCTTGCGTTTTGTGACGCATGCGTCATTTTGGTGCAAGCGTCAGGGCGCAGAGGACGCTGCATGTTGCATTTTTTTGCGTCCAAAATAAAGCCAAAAATGGACACATGTGTCACAAAACAATGCGTTTTTGCATGCGTTGTGTCGCCGACGCAATGCCCAACAATGCAAATGTGAACGTAGCCCTACATTACAGGGAGCTGCTTAGACAAGATTACGCATAACACCCCCTTATCCGAAATCTTCAGACCTGGCAGAGATACGTCCTCCTAGAGCTTCCGGCCAAAACATCCCTATCCTCAATTTCTCCAAAACCACCTGGTATCACATTGGAGCAGAGTAGAGCAGCTGCCAGGTATCGTGTAGCCCCCTTATCTCAGATTCCACTACGATGAATCCCCCCCACTGTATCCCAGTTGAAGTCCAGCCTAGCTACAGAGATTATTTCCCTAATAGCAATGGCCTAGCTAGGTGCATCGCCTTACCCCAAGGCAGCAACCAGTCCTAGAATGGCGCCCCCTCTACCAGCCCCCTCTAATACTATCCTTGTGGCAGCCGACTATTCAACCTGGGAAAGGAACCAAAAGTTCTACCCAACGAGAAGCATCACAGAATATATGCATTATGTATATTTGCCATTCCAGGTCTGGAAAATCTGGGTGTCAATCCACATCGAAGCAGGAAAAATATCATCCATCTTCCCTAAAGACATACCAGCATATGAGTAGATATTATCTGCTTCCAGAAAACTGCAACTAATGGAAGGAAGCACAACAGGGACTTCCATCCAACAATCAAACTCCTGAATGGTAAATCTGCTAGTAGATACTATGAGAATAGGGAGACAACCCTTGAACACTACGGGTGACAAATACTAGTACCCAGCTTTTCCATTAACAGAAAAATTAACATTAAGACTTGTTGAAAATACACATCCACTGCAATTCTCAAGAGAATTCACCCAGATTTCCCAGTCTCCAAGTCATAATTGGGAAACCTGGGAAATAACCAGAAATGGCAGCAATTGGTTACCACAAATTTGCCATTTTGGACTCCAGACCAGCTGCCTTATTGGTTATCTGCCAAAAACGCAAGAAAAGTTTAGATTGCCAAAAGACAGCCTAGCAAAATATCCAGAGGCAGAATTTTCCTTTGAACGTACCTGATAAGAATCTTTGCGAGGGCTTAAGCCGATTTCATCCATGGGTTGAGTGTTCATTATAACCTCAGTCATTTCAGCTGATCTCAAGTAATCAATGCTGCAAGAAGAAAAAATATATACGGTAATTAAGGTCCTCATCCTCCGCTATAATTATGCTGTAAGAAAACCTTTCAAGACAGTGCGGTCTAAGACAATTCACCAAAAAGGAACAAAAAATATATATAAAATTGTCCAGTTATAAATTGTCCATGTTTATGTTTCAGCTGATGCTTGCTACAATGTATCAATACAATAAAATCATTAAAACAAATGTACGCTTTAAGTTGGTTCTCCACATGTACATTACCCAAATCTCCTACAACTTGGGAGAAACTTAAGATATAAAATCCATATCTGCTCCTCCCTTCCATCCCCTTGCTCATAGTACAAATGGTAAAAACCTGGATCAAGTGGTTGGTATGCCAAGAACCCATTTCTAAGATCAGTAATGAAATGCCACCATTTGTTCCAGTGCAAAGGCAATTATACACATTTTTGGCCCCTGGTGGGCAATGCATGGAGAAAACAGGAGTTTTGTTTCAGCAGGGGAATCATTATTTATGTTTTGCTCCCAGTAGAGGAGTATGGTAGCTCTAGTATGAATGCAGATGTCAGGGACAGTTGGTGATACACTTGCTCATGTGAATCCCACTAAACCATCTTATATACAAGTGTATTCCCCTAAGACCCCAATAGTCATGACATAAGGTAAAATGGTGGACAAAAATGTGTCCCATATATACTCCTCCAGCGATGCATCTTTAAAAGTGAAATACACCTAAATGTACCCTCCATTAAGACAGGTTTAGTACAGCGATGCAATGGGATTTTGGAACACTGGAGGTCAAGTCCATGTAGTTCAGAGAGGTTCTATACGTGTCCTATGGACAGGTTAAAGGTAATTTCCAAACGCCCTTTAAAAAGAAATGACATTCTGTAGGATTATCTAAAACAATTTTTTCTTCTAGAATATATTTCTAAACCAGGGGGTCCCCAAAAATAATAGATATGGTATTTTGTTGGCATCTTCAGAATTGTTTCAGTGACATCTCACCAATATGTTCTAGAACTAAAACTTTCTGGAGAGATTTTAGGAACTTTCATTAGCCTATACAGGACATTGCTGGAAAGGGGGTGGGAAATGTCAGATTACCGACTGATCTTCACATGTAATCCCACAGGATCATTCAGTCGGCTATTGCGTAACCAAGAGGAAGTTGAAGATATTCTTGACCGACCACGATCACTACTTTATATCAAGAGTCTCCAGACACATTACACCACCTGCACAGGACCTGTGCTGTTATAAATCTATAGGTTCCAGTCCCTTTAAGATGTTTACTTGCAGCAGAAATGTCAAATATCTCATCATTTGTTCATTCAGTCACGAGAAGTCAGCGACACGCTGCAGGACACCCACAGCCTGCCATTCATCAGACACAGAACAATAGGCTCCAAGGTAAAAAGACTGGAAATACTGCAGAACCTGCACAACCCCACACCTTAACCAAACAGCCGATATAGGGCACAAAAGCTCCAGAAGAACCACAGAGCTCCCCAAAAACAAAGCCACAGTCCAGGAGAAGATTTATAAAGGGGCCAAGGAAAAGTACAAAGAAGAAAAGGAAGAGACATCAATAGAGGCACATTCTATGGTCCTTACACCCTGGACTGACCCCACAGAATTGCTTTATGGACCATTCACACACAAGACTGACCCTACAGAACTGCACCGGCCGATTCACACAGGGCTGACCCTACAGAAGTGCACTATGGCCCATTCACACACACAGGGCTGACCCTACAGAACTGCACTATGGCCCATTCATACACAGGGCTGACCCTAAAGAAGTGCACTATGGTTTATTCACACAGGGCTGACCCTACAGAAGTGCACTATGGCCCATTCATACACAGGGCTGACCCTACAGAACTGCACTATGGTCCATTCACACACACAGGGCTGACCCTACAGAAGTGCACTATGGCCCATTCACACACACAGGGCTGACCCTACAGAAATGCACTATGGTTTATTCACACACAGGACTGACCCTACAGAACTGCACTATGGTTTATTCACACACAGGGCTGACCCTAAAGAAGTGCACTATGGTTTATTCACACAGGGCTGACCCTACAGAATTGCACTATGGCCCATTCACACAGGGCTGACCCTACAGAACTGCACTATGGTTTATTCACACACAGGGCTGACACTACAGAACTGCACTAGGGCCCATTCATACACAGGGCTGACCCTACAGAACTGCACTATGGTCCATTCACACACACAGGGCTGACCCTACAGAACTGCACTATGGTTTATTCACACACAGGACTGACCCTACAGAACTGCACTATGGTTTATTCACACACAGGGCTGACCCTACAGAACTGCACTATGGTTTATTCACACACAGGGCTGACCCTACAGAACTGCATTATGGTTTATTCACACACAGGGCTGACCCTACAGAACTGCATTATGGTTTATTCACACACAGGGCTGACCCTACAGAAGTGCACTATGGTTTATTCACACACAGGACTGACCCTACAGAACTGCACTATGGTTTATTCACACACAGGGCTGACCCTACAGAACTGCACTATGGTTTATTCACACACAGGGCTGACCCTAAAGAAGTGCACTATGGTTTATTCACACAGGGCTGACCCTACAGAACTGCACTATGGCCCATTCACACAGGGCTGACCCTACAGAACTGCACTAGGGCCCATTCATACACAGGGCTGACCCTACAGAACTGCATTATGGCCCATAAATACACAGGGCTGACCCTACAGAACTGCACTATGGTCCATTCACACACACAGGGCTGACCCTACAGAACTGCACTATGGTCCATTCACACACAGGGCTGACCCTACAGAACTGCACTATGGCCCATAAATACACAGGGCTGACCCTACAGAACTGCACTATGGCCCATTCACACACACAGGGCTGACCCTACAGAGCTGCACTATGGCCCATTCACACACAGGGTTGACCCTACAGAACTGCACTATGGCCCATTCACACACGGCTGACCCTACAGAACTGCACTATGGTCCATTCACACACAGGGTTGACCCTACAGAACTGCACTATGGCCCATAAATACACAGGGCTGACCCTACAGAACTGCACTATGGCCCATTCACACACACAGGGCTGACCCTACAGAGCTGCACTATGGTCTATATACAACGCAGACAGAAGGCGGCCCCTATGCAAAAATATATGGGCCCTTTGCAGTCCAGTAGCTCATAATGCCCAGATCCACTTGCTTTGGAGTTCGAATGGGGCCTTTCACCCCATGGGTCCCGTTATAGCTTCATAGGTTGCCCCAATGACATATCCGCCCCTGGGTTAGACATTGGCTACATTATACACATCTCCATACACCTGATTGACCGTACAGACCCATCTCACCATACATTTCTGCACGCTGCGATAATCGGGACCGTTTTATTCCAGCATCCGTCAGAAGCAGATGAGCAATTTCTTTTGATGAGGATATGGTAATTGTAGTGATTCTACAGCTGACCGTAATTGCAGCCCACACGTTTATATCCAGATTTTTATATACAGATATCACATTCTTTATGATTCAATGTGTCCATAAAAATAACATTTTAATAAAGTCACAACCGATGTCCTGAAGCCAGTTACAAAAATATGGCGATCCGTGCCCCCTGTGGGCTGTAAGACCACCTTATAAAAGGAGAAGTCCAGCAAGAAAAAAAAAATCCAATATCAAGAATTCCCACTGCAGAGATATCAGATGTTCTCGCTGTGGAAATTTGTCACCAGCAATAATAGAACACCCCTTTAAGAGCGAGCAAGTAGATTTGCTATAGAAAATTCTGTAAATTTTCCATTACAGAAAGGGGCTAATAAAGCCCATTCGACTGACAATTTTGGCAACGCATTTTCTTGTAGTGAATATCCCTTTAAATATTGCGATCCTGATGATGGTGGACAGGAGAATTGGGGCAGGATTATATGAGGCATCGCCAGGAAACTGATAAGCAGCAATTTCTCAATGAACATGAGCCCATCAGTGATTCATCATGGCCAAGCGTGAATGAGGAGGGTGGCAGCAACCAGAACATTCCCATTCACAGGACGGATCACAATGACATCAGCTGCATGGAACCAATGTGAGGCCGTCTACTACCTAACATAGTACATGCCAAGAATTACGGTATATACCACATCTGTACATAGCACCAGTATCAGCCATGAACATTCGCCAGCCTGCGCCTCCAGTCACTAAAGATGCAGAAGATCAATAGGGCAGGTAGTTGTCAGCACAAAGCATTCAGGTGTCTGCAAAGTTCATCCAAACCTGTAAGAGTAGCAGAGCCAAATGTGCTGCATACAAAGTATATACAGCAGCAGTCCTATGTAACACCATGCAGTAAACAGGGCAATCTGACCATGGTACGTGCAAAACGGAAAATTCAGGTCTCTGCTCCAGCTCACTAAGCTCTGCCAAATGCAGAAACTAATGCAATTACTGCGGATCAGCGCAAGCTTATGGCAGCTAGAAGTCTAATATCTTCCATCCTGCCCAGGCCCAACTAAGACTTCCTGCTATTCCCCAATATAGAACCCAAGAGGCCGACACTGCCCATCTCCTCCTAAAACCTCTACCCAGCAGCTCAGCCTCTTCTACAGTATTGTCCAGTCTTTCCATCCAGGTACAAGCCCACCCCGCCAGGTATTCATTTACCATCTTGCCCCTCTGAATAACCCCCACCCCCACACTCCACTACAGCCTGCCCCTCAATAACCCCCACACCACACTCCACTAGAGCCTGCCCCTCTGAATAACCCCCACACTACACTCCACTACAGCCTGCCCCTCAATAACCCCCACACCACACTCCACTAGAGCCTGCCCCTCTGAATAACCACCACACTCCACTATAGCCTGCCCCTCTGAATAACCCCCACACACTCCATTACAGCCTGCCCCTCCGAATAACCCCACACACTCCACTACAGCCTGCCCCTCCGAATAACCCCCACACACACACTCCACTACAGCCTGCCCCTCCAAATAACCCGTTACACCAGCACCCCCTAGTCCAGTCCTCCCTCATGATCCCCATCTCTTCCCTTTACACCACCCCCCTCCAGCATGCTCCTATAAGTGCCCCCTCATCCTCCCAATCTGCCCCTCCAAGGCCAGGCTTACACAACTTCAGCCTGCCTCCAAGCTGCACCTATCTCTACAGGTACTCCCCCTTAATCTGCCCCCTCTAATTTCCCCCTCTTCCTTCCCCAGTCTCCCCCTCTAGGTACCTCCTATTTTCCCTCAGTTTGCCCCTCCAGGCCCCGTCTGACTACTTCAGCTTGACTCAAGTACCACCTACCCCCCCCCAAATCTGCCCCCTCCATGTACCCCCTCTCCAGTCTACCCCTCCAGGTACCCCCTCTCCAGTCTACCCCTCCAGGTACCCCCTCTCCAGTCTACCCCTCCAGGTACCCCCTCTCCAGTCTACCCCTCCAGGTACCCCCTCTCCAGTCTACCCCTCCAGGTACCCCCTCTCCAGTCTACCCCTCCAGGTACCCCCTCCCCAGTCTACCCCTCCAGGTACCCCCTCCCCAGTCTACCCCTCCAGGTACCCCCTCCCCAGTCTACCCCTCCAGGTACCCCCTCTGCCCTCCCCAGTCTACCCCTCCAGGTACCCCCTCTGCCCTCCCCAGTCTACCCCTCCAGGTACCCCCTCTGCCCTCCCCAGTCTACCCCTCCAGGTACCCCCTCTGCCCTCCCCAGTCTACCCCTCCAGGTACCCCCTCTGCCCTCCCCAGTCTACCCCTCCAGGTACCCCCTCTCCCCTCCCCAGTCTACCCCTCCAGGTACCCCCTCTCCCCTCTGCCCTCCCCAGTCTACCCCTCCAGGTACCCCCTCTCCAGTCTCCCCCTCTCCCCTCCCCAGTCTACCCCCTCTCCCCCTCCAGGTACCCCCTCTCCCCTCTACCCCTCCAGGTACCCCCTCTGCCCTCCCCAGTCTACCCCTCCAGGTACCCCCTCTGCCCTCCCCAGTCTACCCCTCCAGGTACCCCCTCTGCCCTCCCCAGTCTACCCCTCCAGGTACCCCCTCTCCCCTCTACCCCTCCAGGTACCCCCTCTCCAGTCTCCCCCTCTCCCCTCCCCAGTCTACCCCCTCTCCCCTCTACCCCTCCAGGTACCCCCTCTCCAGTCTCCCCCTCTGCCCTCCCCAGTCTACCCCTCCAGGTACCCCCTCTCCAGTCTCCCCCTCTGCCCTCCCCAGTCTACCCCTCCAGGTACCCCTTCTCCCATCTCGGTAAGCCCCTAGAAACCCCCCACCTCTGTCTCTCCAATGGCTCCAAACAATTCATTCCATCATCATCATTAAAAGAAACAATGTAACAACGCCGGATTAACCCGTCACCTCCCTGGTGTCCGGATCACCGGGCAGCGCCCCCAGCCCCTCACCTCCCCCCGGACACCAGGGGCCCCCAACCCCGCCAGCCTCATTAACCCTCTAACAGCCAGAAACTTCTTTCTTTCACTTCCATCTCCACCAGCCCGCAGACCCCACGGAGCCTGCCCACCACCCCATGCAGGGGTGAATCCACAGGAGCCACTTACCAAGGAATAGGGTAAAATACAGACATGAAGTCCCGAGAAGCTGGGGGGAAGTCCTGGGTTAAAGAAGTCACACAAAAGGGGTCCGAGTGCTGCCGGGGGTCTGCAGACAAAGCCCAGGCGGAGCAGCCAGCTACACACACAGCACGGAGCGAGCACCGAGGCACACTGTCCCGCACGGCGTGCGCAGCGCCGCCTTATATCACATAGGGGGTGCGGCCTGCCGGGAGCCCCGCCCACCGCTGCTGACGTCACCCAAAGCATGAATGGCCCGAGCCTGAGCTCATCCCCTGGATACAATCAGCGGACGGAGCGGAGACAATGGACGTTCATCCGCCGCCCAATCAGCAGCGCGCACCGCCGCAACTACCCGCGGCCCCGCCGGCTTCATAAAGCCCCCAATCTTCTGTCTGCAGCCCCTCCCCCCAGATCACTCTGTGCTCCTTTCCCTTTAAGAAAAAATAGGACTAAGCAGCGCAATTGATCATGGAGCTAAATATAGCGGATCGCCGGTGCGCCAACTTCATGCAACGAGGCAGCTTTCATGGGGTTTATCCATGGCCTCGATTATCTGACCGTGTGAGCGGCGAAGTCTGGAGCTGACTGTGTACAGAGGGCTAGAGATGGGTAAGGGTGGGCAATGGTGGGTAAAGATGGATAAGGGTGGGTAATAATGGGTAGAGATGGGTAAGGGTGTGTAGAGATGGGTAACGGTTGGTAGAGATGGGTAATAGTGAGTGGAGATGGGTAAGGGTGGGTAATAGTGAGTGGAGATGGGTAAGGGTGGGTAGTGGTTGGTAGAGATGAGTAAGGGTGGGTAATTGTGGGTGGAGAGGAGTAAGGGTGGGTAGAGATGGGTTATGGTGGGTAGTGGTTGGTAGAGATGGGTAAGGGTGGGTAATAGTGGTTAGAGATGGGTAAGGGTTGGTAATGGTGGGTAGAGATGGGTAAGGGTGGGTAGTGGTTGGTAGAGATGGGTAAGGATTGGTAGAGATGGGTAAGGGTGGGTAGAAGCAGGTAAAGGTGGGTCGTGGTGGTGTGACAGTGTCACTGGCAAGTTGCTGGAGGGGAGATACGTTTCCCTGAGGCTAATGGTTTTAGTGATTTAAAACCCAGAAGTCTCCTCCAGCACATTAAGTGTTGTGAGGGGTTAATTAGCCATTTTGTTGAAGGGCTGGGTTTTTGTGGACAACCATAGAGTGGGTGGGAGGATGTCCACCTTATCTCCACCCCAGGGTGTGGTCTAAATCTTAAATAGCTGGCCTCCAGAGGCAGTCAGTGTTCAGTGGGGCTGGAGAGAGGAACTCCAGCGCTTTGTGTCCTGAGGAGGGAAAAACGGAACCTGTGGAAGCTAAGGCTACTTTCGCACTTGCGTCGGTACGGGGCCGTCGCACTCACGCACGTTGTGAAAGAAATGAACAGTGGGGGCAGCAGATGCAGTTTTTCAACGAATCCGCTGCCCCATTGTAATGTCCGGGGAGGAGGGGGCGGAGTTTCAGCTGCGCATGCTCGGTCAAAAATGGCGAACTCGATGTACAAAAAAACATTACATGTAACTTTTCTTGTGCCGACAGTGCGCCAAAACATGACCCATCCGTCGCACGACGGATGCGACGTGTGGCCATACGTCGCAATGCGTCGCTAATGCAAGTCTATGGAGAAAAAACGCATCCTGTGGGCACATTTGCAGGATGCGTTTTTTCTCCAAAACGACGCACTGCGACGTACAGCAAACGACGCAAGTGTGAAAGTAGCCTAAGTTCTCTGGAGCGGGCAGATGTAGAGACTGCATACATTCCATTTTGTCTCGTTACTTCCCGTTTTGCCCGAAAAGCTGCGTTTATTTTATCTATATCTATAAAGAGGAGCTCCAGCAGGCCATATACAGCAGAATGAAGGGCCAGCTGCACCCCATACATACAGACGGGGCACTGGGTATAAATTAACCAAACTCAGACCCTCAGATTTTAGTTTAGCTCATGTTTGATTGGACGGATGGAATTTACAGTAAAGAACAGTAAGTGCTACATTGGGTGATACTAATCCTCCACTGTTTATTCTTGAAATCGGTGGCAGTCCCAGAATGCATAGACTCCATCACATAAGAGTGTAGATTGGCTGGTATTGCAAAGACCCCTCTAGAGGTGAGATCACCCCCATAATACAATGCCATAATGAGGCACCATGAAGCAGCACATGAGTGCCTATGGAGGCTATGTAGTGGGGACCTTTGGGGTCTATGTACTATACTGAATGCATAGTGGGGAACCTTGTGGACTATGGTATGAAACCATAGGAAATGTGTAGTGGGGAACCTGTGGGACTGAGCACTGAAGGGACTGCAAAGTAGGGGACTATGTATTAAGAACCATGAAAACTGCATAGTGTGGAAGTTTAGGATATGTGTGTTAAGTGGGCTGCATAGTCTGGAACATTAGGGACTGTGCAGTATAGAACCATAGGGACGGCATAGTGGGGAACATTAGGGACTGTGTAGTATAGAACCATAGGTGACGGCATAGTGGGGAACATTAGGAACTGTGTAGTATACAACTATAGGGACTATAGTGGGGGACATTAGGGACTGTGTAGTATAGAACCATAGGGACTCAATAGTGGGGAACATTAGGGACTGTGATTTGGCTTTTATCCTAAATCATATTGCAAGGCTTGTCAAAGGGTCGATAGTGACTTTGTAGGATCACTGATTCCATAGGGTGACACTATAGAGTCCTAGTCCTCTTCCTCTCTGAATAGGTAATTTGCGTATACAATAATATGATCTGTATTTTAGGGAAGCTTATGAATCACAAAGTTCTATAGGGACTGTATAATCAGGAACTTTAGGGATTGCATAGTATAGTCTTATAGGGACTGTGTAGTATAGGGCCATTGTCATGGTTCCACCCCTCAGTGTGTATGGGAAGCAGTTACTGACAGCTCATCTGTCCAATCTTGTACAGGGGCGTGCTGAATCTGTCAGTACTTTGATTGTCAGTTCTGTCGTCCAGTCTGGTGATGGGGCCTGCTCAGCTCTCAGTGTGTTCATTGACCGCTCAGCTGTCCAGTCTGAGTTTGGAAGGCGCTGGCTGTCTCCAGGTGTTCATTGTCCCTGGTGATTGCCAGGCTACTCAACTGGGCTGATTCTCCCAGACCTCTGCCAGACATACATACAGCTACTGTGTGGTCTGTGTGGTTTGGCTCTCTGTCCCTTGCCTGACCTTAGCCCTCGTACTGACCACCCATCTGTTTAAGGCTAAGTTCACACTGCGTTCAGTGACTATGTTAAACGGACTACGTTACAGAATATAATTACTGTAATACTGTCCCAATATACAAGAATATAACTACTATAATACTGTTCCAATGTGCAATAATATAACTACTATAATACTGCTCTTATGTGCAAGAATAGGACTACTATAATACTGCTCCTATGTACAAGAATATAACTACTATAATACTGCCCCTATGTACAAGAATATAACTACTATAATACTGCCCCTATGTACAAGAATATAACTACTATAATACTGCTCCTATGTACAAGAATATAACTACAATAATACTGCTCTTATGTACAAGAATATAACGACTATAATACTGCTCCTATGTACAAGAATATAACTAATATAATACTGCCCCTATGTACAAGAATATAACTACTATAATACTGCTCTTTATATACAAGAATATAACTACTATAATACTGCCCCTATGTACTAGAATATAACTACTATAATACTGCTCCTATGTACAAGAATATAACTACTATAATACTGTCCCCTATGTACAAGAATATAACTACTATAATACTGCTCTTTATATACAAGAATATAACTACTATAATACTGCCCCTATATACAGGCATATTAGTCTAAGATCTCATGGCTATCACTCACAGTTACAAGGCGCACAATAGGTTAATAAGTCAGGAACCGTTGTGATCATGGCTGGTAGGACAGACTATTATGGGTCTCGGGTGATTGTTTCTTCTCTTCTTGATTCAATTTGCCCAGGCGGTTTTGCTTTTCAGGAGGAGGATGGGGGAAGGGCTCGCTGTTATTTTCCACTGAACGCTAATATGATAAACTGTGTAGGATTAAAAGCCCAACTGGCGCGACGAATCTGCGGCTTAAAATAACTCTCAAATAAGTTTAATTACGTGAAGGGTTCGGTGGTGGGTCGGTGAGTCGGTGAAGGGATTGGTGGTGGGGCGGTAAGGTGAAGGGGTCAGTGGTGGGTCGGTGCAGGGGTCGGTAGTGGGGCGGGTTGGTGAAGGGGTCATGGGTGGGGCTGGTCGATGAAGGGGTCGGTGAAGGGATTAGTGGTGGAGCGGTTCGGTGAAGAGTCAGTGGTGGGTCGGTGCAGGGGTCGGTAGTGGGGCGGGTTGGTGAAGGGGTCAGTGGTGGGTTGGTGAAGGGGTCATGGGTGGGGCTGGTCGGTGAAGGGGTCGGTGAAGGGATTAGTGGTGGAGCGGTTCGGTGAAGGGTCAGTGGTGGGTCGGTGAAGCGGTCGGTGGTGGGGAGGGCCGGTGGTGGGGCGGGTTGGTGAAGGGGTCGGTGAAGGGGTTGGTGGTGGGGCGGGTCGGTGGTGGGACGGGTTGGTGAAGGGGTCAGTGGTGGGTCGGGGAATGGGTCGGTGGTGGGGCAGGTCGGTGGTGGGACTGGTTGGTGAAGGGGTCAGTGGTGGGACGGGTCGGTGGTAGGGCGGGTTGGTGAAGGGGTCAGTGGTGGGCCGGTGAAGGGGTCGGTGGTGGGGCGGGTCAGTGGTGGGACGGGTTGTTGAAGGGGTCAGTGGTGGGTCGGGGAAGAGGTCGGTGGTGGGGAGTGCTAGTGGTGGGGTGGGTTGGTGAAGGGGTCAGTGGTGGGGCGGGTTGGTGAAGCGGTCAGTGGTGGGTCGGTGGTGGGGCAGGTCGGTGGTGGGACTGGTTGGTGAAGGGGTCAGTGGTGAGTCGGTCAAGGGGTCGGTGGTGGGGCGGGTCGGTGGTGGTGTGGGTCGGTGAAGGGGTCAGTGGTGGGTCGGTGAAGGGCTCTGGGGTGGGGTGGGTCAGTGAAGGTGGCTGAGCAACTGTTGGCGATTGTGATAGATGAAACCTGAGTAACAGGCGTGAAGTTTCGGGTGCAGGAAAAATTGTCACACGTGGAAACTGTTGCATCCAGTGCAGTAGACGAGGCCACGGGAGCTTCTCGATTTTCTGCAGTGTATCTGTTTTTCACTGTGAATTTGCCTTGCAGTTGGATGTGGATGTGCAGCGGATTTAACCGTTTACTTTCTTATTGGCCTCTCTGGGCAGAATTCCTGAGCACTCACAGAAGATCTGGGGGACGGGTCCTGGTGAGGATCGCACCTCCTTGTTTCTTAGTGAGATGACCCCCGATGACAGTGTATGTAATCTCACACTAGGATCAGCATCAGTGTTGTGTGCTGGGCGGAATTACACATCGTGGGGCCACAAATATTTTACTACATGCACGTTTTTCGGCCCTTGTTCACGCGTCACTTTACAACGGTTTAGAAAGGATCGAGGGACAGAACTGAGGAAGGATGGAGGGACAGAACGATCTCTCATGGGGTGATTCTGTCCGCACACAGTATCGTGTCTCCTCTTTACATGACGGCGATGTGCTGCCGAGAATGATGATTGTTCAGGCACAAACGATCCAATCATCAGATGAATGAGGGTCACTGCCGGCGTGTGTACACCGACACACCTGTGCGGCTCTTACATGTGGATGTCACAAACTGTATGTTACACACATACTCACTACATGTAACACATGGGGCCCCATTCTGGCAAAATTTTCGGGGCCCCCTTGAGACTCCGCCCAGGCTCCACCATCCGAACTGTCCACAGCTCCACCGCTCTCTCTTGGAAAAATTCCACTTCTCACAAATCACACATTAACAGTTCCCATCACCAGATCACACACATAGCCGGCAGCTTTTGTTTTGGCCAAAAGATTTTTTTAGGCCTCCACGACGACAAGGTAGACTTTTTTGTCCAGACCCTACTCTACTTTATCCTATTAAACATTTGTTAAAATGTGCAGTACAATTTAGGTATATTTTTATTTTTCAATTTTTAAAATGACCAATAATATCACATACAAGGGACAAATACCGCTGCACCATGACCAGACACCATATTACCACCACATGGTGACCAATAATACCACATACAAGAAACAAATACCACCACACTATGACCAGACCACATATTACCACCACAGTGACCGAATAATCTCACGTACAAGGAACAAATACCACCACACCATGTCAAAACCACATATTACCACCATATAGAGACCTATAATACCACATATACAGGGAACAAATACCACCACACTATGACCAGACCACATATTACCACCACATTGTGACCTAAAATACCACATACAAGGAACAAATACCACCACACCATGTCCAGACCACATATTACCACCACATAGAGACCTATAATACCACATACAAGGAACAAATACCACCACACTATGACCAGACCACATATTACCACCACAGTGACCGAATAATCTCACATACAAGGAACAAATACCACCACACCATGTACAGACCACATATTACCACCACATAGAGACCTATAATACCACATACAAGGAACAAATACCACCACACCATGTCCAGACCACATATTACCACCACATTGTGACCTAAAATACCACATACAAGGAACAAATACCACCACACCATGTCCAGACCACATATTACCACCACATAGAGACTTATAATAACACATACAAGGAACAAATACCACCACACCATGTCCAGACCACATATTACCACCACATGGTGACCTAAAATACCACATACAAGGAACAAATACCACCACACCATGTCCAGACCACATATTACCACCACATAGAGACCTATAATACCACATACAAGGAACAAATACCACCACACCATGTCCAGACCACATATTACCACCACATGATGAACTATAATACCACATACATGGAACAAATACCACCACACCATGTCCAGACCACATATTACCACCACATAGTGACCTATAATACCACATACAAGGAACAAATACCACCACACCATGTCCAGACCACATATTACCACCACATAGTGACCTATAATACCACATACAAGGGAAATCCAAATCCGCATACAAGGGGATCCTGCCCCCATGTCTCCCATCCTGCCCTGGGCTTGCCGCTTTCAATAAAAATAGAAAAAAGTCTTTCTCCTTGCCTGGTTTGTAAAGGCCACAGACTATATGGGCAACTGAAGCTAGTGTCACTTTTGGAAATTGGACCCGGGCAATTGCCCAGTTTTTCTCCCCTGAACATCCCAATGCAAGCTTGATAGTAACTTGTAAACAGATACACTCTGGAATCCAGTCCATCTAAGTGATCATTACACTACAGGTCAGAAGTTGTGGTGCGGTGGAAAGTTACCCAAGCTGCTCAGTTAGATACAGTCTTTAAAGAAAGTTCCATGGTAGAAGGGCATCCAGCTGACGTGAACAGATAACATCAATGTTTTTTCCAAAATTGTTAAAAACATTGTCATCGGTGTGATGTTACTAGCTTGGATCCCTTTAAGAAAGTGCATCTAACACTTCTAAAATTAGTGGTGCAGCAGCAGTGACAGGATCAGCAGCACTCTGTCCATCAGATGCATCCTATCACCAACCAGTAACATTTGGACAAGCGCCCCCTGTGGGTCCGTGAGATGCACTGTAGAATAAAGGGAATGATATATATCTATAGGTTTACTATGGAGACAGTATCACTATTGTCAGATCATTAAGATACAACCTGGAGTAAGGTATGGAGAGTGCCCCCTACAGGTCAGGTAGAAGAAATTACAAGAGTAAATCACAAGTTCAGTAGGATTTAGGGTTATGGAGAATTTGCTGTATAGGTCAGTTCAAGATGTAGACAGTGCCCCCTGTAGGTCAGTCATTAGAATGCATGCACTGTACCCATCCTGTGTGTTACACAGGGGTTCCGGCATGCTATATGCACGGCTGGTCATTCTGAATTGCACGATTACATTATCTATTATGATCCCATATAAATGCAGCAATGACATAAAACGAAATGTCCATAAAGGCAGAAACAATGTACATTATATACAGTATTTCATGCACCTGTGCAGCCCCCAACACAGCGGGTTATATCATCTCACAGGTGGCATATGCTACATCTCCAACTGTTACTGGCTCCATACTGCCCTCTACTGGCGAAAAGTTGATATATTCTCAGCTACTGCATATATATTATACTAGATGGTGGCCCGATTCTAACGCATCAGGTATTCTAGAATATGTATGTATGTATGTATATAGCAGCCACATAGTATATAGCCCAGGCCACGTAGTATATAGGAGTCATGTAGAATATAGCAGACACGCAGTATCTAACACAGCCACGTAGTATATAACAGCCCACGCAGTATATAACACAGCCCACGCAGTATATAACACAGCCCACGCAGTATATAACACAGCCCACACAGTATATAACACAACCCACGTAGTATATAATACAGGCCACGCAGTATATAACACAACCCACGTAGTATATAATACAGGCCACGTAGTATATAACACAGGCCACGCAGTATATAACAGTGGCCACGCAGTATATAACACAGTCCACGCAGTATATAACACAGGCCACACAGTATATAACACAGCCCACGCAGTATATAACACAGGCCACGCAGTATATAACACAGCCCACGCAGTATATAATACAGGCCACGCAGTATATAACAGTGGCCACGCAGTATATAACACAGTCAACGCAGTATATAACACAGGCCATGCAGTATATAACACAGCCCACGCAGTATATAACACAGGCCACGCAGTATATAACACAGGCCACGCAGTATATAACAGTGGCCACACAGTAGATAACACTGGCCACGCAGAATATAGCACAGCCCGCGCAGTAAATAACACCGCTCACGCAGTATATAACACTGCCCACGCAGTATATAACACAGGCCACGTAATATATAGCACAGCCCAAGCAGTATATAGCACAGCCCACATAGTATATAACGCTGCCTACAAAGTATATAGCAGCCACGCAGTATATAACACAGGCCACGTAATATACAGCACAGTCCACGTAGTATATAGCACAGCCCATGTAGTATATAACACTGCCCACGTAGTATATAGCAGCCATGCAGTATATAACACAGGCCACGTAATATATAACACTGCCCACACAGTATATAACACTGCCCACGTAGTATATAGCAGCCACGCAGTATATAACACAGCCCACATAATATATAGCACAGCCCACGCAGTATATAGCACAGCCCACGCAGTATATAGCACAGCCCACATAGTATATAACACTGCCCAAGTAGTATATAACACTGCCCACGTATTATATAGCAGTGTGGGCACCATATCCCTGTTAAAAAAAATAATTAAAATAAAAAATAGTTATATACTCACCCGCCGGCGTCCACCGAAGCTGTCCCGATGTGCGCGCGGCTGCCGCCAGCTTCCGTTCCCAGGATGCATTGCGAAATTACCCAGATGACTTAGCGGTCTCGCGAGACCACTACGTCATCTATCGCGAGACCGCAAGGCACCGCGCGACCAATCAGCGACATTGGCGCGGGATTTAAATCCCGCTTCGCTGATTGGTCACGACCAATCAGCGACATTTAAATCCCGCGCCAATGTCGCTGATTGGTCGCGCGCTCTGGCTGGGCGCGACCAATTAGTGAAGCGGGATTTAAATCCCACGCAAATGTCGCTGATTGGTCGCACCCAGCCGCCGCAACATTCAGTCACCGCTCACACAGGGTTAATGCCAGTGGTAACGGACTGCGTTATGCTGCGGGTAACGCACTACGTTACTGCTGCTATTAACCCTGTGTGTCCCCAACTTTTTACTATTGATGCTGCCTATGCAGCATCAATAGTTAAAAGATGTAATGTTAAAAATAATAAAAAAAACAAAAAACCTTCTATTCTCACCTTCCGTAGTCTGCCGAGCAGTCCGCGGCTGCCGCCATCTTCCATTCCCAGAGATGCATTGCGAAATTACCCAGAAGACTTAGCGGTCTCGCGAGACCGCTAAGTCATCTGGGTAATTTCGCAATGCATCCTGGGAACGGAAGATGGCGGCAGCCGCGCTTATTGCCAGAGCTTCACTGGATTGGATTGGGTGAGTATATAATTTTTGTTTTTTTAACAGGGATATGGTGCCCACACTGCTATATACTATGTGGGCTGTGTTATATACCGCGTGGCTGCTATATACTACCTGGCCAGTGTTACATACTATGTGGGCTGTGTAATGTACTGCGTGGGCTGTGCTATATATTAAGTGGCCAGTGTTATATACTGCGTGGGCTGTGTTATATACCGCGTGGCTGCTATATACTACCTGGCCAGTGTTACATACTATGTGGGCTGTGTTATGTACTGCATGGGCTGTGCTATATATTACGTGGCCAGTGTTATATACTACATGGGCTGTGCTATATATTAAGTGGCCAGTGTTATATACTTCGTGGGCTGTGTTATATACCGCGTGGCTGCTATATACTACCTGGCCAGTGTTACATACTATGTGGCCAGTGTTATGTACTGCGTGGGCTGTGCTATATATTACGTGGCTAGTGTTATATACTGCGTGGGATGTGTTATATATTACGTGGCCTGTGTTATATAGTACATCGCCTGTGTTATATACTGCATGGACTGTGTTATATACTGCGTGGCTGCTAGATACATACATACATACATACATACATACATATTCTAGAATACCTGTCTTTCTGTCTGTCTGTCACGGATATTCATTGGTCGCGGCCTCTGTCTGTCATGGAAATCCAAGTCACTGATTGGTCGTGGCAAAACGCCCACGACCATTGCCACGACCAATCAGCGACGGCTATAGTCTGGCAGCGAAATGGCCGCTGCTTTACTGCCCTGCAGTCAGCGCTGAGCGCTCACACAGGGTTAATGCCAGTGTTAACGGACTGCGGTGTAATGCACTCAGTTAACACAGCTATTAACCCTGTGTGACCAACTTTTTACTATTGATGCTGCGTATGCAGCATCAATAGTAAAACGATCTAATGTTACAAATAATAATAATAATTTAAAAAAAAAAGGTTATTCTCACCCTCCGACGTCGCCCGCTGCCCTCGACAGTGCAAGCGACAGGTTTCGGTGCCAAGGATGCTATACGAGAAGGACCTGCCGTGATGTCACGGTCATGTGACCGCGACGTCATCACAGGTCCTGTGCTCATACCAACCCTGGGACCGGAAGCTGCCGCGTGCACCGCGCACAGGTGCCAGGACTACAAGGGGCCTTCGGAGGGTGAGTATATGTTTCTTTTTTATTTTAAGTCTTTTTTAACCACGCATATAGTGCCCACATTGCTATATACTACGTGGGCTGTGTTACATACTGCGTGGGCTCTGTTATATACTACATCTCTATGCTATATACTATGTAACTGGGCAATATACAACATGACTGTGCAATATACAACATGGCTGTGCAATATACTATGTGCTCTGTGTTATATACTACATAGCTGTGCAACATACTACGTGGCTGTGTCGGTTCTGTTATATACTACGTCGACTGTGCAATATACTACGTGCCTCTACAATATACTACGTGGCTCTGTTATATACTACGTGGCTGTGCAATATACTACGTGCCTCTACAATATACTACGTGGCTATGTTATATACAACGTGGCTCTGCTATATACTACGTCGCTGACCAATATACTACATAGCTGTGCAATACACTACGTGACTGTGTTATATTCTATGTGGCTGTGCAAAATACTACAGTACGTGCCTGTGCAATATACTACGTGGCTCTACAATATACTGCGTGGCTATGTTATATACTACGTGGCTCTGCTATATACTACGTGGCTGACCAATATACTACATACCTGTGCATTACACTACGTGACTATGTTATATACTACGTGACTGTGTTATATACTACGTAGCTCTGCTATATACTACATACGCTGTGTTACATACTACGTAGCTCTGTTATATACTACTTAGCTATGTTAGATACTACGTCGGTTGTGTTATATACTACGTCACTGTGCAATATAGTACCTACATATTCTAGAATACCCGATATGTTAGAATCGGGCCACCATCTAGTCTACTATATAATTGTCTAAGGGTCACTTCCATCTGACCTTCTGTCTGTCACGGATATTCATTGGTTGCGGCCTCTGTCTGTCATGTAAATCCAAGTCGCTGATTGGTTGTGGCAAAACGCCCACGACCAATCAGCGACGGGCACAGTCCGGTGGCAATATGGTCGCTCCTTCCTCCCCGCAGTCAGTGTCCGCTCCATACTCCCCTCCAGTCAGCCCTCACACAGGGTTAATGGCAGCGTTAATGGACCGCGTTATGCCGCGGTGTAACGCACTCCATTAACGCAGCTATTAACCCTGTGTGACCAACTTATTACTATTGATGCTGCGTATGCAGCATCAATAGTAAAAACATCTAATGTTACAAATAATAATAATTTAAAAAAAAGGTTATTCTCACCCTCTGACGTAGCGCTGTCCTCAGCAGTGCAAGCGGCAGGTTCCGGTGCCAAGGATGCTATACAAGAAGGACCTGCCATGACGTCACGGTCATGTGACCACGACGTCATCACAGGTCCTGCGCTCATACCAACCCTGGGACCGGAAGCAGCCGTGGACTACAAGGGGCCCTCGGAAAGGTGAGTATATGTTTATTTTTTATTTTAAGTCTTTTTAACCTGTTACATGAGTGGCTGGGCAATATACTACGTGGCTGGGCAATATACTACGCCACTGGGCAGTATACTACGTGGCTCTGTGCTGTATACTACGTGGCTCTGTGCTGTATACTACGTCGCTGTGCAATATACTACGTCGCTGTGCAATATACTATGTCGCTGTGCAATATACTACGTGGCTGGGCAATATACTACGTGGCTGGGCAATATACTACATGACTGGGCAATATACTACGTGGCTGGGCAATATACTACGTGGCTCTGTGCAATATACTACGTGACTGGGCAATAAACTACGTCACTGGGCAATATACTACGTCACTGGGCATTATAGTACGTGACTAGGCAATATACTACGTGACTGGGCAATATACTACGTGACTGGGCAATATACTACGTGGCTGGGCAATACACTACGTGGCTGGGCAATATACTACGTGGCTGCGCAATATAGTATGTTACTGGGCAATATACTATGTGGCTGGGCATATACTACATGACTGGGCAATATACGTGGCTGGGCAATACACTACGTGGCTGGGCAATATACTATGTGGCTGCGCAATATAGTACGTTACTGGGCAATATACTATGTGGCTGGGCAATATACTACATGGGCTGTGCAATATACTACGTGGACATGCATATTCTAGAATACCCGATGCGTTAGAATCGGGCCACCATCTAGTATACTAGGTATATACTATATATATAGGAGATGACACACATGTATATACTATATACAGGAGGAGATGACACACAGGTATATACTATATACAGGGGAGATGACACACAGGTATATACTATATACAGAAGGAGATGACACACAGATATATACTATATACAGGGGAGATGACATACAAGTATATACTATATACAGGGGAGATGACACACAGATATATGCTATATACAGGAGGAGATGACACACAGATATATACTATATACAGGGGAGATGACACACAGGTATATACTATATACAGGAGGAGATGACACACAGATATATACTATATACAGGAGGAGATGACACACAGATATATACTATATACAGGGGAGATGACACACAGGTATATACTATATACAGGAGGAGATGACACACAGGTATATACTATATACAGGGGAGAGGACACACAGGTATATTCTATATACAGAAGGAGATGACACACAGATATATACTATATACAGGGGAGATGACGTACAGGTACATACTATATACAGGGGAGATGACACACAGATATATACTATATACAGGAGGAGATGACACACAGATATATATACTATATACAGGAGGAGATGACATACAGGTATATACTATATACAGGGGAGATGACATACAGGTATATACTATATACAGGAGGAGATGACATACAGGTATATACTATATACAGGGGAGATGACATACAGGTATATACTATATAAAGGAGGAGATGACATACAGGTATATACTATATAAAGGAGGAGATGACATACAGGTATATACTATATACAGGAGGAGATGGCACAGGTATATACTATATAAAAGGGGAGATGACATACAGGTATATACTATATACAGGAGGAGATGACATACAGGTATATACTATATAAAGGAGGAGATGACATACAGGTATATAGTATATAAAAGAGGAGATGACACATAGGTTTATAGAGGAGGAGGAGATGACATACAGCAGGTACAGTATATACAGGGGAGATGACATACAGGTATATACTATATACAGAAGAGATGACATACAGGTATATACTATATACAGGAGGAGATGACACAGGTATATACTATATAAAGGGGGAGATGACATACAGGTATATACTATATACAGGAGGAGATGACACATAGGTATATAGAGGAGGAGATGACATACAGCAGGTACAGTATATACAATGGAGATGACATACAGGTATATACTATATACAGGAGGAGATGATGCATAGGTATATACAATATACAGGAGGAGATGACATACAGCAGGTATATACTATTTACAGGGGAGATGAAATACAGGTATATACTATATACAGGGGAGATGACATACAGGTATATACTATATACAGGAGATGACATACAGGTATATACTATATATAGGAGGAGATGACATACAGATATATAGTATATACAGAAGAGATGGCATACAGGTATATACTATGTACAGGAGATGAAACATAGGTATATACAATATACAGGAGGAGATGACATACAGCAGGTATATACTATTTACAGGGGAGATGAAATACAGGTATATACTATATACAGGGGAGATGACATACAGGTATATACTATATACAGGAGATGACATACAGGTATATACTATATACAGAAGAGATGACATACAGGTATATACTATATACAGGAGGAGATGACACATAGGTATATACTTTATACAGGAGGAGATGACATACAGCAGGTATATACTATACAGGGGAGATGGAATACAGGTATATACTATATACAGGGGAGATGACATACAGGTATATACTATATACAGGAGATGACATACAGGTATATACTATATTTAGGAGGAGATGACATACAGGTATATAGTATATACAGAAGAGATGACATACAGGTATATACTATATACAGGAGATGACACATAGGTATATACAATATACAGGAGGAGATGACATACAGCAGGTATATACTATTTACAGGGGAGATGAAATACAGGTATATACTATATACAGGGGAGATGACATACAGGTATACACTATATACAGGAGATGACATACAGGTATATTCTATATATAGGAGATGACATACAGGTATATAGTATATACAGAAGAGATGACATACAGGTATATACTATATACAGGAGATGACACATAGGTATATACAATATACAGGAGGAGATGACGCATGTATATACTATTTACAGGGGAGATGACATACAGGTATATACTATATACAGGGGAGATGACATACAGGTATATACTATATACAGAAGAGATGACATACAGGTATATACTATATACAGGAGGAGATGACACAGGTATATACTATATAAAGGGGGAGATGACATACAGGTATATACTATATACAGGAGGAGATGACACATAGGTATATAGAGGAGGAGATGACATACAGCAGGTACAGTATATACAGGGGAGATGACATACAGGTATATACTATATTCAGAAGAGATGACATACAGGTATATACTATATACAGGAGGAGATGATGCATAGGTATATACAATATACAGGAGGAGATGACATACAGCAGGTATATACTATTTACAGGGGAGATGAAATACATGTATATACTATATACAGGGGAGATGACATACAGGTATATACTATATACAGGAGATGACATACAGGTATATGCTATATATAGGAGGAGATGACATACAGGTATATAGTATATACAGAAGAGATGACATACAGGTATATACTATATACAGGAGATGACACATAGGTATATACAATATACAGGAGGAGATGACATACAGCATGTATATACTATTTACAGGGGAGATGACATACACGTATGTACTATATACAGGGGAGATGACCTACAGGTATATACTATATACAGAAGAGATGACATACAGGTATATACTATATACAGGAGGAGATGACACATAGGTATATACAATATACAGGAGGAGATGACATACAGCAGGTATATACTATTTACAGGGGAGATGGAATACAGGTATATACTATATACAGGGGAGATGACATACAGGTATACACTATATACAGGAGATGACATACAGGTATATGCTATATATAGGAGGAGATGACATACAGGTATATAGTATATACAGAAGAGATGACATACAGGTATATACTATATACAGGAGATGACACATAGGTATATACAATATACAGGAGGAGATGACATACAGCAGGTATATACTATTTACAGGGGAGATGACATACAGGTATATACTATATACAGGGGAGATGACATACAGGTGTAAATGGTGAAGATGAGAGGTGTGAGGTGAAAATGAGGGGTGTGAGGTGAAAATGAAAAGGTGTGAGTGCAAAATGAGAAGAGTGAGGGAAAATAGTGGCGTGATCGCAAAATGACAGATGTGAGGTCGAAATGAAAAGTGTTAGGGGGGGAATGAGAGGAGTGAGGGAGAAAATGAGAGGAGTCAACTGGCTAAGACGATGGTGCAGACAACAAGGATTTGGATTCCTGGACCACGGTGTGAATTACTGGTATGATGGACTCCTCGCCAGAGACGGACTACACCTCAACAAACCTGGGAAACACACATTCGCCAGAAGACTCGCTACACTCATCAGGAGGGCGTTAAACTAGAAGAAGAGGGGACGGGAAGAAAAACATTAGACTCGAACAAAGACGACCCAGGAAAACATACTCAGAAGGGAGGTAAGAACATTTCTAAAACAATCCACAGTGAGGAGATTGGAACAAAACAAAATCCTCTAAACTGCATGCTCGCAAACGCCAGAAGCCTGACAAACAAGATGGAAGAACTAGAAGCAGAAATATCTACAGGTAACTTTGACATAGTGGGAATAACCGAGACATGGTTAGATGAAAGCTATGACTGGGCAGTTAACTTACAGGGTTACAGTCTGTTTAGAAAGGATCGTAAAAATCGGAGAGGAGGAGGGGTTTGTCTCTATGTAAAGTCTTGTCTAAAGTCCACTTTAAGGGAGGATATTAGCGAAGGGAATGAGGATGTCGAGTCCATATGGGTTGAAATTCATGGAGGGAAAAATGGTAACAAAATTCTCATTGGGGTCTGTTACAAACCCCCAAATATAACAGAAAGCATGGAAAGTCTACTTCTAAAGCAGATAAATGAAGCTGCAACCCATAATGAGGTCCTGGTTATGGGGGACTTTAACTACCCGGATATTAACTGGGAAACAGAAACCTGTGAAACCCATAAAGGCAACAGGTTTCTGCTAATAACCAAGAAAAATTATCTTTCACAATTGGTGCAGAATCCAACCAGAGGAGCAGCACTTTTAGACCTAATACTATCTAATAGACCTGACAGAATAACAAATCTGCAGGTGGTTGGGCATTTAGGAAATAGCGACCACAATATTGTGCAGTTTCACCTGTCTTTCACTAGGGGGACTTGTCAGGGAGTCACAAAAACATTGAACTTTAGGAAGGCAAAGTTTGAACAGCTTAGAGATGCCCTTAATCTGGTAGACTGGGACAATATCCTCAGAAATGAGAATACAGATAATAAATGGGAAATGTTTAAGAACATCCTAAATAGGCAGTGTAAGCGGTTTATACCTTGTGGGAATAAAAGGACTAGAAATAGGAAAAACCCAATGTGGCTAAACAAAGAAGTAAGACAGGCAATTAACAGTAAAAAGAAAGCATTTGCACTACTAAAGCAGGATGGCACCATTGAAGCTCTAAAAAACTATAGGGAGAAAAATACTTTATCTAAAAAACTAATTAAAGCTGCCAAAAAGGAAACAGAGAAGCACATTGCTAAGGAGAGTAAAACTAATCCCAAACTGTTCTTCAACTATATCAATAGTAAAAGAATAAAAACTGAAAATGTAGGCCTCTTAAAAAATAGTGAGGAAAGAATGGTTGTAGATGACGAGGAAAAAGCTAACATATTAACCCTCCGTCACATACAATATTCGGACTAACGAGTTCACATACAATGTGCCTGTCAGGCGCCTGCTGGAAAAATATCTATAATATCTAATGTTTGCAATTTCAGTGCTCTAAAAGTGATCAGTGACCTTCATAGGGATGTAATAAAAAAAGAGACTACACATAATCAGTTGCAAAAAAAAACATTTACTTAACATAAAACTAATAACTATGAAATACAAACTTTTCAAAACTCCCGCCAAATAGTCCCCAGTTCGACTCTCTCAAAAAAATGTACAAAGAAAATTTTTGAACACAAACTTAATTTTAAGGTACCTTAAGTACTATTAAAAACATATTCAATCAGAAGTAGATGCTGAGGTTTCCCCAGAAAAGTCACACTTGCAGAGCAAATAGCAAGAATTACACACCATTTTTGCATGTGTCAGGCAAATTGCTTTATGACATTTGAGACATTCATAATTTGAAAGCCTTCTGGTTCCGCTTTCCGTTTGGCAGGTGGTGCATCTCCTTCTTTTTGTGAGGTGGTGCAGATGGTGACTTTTGACCATCATCTTCTGGGCGGAACCTTTTGAGCTGAACTTGAAGGCGAGAGGGGATACCGATTGTTTTCACGCTTCTCCTGCGTAGCTCTCCAAGTACTAGTTCATGGGCCAATTTTTTCAGATACAATCGTCTACGGAGTGGTTCAAGCTTGTTTTCAAGATAAATTACTTGTGAATTTATACCACCCAAATTCAACATAGCAAAAAATATGACCATTGGCCAGCGTTTGATGTTTCTGCTGACGTTGAAAGTGGAGCACATCTGATCTGCTGTATCCACACCCCCTTTGGTGGCATTGTAAAATGTAATTATCTCCGGTTTTTTTTCTGCCCCAGTCCCAGGATCGATGGCAGCATCATCATGAAGTGTTGATAGAAGAAGTACGATTTTTTGGCATGTGGTACATAGGAAACTAAAGCCTTTCCATTATGGAATGCAAACATACTGCTGTACTGTTGTCTCTCTTTCACACTTACAAACTGTGGCGGCAATTCCCTTTTGTTTTTTCTTACAGTTCCCACATATGACAGCTTCTGAATTTTCAGATAATCAATCAGATCACAACTTGTAAACCAATTGTCAGCTGTAATATTGCGACCCGATCCAAATAAGGGTTCAGCCAGTCTTTTTACAACATCAATGGGTTTGTTGCTCACACAGTAAGGACCTTCTGGTGGTTTTCCTGCATAAACTTCCAGGTTGTAAGTGTAGGTCTTACTGGCATCAACAAGGGCATAAATTTTTATTCCATATTTGTTTGGCTTTGATGGAATATATTGACGAAAGGCACATCTACCACGAAAACCAGGGAGCATTTCGTCAATAGTGAGATTCTCTCCAGGGTAATAACTTTGTTTACAGTTTACAACAAATCTTTGAAATATATCACGAATTGGAGCAAGTCGGTCATGTGTTTTGCGTTCGGTTCGGGTAGTTCTGTCGTCAAACCGAAGGCAACGAATTAGAATCTTGAATCTGTTTATGGACATAACAAGGCTAAATTTTTCAACTCCATCCCCATCTTTACCCCAAAGTTCCTCCAAACTTTGTCTATTTGCCCTATAAGCTCCTGCAAGGTACAGTAATCCAAAAAAAGCACGCAGTTCTATTTCATCTGTGGGCTTGATGGTTCTGTTGCAGATGTACTTGTCCTTTATAATGTCTATATATTGGTTGGTATATGTGACAATAGAGTCCAGAATGTCATCTGTAAATATACTGTTCCAGCATTCAACTGCAGTTTTTGCATTACGTGCAGTTCCTATTACTGCAGGAAGGTGAGTAATAATGTTTAAAGGTTCCCTACGTTTTTTCTGGAATGGCTTCTTGTTCCATTTAGTATTTTTATCTTTTCCAATATAATATGATCCAACTTCTTCATCCTCACCACTGTCACCATCTTGCTCTGTTTCAGAATCCAGGACACATTCTTCCACCTCATCATGAGAATCAATCTCACTTTCCTCTCCTAAATCCTCATTCAGTGTGAGGTCTCTATCATCTAACAGCATGTTTGTTACTTCCTCAACATCAAGTTGTTTGGATAAATTGTACATTTTCCTCTCCATTTCAGCAGATAATCTGAAGCAAGAGAAGGAATATGTTAGGGAACTACTGTATATGCCTGAGCAGCACACTTTCTTTTATAAAATCTCCCTTATTTCTATGAAATATCCTCACATTTTGTGCTATACATTCATAAAACAAGCTAAATAAACTATTGTGATGAATAAAAACATAAAATACCAACCTTACTGAATGTGACGTATTCACATACAATGAGCCTGAGAGATCTGTGCAGCTATATCCTCTCCCCTGAAGCTCTGAAATCCAACTGTGATATCAGGTTTCACAGACCTTCAAGAGACAGGAGACTACCTGGAGGGAGGGGGTTTCCTCACAATCTGGTGAGGAAGGAGAAATGAAAGTAAAAGAGAAGCGCCTGTCAGATCAGTTGTATGTGACGGAGGGTTAAACACGGTATTCACGGTGGAAAATGAAATGCTAGGTGAAATCCCAAGAAACAATGAAAACCCTATATTAAGGGTCACCAATCTAACCCAAGAAGAGGTGCGAAACCGGCTAAATAAGATTAAAATAGATAAATCTCCGGGTCCGGATAGCATACACCCACGAGTACTAAGAGAACTAAGTAATGTAATAGATAAACCATTATTTCTTATTTTTAGGGACTCTATAGCGACGGGGTCTGTTCCGCAGGACTGGCGCATAGCAAATGTGGTGCCAATATTCAAAAAGGGCTCTAAAAGTGACCCTGGAAATTATAGGCCAGTAAGTCTAACCTCTATTGTTGGTAAAATATTTGAAGGGTTTCTGAGGGATGTTATTCTGGATTATCTCAATGAGAATAACTGTTTAACTCCATATCAGCATGGGTTTATGAGAAATCGCTCCTGTCAAACCAATCTAATCAGTTTTTATGAAGAGGTAAGCTATAGGCTAGACCACGGTGAGTCATTGGACATGGTATATCTCGATTTTTCCAAAGCGTTTGATACCGTGCCGCACAAGAGGTTGGTACACAAAATGAGAATGCTTGGTCTGGGGGAAAATGTGTGTAAATGGGTTAGTAACTGGCTTAGTGATAGAAAGCAGAGGGTGGTTATAAATGGTATAATCTCTAACTGGGTCGCTGTGACCAGTGGGGTACCGCAGGGGTCAGTATTGGGACCTGTTCTCTTCAACATATTCATTAATGATCTGGTAGAAGGTTTACACAGTAAAATATCGATATTTGCAGATGATACAAAACTATGTAAAGCAGTTAATACAAGAGAAGATAGTATTCTGCTACAGATGGATCTGGATAAGTTGGAAACTTGGGCTGAAAGGTGGCAGATGAGGTTTAACAATGATAAATGTAAGGTTATACACATGGGAAGAGGGAATCAATATCACCATTACACACTGAACGGGAAACCACTGGGTAAATCTGACAGGGAGAAGGACTTGGGCATCCTAGTTAATGATAAACTTACCTGGAGCAGCCAGTGCCAGGCAGCAGCTGCCAAGGCAAACAGGATCATGGGGTGCATTAAAAGAGGTCTGGATACACATGATGAGAGCATTATACTGCCTCTGTACAAATCCCTAGTTAGACCGCACATGGAGTACTGTGTCCAGTTTTGGGCACCGGTGCTCAGGAAGGATATAATGGAACTAGAGAGAGTACAAAGGAGGGCAACAAAATTAATAAAGGGGATGGGAGAACTACAATACCCAGATAGATTAGCGAAATTAGGATTATTTAGTCTAGAAAAAAGACGACTGAGGGGCGATCTAATAACCATGTATAAGTATATAAGGGGACAATACAAATATCTCGCTGAGGATCTGTTTATACCAAGGAAGGTGACGGGCACAAGGGGGCATTCTTTGCGTCTGGAGGAGAGAAGGTTTTTCCACCAACATAGAAGAGGATTCTTTACTGTTAGGGCAGTGAGAATCTGGAATTGCTTGCCTGAGGAGGTGGTGATGGCGAACTCAGTCGAGGGGTTCAAGAGAGGCCTGGATGTCTTCCTGGAGCAGAACAATATTGTATCATACAATTATTAGGTTCTGTAGAAGGACGTAGATCTGGGTATTTATTATGATGGAATATAGGCTGAACTGGATGGACAAATGTCTTTTTTCGGCCTTACTAACTATGTTACTATGTTACTATGTGATGGGAAAATAAGACAAGTGAGGTGCTATAACTAACCACAGATATTTACTATGCCCAGGCAACGCCGGGCTCTTCAGCTAGTATATATATATATATATATACTCTGTGTATGACTTGTGTATATGTGACGTGCTCAGATATCCGGAGAGTACAGCGCTGTGTAGGTGAGTATCACGCAGCAATGTTGGATTCCAGCGGCGGCCGTCACACTGAGGAGATGCTTTAGTTAGTCACCAGAGAACACATTAGAAAGAATATTAATAGCCCAGAAACCGGGATGTGAGTGCGGAGGAGGCGAGGTGACGTCAGGTGTGATCACTGCACAGTCACATTACCGCCGTTACCTGCAGGTTACAATATCAGACCCTTCATTTTTACAGACACGATGGAGCTGATGATTTTCTCAGCCTTCAAGCTTTGCTCTACATTTATTACGCCTCTGATTTAATATTTGGGTTTTTATTTAGGTAATTCTTTATTTTCTCGTTCTTTTTCCACATTTTGACAAATTTGTGCAAATTTCCAAAATGCTTTTTTATTTTTTGCTTCTTTGCTTTTTCAGCCTTTAAAAAGTAAATATTCTCCCAATACTTTCAATAAGCTGGAAGTTGTCACATGTTAGTCTCATACTGTGCAAAATAAACACATGAATAAATAGAGATTTAATACTTCACCAGGTCACAAACAACAACTAAAACCACATCCAGAAATGCAAATAAAAAATTCATACAAAACCAGCTAAATGGAACTTTAACTACTTTTTTTGCTTTTTTTTAATGGATTCTTTTTCCGAGAGCAATAACTTTTCCCGTTCCCACAGCTATATGAGCGTTTGCTTTTTTGCAGCACAATGTGCGGAAAAACAGGAAAAGAATGAAATTGCTGGGAAACAGTGAAAAGTGGAATGTAGACATTGATTGTTTTTTGGGTTTTATTGTCTGGTAAAAAAATACCTTTTATCGTAATTCTTCAGGTCATGAGGGTAAAGCCAAACTGGATCAGGGGACGTGAGCGAATGAAAAATGGCTGGTGAATGCTGTGAAGTAAGAAAACTCATAGATGTTATAAACGTATTCCAGGCAGGCGAAACATGTGCAACATCAAACAGTATAACTGTCACGGGGCTACCGCGACAGAGAGGTTCCAGAGAACCGCAGCGCTCTGGGCCTCGTTCACACACAGTGAACAGAAGCTCTTTTCTTGTATTCTGACCTGGCTACTTTGTGCCAGCAGTGCAGGAGTTAACCTTGTTGCTGAGTTGCTGTGAGCTGGGTCTCTCAGCTGAAGTGGATTTTGTAATTTCCTCCTCTATAAAGACCCAGCCTGGACTACAGCTATTGTCAGTGATCAGTTCTGCTGCCTGGCTTGGAGGTTGAAGGAGCGTGATATTAGGAGCTTGGAGGTTTATTTAAAGAGATTGGTGTCTGCTGTTTTGGTTGCATGTTTAACCTGTTTTCCTTCCTAGTTTTTTCCTTCTCTTCCCTTCTCTGTGTTACCTCTGTGGTTGTGTGAGCATTTGGTGAGTTTTAGACTTTTAGTTACCTTGTCTGTATACCCTGTTATTTGTTGTATTAATACACTGGAGTAGTCCACCTTCCTTGGGGGGAGAGGGGGCACTGATAGGGCCTGCACAGGAGACAGGGATACGCTGGCAGCTCAGGCCTCCTAACCATCATAGGTACCCCCGAGATAAGGGGAAGCCAGGGCCCCATTATAGTGGCAGGGTCAGGTGCGGGTCCCAGTACGCCGTCCTGTCCCTTTATCGCCGTACACGGCGTGACAATAACCCACAGATAGAGCTGTGACGTTCCCTAGGTCACCAGTCTAGTAATATGGTCACCCTTCTTCTCAGGAATGGCCGTAATCTCCATCCATGGAGTCTGACGGTTTCTTCATCTTTTCGGGCAGCACCAACCACAGCCCCAGACACTGATCAGAGAGGCGACTGATCTCATTCACCGTAAATCTCCAGTGTAAGAAGGACCACAAGTCCTCACTAGGGTTTAGGTCCGGTGAGGAGGGGTCAAGTCATTATTCTCTATCTTTAAGGCCTTTCCTGGTCCCGAGTGGTGGAGAATTCAAAGCTGGAGCCTCATCGTGCAGAACAATCCTGGTTTTCCGGAGAGACGCAGACGTTTTCCTGCTCCACTGCTGGAAGAACATGTCTTCTAATCACCGGCAGGAGGTTTGGAAGGTGATTTTGATTCACCTTCAACTCAAAAAGGTCCAACGAGCTCCTCTTTAATAATCGCAGCCCATAGCAGAGACCACCTCCACCTCACTGGTGTCTGATGGGAAGTGGCGGTCTGTGCCCGGTACTGATCGAGTCATAGCCCGTCCATCTACTCCATCCAGAGTCGTTTCATTTCATCAGTTCATAAAACAAGACAACACTCTGTATCAGATATTTCTTGGCCCATTCTTGACATTTCCACTTCTGTGTCTTGCACAGTGGTGGTCGGGATCAGCCCCCTCAACTCGGCCGTGTCTCTGATCATTCAACACCTTACACTTCTGTGTCTTGCTCAGTGGTGGTATTCACATTTATGAAGCTCGAGGGAGGGAAATCTGCAGAATAATGATGACCTGGTCAGAATCCTCACTGCCTAATAATTCTGCACAGTGTAACAGCTCGGGGTAACATGGATTTGGTTGTGGAGACAGTGGTGCGGCCATTTCTCCAAAGTGTTCCAGGAGCTATTTTTTCAAAGTGTTCCAGGCCCCCATGTTCCCCGTGCTACTGTGAGCAGCCTGAGTGACCTAAACCTGCTCCTGTGGCTGCAGTGTCTCCGGACTTGCTCCACATCGGTGACGTCGTTGGTCGATGAGTACACAGGAGCTGCCCGCAGTGGATCTTGATGATTTGTCCGAGTGCATTCAGCGGCAGAACCTTCCTCAGACAACCATTAATAACCTCAGTGACAGCAGCCGAGGCTGGAGGTGCTGGGAATTCTGCACGAGGCTCCAAATCCAGACTTAAAAAATCAAGATTAATGATAGGCGAGCGTGTTCATCATTACTTGTTACTCACTCAAGCATCAGTGCGCTCCGGATGATCGTTACTCGGAGAGTGCTGTTTTAATATTTGAGCCAGAGCTCGAGTCTCCGTCCCGCACTTTTGGCGTTTTGTAGACAGACAATGAACATGTGGGGATTGCCTGCCAGTCACTGCAGTGCAGTAGCCATCTTGGTTGTGGCATTACTGTGATTGGCTGGCTGCGTAGCATCATCAGGTCTATATATGACCCGTGACGCCATGCTCGGCACACTGTACCCCGGACACAGGCGGCGTAGGGAGAGGTGCTGGAGAGAGAGGGACAGAATTATAGCTGCGTATTAGGCAGGGATTCAACCACATTCATCGGAGAAGTACAACAACCGCCCTTCTCAGGGATAATAATATTCTTTTTCCTCTTAATCCTGCAAATTGTTCTGTGCAGGGAAATATACACAATTTTTACAGTGGCAGTTGTGCGTCAACAGCATACAGCCATCCTTGGTTGGATCTCAATGGCATTGCTATATTTATACTGCAGTTTTCTACGTCATCTCAATTGGGCACATTTGTCTGGCATTGTAATACTGCAAATTTTTGTGCAGTGAAATGTTATACGAAATTAATCATGCTAGAGTTGAGCCTCAAAACCTCCCAAAAAAGAAATCTGTTTGTTTAAAATCGCATTACTATATTGATTCTGCAGTCTTATATGTCCATCTGAGGTGGGCAAATTTGCCTGGCATTGTAATCCTGCAATTTTTTCAGCAGTGACATTTTTATGCGAGTGAAGTTGGCAAAGTTTAGGTGTTCCCAAGTTTGGCGCTTTTTTATAGACTGTCCAGTTAACCCAAAAAAGGCCATTTGCACCATCTGCCATGCTAGCATCAGCTGGGGAAGCACAACTGCCAGCCTGACCACCATCAGCATGCTCAGGCACATGCAATGAATTGCATTAACTGTTGAATGCTCTTTTCACCATTGAAAGCAATGCAAACATGCAAAAAAGCAGCACAAACACTGTGTGAACATGGACCAAGGTGTGGAGGAGCTTTTTTTTCTTCTCTTATTTATATACAAGTCATTATCCTTGAAAGAATGTTTCTTAACATGAAAAATGCTCCTCGGGTCGAGCACCTGAGCATTACAACTTGAGCATTTTAGAGCTCGATCATCCTGATCTGTCTGGTACAGAATGACAGAACTGCAGTTAGGGTCGTCTTCTGTGTCATTCAGGTTCTGCACAACGTTGGGTGACAGTTCCCTCATGGGCGCTCATTAATAGCTTAATATATCATATAAGCTTTTCTCCAATTTTAATAAAAAAAATCAGACAAACGTGTATATTTGCACAATAAATATTTTATTGAGATAGAAAGCTACACAATAAAATCAAATTTTAAACTTAAATGTAAAAACAAGGAACAATGAAAGCAAGGGGAGAGACACAAACTAGTGAAAATAAGATTGCAATACAAAGGGTGACCACTAGATGGCAGAATACTGCCAAGATGTAATGAGAACAGGCATGTATAGGCAAATGGAAACAAAAGGAGAAATGAGATAAAATCAAGTATACATTTTATTAGATATCATATAAAAACAGAGCGTTCATACAATACAGTAACAAAATACCAAGACAACACAGATGTACCAGGGTCACCCACTAAGGGTGGAAAAATCAGATATTGTGTGTGTATACTGAATAGTATGGCATAAAAAGCTATGAACCAGAAGGTGAGCTCAGGTGGAAGCTGTCCCAAGGCTTTGAAAGGGGCATACAACAGCCAGTAACACAGTGTAAAATAATATCAAGGGGTAGCACTTACAAGTGGTATGAAGGGTGACCCAGGACCCCGACGCGCGCTTCTCGGGTAGAAGATGCCGCCTTATCAAGGGGATGCTAGTTTAAAAGTTAAAAGTAAAAACAAGGAACAATGAAGGCAAGTAGAGGCTGATGAGAGACATACACTAGTGAAAATAAGATTACAATACAAAGGGTGACCACTAGATGGCAAAATACTACCAAGACGTAATGATAACAGGTAAGTGCAGGCACCTACCTGATCCAAGGTGATTCCAAGTTAGACATATAGAGATTTGGTGCAATGTAATGCGCAGAAAATAAAATCAGTAGTTGAAAAATACATTATAATCAAGCATCCCGAGGTCTTCGTTGCACTTTTTATAATGTTTTCATTGGGGCTAAAGGTGTTTTTGTCTGCAAAAAAAAACCTGTAAAGTTTTTTTTCTTTCATTTTTTAAGGTGTATTGGGACATTTTATTCCAATAGAAGCAAATGCCTGAACATTGCATTTAAACTCTGTGCTTTTATTCGCAGCATTTTTGTGCTATTTTTATGCAATTTATACACAACCCCTTTTAGAAACTGCATGAAAACCATGTGGAAACTATGGAAGCGGCATAATGGTGTGGTATTATTGGGGGGATCGTTTTTTTCTTATAAGCTTCTCTATAGGTGCAAAAAAACACATTTAACCCCTTAGTGACCGAGCCAAATTTTTGAAATCTGACCAGTGTCACTTTATGTGGTAATAACTCTGCAACGCTTCAACAAATCCCAGTGATTTTGAGATTGTTTTTTCGTGACACATTATACTTTATGATAATGGTAAATTTAGTTCAACATTTTTGTGTTTATTTATAAAAAATATAAAAAATTTGAGGAAAATGTTAAAAAATTAGCAATTTTCTAAATTTGAATGATTATCCCTTTAATCCAGATAGTCATACAACAGCAAACCATTAATAAATAACATTTCCCACATGTCTGCTTTACATCAGCACCATTTGTAAAATGTTATTTTATTTTGTTAACATTTTAGGAGGTTTAAAAATGTAGCAGCAATTTTTCATTTTTTCAAAGAAATTTACCACATTTATTTTTTTAGTGACTTATCCATGTTTGAAGTGACTTTAGGGGTCCCATATATTGGGAAACCCCCAAACGTGATACCATTTTAAAAACAGCACCCCTAAACATATTGAAAACTGCTGTCAGGTAGTTTATTAACCCTTCAGGTGCTTTACAGGAATTAATGCAAAGTGGCATGACAGAAATGAAAATGTGTATTTTTACCACCTAAATGTTGCTAACTTCTAAACAGATTACTACAGCCGTCAGACTCTAAGGCCGCGATTTGGTCATGAATTGCCATCGCAAACATCAGGACAACAAAATCATGATATAAGGGCACCAATTGGGATAAAGAAGAAGCCCCCACACTCTGTTGACCATTTATAATGATGTAGTCACTATTGACAGCAGCATCTAAGGGGTTAAACAGATTTGGACGGTGCAAATACTGATCGTGGCTGATACAGCAAGTTGTCAGCTATAGTGTACAACCAACAGATGCTGGATTGTCATCTGTATGGGGAGGCTATTCTCTTATATCTCAGGTCAGTTAAAAGACGTATTGGTGGTCATTAAGGGGTTAAAATGCTTATAAATAAAAAAAAAAGTCCACAAAAATCTTTTATTAAAGCACTTTTTGTGGGATTTACGGTATTTTAATTTTAAATATTTTGGGCATTTATTTTGATATTTTATAGAAAGCAGATTAAAAAAACCCAGCAGAAATATATCAACAAAATACCACGAAAAGTGATTTGTGCAAATCCAAACTTTAGGGTATGTTCACACGTTCCTGATTTCCATCCTTTTTTTTTCAGGACTGTTTTTTAAAAAACTGCAGCTCTTGGCAGAAAACGCAGGTCCTTTTTTTGGTCCTTTTTTTTGTCCTTTTTTTGATGCGTTTTTTGATCCTTTTTTTGATCCTTTTTTTTATGCAGTTTTCTATGCAGAGTCTGTGTGTTTTCTAGGAAGTTTTTTAGGGTTAAAATGGCTGAAAATACCCTAACCCTACCCCTACCCCTAACCCTACCCCTAACCCTACCCCTAACCCTAACCCTACCCCTACCCCTACCCCTACCCCTAACCCTAACCCTACCCCTAACCCTATTCTAACCTTAGTGGAAAAAAAAAAATTCTTAATTTTTTTTTATTGTCCCTACCTATGGGGGTGTCATTTACTATTTTTTTTTATTTTGATCACTGAGATAGATTATATCTCAGTGATCAAAATGCACTTTGGAACGAATCTGCCGGCCGGCAGATTCGGCGGGCGCACTGCGCATGCGCCCGCCATTTTGCAAGATGGCGGCGCCCAGGGAGAAGATGGCCAGACGGACACCGGGACGCCGGGTAAGTATAAGGGGGGAGATTAGGGCACGGGGGGGGGCATCGGAGCACTGGGGGGGGCATCGGAGCACGGGGCGGTGGGATTGGAGCACGGGGGGCAAGATCGGAGCACGAGGGGGCAGCCACACTCCGCCCACGCACTTCCGCCCGCTTCCCCGCACTTCCTGCTGCAGCGGTTCTGCACCACAAACCGCAGTAAAACCCGCAGATATTTTTTTCATCTGCGGGTTTTACTGCGGGTTTGACCTCACAATGGAGGTCAATGGGTGCAGAACCGCTGCGGCTCCGAAAAAAGAAGTGACATGGTACTTCTTTTTTCCCGCAGCTATTCAGAGCGGCTTTTTTTCTTTTTTTTTTCCGCATTGTGGGCACAGCAGTTCCTGTTTTCCATAGGGTACAATGTAATGTACCCTGCATGGAAAACAGCTGCGGACCCGCAGCGGGAAAATCGCGGCAATTCCGCATGAAAAAAAGGATCGTGTGAACATGGCCTAAGAAGTTCTGGTGTAGTCCAGAATTCATGGTTCAATCAGTGAGAGGTTCTTCATGTCTGGGGGCAGTGGAACCCACCCAGACCATTACAGCAGCACCTCTATGTGAACCTTTCCACCAGAGATATTGTACCTGTGAGGTCCAAAGATCTCAACCTCTCAGGCCGCCGTCACACATGCGAGTTTTACGGACGTAAGAGCGCAGAATCTACGTCCGTAAAACTCGCAAAAAATACGGCACAATTATTCTCTATGCCCCTGCTCCTATTTGCCGTATTTTACTGATCAGTATTATACGGCTTTCTACGGCCGTACAAAATCGCAGCATGCTGCGTTTGTCACCGTACTGCGCAAGAAATACGCCAATGAAAGTCTATGGAAGCGTGAAAAATACGGATTACACACGGACAAGCAGTGTGACTTGCGAGAAATACGCAGCGCTGTTAGAGAGAAAAGCCGGTAATTCAGTGCGGTGTACAGTAAAATCACACTGACAGCTTACAGTCCAATAGATATAATAAATGTGTACACATAGAATAGGTATATATATATATATGTCAGTGAGACACATATATGTATATATATTAATATTTATTCCAGCGCTATACAGCTTGAAAGCCGGTAATTCAATTACCGGCTTTTTCCTTCTCCTTCATAAAACCCGACATGATTTGAGACATGGTTTACATACAGTAAACCATGTCTTCTCTCCATTTTTTTTGCAGATTCCACACTACTAATGTCAGTAGTGTGTATCTGCAAAATTTGGCCGTTCTAGCTCTTAAAATAAAGGGTTAACTGGCGGAAAAAATTGGCGTGGGCTCCCGCGCAATTTTCTCCGCCAGAGTAGTAAAGCCAGTGACTGAGGGCAGATATTAATAGCCTGGAGAGGGTCCACGGTTATTGGCCCCCCCCTGGCTAAAAATATCTGCCCCCAGCCACCCCAGAAAAGGCACATCTGGAAGATGCGCCTATTCTGGCACTTGGCCACTCTCTTCCCATTCCCGTGTAGCGGTGGGATATGGGGTAATGAAGGGTTAATGCCACCTTGCTATTGTAAGGTGACATTAAGCCTAATTAATAATGGAGAGGCGTCAATTATGACACCTATCCATTATTAATCCAATTGTAGTGAAGGGTTAAATAAAACACAAACACATTCTTTAAAATTATTTTAATGAAATAAAAACAATGGTTGTTGTAGTATTTTATTCAACGCCCAATCCAGTCACTGAAGACCCTCGTTCTGTGAGTAAAGAAACATAATAAACCAACAATATACTTACCCTCCGCAGATCTGTAACGTCCAACGATGTAAATCCTTCTGAAGGGGTTAAAACATTTTGCAGCAAGGAGCTGTGCTAATGCAGGCTGCTCCTCGCTGCAAAACCCCAGGGAATGAGGCTAAAAATAGATCAATGATCTATATTTAGCATCATTTGCGGTGAGGCGCCCTCTGCTGGCTGTTCATAGATCGTGGGAAATTACCTAGAAAGCCAGGGAGCCAGGGAGCTTTCTAGGTAATTTCCCACGATCTATGAACAGCCAGCAGAGGGCGCCTCACCGCAAATGATGCTAAATATAGATCATTGATCTATTTTTAGCCTCATTCCCTGGGGTTTTGCAGCGAGGAGCAGCCTGCATTAGCACAGCTCCTTGCTGCAAAATGTTTTAACCCCTTCAGAAGGATTTACATCGTTGGACGTTACAGATCTGCGGAGGGTAAGTATATTGTTGGTTTATTATGTTTCTTTACTCACAGAACGAGGGTCTTCAGTGACTGGATTGGGCGTTGAATAAAATACTACAACAACCATTGTTTTTATTTCATTAAAATAATTTTAAAGAATGTGTTTGTGTTTTATTTAACCCTTCACTACAATTGGATTAATAATGGATAGGTGTCATAATTGACGCCTCTCCATTATTAATTAGGCTTAATGTCACCTTACAATAGCAAGGTGGCATTAACCCTTCATTACCCCATATCCCACCGCTACACGGGAATGGGAAGAGAGTGGCCAAGTGCCAGAATAGGCGCATCTTCCAGATGTGCCTGTTCTGGGGTGGCTGGGGGCAGATATTTTTAGCCAGGGGGGGCCAATAACCGTGGACCCTCTCCAGGCTATTAATATCTGCCCTCAGTCACTGGCTTTACTACTCTGGCGGAGAAAATTGCGCGGGAGCCCACGCCAATTTTTTCCGCCAGTTAACCCTTTATTTTAAGAGCTAGAACGGCCAAATTTTGCAGATACACACTACTGACATTAGTAGTGTGGAATCTGCAAAAAAAATGGAGAGAAGACATGGTTTACTGTATGTAAACCATGTCTCAAATCATGTCGGGTTTTATGAAGGAGAAAGAAAAAGCCGGTAATTGAATTACCGGCTTTCAAGCTGTATAGCGCTGGAATAAGTATTAATATATATACATATATGTGTCTACTGACATATATATATATATATATATATATATATATTCTTTTCTTTTTGGGACACATGGATCACTTCTATAGCGGTATGTTGGTTTTGCAAGCCTGCGAGAAAACCACGCAGTACGGATGCCATACGGATTACATACGGAGGATGCCATGCGCAAAAAACGCTGACACAGCCTGCCTACGGAGGAGCAACGGACCATTTTTTGGGGGACTTTTCAGCGTATTACGGCCGTAATATACGGACCGTATTGTTTTACGCTGTGTGTGACGCCGGCCTCACTCCTTCATTCACAAAATATGATCGTGGTGTGGTCCAGGGTTCATGGTTCCAGCAATGAGAAGCTCCTAGTTTTCAGAGGCAGTAGAACCCACCCAGACAACCACAGCAACATCTCCATGTGAACCTGGTTTCTACTTTGGAAGCCTAGATTTACTTTACACCATATTGGAACGTTGCACATGTCTTATAGGTCATTTATGCTCCTCAAGGACAGCAGTGGTCGCCTCCTTGCCCTTCTACCATGCATCACAATACTTTGAGTTTTTTGACCACTTAAATTGTTACGCACCTGTCCTGGGTCTGCGCATTGCTTTCTTCACCACAGTCCAATGGACTCTGTTTTGCTTCACATCAGGCTTTGCAGATAGCCCAGAGTGATCCCATGTGACTTTCAACCTGGGTAGCCGGGCCTATGGAAGGCTCACCAGGACACACACCTGTGTTGTTTGATTCTGGCTTGCTCTATGCATATTGACCTGTTCAGCTGTTATCTGCAGTCTCCTGGACATCTCCCACCTGCCTGTGGTTTCCTGCATTCCGCCTCCCTGTCTGTGGTCTCCTAACATCTTCTGCCTGCAGTTTCCTGCACTCCGTCTGCCAGACTGTGGTCTTCTAATGTCTTCTGCCTGTCTACAGTTTCCTGCACTCCACCTGCCTGCCTGTATTCTCCTGGACGTCTCCCGCCCTCCTGCGATTTCCTGCACTCCACCTGCCTGCCTGTAGTCTCCTGGACGTCTCCCGCCCTCCTGTGATTTCCTGCACTCCACCTGCCTGCCTGTAGTCTCCTGGACGTCTCCCGCCTGCCTGCGGTTTCCTGCACTCCACCTGCATGCCTGCGATCTCCTGGACATCTTCCACCTGCCTGCTATTTCCCACATCCTGCCTACCTGCCTGTTGTTTTCTGTTCCTTGGCTGTCCATGTCTCACGTGCCCAACCTATCTGATGCACTGACGTCTGTGGCCCATGTGCCCAACCAGACAATGGAGCTGGAGGATTCACCTCATGAGTCTAACATTTTTGAGTTGCAGATCGCTATATGAGAGTGCTAGGGATTATGTGAGACCAGGGGATGAGCATTATCGTCAGTAGCTGCGATTTATGGGCCCCTGTAATGGATCATACAGAACACTATCCATAGCTCTTCCTTATACAACTCCGCACTCCATAAATCATGGAAATTGAGAACAGAACCCATTCATTTTAATCTAATTAGCGGAGCTTCATGGAACATATTATCTCCACTGCATTTTTTCCATTGACTTTTTATTTGAATTTATTATTGTGTTGTTTCTTCTTTTTTTTATTTGTAATGGAATTTGGACTAATTATGCATAGAATGGATTTCCAGGCCATTGTCGTCTACAGAAAAAGCTATGGCCGATAGAATGGAAGGAGAAGAATGGAGTAATTATACGAGACCTTTACGTGCAGCTTCTGTCCAATCACCTAATTTATTAATTAATTTTGAGTTATTAAAGAAAACTCCATGTTCATTTCAATGTGAAATTTCATTGTGGGCTATGTGTCGTCCTATAATGATGGGGTGGCCAATGAACTCACAATACATATCCCTTGCCCTTGTGTCCTACTAGTACATATGGACACCATATACTCAGCCAGAAGGAGACGTACAATACTGTGACTTTTGGCGGCTTTATTCTAGTAGCGTCAAACTCATCCTAATTTTTAAAAAGTGAACAGACCCTGGTCAGGAGGCGGCATGGCAGAGCGTGCTCATGTAAGGAGGTGGAGGAGAACCTCATTGCTTCCCCTCTCCTAGGTGCTGATCCTGTGCAATTTATGCGGTACCCGGATGGTGTACCTGTGTCTTAATGTTTTACTGTGATGTGCTATGTTTGTAATGTATTCTTGTGCGAAGTTTCCTTTAAATTGTTTATATGTATTGTATTAGCTTAGGGACAGCAAAGAGTTCAGGTGTGGGCTGGGCTAGCAGCCAGAAAAGGCGGCAGAAAGCTCCTGCTTCCAGTCAGTGCCAGGGCATGGCTGCCCAGGGCAAGGCAATCAGCAATGACAGGGAACTAGCCTGACCCCTGGAGGGGACAGAGACTGCTGCCCCGGACCCACGGGCAGTGAAGTGGGCACAGGACAGCATGGTACCCTGCCAAGGACTATGAGTGTCCCGAAATCGGACTGGGGATTGTTTCTGTGGACTGTTTCTGTGGACAGTCACTGAGGACTGTTGCTGCCACTGAAATGGTGCTGAAGACGAGTAACAGGGAAAGAGCAGGAAGTTTTATCAGATTTGCTGCAACTACTTTTTCTACCTTTTTCCCACCTCGTTTATTCCAAAATAAATAGTTTTCCCTGTTGGATTATAACTGTGTTCCTGGATCCTGACTGCCTTTGCTGCAGCGACTGTGGAGAAGAGGTAAATCGCCTGGAGTTGCATCTGTCCTGTCTGTTTTATGAGCAAGGGGTTGGGATGCTTGTGGACTGTTGCTTTAAGTGGACTACCACCCCGTGCCACCTTGTTACACTGGACAAATTCATTATCATTACTGAAAGAAAACAAATGCAAATGATGATGAAAATATACGACAATCCCTGACAGGAGAAGCAATTCTTGTGGTAACATGCTAAAGCTGAAAAATGCAGCAAATTCAAATAGAGGCACACACCTTCTGATGAACGTGGCGCACTTACTCCGGGATATAAAACACCAGTCTTTAAATGGGGCCTTACAATAATCAGTCCTAAAATGTGACAAGTGGTTCACGCTGTTTGATAAATCTGTCTAGTTTTAAGACTAACATAAGAAACTTTGTGGATAAAGTTCAGCCCATCCACTGCGCCCGGGTAAGGAGTGTGAAGTATCAAGAATCTTTGTTCAAAATGATGAAAACATGTTTTCAGTCCAGCAAAGAGAATTATGAGCAAAGAAAATCCCTTAATTTGACTTCATTAAAATAGTCTGTGGATACGCGTGCTCGCTGATACGAAACGAAGGGGTGCAAGAAAGTAAAAAAAACAAGCAATGATCAAGAAAAAATTCTTCGACACACTAGAGAAGATATTGCTGTAAATCAATAGCACATGCCGGCAAGTATTGCTGTTTAGCACGTGCCGGCAGTGGGGCGCATCTTTCTGCCCTCCCATCGGCGAGTCTGTTGGGCTGCCATGACAGCCTGAGGTCTGCTGAAGACCCCCGAGCCTGTCATTACGATCCTCCTGTGAAAGCCAGCATTTAGCTGACGTTCACAGGAGGTGGTGATTTTTCTCTATACACAGAGCTGCTATGTGTAGTACAAGCGATCAGAGGATCGCAGCTTCAAGAAAATGTGGCAAAAAGTGAAAAAAAAAATATTTTTAAAAATACGAAAACAATAAAAAAAAACAAGTCCTAATCCCCTATTAAAAAATAGAACAAAAATAAAAAATACACATATTTGGTATCGCTGCGTTCGTAAAAGTCTGATCTATCAAAATATAAAGTAAATTAATCTGATCGGTAAACGGCGTAACGAGAAAATAATCAAAACACCAAAACTAGATTTCTTTTGGGCGACACAACATTGCCGTAAAATGCCATAAGAGGAGATCAATACAATATATCAACCCAAAAATGATATCAGTAAAAACGTCAGCTTAGGGTGCAGAAATAAGCCCTCACCCAGCCCAAAATCATGAAAAATGGAGAAGATACGGGTCTCAGAAAATGGCAACACAAGAAAGTTGTTTTTTTGAATTTTTTTTTTTACGAATTTTTGCTTCTGTACTGTTTAATAGAATCCTGATATGTTACTGTTGGAAGGGACCTCCAGGGTCATCGTGTCCAACCCTGAGCTCAATGCAGGAGTCACTAAACCACCTCAGACATATGTCTGTCCAGCCTCTGAAGACTTCCATTGAAGGAGAACTCACCACCTCTCGTGGCCGCCTGTTCCACTCATTGATCACCCTCACTGTCAAACAGTTATTATCTAATATCTCATCTGTATCTTCTCCCTTTCAGTTTCCTCCCATTGCTTCTCGGGTTTCCATGTGGAAATGAGAATAATGATGATCCCTCTACACTGTGACGGCCCTTCAGATATTTGTAGACAGATATTATGTCTCCTCTTAGCCTTCTTTTTTGCAAGATAAACATTCCCAAATCCTGTAACTGTTCCTGGTAGGACATACTTTGCAGTCCGCTCACCATCCTGGTCGCTCTTCTCTGAACTTGCTCCAGTTTTTCAATGTCTTTTTTAAAATGTGAAGCCCAGAACTGGACTCAGTATTCCAGATGTGCTCTGACCAAAGAGGAGTAGAGAGGGATAATTACTTTACGTGATCTAGACTCTATGCTTCTCCTAATACAGCCTAGAATTGTGTTTGCTTTTTTTGCTGCTGCATCACACTGTTGGCTGATTTGCAATATATGGGGCTCATTATACTGTTAGGAACATAATATGGGGCTCATTATACTGTATGGAGCAATATATGGGGCTCATTATACTGTATGGAGCAATATATGGGGCTCATTATACTGTATGGAGCAATATATGGGGCTCATTATTCTGTATGGAGCCATATACGGGTCCATTGTACTGCATGAAACGATATATGGAGCTCATTATTCTGTATGGAGCATCATATGTTGTACATTATTCTGTATGGAGCAATATATGGGACTCATTATTCTGTATGGAGCACTATGTGGTGCCAATAATACTGTATGGGACAATATATGGGGCTCATTATACTGTATGGAGCAATATATGTTGCTCGTTATACTGTAGGAGCATAATATGAGGCTCATTATACTGTACGGAGCAATTAATGGGGCTCATTATTCTGTATGGAGCAATATATGGGGCTCATTATTCTGTATGGAGCAATATGTGATGCCAATAATACTGTATGGAGCATTATATGGGGCTTATTATACTGTATGGAGCATAATATGAGGCTTATTATACTGTATGGAGCAATGTATGTGGCTCATTATACTGTATGGAGCATAATATGGGGCTCATTATACTGTATGTAGCATTATATATTGTCCATTATTCTGTAGCCTATGTGGTGCCCATAATACTGTATGGAGAAATATATGGGGGTCCTTATTCTGTATGGGGCAATATATAGAGCTCATTATTCTGTATAGAGGACTATGTGGTCCCCATAGTACTGTAATGAGCAATATATGGGGCTCATTATTCTGCATGGAGGACTATGTGGTGCCCATTATACTGTATGGAGCAATATATGGGGCTCATTATACTGTGTGGAGCACTATGTGGTGCGTATAATACTGTATGGAGGAATATACTGCCCAGTTTCTGAGCTATTGTGGAATTTGTAATAGATCTCACTCATGTAATGTAAGAAGTGAAATCTTTGGCATTGTACTATACCTATATTTCTCTGCCGAATCTGTGCATCATGAATTGTGATACATGTGAAAGGGGTCAGTAATACTCTTTCGCCCGGGGCCCATGAAAATGTGGAGCCGGCCCTGCTTGAAAATGTTGTTTTCTTTTTCCACAGAGGACAATATTAATGGAGGAATGGACTGTGGGGTAATTAGGATGAAAGGTTATTTCTAGGAAAAAAGGTTTACAACGTTTCTTAGAACTCAAGAGATGCTCATGTTATTGCGGGATAATTTGCTACATGAAACAATCTGCTGGGAGATGAATTTCTGCTTTCTGCATGTTTTTTTTTGTCCGCAATGCATAATTAAAGTCACATTTTTTTTTATTAAAGTGACACTCAGAATTTGGTGACTTTCCTGGATATCAGTCTATGTGGATGTTAGGAGATGCACATACTGCCCTTGTTGCCCCTTGAAGCATTTGTGTATTGTTGTGTAGTGTGAGCTGAGATGTGCGTTAATAGTGATGGTATAGTGTTCTGCCTGACAGTAGGGAGAGTTAGGGTTAATGTTTGGGAGTAGCCCAGAGTGGGAGGGACTAAGGTGAAGGGACAGAGATTCCTATCAGGATGTCAGATAGGGTCCAGTGTGAGTAAGAAGCAGACCTAAGGTCTGGACAGTAATAATATTTACGTCATATGCTGTGTCCACTGAGCTCAAGCTTCAAGTCCTCCAAGGGGACGATTAAATAAAGTGAGTTGTTTTTTTTCAGTCTGGAAAAATTAAAATAAGACAGTTCAAATCACCCCTCCCCCCTTTTGCTCCATTGAAAATAAAACAATAAAAAAAATTACACATTAGTTTGTATCTCTGCGTTCAGAAATGTCCGATCTATCAAAATATAAAATAAATGAATTTGATCGGTAAACTAAAATAATCAAAACGCCAGAATTACGGTGTTTTGGCCGACGCAACATTGTCATAAAATGCAATAACGGCCGATCAAAACATTGCACCTATCCCAAAATGGTATCAATGAAAGCGTCAGCTCAACACACAAAAAATAAGTCGTCGCCCAGACCCCGATCCTGAAAAATGGAAACATTATGTGTCTCGGAAAATAGAGACAAAAGCAATTTTTTTCATACAAAAATTCAAATTTTTTTTTCACCACTAAAATAAAATAAAATAAAAAAACAACTAAACATATTTGGTATCTGCGCAATTATACTGATCCGGGGAATCAAATTGTCAGGACAGTTTTACCACATAGTACAAAATAACAAAAATAATGGAAAATGACCCGAGGGTGAAGAGATTAAGACTCAATAGCCCTGACTCATAATTTGGTTTTGTTTTTTAAGTCATTTTTCTTTTCTGTCTTCTGGTGTTTGTTTCCTTTTCGTTGTGCCAGGTTTTTCACAATGGCGCACGCGGTTCATGAATTTTGAGCAAAAGTTAAAAATTGTAGTTTCTTTCTACCTCAAACTGTTTTTTTCTACCTTTTTTTAGAGCCAAAAGTTGCGCATCTGGCAAAATGTTGCAAAATGGCATATTCAAAAAAACACTCCAGGGGGGAAGACTGGGGTGGATCCGCGTCAAATTTTGCAACGTCTTGAAATGTCGCGCGTAAAGAATCAACCGGAAAACAAATCTTGGAATCGCTAAACTTTGCCTTAAGAGCAGAAAAACAACAACAAAAAAAAAAGAATAAACAGGCGAGCTCATAAAAAATAGAGTACAAAAATGGCGCAAAAAGAATGATGAATTGGATGCAAACAGAACAAGAAAAGAGCAGGCGCAAAAGTAATGATGAACCGGGGCCGATATGTATCTTCGGAAGAATTGATTCCATCTTCACCTATGAGTAAGGCCGGGTTCAGATGAGTGATGCAAAATTGTCCAACTTTCATCAACAATTTTCATTTTGTATGTCATTATTTTTAACATACCAGGGATGGAAGAAGCAAAACCCGGCAATGGAGCCGGGAAAGGTGAGTAACGATCATCATGTCGCTTGGAAAATATTGATGGCAGCCTGCATTCTGCAGTAGGTCAGTGACATCCCGCAGCTTCTCTTTTCTAGCAGGGCAGTCATTATAATGATACTCATAGAACAGGGCGTGATTACTTACGCAATCCCCTAAAACAGCGGTGTAGTTTTACGACAGATGAAATAATATCGTATTTTCCATCCTGTAGGTTATGGAGGACGCGGGAACATTTACATAAGCCGCGGTGCTTGGCGTCTCCTCCTCGCCAGAACGTGTCTGTGTTTGCGGTATGGAAACAAGCGAATGTTTGCGATGTCACGTTACAAGTTTCCACACAGGAGCATCGCGTTTCACGCCGGCGTTCAAGTATCAGGGTTTAGCAGTGACAAAGGGAATGCACGGAAAAAAAAAGCGCAGTCACTGACCTCGGCGCTGAGTGGAATTACAGGAAGCTGTGAACCTGTGTCTACCTGGCCCCGTATAGCATCTCCACCGCCATGCACAGAAGGAACAAGCAAGATGCAACTTTCTGGAGAAGACAAAAACCAAAAACGCATGGGCTACATCCACATTGAACAAGTCTGTAGGAACCTGTTCACACACTACCAAGAAACTTGAAGACACAAAAAAGCACAGTGAGGCCAAAAATACTCTGTTGTAAAAAAAAATCACAGTAATAAGCAAGTGCTAGTCAAAAGATGGAAAAAACCCCAGGGTATTTAGTTGATACGTTTTTTTGCAAAAAAATGTATACTAAGCTGCTCCACCAATCGTCAAGGTATACCCATAATAGAGCAGTCCTACCTAATGTATATAATCCCTATCTGATGTATTTAAAACCTGATCATCTGTATAGTACCTGTATAAGCAGGGTTCAGAGAAGGAATATCCATGTGGACACGCAGGATTGATCAGCTGAATGCAAATGACCCATAAGGAGTGGTGGACTCCCAAGTCTTGTAGAAACAAGAGAACAATTATAGAACCAAAAACACATGGGCTACTTGCACATTGAACAAGTCTCTAGGAACCTGTTCACACCACCAAGAAACTTGAAGACACAAAAAAGCACAGTGAGGTCAAAAATACTCTGGAGAAGACGGCAGCAGTTTGGGCTTCAGAGCTGCTCTTCCTACTGTAGGGGAATGCGGTGGAAAAAGCCACCCAAGTCCTTGCAGTAGAGCCTGCGGCATAAATCTGAGTCTAACCCTCAGATTCCTGCAAGAGATTTTGGGAATTAGCCTCCTACCACGCGTCTATGCATTTCAGGTTCTACACAACCGGCAACACTGTAATTTCCCTTTGCAAATAATCGGATGCCGTTTTCATGCAGATTGCAAAAAAAATTAACATAAAGAAAGTTGCAGCCATGGTCAGCCATATTGGAGGCTACACGGATCTTTTTTTTGGTCACCCGGTCACAATGAAAAATACACGGACGATAAAACTGATGCATTGTACTGGTTCCTAGACGTTGCCAGTCTTACTTTTCTCTTGTTGCGATGGCCAAGGCTCAGTTTGATTTCTATAAAAGCTGGAGATAAAAACTGGAGAAGGTTGAGAAGTTAGCTACTTCCTCTGTCCCAGATATCCCAGAGTGTTATGTTTGCTAATGACAGGTGTTATGAAGGCAATCCAGAAACACAGTGTGCTTAGCGATCAGAGCGCACACAGTGATCTGACAAATACCCAAAAATACAAGAACGAGCTCTGAGACGTGGAAACTCTGTAGACTGCACACCTGATCCTATCCTAAACACAACTAAAAGCGGCTGTGGATTGCGCCTAACAACTACCTAGGCAACTCGGCACAGCCTAAGAAACTAGCTAGCCTGAAGATAGAAAAATAGGCCTGACTTGCCCCAGAGAAATTCCCCAAAGGAAAAGGCAGCCCCCCACATATAATGACTGTGAGTAAGATGAAAAGACAAAACGTAGGGATGAAATAGATTCAGCAAAGTGGGGCCCGATATTCTAGGACAGAGCGAGGACAGTAAAGCGAACTTTGCAGTCTACAAAAAACCCTAAAGCAAAACCACGCAAAGGGGGCAAAAAAAACCCACCGTGCCGAACTAACGGCACGGCGGTACACCCTTTGCGTCTCAGAGCTTCCAGCAAAACAAAAGACAAGCTGGACAGAAAAAAAGCAACAAAAAAGCAAAAAGCACTTAGCTATACAGAGCAGCAGGTCACAGGAACAATCAGGAGAAGCTCAGATCCAACACTGAAACATTGACAAGGAGCAAGGATAGCAGCATCAGGCGGAGTTAAGTAATGAAGCAGTTAACGAGCTCACCAGAACACCTGAGGGAGGAAGCTCAGAAGCTGCAGTACCACTTGTGACCACAGGAGTGAATTCAGCCACAGAATTCACAACAGTACCCCCCCCCTTGAGGAGGGGTCACCGAACCCTCACCAGAGCCCCCAGGCCGACCAGGATGAGCCGCATGAAAGGCACGAACAAGATCGGAAGCATGAACATCAGAGGCAAAAACCCAGGAATTATCTTCCTGAGCATAACCCTTCGATTTAACCAGATACTGGAGTTTCCGTCTAGAAACACGAGAATCCAAAATCTTCTCCACAATATACTCCAATTCCCCCTCCACCAAAACCGGGGCAGGAGGATCAACAGATGGAACCATAGGTGCCACGTATCTCCGCAACAACGACCTATGGAATACATTATGTATGGAAAAGGAGTCTGGGAGGGTCAAACGAAAAGACACAGGATTGAGAACCTCAGAAATCCTATACGGACCAATAAAACGAGGTTTAAATTTAGGAGAGGAAACCTTCATAGGAATATGACGAGAAGATAACCAAACCAGATCCCCAACACGAAGTCGGGGACCCACACGGCGTCTGCGATTAGCGAAAAGTTGAGCTTTCTCCTGGGACAAGATCAAATTGTCCACTACCTGAGTCCAGATCTGCTGCAACCTATCCACCACAGAATCCACACCAGGACAGTCCGAAGACTCAACCTGTCCTGAAGAGAAACGAGGATGGAACCCAGAATTGCAAAAAAATGGAGAAACCAAGGTAGCCGAGCTGGCCCGATTATTAAGGGCGAACTCAGCCAACGGCAAAAAGGACACCCAATCATCCTGGTCTGCAGAAACAAAACATCTCAGATATGTTTCCAAGGTCTGATTGGTTCGTTCGGTCTGGCCATTAGTCTAAGGATGGAAAGCCGAGGAAAAGGATAGGTCAATGCCCATCCTACCACAAAAGGCTCGCCAAAACCTTGAAACAAACTGGGAACCTCTGTCAGAAACAATATTCTCAGGAATGCCATGCAACCGAACCACATGCTGAAAGAACAAAGGTACCAAATCAGAGGAGGAAGGCAATTTAGCCAAGGGCACCAGATGGACCATTTTAGAAAAGCGATCACAGACCACCCAAATGACTGACATCTTTTGAGAAACGGGAAGGTCAGAAATGAAATCCATCGAAATATGTGTCCAAGGCCTCTTTGGGACCGGCAAGGGCAAAAGCAACCCACTGGCACGAGAACAGCAGGGCTTAGCCCTAGCACAAATCCCACAGGACTGCACAAAAGTACGTACATCCCGTGACAGAGATGGCCACCAGAAGGATCTAGCCACTAACTCTCTGGTACCAAAGATTCCAGGATGACCAGCCAACACCGAACAATGAAGTTCAGAGATAAGTTTATTAGTCCACCTATCAGGGACGAACAGTTTCTCTGCTGGACAACGATCAGGTTTATTCGCCTGAAATTTTTGCAGCACCCGCCGCAAATCAGGGGAGATGGCAGACACAATGACTCCTTCCTTGAGGATACCCGCTGGCTCAGATAAACCCGGAGAGTCGGGCACAAAACTCCTAGACAGAGCATCCGCCTTCACATTTTTAGAGCCCGGAAGGTACGAAATCACAAAGTCGAAGCGGGCAAAAAATAACGACCAACGGGCCTGTCTAGGATTCAAGCGCTTGGCAGACTCGAGATAAGTCAAGTTCTTATGATCAGTCAATACCACCACGCGATGCTTAGCTCCTTCAAGCCAATGACGCCACTCCTCGAATGCCCACTTCATGGCCAGCAACTCTCGATTGCCCACATCATAATTACGCTCAGCGGGCGAAAACTTCCTGGAAAAGAAAGCACATGGTTTCATCACTGAGCAATCAGAACCTCTCTGTGACAAAACCGCCCCTGCTCCAATCTCAGAAGCATCAACCTCGACCTGGAATGGAAGAGAAACATCTGGCTGACACAACACAGGGGCAGAACAAAAACGACGCTTCAACTCCTGAAAAGCTTCCACAGCAGCAGAAGACCAATTAACCAAATCAGCACCCTTCTTGGTCAAATTGGTCAATGGTTTGGCAATGCTAGAAAAATTACAGATGAAGCGACGATAAAAATTAGCAAAGCCCAGGAACTTTTGCAGACTTTTCAGAGATGTCGGCTGAATCCAATCCTGGATGGCTTGGACCTTAACTGGATCCATCTCGATAGTAGAAGGGGTAAAGATGAACCCCAAAAATGAAACTTTCTGCACACCGAAGAGACACTTTGATCCCTTCACAAACAAAGAGTTAGCACGCAGGACCTGAAAAACCATTCTGACCTGCTTCACATGAGACTCCCAATCATCTGAGAAGATCAAAATGTCATCCAAGTAAACAATCAGGAATTTATCCAGGTACTCACGGAAGATGTCATGCATAAAAGACTGAAACACAGATGGAGCATTGGCAAGTCCGAACGGCATCACTAGATACTCAAAATGACCCTCGGGCGTATTGAATGCAGTTTTCCATTCATCTCCTTGCCTGATTCTCACCAGATTATACGCACCACGAAGATCTATCTTAGTGAACCAACTAGCCCCCTTAATCCGAGCAAACAAGTCAGATAACAATGGCAAGGGATACTGAAATTTAACAGTGATCTTATTAAGAAGGCGGTAATCAATACACGGTCTCAGCGAACCATCCTTCTTGGCTACAAAGAAGAACCCTGCTCCCAGTGGTGATGACGATGGGCGAATATGTCCCTTCTCCAGGGACTCCTTCACATAACTGCGCATAGCGGCGTGTTCGGGCACGGATAAATTAAATAATCGACCTTTAGGGAATTTACTACCAGGAATCAAATTGATAGCACAATCACAATCCCTATGCGGAGGTAGAGCATCGGACTTGGGCTCTTCAAATACATCCTGATAATCAGACAAGAACTCTGGGACCTCAGAAGGGGTGGATGACGAAATCGACAAAAATGGAACATCACCATGTACCCCCTGACAACCCCAGCTGGATACCGACATGGAATTCCAATCCAATACTGGATTATGGGTTTGTAGCCATGGCAACCCCAACACGACCACATCATGCAGATTATGCAACACCAGAAAGCGAATAACTTCCTGATGTGCAGGAGCCATGCACATGGTCAGCTGGGCCCAGTATTGAGGTTTATTCTTGGCCAAAGGTGTAGCATCAATTCCTCTCAATGGAATAGGACACCGCAAAGGCTCCAAGAAAAACTCACAACGTTTAGCATAATCCAAATCCATCAGATTCAGGGCAGCGCCCGAATCCACAAACGCCATGACAGAAAACGACGACAAAGAGCATATCAAGGTAATGGACAGAAGGAATTTGGACTGTACAGTACCAATGACGGCAGACCTAGCGGACCGCTTAGTGCGCTTAGGACAATCAGAAATAGCATGAGTGGAATCACCACAGTAGAAACACAGACCATTCAGACGTCTGTATTCCTGCCGTTCAACTCTAGTCATAGTCCTATCGCACTGCATAGGCTCAGGTTTAACCTCAGGCAGTACCGCCAAATGGTGCACAGATTTACGCTCGCGCAAGCGTCGACCGATCTGAATGGCCAAAGACAAAGACTCATTCAAACCAGCAGGCATAGGAAATCCCACCATGACATCCTTAAGAGCCTCAGAGAGACCCTTTCTGAACAAAGCTGCCAGCGCAGATTCATTCCACTGAGTGAGTACTGACCATTTCCTAAATTTCTGACAATATACTTCTATATCATCCTGACCCTGGCACAAAGCCAGCAAATTTTTCTCAGCCTGATCCACTGAATTAGGCTCATCGTACAGCAATCCGGGCGCCAGGAAAAACGCATCGACACTACTCAATGCAGGGTCTCCTGGCGCAAGAGAAAATGCCCAGTCTTGAGGGTCGCCGCGCAAAAAAGAAATAATAATCAAAACCTGTTGAATAGGATTACCAGAAGAATGAGGTTTCAAGGCCAGAAATAGCTTACAATTATTTTTGAAACTTAGAAACTTAGTTCTATCTCCAAAAAACAAATCAGGAATAGGAATTCTTGGTTCTAACATAGATTTCTGATCAATAGTATCTTGAATTTTTTGTACATTTATAACGAGATTATCCATTGAAGAGCACAGACCCTGAATATCCATGTCCACACCTGTGTCCAGAATCACCCAAATGTCTAGGGGAAAAAAAAAAGTGAACACAGAGCAGAAAAAAAAAAGAAAAAAAATGATGTCAGAACTTTTTCTTTCCCTCTATTGAGAATCATTAGTTTGGCTCCTTGTACTGTTATGTTTGCTAATGACAGGTGTTATGAAGGCAATCCAGAAACACAGTGTGCTTAGCGATCAGAGCGCACACAGTGATCTGACAAATACCCAAAAATACAAGAACGAGCTCTGAGACGTGGAAACTCTGTAGACTGCACACCTGATCCTATCCTAAACACAACTAAAAGCGGCTGTGGATTGCGCCTAACAACTACCTAGGCAACTCGGCACAGCCTAAGAAACTAGCTAGCCTGAAGATAGAAAAATAGGCCTGACTTGCCCCAGAGAAATTCCCCAAAGGAAAAGGCAGCCCCCCACATATAATGACTGTGAGTAAGATGAAAAGACAAAACGTAGCGATGAAATAGATTCAGCAAAGTGGGGCCCGATATTCTAGGACAGAGCGAGGACAGTAAAGCGAACTTTGCAGTCTACAAAAAACCCTAAAGCAAAACCACGCAAAGGGGGCAAAAAAAACCCACCGTGCCGAACTAACGGCACGGCGGTACACCCTTTGCGTCTCAGAGCTTCCAGCAAAACAAAAGACAAGCTGGACAGAAAAAAAGCAACAAAAAAGCAAAAAGCACTTAGCTATACAGAGCAGCAGGTCACAGGAACAATCAGGAGAAGCTCAGATCCAACACTGAAACATTGACAAGGAGCAAGGATAGCAGCATCAGGCGGAGTTAAGTAATGAAGCAGTTAACGAGCTCACCAGAACACCTGAGGGAGGAAGCTCAGAAGCGGCAGTACCACTTGTGACCACAGGAGTGAATTCAGCCACAGAATTCACAACACCAGAGGTTTCGGAGCCGAGCTTTCCTTGTTTGTAGAAAGTCGCACGTGCCTGTTACTTATGCGGTGGTGGGATAGCAGGAGATTGCAGTGTAGCCAGGTCTGGGCAGACTAAGCCCGAGAGGCGGCCACAATGGCATAAAGGATCTTTATCACAATCTATGATAGACAATGTAAAGTCACTATTTATAAAAAATGTCGTCTTACCCCAAAAAATCACTCCAAAGTGCCGGCTACTGGGTGACTCCTCTCCGTGTACCCCGATGTGACTGCCTGTTGTCAAGTGTAATCTGTTTCTTACAGCAGAGATGGTGCAACGGATTACAGGAAGTGGACGCGTCTTTGTGGAGTGGGTATTTATCCACAGGAAGTGGACGCATCTTTATCCACAGGAAGTGGACGCGTCTTTATCTTTCCACAGGAAGTGGATGCGTCTTTATCCACAGGAAGTGGACGCATCTTTATCCAGAAGAAGTGGACGCGTCTTTATCCACAGGAAGTGGACGCCTCTTTATCCACAGGAAGTGGACGCGTCTTTATCCACAGGAAGTGGACGCGTCTTTATCTTTCCACAGGAAGTGGATGCGTCTTTATCCACAGGAAGTGGACGCATCTTTATCCACAGGAAGTGGACGCGTCTTTATCCACAGGAAGTGGACGCATCTTTATCCATAGGAAGTGGACGCGTCTTTATCCAGAGGAAGTGGAGCGGGTATTTATCCACAGGAAGTGGAGTGGGTATTTATCCACAGGAAGTGGACGCGTCTTTATCTTTCCACAGGAAGTGGACGCGTCTTTATCCACAGGAAGTGGACGCATCTTTATCCAGAAGAAGTGGACGTGTCTTTATCCACAGGAAGTGGACGCATCTTTATCCAGAAGAAGTGGACGCGTCTTTATCCACAGGAAGTGGACGCATCTTTATCCACAGGAAGTGGACGCGTCTTTATCCACAGGAAGTGGACGCATCTTTATCCACAGGAAGTGGACGCATCTTTATCCACAGGAAGTGGACGCGTCTTTATCCACAGGAACTGGACGCATCTTTATCCACAGGAAGTGGACGCATCTTTATCCAGAAGAAGTGGACGCGTCTTTATCCACAGGAAGTGGACGCGTCTTTATCCACAGGAAGTGGACGCGTCTTTATCCACAGGAAGTGGACGCATCTTTATCCACAGGAAGTGGACGCGTCTTTATCCACAGGAACTGGACGCATCTTTATCCACAGGAAGTGGACGCGTCTTTATCCAGAGGAAGTGGAGCGGGTATTTATCCAGAGGAAGTGGAGCGGGTATTTATCCACAGGAAGTGGACGCGTCTTTATCTTTCCACAGGAAGTGGACGCGTCTTTATCCACAGGAAGTGGACGCATCTTTATCCAGAAGAAGTGGACACGTCTTTATCCACAGGAAGTGGACGCATCTTTATCCAGAAGAAGTGGACGCGTCTTTATCCACAGGAAGTGGACGCATCTTTATCCACAGTAAGTGGACACGTCTTTATCCACAGGAAGTGGACGCATCTTTATCCACAGGAAGTGGACGCGTCTTTATCCAGAGGAAGTGGAGTGGGTATTTATCCACAGGAAGTGGAGAGGGTATTTATCCACAGGAAGTGGACGCATCTTTATCCACAGGAAGAGGATGCGTCTTTATCTTTCCACAGGAAGTGGAGATGGTATTTATCCACAGGAAGTGGAGCAGGTATTTATCCACAGGAAGTGGAGCAGGTATTTATCCACAGGAAGTAGACGTGTTTTTATCTTTCCACAGGAAGTGGACACATCTTTATCCACAGGAAGTGGAGCGGGTATTTATCCACAGGAAGTGGAGCGGGTATTTATCCACAGGAAGTGGACGTGTCTTTATCCAGAGGAAGTGGACGTGTCTTTATCCACACAAAATGGAGCGTGTATTGATGCACAGCAAGTGGAGCGGGTATTTATCTATTCACAGGAAGTGGAGACAGTCTATATCCATAGGAAGAGGAGCGGGTATTTATCTAATCACAGGAAGTGGAGCCTATATTTATGCACAGAAAGTGGAGACAGTCTATATCCATAGGAAGTGGAGCAGGTCTTTATTAATCTGCAGGAAGTGGAGCGGGTCTTTACAGGAAGTGGACTCGTCTTTATACGCAGGAAGTGGAGCGGGTCTTTGTCTATCTGCGGATAAAGACCTGGTCCACTTCCTGCAGCTAGATAAAGATCCACTGCACTTCCATGTGGATAAAGACTTTATCAGTTTGCAGGAAGTGGAGTGTGTCTTTATCTATCTACAGGAAGTGGAGCAGGTCTTTATCTCTCTGGAGGAAGTGTAGCTGGTGTTTATCTACAGGAAAAAGTGAGGGTCTTTATCTACAGGAAGTGGAGCGGGTTTTTATCTCTCTAGAGGAAGTGGAGTGGGTGTTTATCTACAGGAAGTGGAGCAGATTTTTATCCACAGGAAGTGGAGTGGGTCTTCATCTATCTATAGGAAATAGAGTGGGTCTTTGTCCACAGAAAGTGGAGCGGGTCTTCATCTATCTACAGGAAGTGGAGCGGGTCTTTATCCACAGGAAGTGGAGTGGGTCTTCATCTATCTGCAGGAAGTGGAGCCGGTCTTCATCTATCTACAGGAAGTGGAGCCGGTCTTTATCTCTCTGGAGGAAGTGGAGTGGGTCTTCATCTATCTACAGGAAATGGAGCAGGTCTTTATCAATCTACAGGAAGTGGAGCGGGTCTTTATCCACAGGAAGTGGAGTGGGTCTTCATCTATCTACAGGAAGTGGAGCCGGTCTTTATCTCTCTGGAGGAAGTGGAGTGGGTCTTCATCTATCTACAGGAAATGGAGCAGGTCTTTATCAATCTACAGGAAATGGAGCAGGTCTTTATCAATCTACAGGAAGTGGAGCGGGTCTTTGTTTATCTGCTCCTGCTCTCCTGTCTGTCAAACTTTATACATATAGGAAGGAAAACTTACATTTAAGAACAGACAAGCCATTGGACAATGACAGGGGTAAACCATACTGAGAAGTGATGGAAAGATAGCTCCAGCACTTATAGTGCTGGCATAGTGCAAATACCAAGGGAGAAAACCTACTAAAAACAGTGAATGGCAGGTTACAGAACAGGAGAATCTGGACCATTCCTGAACATTTCAGACTGGAATGTGACCCCAAAGTTAATTTTTTCTTGTGGGGGATGAGGACAGCACACTCATGCATTTATACAAGTTTTGTAGTTTTTTGTTTATACATCTAAAGGGGAATGATTTATAAAAAACAATAAACAAAACCCTTTTATTTTCCTCTTTGTACATCCATCTAGCTGCTCGTCCCGTCCTGATCGCGCCTTGTGAAGGTTTCCTAGATCCCACTTGTTAATATCCTGATTCTCCTGCAGCTCAGACCTCTGGGTGATGGTAATAGCTCCATGATACTGTCCAGATGTGGAGCGCTGAGCACTATGGGTACCGGAGCTCTCCTATGTACACATTGGGGGAGGGGGTCTGCTCATTGGGGGCTCCGGCAACATAAACTGCAGAACAAGAAAATATTTTATACGGACACAGAGAAAATATCCATGAAATATTCCATCAGGATCCAGCGGGGGCTCGTATCCCGAGCTGTACATTTAGGGTTCTGGATCTGTTTTGCCCTTTTTCTTCATTATTATGGTTGTGATTTGTTAGAGGAAACATTCCCGGCCGGGATGCTGGATCGTTACTGACGAAGAAGATGGAAATAATCCAATCACAGACTGATCTGCAACAAAGAATGACATCACTGCGCTGACTGTGATGTCATCATACACTCACAAGCTCCCTGTGCAACACCCATGACATCATCATCGACAGACTGACCCCTACATAGACTGTGACATCACCCATCAGTGTGACATCATCATCCAAACACCGACCCCCTACATAGACTGTGACATCACCCATCAGTGTGACATCATCATCCAAACACGACCCCCTACATAGACTGTGACATCACCCGTCAGTGTGACATCATCATCCAAACACGACCCCCTACATAGACTGTGACATCACCCGTCAGTGTGACATCATCATCCAAACACCGACCCCCTACATAGACTGTGACATCACCCGTCAGTGTGACATCATCATCCAAACACGACCCCTACATAGACTGTGACATCACCCATCAGTGTGACATCATCATCCAAACACGACCCCCTACATAGACTGTGACATCACCCATCAGTGTGACATCATCATCCAAACACGACCCCCTACATAGACTGTGACATCACCCGTCAGTGTGACATCATCATCCAAATACGACCCCTACATAGACTGTGACATCACCCATCAGTGTGACATCATCATCCAAACACCGACCCCCTACATAGACTGTGACATCACCCGTCAGTGTGACATCATCATCCACAGACTGACCCCTACATAGACTGTGACATCACCCGTCAGTGTGACATCATCATCCAAACACGACCCCTACATAGACTGTGACATCACCCATCAGTGTGACATCATCATCCAAACACCGACCCCCTACATAGACTGTGACATCACGTGTCAGTGTGACATCATCATCCAAACACCGACCCCCTACATAGACTGTGACATCACGTGTCAGTGTGACATCATCATCCAAACACCGACCCCCTACATAGACTGTGACATCACCCATCAGTGTGACATCATCATCCAAACACCGACCCCCTACATAGACTGTGACATCACCCATCAGTGTGACATCATCATCCACAGACTGACCCCTACATAGACTGTGACATCACCCATCAGTGTGACATCATCATCCAAACACCGACCCCCTACATAGACTGTGACATCACCCGTCAATGTGTGATGTCATTATTAGTGATGAGCGAGTATACTCGTTGCTCGGGTTTTCCTGAGCACGCTCGGGGGTCCTCCGAGTATTTTTTTGTGCTCGGAGATTTAGTTTTTCTTGCCGCAGCTGAATGATTTACAGCTACTAGCCAGGCTGAGTACATGTGGGGATACCCTAGCAACCAGGCAACCCCCGCATGTACTTAGCCTGGCTAACAGATGTAAATCATTCAGCTACGGTGATGAAAACTAAATCTCCGAGCACTAAAAAATACTCGGAGGACCCCCGAGCGTGCTCTGGAAAACCTGAGCTACGAGTATACTCGCTCATCACTAGTCATCATCAATCAATGGTCTGTCGTGGCCCTGCTGTATACATTGTATGGTTTCACTGCTCAAATAGTGGAAAGAGCTGACAGCACAGAGTATTTCAGGAGAGGAGTCTGAAAATCTTTAGAAAAGTAAAATTTTGCATGGGTGGAAATGTAGGACCCCTATCAAACAGAGTATTTAAGGGGAAACGTGTGATGACTTTGAGGGAGGTCATGGCTTAACAGTTCCCATAGGGGCAGAAGAAGTTTCTTCTCGGCAGCACAGAGTATTTCAGGAGAGGAGTGTGCTGACCACGAGAAACGTTAAATACTGACAGTTGCGTAGTTCAAAATGGCCAGTCCTCCGAGCAGCACAGAGTATTTCAGGAGAGGAGTGTGCTGACCACGAGAAAAGTTAAATATTGACAGTTGCGTAGTTCAAAATGGCCGGTCCTCCGAGCAGCACAGAGTATTTCAGGAGAGGAGTGTGCTGACCACGAGAAAAGTTAAATATTGACAGTTGCGTAGTTCAAAATGGCCGGTCCTCCGAGCAGCACAGAGTATTTCAGGAGAGGAGTGTGCTGACCACGAGAAACGTTAAATACAGACAGTTGCGTAGTTCAAAATGGCCGGTCCTCCGAGCAGCACAGAGTATTTCAGGAGAGGAGTGTGCTGACCATGAGAAAAGTTAAATATTGACAGTTGCGTAGTTCAAAATGGCCGGTCCTCCGAGCAGCACAGAGTATTTCAGAGTAATGATCTTGAGGTAGGTTGGGGCTTGACTGCTACATTTAGGAAGAAAGAGTCATTCCAGCAGCACAGAGTATTTCAGGAGGAGTGTGACGACCTTAAGGGTGGTCGTGACTTGAGAGATACATAAGGGAAGAAAGAGGATCTTCCCAGCAGCACAGAGTATTTCAGGAGAGGAATGTGATGACCTTGATGGAGGTCATGGATTGACAGTGACATAGGTGAAGATGTGGGGTCGTGTCAGCAGCACAGAGTGTTTCAGGATCGTTGCATTTGCGCCTGCCACATCTACATGTATCCGCCCGTGTGAATGATCTGTTCTCGCGCCGACGCCTTCCTGCAGACTTGTCAGCGACGCGTTTCCAGACGTGCGAGTGTGAATTGCACCTTTGGAGAAGCTGCCAGGACAATATTGCGGCTGAGATGCTCGCTGGGTGCAGGCGAGGGCCGAATACCAAATCTGGCTTCTGTTTATAGCTGATGTGATGGCGTCTCGGGGGCCGTCAGCCGCGCTGGGACCCTCCTCCGAGCCGCCGCCGCCGGGGCTTCACTATTAGAGGGTGATAATTAGACCCTCGTTTTACACATTGAGAAACATTTTCAGCAAAAAGGAAAAAAAATTGCAGAAAAATAAATAAATAATATTCTAGGAGGAGAAATTAACTCCTATCGGATCCTCCAAGACGTCACAATTCCTCCGCCATTGGGATATATGGAGTGAACTGCAACAATGTAACAATGTGAAGAATTGAAGAATGGATCTGTTGTTACTGACCTGGGGAGTCACTGTGCCCCCATCAGAGTGCCCGCCACAGTGCCCAAGGGTGGACAGCCCTAATTCTATGGGGCCCTGGGGTGGGAGAGGCCCAACCCTGGAGCGGTGCCATCCCCTGCGCTATTGGGTGGGAGAACCTGTGTAGGGATCCTTTCTCCAGAAGAACCAGATGAGTGTGGACATCCTGCATGATGAAGGGGGTCACAGCTGCAGGGTAAAGCATGGTGGAGAGACCAAGCAGCAGCTCAGTTACAATCACATATCAATGATGTGCGCCAATAGAGTAGGTGTGCAGTGTAAAGCATGGGGGAGACATTACAGCAGCCTGATGTTCAGATGGAAAAGGATTTTAGACAACCTACGATGTCATCATACAATCACAAACTAAGTGGCCAGATGGATTGTGACCTCATCGTCTAATCTTACACCGTCCTGCTATAAAACGATGCAACTATGTTGCAAAAAAGATGGAATTACTGATCAAAGATGGAGAGTAGATGTGCACGGGCCGGATTACATCCGCTCTTCTGGCTGTGTCCAGCACTAAGTAAAACATTCCGCTCCCCTTGATACGTTTGGCGGATCTTTGGCCGTACTTGCTCCACTATAAGGCTACGTGCACACGCTGAGGATTTTGCTGCGGATCCGCAGCTGTTTTCCATGCGTTGTACAGTACCATGTAAACCTATGGAAAACCAAATCCGCAGTGCACATTCTGCGGAAAATACCGTGCCGAAACGTAGCGTTGTTTATTCCGCAGCATGTCAATTCTTTGTGCGGATTCCGCAGCGGTTTACACCTGCTCCATAATAGGAATCCGCAGGTGTAAAACCGCAGGTGGAATCCGCACAAAAAATGCAGGAATTCTGCGGTAAATCCGCAGGTAAAACTCAAGTCATTCTACCTGCGGATTTTTCAAAAACGGCGCGGAATAATCCGCACACGATTCCGCATCGTGGGCACATAGCCTAAATCTCTGTTACAACTTGCACCAATTTCTGGCTGGAGTTTTAATGAAAGCGTGTAACCGTCGGCGCCTCTGTCCCTCAGCATTTTCCAAAAATGTGCAACTTTTTCAAACCAGAAAACTGGTGCAAAACCAGAGAAAGAATTCCTCACCAGTTCTCCCAAATTTCTGCTTGCTTGTCAGATAATGGAAACTTTCTCATATCCATCGTCTGAAATCCCATCCTGGTCGTGTACAACTGAGACAAGTGGGAGGAGCCCTGAAGCTGCTGGACCGCATTCACATGATGCGACCGACAACTGGGCAGACGCTGTGATTGTAAATGCAGATTCACTCCGCGCCATTTACAATCAGGAATCAATTCACAATCAATTCTTAACCATCAATGCGAATCCGCGGATACTGTAGCTGCTGCGTGCCGCCAACCGTGCAATCAACATGTTCGCAAACTGTACCACCGACTGCACCACCAACACATTCACCAACCATGCCGACCGTACCACCAACACGTTCAAAACCGTGCCACCCACTGCACCACCATGTTCACCAACCATGCCAACCGTACCACCAACACGTTCACCAACTGTACCACCGACTGCACCACCAACACGTTCACCAACCGTGCCACCAACATGTTCGCCAACCGTGCCACCAACACGTTCACTAACCGTGCCACCGAGTGCACCACCAACACTTTCACCAACCGTGCCACCAACATGTTCGCCAACCGTGCCACCAACTGCACCAACAACACATTCACCAACCATACCAACCGTACCACCAACACATTCACCAACCATGCCACCGACCGCACCACCATGTTCACCAACCATGCCAACCGTGTCACCGACCGTACCACCAACACGTTCGCCATCCGTGCCACCAACCGTGCCACCGACCATACCACCAACACGTTTGCCATCCGTGCCACCGACCGTACCACCAACACGTTCGCCATCTGTGCCACTGACCGTACCACCAACACGTTCACCATCTGTGCCACTGAGCTTACCACCAACACGTTCACCAACCGTGCCACCAACACGTTCACCAACCATGCCACCGACCGTACCACCAACACGTTCACCAACTGTACCACCAACATGTTCACCAGCCGTGCCACCGATCGTACCACCAACACGTTCACCAACCGTGCCACCGACCGTACCACCAACACGTTCACCAACCGTGCCACCGACTGTACCACCAACACGTTCACCAACCGTGCCACCGACCTTACCACCAACACGTTCACCAACCGTGCCACCGACTGTACCACCAACACGTTCACCAACCGTGCCACCGACCTTACCACCAACACGTTCACCAACCGTGCCACCGACTGTACCACCAACACGTTCACCAACCGTGCCACCGACCTTACCACCAACACGTTCACCAACCGTGCCACCGACCTTACCACCAACACGTTCACCAACCGTGCCACCGACCTTACCACCAACACGTTCACCAACCGTGCCACCGACTGTACCACCAACACGTTCACCAACCGTGCCACCGATCGCACCAACACGTTCGCCATCCGTGCCACCAACTGTGCCACTAACACGTTCACCAACCGTGCCACCGACTGTACCACCAACACGTTCACCAACCGTGCCACCGATCGCACCAACACGTTCGCCATCCGTGCCACCAACTGTGCCACCAACACGTTCACCATCCGTGCCACCGACCGTACCACCAAGTTCGCAATCCGTGCCACCGACCTTACCACCAACATGTTCACCAACCGTGCCACCGACCATACCACCAACACGTTCATCAACCGTGCCACCGACCGTACCACCAACACGTTCGCCAACCTTGCCACCGACCATACCACCAACTGTGCCACCAACCGTATCCTATCAGTTGGGCACAGGAGCGCGCGGCTGAACAAACGCTCCAGTGTATTGAACAGTCAAACAAGATGGCTGCCAGATGAAGGATCAGCCAAAGCATCGCTCGCCCGGCAGCCATCTGATTCTTCAACCTCGCGCAAAAATTTAAAGAGTCCGGCACAGTAGACAACAAAATAAAAACTTTAGTTTTTTTTTTTTTTTTTTAAAGTAAGTGATTATTACATCGTTTCGTACACATTTTTTGGTGCTTTCATTTTTTAGAGTAAAAGTCTGGATTTTGGGGATTTTTATTTCTGCCTCATTCATTATGGCGTTTGCTCCATTTTTACACTAGTTTTTTTTTAGTCCTCGTCATTCCTTGGGGTTATCTCATGAATTGGGATCTTTTCAGTGAAGTTATTGAGCCTTTTTGCATAGAAAAATTGCAGATTTTGTGACTTTTATACCAGGTCTAAGAAAAGTCATAGGAGCTTGTCAATGGGGGATGGGGCTCATTTATACTCTTTTTAATAGTTTATGTTTTAGACATTGTTATTTCTGCATTATATTCATTATGGCTTTTGAGCCATTTTTACACTATTTTTTTTTCAGTCTTCGTCATTTTTTTACATTTGTGGATGTTTTTCATCATTTATCAATTTTGCATTTGAGATTTTTCAAAATGTTGCAATTTCTATGCGTAATTGCAGCTCAGTTCCGTAGTGCAGCACTGAATATGCCTTATATCTTATTGCCGCAGTGGAAGGCAAGCGGGCAACATTGTAAAGCTTATCGGAAGGATAGTGCAGCATGTGACTAAAATAAAAAAAAACAAAAAAAAAAATGCAAAAAAATGCAAAAAAAAAAAGTTTCCAAAATCTTCGCACGTCGTGTGCCACGTTGATGACTTTGGTGCAAAATTTAGTGGAAAGACTGATACCAGTCATGAAGGATTTCTCCCACTGGGAAAATACAGTCATTGACTGCCACCATGTGGTAACCAGCGATATTACATAATGCCAGCTTTAGCCAGTAGGTCAGGCAGACATGTGAGGGGCGAAGGATGAAACTTTTTGGATCTGCCACTTTGGGGGGACTGTGGCGGCTGATGAAGGGGCACCACTCATTGTTACAAGCATTCTTTTACAAGCTAATGACATGGAACCAATATTACAGGATAAGTGCGGGTCGCAGAGGTTCGACGACAACCAATCGTAAAGTGATGGCCAATACTAGCCACAAGGACTCAAAACCATGAAGCACGGACCCCAATCATTAAACCACATTCATGCAGGTGATTTGCGATATCCAGTGTGAGGAGCTCAGAAACCGTGGCTTTACGCCACACTGGCACCTGCCTGGCACTGAGCAGAGATGTCAGGCCTCTCTTCAGTAACAGGACTGATCCACTTCCCAGTTGATTGGATCTAGCAGTAATCTGACACCTTCAAGGTCCTAGCAATTTTCCAGAATGACCGACCTTCATGTCTCACAGCAATAATAGACTGTAATCTTCTTCTTTACTTCATTGATATCGGCGCATAATTTATGAGAACTGTTATCTGAGGATACCTTCAAGGTTCTAGTGATTTTTCAGAATGATTGATCTTCATGTCTTACAGTAATGACGGAATGCCATTTTCTTTACTTCATTGATATCAGCGCATAATTTATGAGAACTGTTATCTGAGGATACCTTCAAGGTTCTAGTGATTTTTCAGAATGATTGATCTTCATGTCTTACAGTAATGATGGACTGCCATTTTCTTTACTTCATTGATATCAGCGCATAATTTATGAGAACGGTCATCTGAGGATACCTTCAAGGTTCTAGCGATTTTCCAGAATGATTGATCTTCATGTCTTACAGTAATGACGGAATGCCATTTTCTTTACTTCAGTGATATCAGCCCATAATTTATGAGAACTGTTATCTGAGGATACCTTCAAGGTTCTAGCGATTTTCCAGAATGATTGATCTTCAGGTCTTACAGTAATGATGGACTTCCATTTTCTTTACTTCATTGATATCAGCGCATAATTTGAGAACTGTTATCTGAGGATACCTTCAAGGTTCTAGCGATTTTCCAGAATGATTGATCTTCATGTCTTACAGTAATGACGGAATGCCATTTTCTTTACTTCATTGATATCAGCGCATAATTTATGAGAACTGTTATCTGAGGATACCTTCAAGGTTTTTAGCGATTTTCCAGAATGATTGATCTTCATGTCTTACAGTAATGATGGAATGCCATTTTCTTTACTTCATTGATATCAGCGCATAATTTGAGAACTGTTATCTGAGGATACCTTCAAGGTTCTAGTGATTTTCCAGAATGATTGATCTTCAGGTCTTACAGTAATGACGGAATGCCATTTTCTTTACTCCATTGATATCAGCGCATAATTTATGAGAACTGTTATCTGAGGATACCTTCAAGGTTCTAGCGATTTTCCAGAATGATTGATCTTCATGTCTTACAGTAATGACGGAATGCCATTTTCTTTACTTCATTGATATCAGCGCATAATTTATGAGAACTGTTATCTGAGGATACCTTCAAGGTTTTTAGCGATTTTCCAGAATGATTGATCTTCATGTCTTACAGTAATGATGGAATGCCATTTTCTTTACTTCATTGATATCAGCGCATAATTTGAGAACTGTTATCTGAGGATACCTTCAAGGTTCTAGTGATTTTCCAGAATGATTGATCTTCAGGTCTTACAGTAATGATGGAATGCCATTTTCTTTACTTCATTGATATCAGCGCATAATTTGAGAACTGTTATCTGAGGATACCTTCAAGGTTCTAGTGATTTTCCAGAATGATTGATCTTCATGTCTTACAGTAATGACGGAATGCCATTTTCTTTACTTCATTGATATCAGCGCATAATTTATGAGAACTGTTATCTGAGGATACCTTCAAGGTTTTTAGCGATTTTCCAGAATGATTGATCTTCATGTCTTACAGTAATGATGGAATGCCATTTTCTTTACTTGAGTGCTTCTTACAAAATTCTGGTTTAGAACATTTATGGTATCAGCTCAGCACTGTACGGATGTGTACCAACACTGGCTCTGCAAAACTCACCTTGTGGCTGCAAACACTTTCTTGGTTTCCACACATGAACTCTTCACGAGATGACGGGTCCACTGGGAGTTAAGTCAGAGATGGGATGTAAAGCGGTCATCGGAGCAGAGGAGGGGGGATGTAAGGTGTAACACATTCTGGTCTGTTCCTTGGTGGTTTTGCTGCCTTCAATCTGAATCCACAATGTGCACAATTCCAGTGAAAACAAGGAAAAGCACTGCAAGAACAGACAGGGCCAAACTCCTGCGGACACATCTGTATATACACACGGCAGATATATTTCCCCTCACTTCCTCTATATAATGCCTCTATGTTCTATTAGTGTTGCTTTCATCATAGAACGTTTCCTTATTTCTGAGTCTATTCTGTGTTCAGAATTATTCCTATTCATCATTCCCCCCCCCCCCCCCCTCAGTCATTATTGCTCTTTTTTTGCATTTTTTTTAAAACTACGGTAAATTCAATCTCACTCTTAAGACTTCAATAAGTCTCGTTCCTATATAACAGGCTCGTTCCCATATATCAGGCTCGTTCCTATATATCAGGCTCGTTCCTATATATCAGGCTCGTTCCTATATATCAGGCTCGTTCACATATATCAGGCTCGTTCCCATATATCAGGCTCGTTCCTATATAACAGGCTCGTTCCCACATATCAGGCTCGTTCCCATATATCAGGCTCGTTCACATATATCAGGCTCGTTCACATATATCAGGCTCGCTCCTATATATCAGGCTCGTTCCTATATAACAGGCTCGTTCCCATATATCAGGCCTGTTCCTATATAACAGGCTCGTTCCCATATATCAGGCCTGTTCCCATATATCAGACTCGTTCCTATATATCAGGCTCGCTCCCATATATCAGGCTCGTTCCCACATATCAGGCTCGTTCCCATATATCAGGCTCGTTCCCATATATTAGGCTCGTTCCTATATAACAGGCTCGTTCCCATATATCAGGCTCGTTCCTATATATCAGGCTCGTTCCCATATATCAGGCTCGTTCCTATATAACAGGCTCGTTCCTATATATCAGGCTCGTTCCTATATAACAGGCTCGTTCCCATATATCAGGCTCGTTCCTATATAACAGGCTCGTTCCCATATATCAGGCTCGTTCCTATATAACAGGCTCGTTCCCATATATCAGGCTCGTTCCTATATAACAGGCTCGTTCCCATATATCAGGCTCGTTCCTATATATCAGGCTCGTTCCCATATAACAGGCTCGTTCCTATATATCAGGCTCGTTCCCATATATCAGGCTCGTTCCCATATATCAGGCTCGTTCCTATATATCAGGCTCGTTCCCATATAACAGGCTCGTTCCTATATATCAGGCTCGTTCCCATATATCAGGCTCGTTCCCATATATCAGGCTCGTTCCTATATATCAGGCTCGTTCACTTATATCAGGCTCGTTCCCATATATCAGGCTCGTTCCTATATAACAGGCTCGTTCCCACATATCAGGCTCGTTCCCATATATCAGGCTCGTTCACATATATCAGGCTCGTTCCTATATAACAGGCTCGTTCCTATATAACAGGCTCGTTCCCATATATCAGGCTCGTTCCCATATATCAGGCTCGTTCCTATATATCAGGCTCGTTCCTATATATCAGGCTCGTTCACATATATCAGGCTCGTTCCCATATATCAGGTTCGTTCACATATATCAGGCTCGTTCCCATATAACAGGTTCGTTCCCATATATCAGGCTCGTTCCTATATATCAGGCTCGTTCCCATATAACAGGTTCGTTCCCATATATCAGGCTCGTTCCTATATATCAGGCTCGTTCACATATATCAGGCTCGTTCCCATATATCAGGTTCGTTCACATATATCAGGCTCGTTCCCATATATCAGGCTCGTTCCTATATAACAGGCTCGTTCCCATATATCAGGTTCGTTCCCATATATCAGGCTCGTTCCCATATAACAGGTTCGTTCCCATATATCAGGCTCGTTCCTATATAACAGGCTCGTTCCCATATATCAGGCTCGTTCACATATATCAGGTTCGTTCACATATATCAGGCTCGTTCCTATATATCAGGCTCGTTCCCATATATCAGGCTCGTTCCTATATAACAGGCTCGTTCCCATATATCAGGTTCGTTCCCATATATCAGGCTCGTTCCTATATATCAGGCTCGTTCCCATATAACAGGTTCGTTCCCATATATCAGGCTCGTTCCTATATATCAGGCTCGTTCCCATATAACAGGTTCGTTCCCATATATCAGGCTCGTGCCCATATATCAGGCTCGTTCCCATATATCAGGCTCGTTCCTATATATCAGGCTCGTTCCCATATATCAGGCTCGTTCCCATATATCAGGCTCGTTCCTATATATCAGGCTCGTTCCTATATATCAGGCTCGTTCCCATATAACAGGTTCGTTCCCATATATCAGGCTCGTGCCCATATATCAGGCTCGTTCCCATATATCAGGCTCGTTCCTATATATCAGGCTCGTTCCCATATATCAGGCTCGTTCCCATATATCAGGCTCGTTCCTATATAACAGGCTCGTTCCTATATATCAGACTCGTTCCTATATAACAGGCTCGTTCCTATATAACAGGCTCGTTCCCATATATCAGGCTCGTTCCTATATAACAGGCTCGTTCCCATATATCAGGCTCGTTCCTATATAACAGGCTCGTTCCCATATATCAGGCTCGTTCCTATATATCAGGCTCGTTCCCATATATCAGGCTCGTTCCTATATATCAGGCTCGTTCCCATATAACAGGCTCGTTCCTATATATCAGGCTCGTTCCCATATATCAGGCTCGTTCCCATATATCAGGCAAGTTCCCATATAACAGGTTCGCTCCCATATATCAGGCTCGTTCCTATATAACAGGCTCGTTCCCATATATCAGGTTCGTTCCCATATATCAGGCTCGTTCCCATATAACAGGTTCGTTCCCATATATCAGGCTCGTTCCTATATATCAGGCTCGTTCCCATATATCAGGCTCGTTCCCATATATCAGGCTCGTTCCCATATATCAGGCTCGTTCCCATATATCAGGCTCGTTCCTATATATCAGGCTCGTTCCCATATATCAGGCTCGTTCCCATATATGAGGCTCGTTCCTATATATCAGGTTCGTTCCCATATATCAGGCTCGTTCCTATATATCAGGCTCGTTCCCATATATCAGGCTCGTTCCTATATATCAGGCTCGTTTCTATATATCAGGCTCGTTCCCATATATCAGGCTCGTTCCTATATATCAGGCTCGTTCCTATATATCAGGCTCGTTCCCATATATCAGGCTCGTTCCCATATATCAGGCTCGTTCCTATATATCAGGTTCGTTCCCATATATCAGGCTCGTTCCTATATATCAGGCTCGTTCCCATATATCAGGCTCGTTTCTATATATCAGGCCCGTTCCTATATATCAGGCTCGTTCCCATATATCAGGCTCGTTCCTATATATCAGGCTCGTTCCCATATATCAGGCTCGTTCCCATATATCAGGCTCGTTCCTATATATCAGGCTCGTTCCTATATATCAGGTTCGTTCCCATATATCAGGCTCGTTCCCATATAACAGGTTCGTTCCCATAAATCAGGCCCGTTCCTATATATCAGGCCTGTTCCCATATATCAGGCTCGCTCCCATATATCAGGCTCGTTTCCATATATCAGGCTCGTTCCTATATATCAGGTTCTTTCCCATAAATCAGGCCCGTTCCTATATATCAGGCCCGTTCCCATATATCAGGCTCGTTCCCATATAACAGGCTCGTTCCTATATATCAGGCTCGTTCCCATATATCAGGCTCGTTCCCATATATCAGGCTCGTTCCTATATAACAGGCTCGTTCCCATATATCAGGCTCGTTCCTATATATCAGGTTCGTTCCCATATATCAGGCTCGTTTCTATATATCAGGCTCGTTCCTATATATCAGGCTCGTTCCCATATATCAGGCTCGTTCCCATATATCAGGCTCGTTCCTATATATCAGGCTCGTTCCTATATATCAGGCTCGTTCCCATATATCAGGCTCGTTCCCATATATCAGGCTCGTTCCCATATAACAGGCTCGTTCCCATAAATCAGGCCTGTTCCTATATATCAGGCCCGTTCCCATATATCAGGCTCGTTCCTATATATCAGGCCCGTTCCCATATATCAGGCTCGTTCCCATATAACAGGCTCGTTCCTATATATCAGGCTCGTTCCCATATATCAGGCTCGTTCCCATATATCAGGCAAGTTCCCATATAACAGGTTCGCTCCCATATATCAGGCTCGTTCCTATATAACAGGCTCGTTCCCATATATCAGGTTCGTTCCCATATATCAGGCTCGTTCCCATATAACAGGTTCGTTCCCATATATCAGGCTCGTTCCTATATATCAGGCTCGTTCCCATATATCAGGCTCGTTCCCATATATCAGGCTCGTTCCCATATATCAGGCTCGTTCCTATATATCAGGTTCGTTCCCATATATCAGGCTCGTTCCCATATATCAGGCTCGTTCCTATATATCAGGCTCGTTCCCATATATCAGGCTCGTTCCCATATATGAGGCTCGTTCCTATATATCAGGTTCGTTCCCATATATCAGGCTCGTTTCTATATATCAGGCTCGTTCCCATATATCAGGCTCGTTCCTATATATCAGGCTCGTTCCTATATATCAGGCTCGTTCCCATATATCAGGCTCGTTCCCATATATCAGGCTCGTTCCTATATATCAGGTTCGTTCCCATATATCAGGCTCGTTCCTATATATCAGGCTCGTTCCCATATATCAGGCTCGTTTCTATATATCAGGCCCGTTCCTATATATCAGGCTCGTTCCCATATATCAGGCTCGTTCCTATATATCAGGCTCGTTCCCATATATCAGGCTCGTTCCCATATATCAGGCTCGTTCCTATATATCAGGCTCGTTCCTATATATCAGGTTCGTTCCTATATATCAGGTTCGTTCCCATATATCAGGCTCGTTCCTATATATCAGGCTCGTTCCTATATATCAGGCTCGTTCCTATATATCAGGTTCGTTCCCATATATCAGGCTCGTTCCCATATATCAGGCTCGTTCCTATATATCAGGCTCGTTCCTATATATCAGGCTCGTTCCTATATATCAGGTTCGTTCCCATATATCAGGCTCGTTCCTATATATCAGGCTCGTTCCCATATATCAGGCTCGTTTCTATATATCAGGCCCGTTCCTATATATCAGGCTCGTTCCCATATATCAGGCTCGTTCCTATATATCAGGCTCGTTCCCATATATCAGGCTCGTTCCCATATATCAGGCTCGTTCCTATATATCAGGCTCGTTCCTATATATCAGGCTCGTTCCTATATATCAGGTTCGTTCCCATATATCAGGCTCGTTCCCATATAACAGGCTCGTTTCTATATATCAGGCCCGTTCCTATATATCAGGCTCGTTCCTATATATCAGGTTCGTTCCCATATATCAGGCTCGTTCCCATATATCAGGCTCGTTCCTATATATCAGGCTCGTTCCTATATATCAGGTTCGTTCCCATATATCAGGCTCGTTCCCATATAACAGGTTAGTTCCGAAAAATCAGGCCCGTTCCTATATATCAGGCCTGTTCCCATATATCAGGCTCGCTCCCATATATCAGGCTCGTTCCCATATATCAGGCTCGTTCCTATATATCAGGTTCTTTCCCATAAATCAGGCCCGTTCCTATATATCAGGCCCGTTCCCATATATCAGGCTCGTTCCCATATAACTGGCTCGTTCCTATATATCAGGCTCGTTCCCATATATCAGGCTCGTTCCCATATATCAGGCTCGTTCCCATATAACAGGCTCGTTCCCATAAATCAGGCCTGTTCCTATATATCAGGCTCGTTCCCATATATCAGGCTCGTTCCTATATATCAGGCCCATTCCCATATATCAGGCTCGTTCCCATATAACAGGCTCGTTCCCATATATCAGGCCTGTTCCTATATATCAGGCCCGTTCCCATATATCAGGCTCGTTCCCATATAACAGGTTCGTTCCCATATATCAGGCTCGTTCCTATATATCAGGCTCGTTCCCATATATCAGGCTCGTTCCCATATATCAGGCTCGTTCCCATATAACAGGCTCGTTCCCATAAATCAGGCCTGTTCCTATATATCAGGCTCGTTCCCATAAATCAGGCCTGTTCCTATATATCAGGCTCGTTCCCATATATCAGGCTCGTTCCTATATATCAGGCTCGTTCCCATATATCAGGCTCGTTCCCATATATCAGGCTCGTTCCCATATAACAGGTTCGTTCCCATAAATCAGGCCTGTTCCTATATATCAGGCCCGTTCCCATATATCAGGCTCGCTCCCATATATCAGGCTCGTTCCTATATATCAGACTCGTTCCTATATAACAGGCTCGTTCCCATATAACAGGCTCGTTCCTATATATCAGGCTCATTCCCATATATCAGGCTCGTTCCCATATATCAGGCTCGTTCCTATATAACAGGCTCGTTCCCATATATCAGGCTCGTTCCTATATATCAGGTTCGTTCCCATATATCAGGCTCGTTTCTATATATCAGGCTCGTTCCTATATATCAGGCTCGTTCCCATATATCAGGCTCGTTCCCATATATCAGGCTCGTTCCTATATATCAGGCTCGTTCCCATATATCAGGCTCGTTCCCATATAACAGGCTCGTTCCCATATAACAGGCTCGTTCCTATATATCAGGCTCGTTCCCATATATCAGGCTCGTTCCTATATATCAGGTTCGTTCCCATATATCAGGCTCGTTCCTATATATCAGGCTCGTTCCCATATATCAGGCTCGTTCCCATATATCAGGCTCGTTCCCATATATCAGGCTCGTTCCTATATATCAGGCTCGTTCCTAAATATCAGGCTCGTTCCCATATATCAGGCTCGTTCCCATATATCAGGCTCGTTCCTATATATCAGGCTCGTTCCCATATATCAGGCTCGTTCCCATATATCAGGCTCGTTCCCATATATCAGGCTCGTTCCTATATATCAGGCTCGTTCCTATATATCAGGCTCGTTCCCATATATCAGGCTCGTTCCCATATATCAGGCTCGTTCCCATATAACAGGCTCGTTCCTATATATCAGGCTCGTTCCTATATATCAGGTTCGTTCCCATATATCAGGCTCGTTCCCATATAACAGGTTCGTTCCCATATAACAGGTTCGTTCCCATAAATCAGGCCTGTTCCTATATATCAGGCCCGTTCCCATATATCAGGCTCGCTCCCATATATCAGGCTCGTTCCTATATATCAGACTCGTTCCTATATAACAGGCTCGCTCCCATATATCAGGCTCGTTCCTATATATCAGGCTCGTTCCCATATATCAGGCTCGTTCCCATATAACAGGCTCGTTCCTATATATCAGGCTCGTTCCTATATATCAGGTTCGTTCCCATATATCAGGCTCGTTCCCATATAACAGGTTCGTTCCCATAAATCAGGCCCGTTCCTATATATCAGGCCCGTTCCCATATATCAGGCTCGCTCCCATATATCAGGCTCGCTCCCATATATCAGGCTCGTTTCTATATATCAGGCTCGTTCCTATATATCAGACTCGTTCCTATATAACAGGCTCGTTCCCATATAACAGGCTCGTTCCCATATATCAGGCTCGCTCCCATATATCAGGCTCGTTCCCATATATCAGGCTCGTTCCTATATATCAGGTTCTTTCCCATAAATCAGGCCCGTTCCTATATATCAGGCCCGTTCCCATATATCAGGCTCGTTCCCATATAACTGGCTCGTTCCTATATATCAGGCTCGTTCCCATATATCAGGCTCGTTCCCATATATCAGGCTCGTTCCCATATAACAGGCTCGTTCCCATAAATCAGGCCTGTTCCTATATATCAGGCTCGTTCCCATATATCAGGCTCGTTCCTATATATCAGGCCCATTCCCATATATCAGGCTCGTTCCCATATAACAGGCTCGTTCCCATATATCAGGCCTGTTCCTATATATCAGGCCCGTTCCCATATATCAGGCTCGTTCCCATATATCAGGCTCGTTCCCATATATCAGGCTCGTTCCCATATAACAGGCTCGTTCCCATAAATCAGGCCTGTTCCTATATATCAGGCTCGTTCCCATAAATCAGGCTCGTTCCTATATATCAGGCTCGTTCCTATATATCAGGCTCGTTCCCATATATCAGGCTCGTTCCCATATATCAGGCTCGTTCCCATATAACAGGTTCGTTCCCATAAATCAGGCCTGTTCCTATATATCAGACTCGTTCCTATATAACAGGCTCGTTCCCATATAACAGGCTCGTTCCTATATATCAGACTCGTTCCTATATAACAGGCTCGTTCCTATATATCAGGCTCGCTCCCATATATCAGGCTCGTTCCTATATATCAGACTCGTTCCTATATAACAGGCTCGTTCCCATATAACAGGCTCGTTCCTATATATCAGGCCCGTTCCTATATAACAGGCTCGTTCCTATATATCAGACTCGTTCCTATATAACAGGCTCATTCCCATATATCAGGCTCGTTCCCATATATCAGGCTCGTTCCTATATAACAGGCTCGTTCCCATATATCAGGCTCGTTCCTATATATCAGGTTCGTTCCCATATATCAGGCTCGTTTCTATATATCAGGCTCGTTCCTATATATCAGGCTCGTTCCCATATATCAGGCTCGTTCCCATATATCAGGCTCGTTCCTATATATCAGGCTCGTTCCCATATATCAGGCTCGTTCCCATATAACAGGCTCGTTCCCATATAACAGGCTCGTTCCTATATATCAGGCTCGTTCCCATATATCAGGCTCGTTCCCATATATCAGGCTCGTTCCCATATATCAGGCTCGTTCCCATATATCAGGCTCGTTCCTATATATCAGGCTCGTTCCTATATATCAGGCTCGTTCCCATATATCAGGCTCGTTCCCATATATCAGGCTCGTTCCCATATAACAGGCTCGTTCCTATATATCAGGCTCGTTCCTATATATCAGGTTCGTTCCCATATATCAGGCTCGTTCCCATATAACAGGTTCGTTCCCATAAATCAGGCCCGTTCCCATATATCAGGCTCGCTCCCATATATCAGGCTCGTTCCTATATATCAGACTCGTTCCTATATAACAGGCTCGTTCCCATATAACAGGCTCGTTCCTATATATCAGGCTCGTTCCCATATATCAGGCTCGTTCCCATATATCAAGCTCGTTCCCATATAACAGGCTCGTTCCTATATATCAGGCTCGTTCCCATATATCAGGCTCGTTCCCATATATCAGGCTCGTTCCTATATATCAGGCTCGTTCCCATATATCAGGCTCGTTCCCATATAACAGGTTCGTTCCTATATATCAGACTCGTTCCTATATATCAGGCTCGTTCCCATATAACAGGCTCGTTCCTATATATCAGGCTCGTTCCTATATATCAGGCTCGTTCCCATATAACAGGCTCGTTCCTATATATCAGGCTCGTTCCCATATATCAGGCTCGTTCCCATATATCAGGTTCGTTCCTATATATCAGGCTCGTTCCCATATATCAGGCTCGTTCCCATATAACAGGTTCGTTCCCATATATCAGGCTCGTTCCTATATATCAGGCTCGTTCCTATATATCAGGCTCGTTCCCATATAACAGGCTCGTTCCCATATATCAGGCTCGTTCCCATATATCAGACTCATTCCTATATATCAGGCTCGTTCCCATATAACAGGTTCGTTCCCATAAATCAGGCCCGTTCCTATATAACAGGCTCGTTCCCATATATCAGGCTCGTTCCCATATAACAGGCTCGTTCCCATATATCAGACTCATTCCTATATATCAGGCTCGTTCCCATATAACAGGTTCGTTCCCATAAATCAGGCCCGTTCCTATATATCAGGCCCGTTCCCATATATCAGGCTCGTTCCTATATATCAGGCACGTTCCCATATATCAGGCTCGTTCCCATATATCAGGCTCGTTCCCATATAACAGACTCGTTCCTATATATCAGGCTCGCTCCCATATATCAGGCTCGTTCCTATATATCAGACTCGTTCCTATATAACAGGCTCGTTCCCATATAACAGGTTCGTTCCCATAAATCAGGCCCGTTCCTATATATCAGGCCCGTTCCCATATATCAGGCTCGTTCCTATATATCAGGCACGTTCCCATATATCAGGCTCGTTCCCATATATCAGGCTCGTTCCCATATATCAGGCTCGTTTCCATATAACAGACTCGTTCCTATATATCAGGCTCGCTCCCATATATCAGGCTCGTTCCTATATATCAGACTCGTTCCTATATAACAGGCTCGTTCCCATATAACAGGCTCGTTCCTATATATCAGGCTCGTTCCCATATATCAGGCTCGTTCCCATATATCAGGCTCGTTCCCATATAACAGGCTCGTTCCTATATATCAGGCTCGTTCCCATATATCAGGCTCGTTCCCATATATCAGGCTCGTTCCTATATATCAGGCTCGTTCCCATATATCAGGCTCGTTCCCATATATCAGGCTCGTTCCCATATATCAGGCTCGTTCCTATATATCAGGCCCGTTCCTATATATCAGGCTCGTTCCCATATATCAGGCTCGTTCCTATATATCAGACTCGTTCCTATATAACAGACTCGTTCCCATATAACAGGCTCGTTCCTATATATCAGACTCGTTCCTATATATCAGGCTCGTTCCCATATAACAGGCTCGTTCCCATATAACAGGCTCGTTCCCATATAACAGGCTCGTTCCTATATATCAGGCTCGTTCCTATATATCAGACTCGTTCCTATATAACAGGCTCGTTCCCATATAACAGGCTCGTTCCCATATAACAGGCTCGTTCCTATATATCAGACTCGTTCCTATATATCAGGCTCGTTCCCATATAACAGGCTCGTTCCCATATAACAGGCTCGTTCCCATATAACAGGCTCGTTCCTATATATCAGGCTCGTTCCTATATATCAGACTCGTTCCTATATAACAGGCTCGCTCCCATATAACAGGCTCGTTCCCATATATCAGGCTCGTTCCTATATATCAGGCTCGTTCCTATATATCAGGCTCGTTCCTATATATCAGGCTCGTTCCTATATATCAGGCTCGTTCCCATATATCAGGCTCGTTCCCATATATCAGGCTCGTTCCCATATATCAGGCTCGTTCCCATATATCAGGCTCGTTCCCATATAACAGGCTCGTTCCTATATATCAGGCTCGTTCCCATATATCAGGCTCGTTCCCATATAACAGGTTCGTTCCCATATATCAGGCTCGTTCCTATATATCAGGCTCGTTCCTATATATCAGGCTCGTTCCCATATAACAGGCTCGTTCCCATATATCAGGCTCATTCCCATATAACAGGCTCGTTCCCATATATCAGACTCATTCCTATATATCAGGCTCGTTCCCATATATCAGACTCATTCCTATATAACAGGCTCGTTCCCATAAAACAGGTTCGTTCCCATATATCAGGCCCGTTCCTATATATCAGGCTCGTTCCTATATATCAGACTCGTTCCTATATAACAGGCTAGTTCCCATATAACAGGCTCGTTCCTATATATCAGGCTCGTTCCTATATATCAGGCTCGTTCCCATATAACAGGCTCGTTCCCATATAACAGGCTCGTTCCTATATATCAGGCTCGTTCCTATATATCAGACTCGTTCCTATATAACAGGCTCGTTCCCATATAACAGGCTCGTTCCTATATATCAGGCTCGTTCCTATATATCAGGCTCGTTCCTATATATCAGGCTCGTTCCCATATATCAGGCTCGTTCCCATATAACAGGCTCGTTCCCATATAACAGGCTCGTTCCTATATATCAGACTCGTTCCCATATATCAGGCTCGTTCCCATATAACAGGCTCGTTCCCATATATCAGGCTCGTTCCCATATATCAGGCTCGTTCCCATATATCAGGCTCGTTCCCATATAACAGGCTCGTTCCCATATAACAGGCCCGTTCCTATATATCAGGCCCATTCCCATATATCAGGCTCGTTCCCATATATCAGGCCCGTTCCTATATATCAGGCCCATTCCCATATATCAGGCTCGCTCCCATATATCAGGCTCGTTCCTATATATCAGACTCGTTCCTATATAACAGGCTCGTTCCTATATATCAGGCTCGTTCCCATCTAACAGGCTCGTTCCTATATATCAGGCTCGTTCCTATATATCAGGCTCGTTCCCATATAACAGGCTCGTTCCCATATAACAGGCTCGTTCCCATATAACAGGCTCGTTCCTATATATCAGGCTCGTTCCTATATATCAGACTCGTTCCTATATAACAGGCTCGTTCCCATATAACAGGCTCGTTCCCATATAACAGGCTCGTTCCCATATAACAGGCTCATTCCCATATAACAGGCTCGTTCCCATATATCAGGCTCGTTCCCATATATCAGGCTCGTTCCTATATATCAGACTCGTTCCTATATATCAGGCTCGTTCCCATATAACAGGCTCGTTCCTATATATCAGGCACGTTCCTATATATCAGACTCGTTCCTATATAACAGGCTCGTTCCCATATAACAGGCTCGTTCCTATATATCAGGCTCGTTCCTATATATCAGGCTCGTTCCCATATAACAGGCTCGTTCCCATATAACAGGCTCGTTCCCATATATCAGGCTCGTTCCCATATAACAGGCTCGTTCCCATATAACAGGTTCGTTCCCATATATCAGACTCGTTCCAATATAACAGGTTCGTTCCCATATATCAGGCTCGTTCCCATATATCAGGCTCGTTCCCATATATCAGGCTCGTTCCTATATATCAGGCTCGCTCCCATATAACAGGCTCGTTCCCATATAACAGGCTCGTTCCCATATATCAGGCTCGTTCCCATATAACAGGCTCGTTCCCATATAACAGGTTCGTTCCCATATATCAGACTCGTTCCTATATAACAGGTTCGTTCCCATATATCAGGCTCGTTCCCATATATCAGGCTCGTTCCCATATATCAGGCTCGTTCCTATATATCAGGCTCGCTCCCATATATCAGGCTCGTTCCCATATAACAGGTTCGTTCCTATATATCAGGCTCGTTCCCATATATCAGGCTCGTTCCCATATATCAGGCTCGTTCCTATATATCAGGCTCGTTTCCATATATCAGGCTCGTTCCCATATATCAGGCTCATTCCCATATATCAGGCTCGTTCCCATATAACAGGCTCGTTCCCATATATCAGGCTCGTTCCCATATATCAGGCTCGTTCCCATATATCAGGCTCGTTCCCATATATCAGGCTCGTTCCCATATAACAGGCTCGTTCCTATATATCAGGCTCGTTCCCATATATCAGGCTCGTTCCCATATATCAGGCTCGTTCCTATATATCAGGCTCGTTCCCATATATCAGGCTCGTTCCCATATATCAGGCTCATTCCCATATATCAGGCTCGTTCCCATATATCAGGCTCGTTCCCATATATCAGGCTCGTTCCTATATATCAGGCTCGTTCCCATATAACAGGCTCGTTCCCATATATCAGGCTCGTTCCCATATATCAGGCTCGTTCCTATATATCAGGCTCGCTCCCATATATCAGGCTCGTTCCCATATAACAGGTTCGTTCCTATATATCAGGCTCGTTCCCATATATCAGGCTCGTTCCCATATATCAGGCTCGTTCCTATATATCAGGCTCGTTTCCATATATCAGGCTCGTTCCCATATATCAGGCTCATTCCCATATATCAGGCTCGTTCCCATATAACAGGCTCGTTCCCATATATCAGGCTCGTTCCCATATATCAGGCTCGTTCCCATATATCAGGCTTGTTCCCATATATCAGGCTCGTTCCCATATAACAGGCTCGTTCCTATATATCAGGCTCGTTCCCATATATCAGGCTCGTTCCCATATATCAGGCTCGTTCCTATATAAAAGGCTCGTTTCCATATATCAGGCTCGTTCCCATATATCAGGCTCATTCCCATATATCAGGCTCGTTCCCATATAACAGGTTCGTTCCCATATATCAGACTCGTTCCTATATAACAGGTTCGTTCCCATATATCAGGCTCGTTCCCATATATCAGGCTCGTTCCTATATATCAGGCTCGCTCCCATATATCAGGCTCGTTCCCATATAACAGGTTCGTTCCTATATATCAGGCTCGTTCCCATATATCAGGCTCGTTCCCATATATCAGGCTCGTTCCTATATATCAGGCTCGTTTCCATATATCAGGCTCGTTCCCATATATCAGGCTCATTCCCATATATCAGGCTCGTTCCCATATAACAGGCTCGTTCCCATATATCAGGCTCGTTCCCATATATCAGGCTCGTTCCCATATATCAGGCTCGTTCCTATATATCAGGCTCGTTCCCATATATCAGGCTCGTTCCCATATATCAGGCTCGTTCCCATATATCAGGCTCGTTCCCATATAACAGGCTCGTTCCTATATATCAGGCTCGTTCCCATATATCAGGCTCGTTCCCATATATCAGGCTCGTTCCCATATATCAGGCTCGTTCCCATATATCAGGCTCGTTCCCATATATCAGGCTCGTTCCCATATATCAGGCTTGTTCCCATATAACAGGCTCGTTCCTATATATCAGGCTCGTTCCCATATATCAGGCTCGTTCCCATATAACAGGTTCGTTCCCATATATCAGGCTCGTTCCTATATATCAGGCTCGTTCCTATATATCAGGCTCGTTCCCATATAACAGGCTCGTTCCCATATATCAGGCTCGTTCCCATATATCAGACTCATTCCTATATATCAGGCTCGTTCCCATATATCAGGCTCGTTCCCATATAACAGGTTCGTTCCCATATATCAGGCTCGTTCCTATATATCAGGCTCGTTCCTATATATCAGGCTCGTTCCCATATAACAGGCTCATTCCCATATAACTGGCTCGTTCCCATATATCAGACTCATTCCTATATATCAGGCTCGTTCCCATATATCAGGCTCGTTCCCATAAAACAGGTTCGTTCCCATATATCAGGCCCGTTCCCAGATATCAGGCTCATTCCCATATATCAGGCTCGTTCCCATATATCAGGCTCGTTCCCATATATCAGGCTCGTTCCTATATATCAGGCTCGTTCCCATATAACAGGCTCGTTCCCATATATCAGGCTCGTTCCCATATATCAGGCTCGTTCCTATATATCAGGCTCGCTCCCATATATCAGGCTCGTTCCCATATAACAGGTTCGTTCCTATATATCAGGCTCGTTCCCATATATCAGGCTCGTTCCCATATATCAGGCTCGTTCCTATATATCAGGCTCGTTTCCATATATCAGGCTCGTTCCCATATATCAAGCTCATTCCCATATATCAGGCTCGTTCCCATATAACAGGCTCGTTCCCATATATCAGGCTCGTTCCCATATATCAGGCTCGTTCCCATATATCAGGCTCGTTCCCATATAACAGGCTCGTTCCTATATATCAGGCTCGTTCCCATATATCAGGCTCGTTCCCATATATCAGGCTCGTTCCTATATATCAGGCTCGTTTCCATATATCAGGCTCATTCCCATATATCAGGCTCGTTCCCATATAACAGGTTCGTTCCCATATATCAGACTCGTTCCTATAGAACAGGTTCGTTCCCATATATCAGGCTCGTTCCCATATATCAGGCTCGTTCCCATATATCAGGCTCGTTCCTATATATCAGGCTCGCTCCCATATATCAGGCTCGTTCCCATATAACAGGTTCGTTCCTATATATCAGGCTCGTTCCCATATATCAGGCTCGTTCCCATATATCAGGCTCGTTCCTATATATCAGGCTCGTTTCCATATATCAGGCTCGTTCCCATATATCAGGCTCATTCCCATATATCAGGCTCGTTCCCATATAACAGGCTCGTTCCCATATATCAGGCTCGTTCCTATATAACAGGTTCGTTCCCATATATCAGGCTCGTTCCTATATATCAGACTCATTCCTATATAACAGGTTCGTTCCCATATATCAGGCTCGTTCCTATATAACAGGCTCGTTCCCATATATCAGGCTCGTTCCCATATATCAGGCTCGTTCCCATATAACAGGTTCGTTCCTATATATCAGGCTCGTTCCCATATATCAGGCTCGTTCCCATATATCAGGCTCGTTCCTATATATCAGGCTCGTTTCCATATATCAGGCTCGTTCCCATATATCAGGCTCATTCCCATATATCAGGCTCGTTCCCATATAACAGGCTCGTTCCCACATATCAGGCTCGTTCCTATATAACAGGCTCGTTCCTATATATCAGGCTCGTTCCCATATATCAGGCTCGTTCCCATATATCAGGCTCATTCCCATATATCAGGCTCGTTCCCATATAACAGGCTCGTTCCCATATAACAGGTTCGTTCCTATATAACAGGTTCGTTCCCATATATCAGGCTCGTTCCCATATATCAGGCTCGTTCCCATATATCAGGCTCGTTCCCATATATCAGGCTCGTTCCCATATATCAGGCTCGTTCCCATATATCAGGCTCGTTCCCATATATCAGGCTCGTTCCCATATAACAGGCTCGTTCCTATATATCAGGCTCGTTCCCATATATCAGGCTCGTTCCCATATAACAGGTTCGTTCCCATATATCAGGCTCGTTCCTATATATCAGGCTCGTTCCTATATATCAGGCTCGTTCCCATATATCAGGCTCGTTCCCATATAACAGGTTCGTTCCCATATATCAGGCTCGTTCCTATATATCAGGCTCGTTCCTATATATCAGGCTCGTTCCCATATAACAGGTTCGTTCCTATATATCAGGCTCGTTCCCATATATCAGACTCATTCCTATATATCAGGCTCGTTCCCATATATCAGGCTCATTCCCATAAAACAGGTTCGTTCCTATATATCAGACTCGTTCCTATATATCAGGCCCGTTCCCATATATCAGGCTCGTTCCTATATATCAGGCTCGTTCCTATATATCAGGCCCGTTCCCATATATCAGGCTCGTTCCTATATATCAGACTCGTTCCTATATAACAGGCTCGTTCCCATATAACAGGCTCGTTCCTATATATCAGGCTCGTTCCTATATATCAGGCTCGTTCCCATATAACAGGCTCGTTCCCATATAACAGGCTCGTTCCCATATAACAGGCTCGTTCCTATATATCAGGCTCGTTCCTATATATCAGACTCGTTCCTATATAACAGGCTCGTTCCCATATAACAGGCTCGTTCCTATATATCAGGCTCGTTCCTATATATCAGGCTCGTTCCTATATATCAGGCTCGTTCCCATATATCAGGCTCGTTCCCATATAACAGGCTCGTTCCCATATAACAGGCTCGTTCCTATATATCAGACTCGTTCCCATATATCAGGCTCGTTCCCATATAACAGGCTCGTTCCCATATATCAGGCTCGTTCCCATATATCAGGCTCGTTCCCATATATCAGGCTCGTTCCCATATAACAGGCTCGTTCCCATATAACAGGCCCGTTCCTATATATCAGGCCCATTCCCATATATCAGGCTCGTTCCCATATATCAGGCCCGTTCCTATATATCAGGCCCATTCCCATATATCAGGCTCGCTCCCATATATCAGGCTCGTTCCTATATATCAGACTCGTTCCTATATAACAGGCTCGTTCCTATATATCAGGCTCGTTCCCATCTAACAGGCTCGTTCCTATATATCAGGCTCGTTCCTATATATCAGGCTCGTTCCCATATAACAGGCTCGTTCCCATATAACAGGCTCGTTCCTATATATCAGGCTCGTTCCTATATATCAGACTCGTTCCTATATAACAGGCTCGTTCCCATATAACAGGCTCGTTCCCATATAACAGGCTCGTTCCCATATAACAGGCTCGTTCCCATATAACAGGCTCGTTCCCATATATCAGGCTCGTTCCCATATATCAGACTCGTTCCTATACATCAGGCACGTTCCTATATATCAGACTCGTTCCCATATAACAGGCTCGTTCCCATATAACAGGCTCGTTCCCATATAACAGGCTCGTTCCTATATATCAGGCACGTTCCTATATATCAGACTCGTTCCTATATAACAGGCTCGTTCCCATATAACAGGCTCGTTCCTATATATCAGGCTCGTTCCTATATATCAGGCTCGTTCCCATATAACAGGCTCGTTCCCATATAACAGGCTCGTTCCCATATATCAGGCTCGTTCCCATATAACAGGCTAGTTCCCATATAACAGGTTCGTTCCCATATATCAGACTCGTTCCTATATAACAGGTTCGTTCCCATATATCAGGCTCGTTCCCATATAACAGGCTCGTTCCTATATATCAGGCTCGTTCCCATATATCAGGCTCGTTCCCATATATCAGGCTCGTTCCCATATATCAGGCTCGTTCCCATATATCAGGGTCGTTCCTATATATCAGGCTCGCTCCCATATAACAGGCTCGTTCCCATATAACAGGCTCGTTCCCATATATCAGGCTCGTTCCCATATAACAGGCTCGTTCCCATATAACAGGTTCGTTCCCATATATCAGACTCGTTCCTATATAACAGGTTCGTTCCCATATATCAGGCTCGTTCCTATATATCAGGCTCGTTCCCATATATCAGGCTCGTTCCTATATATCAGGCTCGTTCCCATATATCAGGCTCGTTCCCATATATCAGGCTCGTTCCTATATATCAGGCTCGTTCCTATATAACAGGTTCGTTCCCATATATCAGGCTCGTTCCTATATATCAGGCTCGTTCCCATATATCAGGCTCGTTCCCATATATCAGGCTCGTTCCCATATATCAGGCTCGTTCCCATATATCAGGCTCGTTCCTATATATCAGGCTCGTTCCCATATATCAGGCTCGTTCCCATATATCAGGCTCGTTCCTATATATCAGGCTCGTTCCCATATAAAAGGCTCGCTCCCATATATCAGGCTCGTTCTTATATATCAGGCTCGTTCCTATATATCAGGCTCGCTCCCATATATCAGGCTCGTTCCCATATAAAAGGCTCGCTCCCATATATCAGGCTCGTTCCAATATATCAGGCTCGTTCCTATATATCAGGCTCGCTCCCATATATCAGGCTCGTTCCTATATAACAGGCTCGTTCCTATATATCAGACTCGCTCCCATATATCAGGCTCGTTCCTATATATCAGGCTCGCTCCCATATATCAGGCTTGTTCCTATATATCAGGCTCGTTCCCATATATCAGGCTCGTTCCCATATATCAGGCTCGTTCCTATATATCAGGCTCGTTCCCATATATCAGGCTCGTTCCCATATATCAGGCTCGTTCCCATATATCAGGCTCGTTCCTATATATCAGGCTCGTTCCCATATATCAGGCTCGTTCCTATATATCAGGCTCGTTCCCATATATCAGGCTCGTTCCCATATAACAGGCTCGTTCCTATATATCAGGCTCGTTCCTATATATCAGGCTCGTTCCCATATATCAGGCTCGTTCCTATATATCAGGCTCGTTCCTATATATCAGGCTCGTTCCTATATATCAGGCTCATTCCCATATAACAGGCTCGTTCCCATATAACAGGCTCGTTCCTATATATCAGGCTCGTTCCTATATATCAGACTCGTTCCTATATAACAGGCTCGTTCCCATATAACAGGCTCGTTCCCATATAACAGGCTCGTTCCCATATAACAGGCTCGTTCCCATATAACAGGCTCGTTCCCATATAACAGGCTCGTTCCTATATATCAGGCACGTTCCTATATATCAGACTCGTTCCTATATAACAGGCTCGTTCCCATATAACAGGCTCGTTCCTATATATCAGGCTCGTTCCTATATATCAGGCTCGTTCCCATATAACAGGCTCGTTCCTATATATCAGGCTCGTTCCTATATATCAGGCTCGTTCCCATATAACAGGCTCGTTCCCATATAACAGGCTCGTTCCCATATATCAGGCTCGTTCCCATATAACAGGCTCGTTCCCATATAACAGGTTCGTTCCCATATATCAGACTCGTTCCTATATAACAGGTTCGTTCCCATATATCAGGCTCGTTCCTATATAACAGGTTCGTTCCCATATATCAGGCTCGTTCCCATATATCAGGCTCGTTCCCATATATCAGGCTCGTTCCTATATATCAGGCTCGCTCCCATATAACAGGCTCGTTCCCATATAACAGGCTCGTTCCCATATAACAGGTTCGTTCCTATATAACAGGTTCGTTCCCATATATCAGGCTCGTTCCCATATATCAGGCTCGTTCCCATATATCAGGCTCGTTCCTATATATCAGGCTCGCTCCCATATAACAGGCTCGTTCCCATATAATAGGCTCGTTCCCATATATCAGACTCGTTCCTATATAACAGGTTCGTTCCCATATATCAGGCTCGTTCCCATATATCAGGCTCGTTCCCATATATCAGGCTCGTTCCTATATATCAGGCTCGCTCCCATATAACAGGCTCGTTCCCATATAACAGGCTCGTTCCCATATAACAGGTTCGTTCCTATATAACAGGTTCGTTCCCATATATCAGGCTCGTTCCCATATATCAGGCTCGTTCCCATATATCAGGCTCGTTCCTATATATCAGGCTCGCTCCCATATAACAGGCTCGTTCCCATATAATAGGCTCGTTCCCATATATCAGACTCGTTCCTATATAACAGGTTCGTTCCCATATATCAGGCTCGTTCCCATATATCAGGCTTGTTCCCATATATCAGGCTCGTTCCTATATATCAGGCTCGCTCCCATATATCAGGCTCGTTCCCATATAACAGGTTCGTTCCTATATATCAGGCTCGTTCCCATATATCAGGCTCGTTCCCATATATCAGGCTCGTTCCTATATATCAGGCTCGTTCCCATATATCAGGCTCGTTCCCATATAAAAGGCTCGCTCCCATATATCAGGCTCGTTCCTATATATCAGGCTCGTTCCTATATAACAGGCTCGTTCCTATATATCAGGCTCGCTCCCATATATCAGGCTCGTTCCTATATAACAGGCTCGTTCCTATATATCAGACTCGCTCCCATATATCAGGCTCGTTCCTATATATCAGGCTCGCTCCCATATATCAGGCTTGTTCCTATATAACAGGCTCGTTCCTATATATCAGGCTCGCTCCCATATATCAGGCTCGTTCCTATATAACAGGCTCGTTCCTATATATCAGACTCGCTCCCATATATCAGGCTCGTTCCTATATATCAGACTCGCTCCCATATATCAGGCTCGTTCCCATATATCAGGCTCGTTCCCATATATCAGGCTCGTTCCTATATATCAGGCTCGTTCCTATATAACAGGTTCGTTCCCATATATCAGGCTCGTTCCTATATATCAGGCTCGTTCCCATATAACAGGCTCATTCCCATATAACTGGCTCGTTCCCATATATCAGACTCATTCCTATATATCAGGCTCGTTCCCATAAAACAGGTTCGTTACCATATATCAGGCCCGTTCCCATATATCAGGCTCGTTCCTATATATCAGACTCGTTCCTATATAACAGGCTCGTTCCCATATAACAGGCTCGTTCCTATATATCAGGCTCGTTCCTATATATCAGGCTCGTTCCCATATAACAGGCTCGTTCCCATATAACAGGCTCGTTCCCATATAACAGGCTCGTTCCCATATATCAGGCTCGTTCCTATATATCAGACTCGTTCCTATATAACAGGCTCGTTCCCATATAACAGGCTCGTTCCTATATATCAGGCTCGTTCCTATATATCAGGCTCGTTCCTATATATCAGGCTCGTTCCCATATATCAGGCTCGTTCCCATATAACAGGCTCGTTCCCATATAACAGGCTCGTTCCTATTTATCAGACTCGTTCCCATATATCAGGCTCGTTCCCATATAACAGGCTCGTTCCCATATATCAGGCTCGTTCCCATATATCAGGCTCGTTCCCATATATCAGGCTCGTTCCCATATAACAGGCTCGTTCCCATATAACAGGCTCGTTCCTATATATCAGGCCCGTTCCTATATATCAGGCCCATTCCCATATATCAGGCTCGTTCCCATATATCAGGCCCGTTCCTATATATCAGGCCCATTCCCATATATCAGGCTCGCTCCCATATATCAGGCTCGTTCCTATATATCAGACTCGTTCCTATATAACAGGCTCGTTCCTATATATCAGGCTCGTTCCCATCTAACAGGCTCGTTCCTATATATCAGGCTCGTTCCTATATATCAGGCTCGTTCCCATATAACAGGCTCGTTCCCATATAACAGGCTCGTTCCCATATAACAGGCTCGTTCCTATATATCAGGCTCGTTCCTATATATCAGACTCGTTCCTATATAACAGGCTCGTTCCCATATAACAGGCTCGTTCCCATATATCAGGCTCGTTCCTATATATCAGGCCCGTTCCTATATATCAGGCCCATTCCCATATATCAGGCTCGTTCCCATATATCAGGCCCGTTCCTATATATCAGGCCCATTCCCATATATCAGGCTCGCTCCCATATATCAGGCTCGTTCCTATATATCAGACTCGTTCCTATATAACAGGCTCGTTCCTATATATCAGGCTCGTTCCCATCTAACAGGCTCGTTCCTATATATCAGGCTCGTTCCTATATATCAGGCTCGTTCCCATATAACAGGCTCGTTCCCATATAACAGGCTCGTTCCCATATAACAGGCTCGTTCCTATATATCAGGCTCGTTCCTATATATCAGACTCGTTCCTATATAACAGGCTCGTTCCCATATAACAGGCTCGTTCCCATATAACAGGCTCGTTCCCATATAACAGGCTCGTTCCCATATAACAGGCTCGTTCCCATATATCAGGCTCGTTCCCATATATCAGACTCGTTCCTATACATCAGGCTCGTTCCCATATAACAGGCTCGTTCCTATATATCAGGCACGTTCCTATATATCAGACTCGTTCCTATATAACAGGCTCGTTCCCATATAACAGGCTCGTTCCTATATATCAGGCTCGTTCCTATATATCAGGCTCGTTCCCATATAACAGGCTCGTTCCCATATAACAGGCTCGTTCCCATATATCAGGCTCGTTCCCATATAACAGGCTAGTTCCCATATAACAGGTTCGTTCCCATATATCAGACTCGTTCCTATATAACAGGTTCGTTCCCATATATCAGGCTCGTTCCCATATATCAGGCTCGTTCCCATATATCAGGGTCGTTCCTATATATCAGGCTCGCTCCCATATAACAGGCTCGTTCCCATATAACAGGCTCGTTCCCATATATCAGGCTCGTTCCCATATAACAGGCTCGTTCCCATATAACAGGTTCGTTCCCATATATCAGACTCGTTCCTATATAACAGGTTCGTTCCCATATATCAGGCTCGTTCCTATATATCAGGCTCGTTCCCATATATCAGGCTCGTTCCTATATATCAGGCTCGTTCCCATATATCAGGCTCGTTCCCATATATCAGGCTCGTTCCTATATATCAGGCTCGTTCCTATATAACAGGTTCGTTCCCATATATCAGGCTCGTTCCTATATATCAGGCTCGTTCCCATATATCAGGCTCGTTCCCATATATCAGGCTCGTTCCCATATATCAGGCTCGTTCCCATATATCAGGCTCGTTCCTATATATCAGGCTCGTTCCCATATATCAGGCTCGTTCCCATATATCAGGCTCGTTCCTATATATCAGGCTCGTTCCCATATATCAGGCTCGTTCCCATATAAAAGGCTCGCTCCCATATATCAGGCTCGTTCTTATATATCAGGCTCGTTCCTATATATCAGGCTCGCTCCCATATATCAGGCTCGTTCCCATATAAAAGGCTCGCTCCCATATATCAGGCTCGTTCCAATATATCAGGCTCGTTCCTATATATCAGGCTCGCTCCCATATATCAGGCTCGTTCCTATATAACAGGCTCGTTCCTATATATCAGACTCGCTCCCATATATCAGGCTCGTTCCTATATATCAGGCTCGCTCCCATATATCAGGCTTGTTCCTATATATCAGGCTCGTTCCCATATATCAGGCTCGTTCCCATATATCAGGCTCGTTCCTATATATCAGGCTCGTTCCCATATATCAGGCTCGTTCCCATATATCAGGCTCGTTCCTATATATCAGGCTCGTTCCCATATATCAGGCTCGTTCCTATATATCAGGCTCGTTCCCATATATCAGGCTCGTTCCCATATAACAGGCTCGTTCCTATATATCAGGCTCGTTCCTATATATCAGGCTCGTTCCCATATATCAGGCTCGTTCCTATATATCAGGCTCGTTCCTATATATCAGGCTCGTTCCTATATATCAGGCTCATTCCCATATAACAGGCTCGTTCCCATATAACAGGCTCGTTCCTATATATCAGGCTCGTTCCTATATATCAGACTCGTTCCTATATAACAGGCTCGTTCCCATATAACAGGCTCGTTCCCATATAACAGGCTCGTTCCCATATAACAGGCTCGTTCCCATATAACAGGCTCGTTCCCATATATCAGGCTCGTTCCTATATATCAGACTCGTTCCTATATATCAGGCTCGTTCCCATACAACAGGCTCGTTCCTATATATCAGGCACGTTCCTATATATCAGACTCGTTCCTATATAACAGGCTCGTTCCCATATAACAGGCTCGTTCCTATATATCAGGCTCGTTCCCATATATCAGGCTCGTTCCCATATATCAGGCACGTTCCCATATATCAGGCTCGTTCCCATATATCAGGCTCGTTCCCATATAACAGGCTCGTTCCTATATATCAGGCTCGTTCCCATATATCAGGCTCGTTCCTATATATCAGGCACGTTCCTATGTATCAGGCTCGTTCCTATATAACAGGCTCGTTCCCATATAACAGGCTCGTTCCTATATATCAGGCTCGTTCCTATATATCAGGCTCGTTCCCATATAACAGGCTCGTTCCTATATATCAGGCTCGTTCCTATATATCAGGCTCGTTCCCATATAACAGGCTCGTTCCCATATAACAGGCTCGTTCCCATATATCAGGCTCGTTCCCATATAACAGGCTCGTTCCCATATAACAGGTTCGTTCCCATATATCAGACTCGTTCCTATATAACAGGTTCGTTCCCATATATCAGGCTCGTTCCTATATAACAGGTTCGTTCCCATATATCAGGCTCGTTCCCATATATCAGGCTCGTTCCCATATATCAGGCTCGTTCCTATATATCAGGCTCGTTCCTATATATCAGGCTCGTTCCCATATATCAGGCTCGTTCCTATATATCAGGCTCGTTCCCATATATCAGGCTCGTTCCTATATATCAGGCTCGTTCCTATATATCAGGCTCGTTCCCATATATCAGGCTCGTTCCCATATATCAGGCTCGTTCCCATATATCAGGCTCGTTCCTATATATCAGGCTCGTTCCCATATATCAGGCTCGTTCCTATATATCAGGCTCGCTCCCATATAACAGGCTCGTTCCCATATAACAGGCTCGTTCCCATATAACAGGTTCGTTCCTATATAACAGGTTCGTTCCCATATATCAGGCTCGTTCCCATATATCAGGCTCGTTCCCATATATCAGGCTCGTTCCTATATATCAGGCTCGCTCCCATATAACAGGCTCGTTCCCATATAATAGGCTCGTTCCCATATATCAGACTCGTTCCTATATAACAGGTTCGTTCCCATATATCAGGCTCGTTCCCATATATCAGGCTCGTTCCTATATATCAGGCTCGCTCCCATATAACAGGCTCGTTCCCATATAACAGGCTCGTTCCCATATAACAGGTTCGTTCCTATATAACAGGTTCGTTCCCATATATCAGGCTCGTTCCCATATATCAGGCTCGTTCCCATATATCAGGCTCGTTCCTATATATCAGGCTCGTTCCCATATAATAGGCTCGTTCCCATATATCAGACTCGTTCCTATATAACAGGTTCGTTCCCATATATCAGGCTCGTTCCCATATATCAGGCTTGTTCCCATATATCAGGCTCGTTCCTATATATCAGGCTCGTTCCCATATAACAGGTTCGTTCCTATATATCAGGCTCGTTCCCATATATCAGGCTCGTTCCTATATATCAGGCTCGTTCCCATATATCAGGCTCGTTCCCATATAAAAGGCTCGCTCCCATATATCAGGCTCGTTCCTATATATCAGGCTCGTTCCTATATAACAGGCTCGTTCCTATATATCAGGCTCGCTCCCATATATCAGGCTCGTTCCTATATAACAGGCTCGTTCCTATATATCAGACTCACTCCCATATATCAGGCTCGTTCCTATATATCAGGCTCGCTCCCATATATCAGGCTTGTTCCTATATATCAGGCTCGTTCCCATATATCAGGCTCGTTCCCATATATCAGGCTCGTTCCTATATATCAGGCTCGTTCCCATATATCAGGCTCGTTCCCATATATCAGGCTCGTTCCTATATATCAGGCTCGTTCCCATATATCAGGCTCGTTCCTATATATCAGGCTTGTTCCCATATATCAGGCTCGTTCCTATATATCAGGCTCGTTCCTATATATCAGGCTCGTTCCTATATATCAGGCTCGTTCCTATATATCAGGCTCGTTCCTATATATCAGGCTCGTTCCCATATAACAGGCTCGTTCCCATATAACAGGCTCGTTCCCATATAACAGGCTCGTTCCTATATAACAGGCTCGTTCCCATATAACAGGCTCGTTCCCATATATCAGGCTCGCTCCCATATATCAGGCTCGTTCCCATATATCAGGCTCGTTCCCATATAACAGGCTCGTTCCCATATATCAGGCTCGTTCCTATATAACAGGCTCGTTCCCATATATCAGGCTCGTTCCCATATAACAGGCTCGTTCCCATATAACAGGCTCGTTCCTATATAACAGGCTCGTTCCCATATAACAGGCTCGTTCCTATATATCAGGCTCGTTCCTATATATCAGGCTCGTTCCCATATATCAGACTCATTCCAATATAACAGGTTCGTTCCCATATATCAGGCTCGTTCCCATATATCAGGCTCGTTCCCATATATCAGGCTCGTTCCTATATATCAGGCTCGTTTCTATATATCAGACTCGTTCCCATATATCAGGCTCGTTCCCATATAACAGGTTCGTTCCTATATATCAGGCTCGTTCCCATATATCAGGCTCGTTCCCATATATCAGGCTCGTTCCTATATATCAGGCTCGTTCCCATATATCAGGCTCGTTCCCATATAAAAGGCTCGCTCCCATATAAAAGGCTCGTTCCTATATATCAGGCTCGTTCCTATATAACAGGCTCGTTCCTATATATCAGGCTCGCTCCCATATATAAGGCTCGTTCCTATATAACAGGCTCGTTCCCATATATCAGACTCGCTCCCATATATCAGGCTCGTTCCCATATATCAGGCTCGTTCCCATATATCAGGCTCGTTCCTATATATCAGGCTCGTTCCTATATATCAGGCTCGTTCCCATATATCAGGCTCGTTCCTATATATCAGGCTCGTTCCCATATATCAGGCTCGTTCCCATATATCAGGCTCGTTCCTATATATCAGGCTCGTTCCCATATATCAGGCTCGTTCCAATATATCAGGCTCGTTCCTATATATCAGGCTCGTTCCCATATATGAGGCTCGTTCCTATATATCAGGCTCGTTCCTATATATCAGGCTTGTTCCCATATAACAGGCTCGTTCCTATATATCAGGCTCGTTCCCATATAACAGGCTCGTTCCTATATATCTGGCTCGTTCCCATATAACAGGCTCGTTCCTATATATCAGGCTCGTTCCCATATATCAGGCTCGTTCCTATATATCAGGCTTGTTCCCATATATCAGGCTCGTTCCTATATATCAGGCTCGTTCCCATATAACAGGCTCGTTCCTATATATCAGGCTCGTTCCCATATATCAGGCTCCTTCCTATATATCAGGCTCGTTCCCATATAACAGGCTCGTTCCTATATATCAGGCTCGTTCCCATATATCAGGCTCGTTCCTATATATCAGACTCGTTCCCATATATCAGGCTCGTTCCCATATAACAGGCTCGTTCCTATATATCAGACTCGTTCCTATATAACAGGCTCGTTCCCATATAACAGGCTCGTTCCCATATAACAGGCTCGTTCCTATATATCAGACTCGTTCCCATATATCAGGCTCGTTCCCATATAACAGGCTCGTTCCTATATATCAGGCTCGTTCCTATATATCAGACTCGTTCCTATATAACAGGCTCGTTCCCATATAACAGGCTCGTTCCTATATATCAGGCTCGTTCCTATATATCAGGCTCGTTCCTATATATCAGGCTCGTTCCCATATAACAGGCTCGTTCCCATATAACAGGATCGTTCCCATATATCAGGCTCGTTCCCATATAACAGGCTCGTTCCCATATAACAGGCTCGTTCCCATATAACAGGCTCGTTCCCATATAACAGGCTCGTTCCTATATATCAGGCTCGTTCCCATATATCAGGCTCGTTCCCATATATCAGGCTCGTTCCCATATAACAGGCTCGTTCCCATATATCAGGCTCGTTCCCATATAACAGGCTCGTTCCCATATAACAGGTTCGTTCCCATATATCAGGCTCGTTCCCATATAACAGGCTCGTTCCCATATAACAGGCTCGTTCCCATATATCAGACTCATTCCTATATAACAGGCTCGTTCCCATATAACAGGCTCGTTCCTATATATCAGGCTCGTTCCTATATATCAGGCTCGTTCCCATATAACAGGCTCTTCCCATATAACAGGCTCGTTCCCATATATCAGGCTCGTTCCCATATAACAGGCTCGTTCCCATATAACAGGCTCGTTCCCATATATCAGACTCATTCCTATATAACAGATTCGTTCCCATATATCAGGCCCGTTCCCATATATCAGGCTCATTCCCATATAACAGGCTCGTTCCCATATAACAGGCTCGCTCCCATATATCAGGCTCGTTCCTATATATCAGACTCGTTCCTATATAACAGGCTCGTTCCTATATATCAGGCTCGTTCCCATATATCAGGCTCGTTCCCATATATCAGACTCGTTCCCATATATCAGGCTCGTTCCCATATAACAGGCTCGTTCCTATATATCAGACTCATTCCTATATAACAGGTTCGTTCCCATATATCAGGCTCGTTCCTATATATCAGGCCCGTTCCCATATATCAGGCTCGTTCCCATATAACAGGCTCGTTCCTATATATCAGGCTCGTTCCCATATATCAGGCTCGTTCCCATATATCAGGTTCGTTCCCATATATCAGGCTCGTTTCTATATATCAGGCTCGTTCCCATATATCAGGCTCGTTCCTATATATCAGGTTCGTTCCCATATATCAGGCTCGTTTCTATATATCAGGCTCGTTCCTATATATCAGGCTCGTTCCTATATATCAGACTCGTTCCCATATAACAGGTTCGTTCCTATATATCAGGCTCGTTCCCATATATCAGGCTCGTTCCTATATATCAGGCTCGTTCCCATATAACAGGCTCGTTCCCATATATCAGACTCGTTCCTATATAACAGGTTCGTTCCCATATAACAGGCTCGTTTCTATATATCAGGCCCGTTCCTATATATCAGGCTCGTTCCCATATATCAGGCTCGTTCCTATATATCAGTCTCGTTCCTATATATCAGGTTCGTTCCCATATATCAGGCTCGTTCCCATATATCAGGCTCGTTCCTATATATCAGGCTCGTTCCTATATATCAGGTTCGTTCCCATATATCAGGCTCGTTCCCATATAACAGGTTCGTTCCCATAAATCAGGCTCGTTCCCATATATCAGACTCGTTCCTATATAACAGGTTCGTTCCCATATATCAGGCTCGCTCCCATATATCAGGCTCGTTCCTATATATCAGACTCGTTCCTATATAACAGGCTCGTTCCCATATAACAGGCTTGTTCCTATATATCAGGCTCGTTCCCATATATCAGGCTCGTTCCCATATATCAGGCTCGTTCCTATATATCAGGCTCGTTCCCATATATCAGGCTCGTTCCTATATATCAGGCTCGTTCCCATATATCAGGCTCGTTCCTATATATCAGGTTTGTTCCCATATATCAGGCTCGTTTCTATATATCAGGCTCGTTCCTATATATCAGGTTCTTTCCCATATATCAGGCTCGTTCCCATATATCAGGCTCGTTCCCATATATCAGGCTCGTTCCTATATATCAGGTTCGTTCCCATATATCAGGCTCGTTCCCATATATCAGGCTCGTTCCTATATATCAGGCTCGTTCCTATATATCAGGCTCGTTCCTATATATCAGGCTCGTTCCCATATATCAGGTTCGTTCCCATATATCAGGCTCGTTCCCATATATCAGGTTCGTTCCCATATAACAGGCTCGTTCCTATATATCAGACTCATTCCTATATAGCAGGTTCGTTCCCATATATCAGGCTCGTTCCTATATATCAGGCCCATTCCCATATATCAGGCTCGTTCCCATATATCAGGCTCGTTCCTATATATCAGGCTCGTTCCCATATAACAGGCTCGTTCCTATATATCAGACTCATTCCTATATAGCAGGTTCGTTCCCATATATCAGGCTCGTTCCTATATATCAGGCCCATTCCCATATATCAGGCTCACTCCCATATATCAGGCTCGTTCCTATATATCAGACTGGTTCCCATATAACAGGTTCGTTCCCATATATCAGGCTCGTTCCTATATATCAGGCCCATTCCTATATATCAGGCTCGTTCCCATATATCAGGCTCGCTCCCATATATCAGGCTCGTTCCTATATATCAGACTCGTTCCCATATAACAGGTTCGTTCCCATATATCAGGCTCGTTCCTATATTTCAGGCCCATTCCTATATATCAGGCTCGTTCCCATATAACAGGCTCGTTCCTATATATCAGGTTCGTTCCTATATATCAGGCTCGTTCCCATATAACAGGCTCGTTCCCATATAACAGGCTCGTTCCCATATATCAGGCTCGTTCCCATATAACAGGCTCGTTCCCATATATCAGATTCATTCCTATGTAACAGGCTCGTTCCCATATAACAGGCTCGTTCCTATATATCAGGCTCGTTCCTATATATCAGGCTCGTTCCCATATAACAGGCTCGTTCCTATATATCAGGCTCGTTCCTATATATCAGGCTCGTTCCCATATAACAGGCTCGTTCCCATATAACAGGCTTGTTCCCATATATCAGGCTCGTTCCCATATAACAGGCTCGTTCCCATATAACAGGCTCGTTCCCATATAACAGGCTTGTTCCCATATATCAGGCTCGTTCCCATATAACAGGCTCGTTCCCATATATCAGACTCATTCCTATATAACAGGTTCGTTCCCATATATCAGGCCCGTTCCCATATATCAGGCTCGTTCCTATATATCAGGCTCGTTCCCATATATCAGGCTCGTTCCCATATATCAGACTCATTCCTATATAACAGGCTCGTTCCCATATAACAGGCTCGTTCCCATATATCAGGCTCGTTCCCATATAACAGGCTCGTTCCCATAAATCAGACTCATTCCTATATATCAGACTCGTTCCCATATATCAGGCTCGTTCCTATATATCAGGCTCGTTCCCATATAACAGGCTCGTTCCCATAAATCAGACTCATTCCTATATATCAGACTCGTTCCCATATATCAGGCTCGTTCCTATATATCAGGCTCGTTCCCATATATCAGGCTCGTTCCCATATATCAGACTCGTTCCCATATATCAGGCTCGTTCCCATATAACAGGCTCGTTCCTATATATCAGACTCATTCCTATATAACAGGTTCGTTCCCATATATCAGGCTCGTTCCTATATATCAGACTCGTTCCCATATAACAGGCTCGTTCCCATATAACAGGCTCGTTCCCATATAACAGGCTCGTTCCTATATATCAGGCTCGTTCCTATATATCAGACTCGTTCCTATATAACAGGCTTGTTCCCATATAACAGGCTCGTTCCCATATAACAGGCTCGTTCCTATATATCAGGCTCGTTCCTATATATCAGCCTCGTTCCCATATAACAGGCTCGTTCCCATATAACAGGCTCGTTCCCATATATCAGACTCTTTCCTGTATATCAGGCTCGCTCCCATATAACAGGCTCGCTCCCATATAACAGGCTCGTTCCCATATAACAGGCTCGCTCCCATATATCAGGCTCGTTCCCATATAACAGGCTCGTTCCCATAAATCAGACTCATTCCTATATATCAGACTCGTTCCCATATATCAGGCTCGTTCCTATATATCAGGCTCGTTCCCATATAACAGGCTCGTTCCCATAAATCAGACTCATTCCTATATATCAGACTCGTTCCCATATATCAGGCTCGTTCCTATATATCAGGCTCGTTCCCATATATCAGGCTCGTTCCCATATATCAGACTCGTTCCCATATATCAGGCTCGTTCCCATATAACAGGCTCGTTCCTATATATCAGACTCATTCCTATATAACAGGTTCGTTCCCATATATCAGGCTCGTTCCTATATATCAGACTCGTTCCCATATAACAGGCTCGTTCCCATATAACAGGCTCGTTCCCATATAACAGGCTCGTTCCTATATATCAGGCTCGTTCCTATATATCAGACTCGTTCCTATATAACAGGCTTGTTCCCATATAACAGGCTCGTTCCCATATAACAGGCTCGTTCCTATATATCAGGCTCGTTCCTATATATCAGCCTCGTTCCCATATAACAGGCTCGTTCCCATATAACAGGCTCGTTCCCATATATCAGACTCTTTCCTGTATATCAGGCTCGCTCCCATATAACAGGCTCGCTCCCATATAACAGGCTCGTTCCCATATAACAGGCTCGCTCCCATATATCAGGCTCGTTCCCATATAACAGGCTCGTTCCTATATATCAGGCTCGTTCCTATATATCAGGCTCGTTCCTATATATCAGGCTCGTTCCCATATATCAGGCTCGTTCCTATATATCAGGCTCGTTCCTATATAACAGGCTCGTTCCCATATAACAGGCTCGCTCCCATATAACAGGCTCGCTCCCATATATCAGACTCGCTCCCATATATCAGACTCGTTCCTATATAACAGGTTCGTTCCCATATATCAGGCTCGTTCCCATATAACAGGTTCGTTCCCATATATCAGGCTCGTTCCCATATATCAGGCTCGTTCCCATATATCAGGCTCGTTCCCATATATCAGGCTCGTTCCTATATATCAGGCTCGTTCCCATATATCAGGCTCGTTCCCATATATCAGGCTCGTTCCTATATAACAGGCTCGTTCCCATATATCAGACTCGTTCCTATATAACAGGTTCGTTCCCATATATCAGGCTCGTTCCCATATATCAGGCTCGTTCCCATATATCAGGCTCGTTCCTATATATCAGGCTCGTTCCCATATATCAGGCTCGTTCCCATATATCAGGCTCGTTCCTATATATCAGGCTCGCTCCCATATATCAGGCTCCTTCCTATATATCAGGCTCGTTCCCATATATCAGGCTCGTTCCTATATATCAGGCTCGTTCCCATATATCAGGCTCGTTCCTATATATCAGGCTCGCTCCCATATATCAGGCTCGTTCCTATATATCAGGCTCGTTCCCATATATCAGGCTCGTTCCTATATATCAGGCTCGTTCCCATATTTCAGGATCGTTCCCATATATCAGGCTCGTTCCTATATATCAGGCTCGTTCCCATATATCAGGCTCGTTCCTATATATCAGGCTCGTTCCTATATATCAGGCTCGTTCCTATATATCAGGCTCGTTCCTATATATCAGACTCGTTCCTATATAACAGGCTCGTTCCCATATATCAGGCTCGTTCCTATATATCAGGCTCGTTCCCATATATCAGGCTCGTTCCCATATATCAGGCTCGTTCCTATATATCAGGCTCGTTCCCATATATCAGGCTCGTTCCTATATATCAGGCTCGTTCCCATATTACAGGCTCGTTCCTATATATCAGACTCGTTCCTATATATCAGGCTCGTTCCCATATAACAGGCTCGTTCCCATATATCAGGCTCGTTCCTATATATCAGGCTCGTTCCCATATATCAGACTCGTTCCTATATAACAGGCTCGTTCCCATATAACAGGCTCGTTCCTATATATCAGGCTCGTTCCTTTATATCAGGCTCGTTCCCATATAACAGGCTCGTTCCCATATAACAGGCTCGTTCCCATATATCAGGCTCGTTCCCATATAACAGGCTCGTTCCCATATAACAGGCTCGTTCCCATATAACAGGCTCGTTCCCATATATCAGACTCATTCCTATATAACAGGCTCGTTCCCATATAACAGGCTCGTTCCTATATATCAAGCTCGTTCCTATATATCAGGCTCGTTCCCATATAACAGGCTCGTTCCCATATATCAGGCTCGTTCCCATATAACAGGCTCGTTCCCATATAACAGGCTCGTTCCCATATATCAGACTCATTCCTATATAACAGGCTCGTTCCTATATATCAGGCTCGTTCCCATATAACAGGCTCGTTCCTATATATCAGGCTCGCTCCCATATATCAGGCTTGTTCCTATATATCAGACTCGTTCCTATATAACAGGCTCATTCCTATATATCAGGCTCGTTCCCATATATCAGGCTCGTTCCCATATAACAGGCTCGTTCCTATATATCAGACTCATTCCTATATAACAGGTTCGTTCCCATATATCAGGCTCGCTCCCATATATCAGGCTCGTTCCTATATATCAGACTCGTTCCCATATAACAGGCTCGTTCCCATATAACAGGCTCGTTCCTATATATCAAGCTCGTTCCTATATATCAGACTCGTTCCTATATAACAGGCTCGTTCCCATATATCAGGCTCGTTCCTATATATCAGGCTCGTTCCCATATAACAGTCTCGTTCCTATATATCAGGCTCGTTCCTATATATCAGACTCGTTCCCATATATCAGGCTCGTTCCTATATATCAGGCTCGTTCCCATATATCAGACTCGTTCCTGTATATCAGGCTCGCTCCCATATAACAGGCTCGTTCCCATATAACAGGCTCGTTCCTATATATCAGGCTCGTTCCTATATATCAGACTTGTTCCTATATAACAGGCTCGTTCCCATATAACAGGCTCGTTCCCATATAACAGGCTCGTTCCTATATATCAGGCTCGTTCCTATTTATCAGGCTCGTTCCCATATAACAGGCTCGTTCCCATATAACAGTCTCGTTCCTATATATCAGGCTCGTTCCTATATAACAGTCTCGTTCCTATATATCAGGCTCGTTCCTATATAACAGTCTCGTTCCTATATAACAGGCTCGTTCCCATATAACAGTCTCGTTCCTATATATCAGACTCGTTCCTATATAACAGGCTCGTTCCCATATAACAGGCTCGTTCCCATATAACAGGCTCGTTCCCATATAACAGGCTCGTTCCTATATATCAGGCTCGTTCCTATATATCAGGCTCGTTCCCATATAACAGTCTCGTTCCTATATATCAGGCTCGTTCCTATATATCAGACTTGTTCCCATATATCAGGCTCGTTCCTATATATCAGGCTCGTTCCTATATATCAGACTCGTTCCTGTATATGAGGCTCGCTCCCATATAACAGGCTCGCTCCCATATAACAGGCTTGCTCCCATATAACAGGCTCGTTCCTATATATCAGGCTCGTTCCTATATATCAGGCTCGTTCCCATATATCAGGCTCGTTCCTATATATCAGGCTCGTTCCTATATATCAGACTCGTTCCTATATAACAGGCTCATTCCCATATAACAGGCTCGTTCCCATATATCAGGCTCGTTCCCATATAACAGGCTCGTTCCCATATAACAGGCTCGTTCCTATATATCAGGCTCGTTCCTATACAACAGGCTCGTTCCCATATAACAGGCTCGTTCCTATATATCAGGCTCATTCCCATATAACAGGCTCGTTCCTATATATCAGGCTCGTTCCTATATAACAGGCTTGTTCCTATATATCAGGCTCGTTCCCATATAACAGGCTCGTTCCCATATATCAGGCTCGTTCCTATATATCAGGTTCGTTCCCATATATCAGGCTCGTTCCCATATAACAGGCTCGTTCCCATATAACAGGCTCGTTCCTATATATCAGGCTCGTTTCTATATATCAGACTCGTTCCCATATAACAGGCTCGTTCCCATATAACAGGCTCGTTCCCATATAACAGGCTCGTTCCTATATATCAGGCTCGTTCCCATATATCAGGCTCGTTCCCATATATCAGGCTCGTTCCTATATATCAGGCTCGTTCCTATATATCAGGCTCGTTCCCATATATCAGGCTCGTTCCCATATATCAGGCTCGTTCCCATATATCAGGCTCGTTCCTATATATCAGGCTCGTTCCCATATAACAGGCTCGTTCCTATATATCAGACTCGTTCCTATATATCAGGCTCGTTCCCATATAACAGGCTCGTTCCCATATATCAGGCTCGTTCCTATATATCAGGCTCGTTCCTATATATCAGACTCATTCCTATATAACAGGCTTGTTCCCATATAACAGGCTCGTTCCTATATATCAGGCTCGTTCCTATATATCAGGCTCGTTCCCATATAACAGGCTCGTTCCCATACAACAGGCTTGTTCCCATATAACAGGCTCGTTCCTATATATCAGGCTCGTTCCCATATATTAGGCTCGTTCCCATATAACAGGCTCGTTCCCATATAACAGGCTCGTTCCTATATATCAGGCTCGTTCCTATATATCAGGCTCGTTCCCATATAACAGGCTCGTTCCCATATATCAGGCTCGTTCCCATATATCAGGCTCGTTCCCATATAACAGGCTCGTTCCCATATATCAGGCTCGTTCCTATATATCAGGCTCGTTCCCATATAACAGGCTCGTTCCCATATAACAGGCTAGTTCCCATATATCAGGCTCGTTCCCATATAACAGGCTCGTTCCCATATAACAGGCTCGTTCCCATATATCAGACTCATTCCTATATAACAGGTTCGTTCCCATATATCAGGCCCGTTCCCATATATCAGGCTCGCTCCCATATATCAGGCTCGTTTCCATATATCAGGCTCGTTCCTATATATCAGGCTCGTTCCCATATATCAGGCTTGTTCCTATATATCAGACTCGTTCCTATATATCAGGCTCGTTCCCATATAACAGGCTCGTTCCTATATATCAGACTCGTTCCCATATATCAGGCTCGTTCCCATATAACAGGCTCGTTCCTATATATCAGACTCATTCCTATATAGCAGGTTCGTTCCCATATATCAGGCTCGTTCCTATATATCAGGCCCATTCCCATATATCAGGCTCGTTCCCATATAACAGGCTCGTTCCTATATATCAGACTCATTCCTATATAGCAGGTTCGTTCCCATATATCAGGCTCGCTCCCATATATCAGGCTCGTTCCTATATATCAGACTGGTTCCCATATAACAGGTTCGTTCCCATATATCAGGCTCGTTCCTATATATCAGGCCCATTCCTATATATCAGGCTCGTTCCCATATATCAGGCTCGCTCCCATATATCAGGCTCGTTCCTATATATCAGACTCGTTCCCATATAACAGGTTCGTTCCCATATATCAGGCTCGTTCCTATATATCAGGCCCATTCCTATATATCAGGCTCGTTCCCATATAACAGGCTCGTTCCTATATAACAGGCTCGTTCCTATATATCAGGCTCGTTCCCATATATCAGGCTCGTTCCCATATATCATGCTCATTCCCATATAACAGGCTCGTTCCCATATATCAGGCTCGTTCCCATATATCAGGCTCGTTCCTATATATCAGGCTCGTTCCTATATATCAGACTCGTTCCTATATAACAGGTTCGTTCCCATATATCAGGCTCGTTCCCATATATCAGGCTCGTTCCCATATAACAGGCTCGTTCCTATATAACAGGCTCGTTCCTATATATCAGGCTCGTTCCCATATATCAGGCTCGCTCCCATATATCGGGCTCGTTCCCATATATCGGGCTCGTTCCTATATAACAGGCTCGTTCCCATATATCAGACTCGTTCCTATATAACAGGTTCGTTCCCATATATCAGGCTCGTTCCCATATATCAGGCTCGTTCCCATATATCAGGCTCGTTCCTATATATCAGGCTCGTTCCCATATAACAGGTTCGTTCCCATATATCAGGCTCGTTCCTATATAACAGGCTCGTTCCCATATATCAGACTCGTTCCTATATAACAGGTTCGTTCCCATATATCAGGCTCGTTCCCATATATCAGGCTCGTTCCCATATATCAGGCTCGTTCCTATATATCAGGCACGTTCCCATATATCAGGCTCGTTCCCATATATCAGGCTCGTTCCTATATATCAGGCTCGCTCCCATATATCAGGCTCGTTCCTATATATCAGGCTCGTTCCCATATATCAGGCTCGTTCCTATATATCAGGCTCGTTCCCATATATCAGGCTCGTTCCTATATATCAGGCTCGCTCCCATATATCAGGCTCGTTCCTATATATCAGGCTCGTTCCCATATATCAGGCTCGTTCCCATATATCAGGCTCGTTCCCATATATCAGGCTCGTTCCTATATATCAGACTCGTTCCTATATATCAGGCTCGTTCCCATATAACAGGCTCGTTCCTATATATCAGACTCGTTCCTATATATCAGGCTCGTTCCCATATATCAGGCTCGTTCCCATATATCAGGCTCGTTCCTATATATCAGGCTCGTTCCCATATATTAGGATCGTTCCCATATATCAGGCTCGTTCCTATATATCAGACTCGTTCCTATATATCAGGCTCGTTCCCATATAACAGGCTCGTTCCTATGTATCAGGCTCGTTCCTATATAACAGACTCGTTCCCATATAACAGGCTCGTTCCTATATATCAGGCTCGTTCCTATATATCAGGCTCGTTCCCATATATCAGGCTCGTTCCCATATAACAGGCTCGTTCCCATATAACAGGCTCGTTCCCATATAACAGGCTCGTTCCCATATAACAGGCTCGTTCCCATATAACAGGCTCGTTCCTATATATCAGGAATTATTTAGGAATATTTTTTTTATTTTTTTTACACATTTTGAAATTTTTTTTTAAACTTTTTTACATTGTCCCAGGGAAGGACATCACAGATCAGTGATCTGACAGTGCGCACAGCACTCTGTCAGATCACTGATCTGACATGCAGCGCTGCAGCCTTCACAGTGCCTGCTCTGAGCAGGCTCTGTGAAGCCACCTCCCTCCCTGCAGGACCCGGATCCGCGGCCATCTTGGATCCGGGGCTGGAGGGAGCAGGGAGGGAGGTGAGACCCTCGCAGCAACGCGATCACATCGCGTTGCTGCGGGGGGCTCAGGGAAGCCCGCAGGGAGCTTCCCTATACCGCCGGCACATGGCGATCATCTTTGATCGCGGTGTGCCAGGGGTTAATGTGCCGGGGGCGGTCCGTGACCGCTCCTGGCACATAGTGCCGGATGTCAGCTGCGATAAACAGCTGACACCCGGCCGCGATCCCCCCGTGAGCGCCGCCGATCGCGCTGGACGTACTATCCCGTCCATGGTCATGGGGGCCCACCCCACCTCGACGGGATAGTACGTCCCATGTCAGAAAGGGGTTAAACTACTGTATTTTTCGGACTATAAGATGCACTTTGTCCCCAAAAATTTTGGAGGAAAATGGGGGTGCGTCTTATAGTCAGGATGTACTTAACCAGGAGTCTCATCCCGGGCTGATGCGGGGGCTCTGCCGACATTTTGTGAAATTCTGGAGACCCCACACATCCATCACAGGCTGATGCGCGGCAGTTTTGGAGATGTTCGGCAGTGTGGAGGCTCCGCCGATGTTTTGCGAAAGCCCGGAGTCCCCACATTTCCATTGCTGTAATGTGTTGGCCTCCAGGAAAATGGCCACCAGAGGTGCAGCATGTGTAGATTGAGATCTTGGTGGCGAGATGCATACACAATGCAGTGGCCATTTTTGCAACTCGGCTCCTATTCAAGTTAATGTGATTAGAGCTGCAGTACAGCAATGGCCACCATTAGGTGTGCGGCACTATGCTGTCCTGGCTCTGTACACTGTGTATATCTGTTCATCGTAGGAGCTGCAATCATAGAATGTTAGAGTTGGAAGGGACCTCCTGGGTCATCTGGTCCAACCCCCTGCTCAAAGCAGGATTCACATCAGTTGAGTACGAGGACTTTATCAGTGATGGGAGGAAATATAAGGTTGCCGCCATAGGTTCTGGAAAAATTCCATTACCGGTAAGTAACTTAGTCTTTCCCCATCACCCATGAGAGAATCCAAAGAGAGATTAAGATAACACGTTAAACCTGAGGGCAAGACCACAGCTTGTAGAACCCTTCTCGGATAGGAAAGATCAGCAGAAGACCCCAAATCCAGCCTATAGAAGGTGCAAGGTGAGAACCACGTCACTGCCTTAAATATGTGCTGGATGGAGACAATGAGCCTTTAGGTCTCCTGGAACTGCCCTATTACTTGCAGAGTAAGCAAAATCTATAGCCTTTTAATCCATCAAGCTAATGTCTAGAACTCTGAAAGGAAATGAAAAGTGGCCGACATCTTCTCCAGGTTGTTGTGGCCAAGCTGAGATATTCTATCAAACATCTCCAAACGTCCAAAGCATGGGACTGTTCTTTCTTTGGATTGCCAGGATTAGCGAAAAATGAAGGGAGCACAATCTCCTGACTTCTATGGAACTTGGAGGCCACCTTGGGAAGATAGTGTAGTTCTGAAACCAGACCTGGCCTTGCTTCTAGGATCTGGGTAAGGAGAGGATTAATAGACAGGGCTTCAATGTCACTAACTGTCCGTGCCAAAGTCAGGGCCACCAGGATGATAGTCTTTAGCGCCAGGACCTTAATCGACGTTGAATCCATGAGTTCAAATGGAGGCTTGGTTATAGCTGTACTCACCAGATTCAGATCCCCAGGTGGTATTTTTGGATTGGAAATAGGCCTAGATCTAAAGCTCATTTTAATGAATAGAGAAATCCACCGATTATTGACCAAATCATAGTTATAGAAAGCACCCAGAGACGATATCTGAATCTTAGGAGCACTAGTATCCGGATATTCCTTGTTCCAGCCCCTTCTGGAGGAATTCTAAAATGGCTTTGACCAGTATTCTGCCCTCTAAATCTGCCCCTAAGCTGATCAGAAATTTCCTCCACATCCTGCCTTAAATTACTACTATTCTGATTTGTAGCAAACTTGTGGTCATATTTGAGGAGTACCCTCTATCTTCTGGAAGCTTTCTTTCAAATTCCATGCTGTTAAATGCAGGAGGGAAACCTGAGGATGTGAAGTTGGAAATTGGAACATCTCAGGCAAAACGCATGGTTTGGTGACTGACATAATTCTCATCCAGGAAATCCAAGGCCTCTTTGGCCAAAATGGAACTATCAGGATTACCCTTGCTCCATCTTCTTTAGAACCGCTAAGACCAGCATCACAGAAGGAAAGGCAAATGCCAAACAGATAGCCTTTGTTTTAGAGGAACTGGATTCTTCTTCCCTCATCCATCAGCCCTGGACCAGGAGATCTTCCAGATGTGCCCTCCCCACCCTTGAGGGCTTGCATCTGTAGTAATGACCTGTGATTTCCAATTCGTCCAAAGAACTCCTCTGGAAACATTTTTTTAGTCTCCAACCACCTGAGGAGAGATCGAGTTGTCGTTGAAGAAAGTACGTTTTCCATCCATCTGCCCCTTCACTGCCTACTTGTTTGACACAAAATGGTGTACATCTGAGGCCATGCTACTGCCAGAATGCAGAAGGTTAGAATAGAGTTACTAACAGAGACATTGCCTTTCTTAGAGTTGTGGATGGATTATTTAGTAATTTTGACACTTGGCATGGCACCTTGTACTTCCTCTGATTCACCGAGTCTAGGAGAAGACCAAGGTAGACCTGCACTCTTGGAAATCTAACCTTGATTTTTGAGTAGCCAACCTGATTTTGTCTGGGTAGCCCTGATCTCTGCCAACCGAGTTCTGCAGTGGTTAACGGATCTGCACACGATCAGGAAATTGTTGAGGTAGCACCGATGCTTCTTTCCCCCGTGGGTGAACGGTCATCTTCACTAAAATCTACATAAAGACTCGAGACATTGACAGCCCGAACTGAAGGGTCTGAAACTGCATATGCCTAATTTAGCTTTTTATGCTGAGAGCTACTCTCAGGCGTTGTTGGTGTTCCATGCGAATTGGAACGGGATAGTTTGTGTCCTGTAAATCCAAGACTATCATATAACAATCTGGAAACAGACACTTTTTGGCCAATCTTATAGACTCCATTTTGAATGACTCATGAATCTGTTCAAACTCTTCAGGTTTATTAAGTCGCGTACAGTTTTTATACTAAAAAGCGAGAAGAGTAGAACCCCTCTCCTGAGGATGGTCCACAAAACATGAGGTCTCTGTCGTTTTCTAGTTCCTCCACTTTTCTTGGTCCCTTGGGTGCCTACAGCTGTATCTCCTCCACCAAAAGGGCCTCTTATATGATGGAAATGCTAAATCAGGGAACCCATTTTTATCACCTGCTTTTTCAGAGATCTCGTCCAATACAGGTATTCTCTATGACAGGGTATGGAAAAAAAAAGTCTAGACATTTACTGAATCCAGACCAGAATTCCAACCAAAGATCGATGAACCGCATTAGATAGCGCAGCAGACTTGACTTCCAGACACCCCGCAGAAGCATCAGCCAGGTACGCTGCCACCTCCTGCATCAATAGGGATAGCAGCCCAGATAGTTCCCTCACTGTTTTATCACTTAGATGGCTTTCCAGCCGATGCAGCAATACCATCAGGGACCTGGCTGTACACGTTGCTGCAATGGTGGCTTAAAGCCACATCAATTTTAGGAGCCTTGCCCCACATAATAATAATCTTTATTTATATAGCGCCAACATATTCCGCAGCGCTTTACAGTTTAACAGTTTCAAACACAAAAGTCATAAGTAACAACATTAACAATACAATAATTAAAGCAAAATAAGATGACCCTGCTCGTGAGAGCTTACAATCTACAATGAGGTGGGGGAGATACAAAGTACAGGTGTGTATTTACAATGATGTATTTACAATCATGGTCCAGCCATCTTCAGGGGTTGGGGAATAGATGGGGATAGTGAATGGGCTACACACACACAAACATAACATAACTTTGATTAGTGAACGTGATAGGCCGCTCTGAACAAATGTGTTTTGAGCGAGCACCTAAAACTATGCAAATTATGGATGGTCCTAATATCTTGGGGTAGAGCATTCCAGAGGATTGGCGCAGCACGGGAGAAGTCTTGGAGTCGGGAGTGGGAGGTACGGATTAGTGCAGAGGTTAGTCGAAAGTCATTTGCAGGGCGCAGCGGTCGGTTAGGCCGATAGACAGAAATGAGGGAGGAGATGTAAGGGGGTGCCGCACTGTGGAGAGCTTTGTGGGTGAGAACAAGTACTTTGAATTGTATCCTGTAATGAATGGGCAGCCAGTGTAACGACTGGCGAATTGCGGACGCGTCCGAGTAACGATTAGCCAGATAGACGACCCTGGCTGCTGCATTAAGGATGGACTGGAGAGGGGAAAGTCGAGTGAGGGGGAGGCCAATTAATAGAGCGTTACAGTAGTCCAGGCGGGAGTGGATCAGGGTGACAGTGAGGGTTTTAGCTGTCTCCATGGTGAGAAAAGGGCGGGTTCTAGAGATGTTCTTTAGGTGTAAGCGGCACGAGCGGGCAAGAGATTGTATATGGGAGGTGAAGGAGAGATCGGAGTCAAACATAATACCCAGACAGCGCGCCTGCTGCCGGGGTGTTATTATGGTGCCACCCACGGAGAGGGAAATGTCAGATTTAGGGAGGTTAGTAGATGGTGGGAGCAGAAGAAGTTCAGTTTTGGAGAGGTTGAGTTTCAGATAGAGAGCGGACATGATGTTGGAGACTGCGGACAGACAGTCAGTGGCGTTCTGTAGTACAGCGGGGGTAAGGTCAGGGGATGACGTGTATAGTTGTGTGTCATCAGCATAAAGATGGTACTGAAAGCCAAATCTGCTGATGGTCTGTCCAATTGGGGCCGTGTAGAGAGAGAACAGAAGGGGGCCAAGGACTGAGCCCTGAGGTACCCCAACAGTGAGAGGAAGAGGAGATGAAGTGGAGCCAGAGAACAGAACACTGAAGGAGCGGTCAGAAAGATAGGAGAACCAGGAGAGAGCAGTGTCCTTAATGCCTAGTGACTGGAGCCTAGAGAGAAGGAGAGGCTGGTCAACAGTGTCAAAAGCTGCAGAAAGGTCGAGAAGAATGAGCAGAGAGTGGTCACCATTACGTTTTGCTGTCAGAAGGTCATTGGTCACTTTGATGAGTGCAGTTTCTGTCGAATGTAGGGGGCGGAAACCGGACTGTGAAGGGTCTAGGAGGGAGTGAGTGGAGAGGTAACGGGTAAGGCGGGAGTATATCAGGCGCTCCAAGAGTTTAGAGATGAAGGGGAGATTGGAGACCGGTCTGTAGTTGTTTGTGCAGGATGGGTCGAGGGTGGGTTTCTTTAGTAATGGAGTAATGATAGAGTGTTTGAAGGAGGAGGGGAAAATGCCAGAGGAGAGGGAGAGATTACAGATTGTAGTTAGGTGACTTGTGACAACTGGAGAGAGAGACTGGAGGAGATGTGAGGGAATGGGGTCGGTAGTGCATGTAGTCGGACGAGAAGAGGAGAGGAGCTTGGAGACTTCTTCTTCTGTGATGGGATCAAATGTGGAGAGTGAGCCAGGGGCAATGAGGGGAGGGATGGGAGTCACTGAACTTAGTTGTTGGGAGCGGATTTCCTGACGGATATTGTCTATTTTCTCTATAAAGTGGGAGGCCAGGTCACCAGCACAAATATCTGTGATAGGGGCTTGTGCTTTTGGCCTGAGGAGGGAGTGAAAGGTGTCAAAAAGTTTATTGGGGTTGTTGGATAGTGAGGAGATCAGAGTGGTAAAGTAGGTCTGTTTAGCGAAGTGAAGGGCAAAGTTATAGGTCCTTAACATAAATTTGAAGTGTATGAAGTCATCTGGTGTGCATGTTTTCCTCCATAAGCGTTCAGCACACCTAGAGCATCGCTGGAGAAATCGGGTTTGCGATGTAAGCCAGGGCTGTTTTATTCTGTGTTTGGAGGTTCTGAGGGTGAGGGGAGCTACTTGGTCAAGGGTGCTTCTAAGAGTGTCATTGAAGTGATGTACAGCCAGATCAGGACAGGAAAAGGAAGAGATTAGGGACAATGATGAGTGTAGGGAGTCTGAAAGTGTAAGAGGGTTAATGGCTTGCAGATTTCTGACTGAATGGTGTGTAGGAGAGTGCTGGGGTGAGCGAGGATGTGTGAGTGTGAAGGAGAGAATGTTGTGGTCAGAGAGGGGAAGCGGTGAGTTATCTAGGTAGGAGATTGAGCAGAGCCGGGCAAAAACCAGGTCCAGGGTGTTACCGTCTTTGTGTGTTTCAGAGGTTGAGAGCTGTGAGAGGCCGAGAGAAGTGGTTAGTGATAGAAGCTGGGATGCAGATGTGGAAGTGGGGCTGTTAATGGGGATGTTGAAGTCTCCCAGGATAAGGGTTGGTAGTTCTGAGGACATGAAGTGCGGCAGCCAGGCAGAGAAATGGTCCAGGAAGCGGGTGGGTGAGCCTGGGGGCCGGTATATGACCGCTACTCTGAGGGAGAGGGGACGAAAGAGCCTGATTGTGTGGACCTCAAAAGAAGGGAATGAGAGTGATGGAACTGAGGGGATGACCTGGAAAGTGCATTGTGGGGACAGGAGTATGCCAACTCCACCACCAGGTCTGTTTGTTGGTCTCGGGGAATGGGAGAATTGTAAGCCACCATGGGTTATGGCAGCAGGAGAGACAGTGTCAGAATCCTGAATCCAGGTTTCCGTGAGGGCCAGCAGATTCAGAGAGTTTTTCAGAAAGTAATTGTGCAGGAAAGGAAGCTTGTTACATACAGACCGTGGATTCCAAAGGGCACAATTAAAAGGAGGAGATGAAGGAGTGCAAATAATATTAGTAAGATTATTAAGGTTTCGATGTGAGGTAGGGTAGGGGTTGAGGTTGGTGGATGGTGGACCGGGGTTTGGGGAGATGTCCCCTGATATCAGCAGGAGTAGGAAGATAAAAAGCAAGTAGCTTTTGGGATTGTATGAAGTTTTTTTTATGCAGTCTGTTTGGGTAAGATGGACTGAGGTTTTTCAGGAAGGTGAGAAGTGCATGGGAGCTGTACATGGGAGAGGGAAGGAGAGAGGAGCTGATGTATATGAGTCGTGATGGAGGGCGGTGAATGTGGATTGCAAGGGAACATAGGATAGGAATATAGCACATGGATAGAAGGGAGAGCAGAGTGTGGGTTACCTGACTCCTGCCCTGACTACCTGCCATGGAATAACTGCGGTATCACGACGCTTATCTTCTGTGACGCTTTGCTTATGGGACGCTAGCGTGCACCCCCACTTGCGTGCACCCCTAAGGAAGGTTCTAAATTTATAGCCCAGAAGAGATGGATTGTGGGAACTGGTTGAGGATAATTTGGCAGCTGGCTTGCACACCAGGGGCTTTTTTTTTTTTCTTTTAAAAGATGATCAAAGACACTCAGCCTGGTAAAATCTACTTTCACACCTTCCACCAGATAAGATCTACACTGATCCCAGTCATGGATAGTAAGTGGACAGTAAGTTTTAAGTGCAATGCAACAAATGAATTATACCAATGAATTAGCAAACACATTAAATTATTTTTCTAGATGGTAAAGCAGCAGATGACAGACAGCAAGCAGAGGGAGTTAATACCATTAGAGTCTATTGCAGCAGATGGGACAGCTATCAGAGGTAGGAAGTTGCACCATTTGATTGCAAAGTAGGAGACAGCAAGCAGAGGGAGTTAATATCTGTGTGAAGAGAGAAGATGGATGTTAGTTCTGTGCCGCAGAGGAATCCTCCTTAAATAGATATTTGCGCTTTGAGGATAAAGGTAAGAACCTCTTCCACTCCTTTTCGATGAGGGACAGAACTTTATAATTTCCAGTCCTCCCCCCAGGAACATTTTGGGTATGTGCACACGTTACGGATTTTGCTGCGGATTTGCAGCAGTTTTCCATGAGTTTACAGTACCATGTAAAAATCCACAGTGCACATGCTGCGGAAAAAAAACCGCATGGAAACGTAGCGTTGTTTATTCCGCAGCATGTCAATTCTTTGCGCGGATTCCGCAGCGGTTTACACCTGCTCCATAATAGGAATCCGCAGGTGTAAAACTGCATGTGAAATCCACAAAAAAAAAATAAATAAAATCGCGGTAAATCCGCAGTACGGATTTACCAAAATCAGTCCCGAAAAATCCACAGGACTTTCCGCAACGTGTGCACGTAACCTTTGTCCTGGACAGACTTTGGGCTCTTCTATTGTGGACTTCACCACCTTCGTTAGCTTGTCCGCTTCTTTGACACAGACAATTTCCTTCCACCTCGACCAAAGACGAAGTAGAGGGTGAAGCAGACATAGATCTCTTCTGACAATCAGCTCCTCGGAGTCGGGAGATACAGTTCTGGATTCCATCTTTCCCTAAAGAAACTCTTAACTTCTGCCTTAATTAAAGATCTTATATCTGAGGTAAACTCAGGGGATTCCTCACAAATAGTCTTGTATAGAGAAGACTTGGCAGAATCTCGTCTCCCATGAACGTGGTAACCTTGCTTTGCACAGTCCCTGTCACACATTTTCTAAATTTTTCCTAACATGGAGAATGACAAGAAGCCCCAATTACAAGAACATTCAGAGTTCAGGTACCGGGGTAGGAGGAAGAATCGTTTCTTCGGAACGATGTCATCTCAAGCCTGTGGACATTTCACCTTCCTGGCGCAGAGTGTCATCACAGGCTTCCACCTAGCCGCCGCTCCACTGGGTCAATCACTGCTTTTATCAGCAGTCAATGCCCCAAACACAGCACCTGCCTCTGCATACCCCGGAAGCGGATCCATCACTGTAGGCATGAGCACAGCACCCCTCGTCATTGGGGAGAGCCAGACCGACGTGTCCTGTGCAGCCGGCAGACGCATCAGTTAATTATGCTGCCGTCTGCTCACATTTCTGTTGGAGAACCGCTCTGGCCACAGCAGTGCTATACCGCTAGCCAGACAACTGGGTCAGGGAAAGTCCTATATCTTCATGTCCCACAATGCTTTCTCCTGGACAACTCCAGGACGTAAGTACCCTTCTTCAGGAAAACCAACGGATGAGGTGGATAAGCTGCCCCCTTTTAGTCTGTAGCTTGCCTGTCTTTGAAGGGCAGTAATGGGTAAAAAAAAATATAATGGAGCTTCCGAGAGATGTAATATGGCGAGTGATGACACAGCACTTGGTCTTAAATTATCCAGACGTAAACTGAGTAGGCCCAGAGACATAAGTTATTATCTTTATGTTGGCTTTTGAATTTGTGTGTCCGTCTTCGGTTGGTCCAGAAACACAGACTATTGTTTTCATGAGCCTTTAACATTGACTCTCGATTTGACGATTGTTGCAGCATATTGTGTTATCTTGGATGACTTGGGAAGCAGGGTAATTGAACAAAAGATGTTTGTTAATGTTTTGATTACACATTGTCCAGGGCAGCTAGTTTGTTGACCTGCAAAACAGAGAAGGACAAACTATGCAGACTGATTAAATACTCAAACAATAAGAGTTAAACTCATCCCACCACCCCACCCGACCTGTGGATGATGACCTGAACCACAGAAGTGGGTATCAAAAAGTGATTTTCTATCCTTCTGAAAGAATCAAGAGACTCTCTACAAAACCACAACCAGGAACGCTCAACAGGACAGCAGCCAGGACATCATGGCTCCAGCACGAGGGACACATTTTACAGGATGCCCAGGATAAAAGTATACAGATCTGCTCCATTGACCATCACTGAACCCATCGATACGTTTTAGGAAGCCAGGAATGGGACCCACCGGTCAACCTGGCTCCATGGAGATGTTAGAAGGCAGGTCGTGACCATCCGGTCACCTGGCCACGTGTCTCAATGGACTGTCAGCTTCCTAAGCTTGTCGTTACAAACTTGTGGGTGTCAAAGGTTTTGGTAGTTGGCCCTGGAAGTCCCGGAGTCGCAGTAGCTCTAATTCCCGTGAGTCAGAGGAAGGGTGAGTCTCTAATTTTGCACCATCTTGTGAATATGCTGGGACTGGTCTATGTGTTAGTCTGTTTTGTGGCTCAAAGTATTGTCACATGGTTTTACAGTCACCGTGTGTTGTCGGAGTAGTATTATGCCCATGGAAAAAGGAGAGTCAGCATTCAATGGGATGAGCCCTGGTCCATGCGGTCTCGGGCCGGCAGACAAGAGCACGCACTGACCCTTGTGTGTCCCCACAGCCACAGTTACATATGGATGCTGATCGGAGACCCAGGAGAGGCGATAACCTGTCATATGCACTGTGCAGACTCCAGCCACCGCAGAGAGGAGCATGGAGACATGGCTGCCATCAGGGTAACATCACCTAGAGCAGCTCGGAAGAGATTTAAAACCAAAACTCAGATACAAGAGACGTTTTCATTTATTGCACTATGGTCAATCCTACATCATAGACATAAAACAAATGGAGCATTTCTGAATTTGAATTTTTTTTTTTTTTAATAATGTCCACACCACCTGGATCACATCAGACTCATGGGTTATGTGCTGGGGATTGATTATGGAATCCCCCGTCAAATAAAATAAAATCAAATGACCAGTTAACCCCAAGCAGCTTAATGATGCGGTGACCAGCACAAGCGTCAGCAAACACTGGATCTCACATACAGAGAGTGGCCGATGAGAATAGTCGTTACATTCGGCAAATAATGGAATTATCGACACGGAGGATGGGGGCTGGGCTTATGTCGGGGGACCACTCCATTGAGACCATTTAAGACGGCACTGGTAGAATTAATGCTCGAAAAATGGTAAACAACCCGAAACCCGGAGAGAAATGATCGCGCTCCGATCGTTCGTCGTTCCTCTATGTCTCATCACAAGACGCGACGGCAAAGGTAACGGTGTAGGCAAATACGCTGCAGAGATCTGTTGCATGGTTTAACTCGAAAGGGACTACAAAAACAGCAAAAGCGGAAGGAGCGTTTCAGGAGTTGTCGGACGGGACGTGCTCCTCGAAGCCTTCGCTCTCCCGGACCAGGGCGCGCTCTAAGATGACACGGCCTTCCTTGTAGCGCTGGCTGTCCTCCGTGGCAAATTCGTAGATCCAGCCCAGCTTACTGTTGCAGTTCTTACAGCTGACGTCTCGCACCATGTGCCGCCCGGTGAGCATGACGCGGTCCTGGACCTCGCTGTACTGGAGGTTCACCACCTGATGGGAAACAGAGCGAGCGGTAACGGAGGCACAGGAGCGGCAGCATCCAGAGCACAAATCTAAATGCTAAAGTCACTTACTCACCTCCCCGGATCTACTATTCTAGAGTACTGTGGCAGCAACAGAAGTGATGACGTCCAGTCCTTGAATCATATGACCGCTGAGGCCTGTGATCAGCTGCAGTGGTCCTCCGACACGTCACTCCACTCCCTTGACAGCTGCAGCCAATTACGAGCCTCAGTGGTCAAGTAACTGAAAAAAAAAGTGCGTCATCACCTCCGGTGCTAGAACAGACTGCGGGAGCGGCCGAAACTGGGGGGAGTGACGGCAGGTGAGGAGGGCGGATTTCACTAAACAGTCCCTCGGGGGTTTACGGTACGGGTTCATAAAGCAGCCTCCTGGACACGTCCCCAGGGGGAGAAGAAACCTGACATGCCTGATAACAGAGAGTAATAGTTTGTAAACGCCAGTGCTACAGTCGTCTCTCCCCCAGTAATGGCTGATAACAGGGAGTAATAGATCACTTCCTTGCACCCCCTCCAGGACGCACCTTGTTGAAGAGGAAGGCTCTGCCCGTGGCCCCGGTGAAGCGCGTGGAGATGAGCTCGGAGCGGTTGGTCAGGATGGTGTCGCAGTTGGCGCAGGAGAACAGGCGGGTGCCCCCGATGTGATCCAAGAAGATTCGGCCCATGGTCTCTGCAAGATGGGAAAGAAGAACAGTGAGAACTGAGGGCACAGGGTGCTGGTGACAGCCACAAGAGGGCGCTATAACAGATGGCAGCTTTCTAAAGACCCTGAATGGCTCAGAATCCTGTGCAATGGGGGAACAGGTGGAAAGTGAGTAGATTTTTGTCATTCACTAGTAGGGGCTGTCACACCGTGTCGGGGGCTATGGAGGATCATACTGCGTGGGTGTCATCATTCTGTGTGTGGGACCATCATACTGTTTGGGGGGGCTATGAGGTCAATCATACTGTGTCTGGTATACTTTTGGGGGGGCTGTCGGGGTCATTATACCGTATGCAGAGGGCTGTGGGGTCCAGTATACCGTGGCTGAGGGGCAGCATACTGTTTTGGGGGGCTAAGATGTCCATCATACTGTGTCTGGTATACTTTTGGGGGGCTGTCGGGTCATTATTCTGTATGTGGAGGGCTGTGGGGTCCAGTATACCGTGGCTGAGGGGCATCATACTGTGTCTGGTATACCTTTGGGGGGCTGTCGGGGTCATTATTCTGTATGTGGAGGGCTGTGGGGTCCAGTATACCGTGGCTGAGGGGCAGCATACTGTTTTGGGGGGCTGTGGTGTCCATCATACTGTGTCTGGTATACTTTTGGGGGGCTGTCGGGGTCATTCTGTATGTGGAGGGCTGTGGGGTCCAGTATACCGTGGCTGAGGGGCATCATACTGTGTCTGGTATACCTTTGGGGGGCTGTCGGGGTCATTATTCTGTATGTGGAGGGCTGTGGGGTCCAGTATACCGTGGCTGAGGGGCAGCATACTGTTTTGGGGGGCTGTGGTGTCCATCATACTGTGTCTGGTATACTTTTGGGGGGCTGTCGGGGTCATTCTGTATGTGGAGGGCTGTGGGGTCCAGTATACCGTGGCTGAGGGGCAGCATACTGTTTTGGGGGGCTGTGATGTCCAACATACTGTGTCTGGTATACTTTTGGGGGGCTGTCGGGGTCATTAATCTGTATGCGGAGGGCTGTGGGGTCCAGTATACGGTGGCTGAGAGGCAGCATACTGTTTTGGGGGGCTGTGATGTCCATCATACTGTGTCTGGTATACTTTTGGGGGGCTGTCGGGGGTCATTATTCTGTATGTGGAGGGCTGTGGGGTCCAGTATACCGTGGCTGAGGGGCATCATTGTTTTGGGGGAGCTGTTGCTCATACTACAAGGGCAGAATAGAGGCAGCCGTGAGATTAACCCTTTCCTATAAACTCTGGGGCATCGATTGGCTCAATACGCAGTAACAATATTAATATGGAGCAGAATTAATTTCACCCTCCACAACAGTCGCGGTGTCTTCTGTGGCCCCTCGGGAAGATCGGTTGCCCACCCCTGGTGTACTGTAATAACGCTGCAGAACAGCCCACCACACAATCTGCACTGATGGCGAGGACACAGTCAGCTCTGCTACATCTGCAGTGTGTACAGAGGAGCACAGTAATGGAGGCTGCGCCTGCCCCTGGGCGGTCACTGTGCTGCCACCGACATCACAACATCAACAGTGCCCTCCCCCCACAGCTGATCATGGCCTCCAGCAGCTGAGTGCTGGGGAAATACGCCCCTCCCCCTACAGGGGGCACCGGGAGACTCAGCAGGGGCCGTGTATGGAATATGGTCAGTATTATGCAGCTTTTTGGACGCTACTCATGTCCGCTGCCGTCTATTGAGCGCAGGTGACTCCTCATGTGACCACTGAACCGTGCGGAATTTATTATTATTATTATTATTATAATACATTTTTATAGCGCCATTTATTCCATGGCGCTTTACATGTGAATACGGGGCAAATATAGACAAATACATTAAACGTAAGCAGATAACAAGGCACACGAGTACATAAGGAGGGAGGAATCACCGCGTCCAATACATTGTATGGGGACATTTATCCGCATCTCCACAATGTAAACATGCTGCAGTCTGGAGAGAGGAGCCACATGTCAGTCTCCACAGGTGAGCGTCTGTGGACATGTCTTACAATCCCATCCACTATGCTGTAACATCTGGACTCTGCACAAGTCCACAGCGTCCAACCCACAGTGCTTACTGACCGTGGAGCGTACCCGTAGCCCTATATGTCCTGCAGCATGCCCAGGACACCGGCAGAACACTGACACCAGAGAGCAACAGCTGCACACAGACCCCGAGACACGGGAGCCAGGAGAGACGATTATATAGGGCTGTATATTATAGGAGGGGGGAAAGGAATTACCGGGTGTATATTACAGGGGGGGTTATCCGGGCGTATATTACAGGGGGGATTGTTTGGGTGCATATTTGGGGGCGGGGCGGGCGCGCGGATTATGCTGCTGCATGTCACGGTGAGGGAGGGTTGTCTAGGTGCATATATCGGTGGGGTGGGGGGGTATTAAACTATGCGGGTGCATATTACGATATTAAGGGAGGGGGAAGGGTTTACCCGGGTGTATGTTACGGGGGGGGGGGGGGGGGGGGTTGGGTTGGGGAGATTATCCGGGTGTATATTATGGGGGGGGGGGGGGGGGGATATGTCCGGGTTTATTGTACAGGGGGGGGGGAGAAAATTATCTAGGTGTATATTACGGGGGGGGGGGGGGGGGGGATTATCTGGGTGTCTATTACGAGGGGGGGGGGGGAGATTATCTGGGTGTATATTACCGGAGGGGGGAGGTTATCTGGGTGTATATTACGGGGGGGGAGGAGATTATCTGGGTGTATATTACGGGGGGGGGGGGGGGAGGAGGAGATTATCCGGGTGTATATTATGGGGGGGGGGGGGGTTATCCGGGTTTATATTATGGGGGGGGGGGGGAGATTATCTGGGTGTATATTACGGGGGGGAGGAGATTATCCGGGTGTATATTACGGGGGGGTGGGTTATCCGGGTGTATATTACCAGGGGGGGAGGGAGATTGTCTGGGTGTATATTACGGGGGGGTGGGGGGGAGGAGATTATCTGGGTGTATATTACAGGGGGGGGGGAGATTATCTGGGTGTATATTACAGGGGGGGGGGAGATTATCTGGGTGTATATTACGGGGGGAGGAGATTATCCGGGTGTATATTACGGGGGGAGGAGATTATCCGGGTGTATATTACGGGAGGGTGGGTTATCCGGGTGTATATTACCGGGGGGGGGAGATTGTCTGGGTGTATATTACGGGGGGGGGGGGGGGATTATCTGGGTGATTATAACAGGGGGGGAGATTATCTGGGTGTATATTACGGGGGGGGGGGGAGATTATCTGGGTGTATATTACGGGGGGGAGGAGATTATCTGGGTGTATATTACAGGTGGGGGGAGATTATCTGGGTATATATTACGGGGGGGGGGGGGGGAGATTATCCGGGTGTATATTACGGGGGGGAGGAGATCATCCGGGTGTATATTACGGGGGGAGGAGATTATCCGGGTGTATATTACGGGGGGGTGGGTTATCCGGGTGTATATTACCAGGGGGAGATTGTCTGGGTGTATATTACGGGGGGGGGGGGGGGGGGAGGAGATTATCTGGGTGTATATTACAGGGGGGGAGATTATCCGGGTGTATATTACGGGGGGGTGGGTTATCCGGGTGTATATTACCGGGGGGGGCGGGGGGGAGATTGTCTGGGTGTATATTACGGGGGGGGGGGGGGGGGGAAGGAGATTGTCCGGGTGTATATAACGGGGGGGGGGGGAGGAGATTATCTGGGTGTATATTACGGGGGGGGGGGGGAGGAGGAGATTATCCGGGTGTATATTATGGGGGGGGGGGGGGTTTTATCCGGGTTTATATTACGGGGGGGGGGGTTATCCGGGTTTATATTACGGGGGGGGGGGGGGGGGGAGATTATCCGGGTGTATATTACGGGGGGGGGGGGAGGAGGAGATTATCCGGGTGTATATTATGGGGGGGGGGGTTTATCCGGGTTTATATTACGGGGGGGGGGGGGGTGGTTATCCGGGTGCATATTACGGGGGGGAGGAGATTATCCGGGTGTATATTACGGGGGGAGGAGATTGTCCGGGTGTATATTACCAGGGGGGGGGGGGGGGGAGATTGTCCGGGTGTATATTACGGGGGGGGGGGGGGGGGGGGGGGGAGGAGATTATCCGGGTGTATATTACAGGGGGGGAGATTGTCCGGGTGTATATTACGGGGGGGAGGAGGAGATTATCCGGGTGTATATTACGGGGGGAGGAGATTATCCGGGTGTATATTACAGGGGGGGAGATTATCCGGGTGTATATTACGGGGGGGAGGAGGAGATTATCCGGGTGTATATTACGGGGGGAGGAGATTATCCGGGTGTATATTACAGGGGGGGAGATTGTCCGGGTGTATATTACGGGGGGGAGGAGGAGATTATCCGGGTGTATATTACGGGGGGGAGGAGATTATCCGGGTGTATATTACGGGGGGAGGAGATTGTCCGGGTGTATATTACCAGGGGGGGGGGGGGGGGGGGGGAGATTGTCCGGGTGTATATTACGGGGGGGGGGGGGGAGGAGATTATCCGGGTGTATATTACAGGGGGGGAGATTGTCCGGGTGTATATTACGGGGGGGAGGAGGAGATTATCCGGGTGTATATTACAGGGGAGGAGATTATCCGGGTGTATATTACGGGGGGGGGAGGAGGAGATTATCCGGGTGTATATTACAGGGGAGGAGATTATCCGGGTGTATATTACGGGGGGGAGGAGGAGATTATCCGGGTGTATATTACGGGGGGAGGAGATTGTCCGGGTGTATATTACGGGGGGGGGGGGGGGGTTATCCGGGTTTATATTACGGGGGGGGGGGGGGGGAGATTGTCCGGGTGTATATTGGGTGACATGACGTTACACTACCTCGGTGACGTCACACACACTCAGTGAGGGGTAACGAGCAGAGTTCGGTTACCGGGGCTGCCCCATCCCCGCCATACTGGGCCCACAGCCGGTTACCGGTGCACACCACATCCCTCCCCCACTGCCCTCCGCGGTCACCTGGTGCTCCGGAGTCGGCGCTCAGCTCCCGGTGTTTGGCGGCGGCGGAGGAGTCGGTGCTGCGAGTAAGTAACCAGTTCTAAGCCCCGCCCACTTCCTTATTTGGCCTGTCCGTCACGCTGACGCTTCATGACTCGCTCCAGTCACAATCTGTGGCCCCGCCTCAATGGAGGCGACAGCCGAGCGCTGGGTGACGTCTTCAAGCCCCGCCCAGGTAAGCAGTCAGTTAACATAGTACGCATGCGCTTCGGAGACTGGAGCCTAATGAGGATGTTCTGACATGTAACCAATCAGAGCGCAGCCTTTATTGTGTCATTCCAGAATAAAAATGAAAGCAGTGGTCTGATTGGTTGCTATGGACACACTGGCACCTTATTGTTGCTATGCAAGAGGCCTTGTTTCTGTTTCCATTCTGTTGTATACCCCCGTACCCAGCGCTGTGCACAGAGCGCCCCCTGTCAGCGTCCATGTTCTGAGCGTCCATAATTTCCAGTTTTCCAAAAGCCATACCTGTTTTAGACTTCGCTGTATCTGGGCGTTTTCAGTCGTCGCTGTGACTGACGCCATTGGTCTTACCATAAAATGTCTGAAAAGCCAGGACGAGATCTCCCAGTGTCGTAAAATGGTGAAAAAACAAAATTTGTAAAAAAAATAAAATCATTTTTTTGTCTCCATTTTCTGAGCTCTGCACCGTTTTTATTTTTTGCTCGTTCTGTGGCGCTGAGCCGTAGAGTTTATTGACGCCATTTTCGGACACGTCCGGTGTTTTCATCAGCGTTTACTTCTTTTTTTGGGTGGAAGTTTTGCAAAAAAAGAATCAGATGAGGGTTTTTTTTTTTTTTACAGTTTTTATAATTTTAGTTTCTAGAAAGAAAATTGACCCTACGACCATGGAAAGCCATCGGCACTGTCATGGTTTGGGGGATGAATTGACCCTACGACCATGGAAAGCCATCGGCACTGTCATGGTTTGGGGGATGAGACTGACGCCCCCGCAGGATCGGGTCAGCAAATGACTGCGGTCACACGGCTGCGATCGGAGGCAGCGCCGGTCGCTGCTGATTGAGGCTCCATACACCCACAGCCTGTCGGGGACGGATATATACGTCATGGTGGGGGAAGGGGATTAAACAAGGGCTTGTACACCACCGGTGTTGTGTAAAAATAATAATCCGTACTCCCCCACCAATCCCCCAGCAATCCTCCGCAGCACCGCCTGCATCCCCCCCGCCGCTCTCCTCGCTTCCTCTCCCGGCAGCGATGTCGGTGACTTTTGCTGCTAAATCAGCAACCAAAACTTCATGGGGAAAAAAAGAGCGAGTTATTTTTTATGTATTTTTTTTTCATTGTCTTATTTAAAAAGCCATAACTTGTTTGTTTGTTTTTTCTGTCTGTATGGCATTGTGAGGGTTTGTCCCTGGATTTTCCCCATTTCGGGTACATGTAAGGGATCGATGAACTTTTCTTTAACGGGGCTCTCTCATCATCATCATAAATGGGTTAAAATGGTAAAGAGCTTGGAAAATCCAGTAAAGTTAGTATTTTATCTCCTACTTAAAAATCTCAAGAACGGAGGGAATTTTACTTTATAGGTTACTGCTCGTTGTCTAGGTTACCAGCCACCGCTGCAGTCTGTGAGAGGTAGACGGTCTCCTAGATAACGAGCGCAGTGCTTACATGTTCGTTGCTGCAGAGATTGCAAACTCTGGATCCGAGCTTCAGCCCCCCGCGCTCCTCCGATACTGAAGAGGGAAAGTTTCTATAAATAAAGATTATTATTATTATTATTATTTCTGCTGCAAGGCGGCACGGGGGAGCGCGCGTCGTGGGCGAGCAGCATGACCATGACACTGTCAATGATCTGCAGGAAGCCGGGACTACGTGTGTTTTTTGTGTTTTTTTTTAAATCTTTTACAGCTTACTATACTTTCTTCTACATGACAATACAAAGTAGGTATAGGATTATATTATTTTTAGGTTTTATTTTATAGAATAAAAACATTTTTTTCTGGAAAATAAAAAGTTTTTTTGGATCAGCTGCGTCCCAAGAGCTTAACGTGTTTCATTTTTTTCTTAGCCTTATGCAGGACAGTTTGACATTTTCACTTTTCATATTTGGGGTAAGTACAGGATAATTTGCTTATTGCTTTTTATAATTTCTATTTAAGAGTGAGGGTGAAAAAAAAGTAGCAAATCTGCAATTGTTTTTTTTTTTTTTTACATTTTTTCCCACTGTTTATTGATTTAACTTTATTCTCCCGATCATTATAATTGCTGTTGTACTGAATATGTATTTTTATTTTTTGTTTATGCCGCTGCTGATTTGCATAATGTAATCTAGCCTAATTAACTAGATAATGCGATATATGACACACAGGTGGTTCTTAAAAAAATCAGAATATCATCAAAAAGGGAATTTATTTCAGTTCTTCAATACAAAAAGTGAATCTGATATATTTCTATAGAGTCATTACACACAGAGTGATCTATTTCCCGTGTTTATTTCTGTTAATGTTGATGATTATGGCTTACAGCCAATGGAAACCCAAAAGTCATTATCTCATTAATTAGAATAATTAACAAGAAACACCTGCAAAGGCTCCTAAGCGTCTATAAAGGTCCCTTAGTCTGTGTCAGTAGCTCCACAATCATTTTGCATTTCCATTGAGTTACTTTATTTTTTAACTTTTGGGACTTTTAAAACTTTTAGTCCCACTAGAGATCTTGATTCTGCCATCTTTTCTGGATACATTGCACTGTGTACTGCCTTTTTTAGCCTATGGGTTCATACACCGCTGTGTGCATGATCACGCAGAACCTGAGCAATCCTGATCCGAACAATCAGTTGGGGTCAGAATCCTGATACTGTAGTTCAAAAGTGTTTCAACTCAAATCTCTATGCAATGAGAACTTTATGTGACTTTAAATATTCTTTATCTTCCAATTCCAAATTATGTGTAAGACCTCTGCTTACTGTCAGTGAATGGGAACATGTTCACATCCAGAGGCCGAGTCGTCATCATGTCCATGGACGGTGGCGAGACGGGTTATTGATAGTGATAAGCGAATATACTCGTTACTCGGGATTTCTCGAGCACGCTCGGGGGTCCTCTGAGTATTTTTTAGTGTTCGGAGATTTCGTTTTTCTTGCTGCAGCTGAATGATTTACATCTGTTACTCAGCATAAGTACATGTGGGGGTTGCCTAGGAATCCCCACATGTACTTATGCCGGGTAACAGATGTAAATCATTCAGCTGCAGCAAGAAAAACAATCTCCAAGCACTAAAAAATACTCGGAGGACCCCCGAGCGTGCTCAGGAAATCTCGAGTAACGTGTATATTCGCTCATCACTAGTTCTTGATAACTTGCACAAAGCTAAAGCAATTTAGAAAGTTGCAGTTTATGTAATCACCACTAGAGGGCAGTAATAATTAAATTTTCTGGTGGATAAAAGGCAGGAGAAATTTTGCCAAATGATTCACTAATAATAATAAACAGATGACGGGGAATTGTATCTGGCTTCTGATATGATTGGAGAAAAAACATGAGATGACTTTCCAGCTTATTAAAATATACTGGATCCATTTTCCTACGTTTTAAGCCCCAAGTAATGTTTCAGATTGAACCGAATAATATCATTTTGCGCTCTCATTTTTTACCTCCTTGTCTTACAAAATCTCTACTTTTTTACTTTTCCATAGATATAACATAGGGACTATTTTTTTTGTAGGATGAGACGTAGTTTGGGATGACTCCATTCATTTTATCGTGTAATGTACTGAATAAGAAGGAAGAAAATTGGAATAAAAAAAAACAACCCGTAAAATAAAAGCCTCAATTTCACCATTATATTTTGAGTTTTGTGTTTGCAATATTCACTTTGGATTAAAAATGACCAGGACACTTTGTTCTATGGGTTGGTATGATTATGGTGATACCAAATGTATAGTTTTTTTTTATGGTTTATCACGTTAAAAAATTCAAAAACATAATAAAGGAAACTGTGTGACTATTTTCTGCCATTTTTTTTCCTTTTAGCCATTTACTTTATGGGATAAATATATTAATTTTTATTATTATTTATTATCCTAAAAAGAGTTGATTTAAACATACCGCATATAATCCAAATAATAATATAATAAAATTATTTTTTTTTTTAAATATTTGTAACTGTTTTCACCCCTGAGATGACGGCAGTATTTATATATGGGCAGGGCCGTATTTAGAGTTTCTGCTGCCCCTAGCGCTGTCTCCCCCTTTGGTGAGTATGACACTATCGGCAGTGACTTTGCCATAAATCGCTGATGTGAAAGTCGCCTTTTGCAGCAGATCCGGCAGTTTTTCCGCATCTGCCGCATAACGGATCACTTACGGCAACACTGCATTCAGTCTCATTTATTCCCTATGGGACTTGCGGACATGTGCGGCACTTGCGGTTTTGCCGCGATCCGGCAAATGCGGTACTTGCAGCAATGGAAAAAAACATTGCTAGGAGTGTTTTTTGTATAACCGCAAAACCGCAATTGTCGCACATGTCCGCAAGTAGCCATCACTACCTGTCCCTGCACCTTGCTAGCTCATCCCTAACCATCCCTCCCTGACGTAAAACTGCACTATAAAGCTTTACGAAAACAATTAACTGACATATTCCTCTGATAATGAGGCTCCAGGCTACGGCGTAATGCGCTGCGCACTTTTAGGATTCTCCCTTGCCGGTGGACGGTCATGTCAGCACAAGTATGTGATTTGTTTACTTCTGGCCACATTCCGACTAGACGTGCCCGGCCTCACTCAGTTCATTTTCATTGAGTGAGGCCACACATGTCTAGTCAGCATTGACCGCATGTATGTAAATCGCCAGCACGAGAGAATCCTGACAGCGTGCAGGGCGCACTGTGAGAAGACAGAAGTCTGCAGTCACAAAGAATGACTGCAGACTCATCACAAACCTGGACATCCCCTTTAATGCTCCTAACACAAATAAAAACATGACTTAGTCAGTATCACAAATAACATTTACATCCAGGAACCTTATAGATGACGTCGTCTCTTGAGTCGTTCTTCTTTTCTTCATCTTGTCCAGATCCCATGATGAGTTTTATCATCCACAACTCGTCTCTGCATATTTCCATCTTCTCGGCTCTTTTGCAGAAAATCTCCACATGACGCCCTTAAAGATACAAGTGTCATTATAATGCTCCTGAATGAAAAATTGCCCCTCACTATATTGTCTGCACAAAACATGACCCCCACACTGTCCCTCTTATGGTACATGCTCTTCACACTGACCTCTCCTTTCTATACCGGCCCCCTCTTCACACTGTCCACTCACACTGTGTCCCCCTCTCAGAGGTGTAGCTAGGGTTTTGGCTCAGGGGGGCGCGAAACTTCTCAGTGGGCCCCTAACCAGGTAACCTTGATTACAACTTGATGACACACCCTAATAGAGGAGAACCTCAGCAGATGACCACACTGCTGCCGAAAATAATCTCTATACAAAGAGCAACACTGATATTACCGTCATATGGTCGGTGGTAGATACCAGCCCTACAGAACATATAACAGATCACAGCACAGTTACAGATAATGTCTTACTGCTGATGTCCTTTCTGATGGAATCATTCACTTTTCCCGTCTTTTCCATTTTGCCCAGACCGACATGACAACTTCCTCCAGCCAGGACTCGTCTGCAGAGATTACAACAAAGACACATTTACCTTCTCATATTCCAGCCCCATCACCATCTATTCCCAACCTGCACAAACTCCTCATCCTACTGGTACCCCAACACTGAGCCGCTGCTGCTGTATGTGTCTCTATTACTGCACCTGATACCCCAACACTGAGCCGCTGCTGCCGTATGTGTCCTTATTACTGCACCTGATACCCCAATACTGAGCCGCTGCTGCCGTATGTGTCCCTATTACTGCACCTGATACCCCAATACTGAGCCGCTGCTGCCGTATGTGTCCCTATTACTGCACCTGATACCCCAATACTGAGCCGCTGCTGCCGTATGTGTCCCTATTACTGCACCTGATACCCCAATACTGAGCCGCTGCTGCCGTATGTGTCCCTATTACTGCACCTGATACCCCAATACTGAGCCGCTGCTGCCGTATGTGTCCCTATTACTGCCCCTGATACCCCAATACTGAGCCGCTGCTGCCGTATGTGTCCCTATTACTGCACCTGATACCCCAATACTGAGCCGCTGCTGCCGTATGTGTCCCTATTACTGCCCCTGATACCCCAATACTGAGCCGCATGTGTCCCTATTAATGCACCTGATACCCCAATACTGAGCCGCTGCTGCCGTATGTGTCCCTATTACTGCACCTGATACCCCAATACTGAGCCGCTGCTGCCGTATGTGTCCCTATTACTGCACCTGATACCCCAATACTGAGCCGCTGCTGCCGTATGTGTCTCTATTACTGCACCTGATACCCCAATACTGAGCCGCTGCTGCCGTATGTGTCTCTATTACTGCACCTGATACCCCAATACTGAGCCGCTGCTGCCGTATGTGTCTCTATTACTGCACCTGATACCCCAATACTGAGCCACTGCTGCCATATGTGTCCCTATTACTGCCCCTGATACCCCAATACTGAGCCACTGCTGCCATATGTGACCCTATTACTGCACCTGATACCCCAACACTGAGCCGCATGTGCCCCTATTACTGCCCCTGATACTCCAATACTGAGCCGCTGCTGCCGTATGTGTCCCTATTACTGCACCTGATACTCCAATACTGAGCCGCTGCTGCCGTATGTGTCTCTATTACTGCACCTGATACTCCAATACTGAGCCGCTGCTGCCGTATGTGTCTCTATTACTGCACCTGATACTCCAATACTGAGCCGCTGCTGCCGTATGTATCCCTATTACTGCACCTAATACCCCAATACTGAGCCACTGCTGCCGTATGTGTCTCTATTACTGCACCTGATACTCCAATACTGAGCCGCTGCTGCCATGTGTCCCTATTACTGCACCTGATACCCCAATACTGAGCCGCTGCTGCCGTATGTGTCCTTATTACTACCCCTGATACCCCGACACTGAGTTGCTGCTGCCATATGTGACCCTATTACTGCACCTGATACCCCAACACTGAGCCGCATGTGCCCCTATTACTGCACCTGATACCCCAATACTGAGCCGCTGCTGCCATATGTGTCCCTATTACTGCAACTGATACCCCAATACTGAGCCGCTGCTGCCATATGTGTCCCTATTACTGCAACTGATACCCTAATACTGAGCCGCTGCTGCCGTATGTGTCCCTATTACTGCCCCTGATACCCCAATACTGAGCCACTGCTGCCATATGTGACCCTATTACTGCACCTGATACCCCAACACTGAGCCGCATGTGCCCCTATTACTGCCCCTGATACTCCAATACTGAGCCGCTGCTGCCGTATGTGTCCCTATTACTGCACCTGATACTCCAATACTGAGCCGCTGCTGCCGTATGTGTCTCTATTACTGCACCTGATACTCCAATACTGAGCCGCTGCTGCCGTATGTGTCTCTATTACTGCACCTGATACTCCAATACTGAGCCGCTGCTGCCGTATGTATCCCTATTACTGCACCTAATACCCCAATACTGAGCCACTGCTGCCGTATGTGTCTCTATTACTGCACCTGATACTCCAATACTGAGCCGCTGCTGCCATGTGTCCCTATTACTGCACCTGATACCCCAATACTGAGCCGCTGCTGCCGTATGTGTCCTTATTACTACCCCTGATACCCCGACACTGAGTTGCTGCTGCCATATGTGACCCTATTACTGCACCTGATACCCCAACACTGAGCCGCATGTGCCCCTATTACTGCACCTGATACCCCAATACTGAGCCGCTGCTGCCATATGTGTCCCTATTACTGCAACTGATACCCCAATACTGAGCCGCTGCTGCCATATGTGTCCCTATTACTGCAACTGATACCCTAATACTGAGCCGCTGCTGCCGTATGTGTCCCTATTACTGCACCTGATACCCCAATACTGAGCCGCTGCTGCCATATGTGTCCCTATTACTGCAACTGATACCCTAATACTGAGCCGCTGCTGCCGTATGTGACCCTATTACTGCACCTGCTGTGTGGTTCTCTGTGCCCTCTAAATTTTAAAGCACCCCTCTATGATATAGTAATGCCGGGTGCAAGTGCCGTAGAAAACAGTGCCCACATTTTGCCCCCTAGAAAGTAATATTGCCCTGTGTCAGTCACAGTAACCTGAGTTCCCCTATAAGAATAAGTGCCCACTTTACATTTAATAAAGTCCCGAGTCTCCCCCTGTACAGCTCCTCTATATACAGTATGATGCCCCCTCACTGTATATACTGACCCCTTAATATCCCCCAAACTGGCTCCAACACAATATGATGGTCCCATCACTGTAATCTCCACATTGAATGATGGCCCCCTAGATAGCCTCGATATAGCATAATACACCAGATAGTCCTCAATATGGTATAATACATTCCCCAGAGGCCTCCATATAGTATCATGCACTTCCCATTGGAAGACTATATAGTATAATGCAGCTCCCCATAGGCAGCCTCTATATGGAAGGCTGTAAATTTGTCCACAATCCCCTCTGCAAGGCATAAAAATTACCTCTAATTATACTCACAAATGGCGCTCACCAAGGCATAGCCGGTCTTGACTTAAGATTGCCATCCTCCATTACTGCTTCATCTGGATGACACGTCCTACGTCATCCACATAGTGTAACCCATCGTGCTCCTGTGCAGGCGCATTTCTCTCTGAGCTGCTGAAAGGAGAGCTAAGTACTGTTAAGCGTATGCGCTGGGAAAGGCCAAAGGGCGCTGATGAGCTGGAAGTAAAGCTGGCGCATGCGCACTACAATACTGTGCTGCGAATTCAGCAGGGCAAAGAGAAGTGCGCCTGCACAGGAGTACGATAGAGGACACTGACTGCATGATGTAGGACGCATCTTCCAAACGAAGCGGGGCAGCGATCACAAGAAGAGGGTAGGCGTCTGATCAAGACTAGAGACGCCCAGACCGCGCCATCCGTGAGAATAATAAAAGCTCTTTTTTGTGCCTTGCATAGAGGATTGGGGACATATAGAGCATTCTAGAACACTATGTGAGGGTGTACAGATGCTGGCCAGACCTTATACGGTGACAGGCTCCCTTTAATCTGTAAGCCACATGTAAAAGCCATCCTGCAAGATTCCAGCCGCTCGCAAATTTAAGAAAATAATCATTCTCCTTCTCGTAAGCTAATCAGCAGCGTCCAATTGGATGAGCATCTATGGTCCCTGCTCAGTGCCTCCTCTGACCCCACAAGTGCCATCCTCCTACGTTTACCGACGTCTCCAGTCTGTTGCGCTGTGCAGCTCCTGTTCCCTCCTGTGCAGGTGTGAGAGACGGACAGACAGTGGATGACACAGGAGACGTCAGCCATGTCAATCAAGGCTGGAGAGACGGTGAATCAGATATATCTTTTTATGCTTTGGTCTACCTACATATAATAAATGTCATTTGCCAAGATACCTGTCAATCCACATATCAGTCTTTCAGTGTTATCACGTCAGGCAAGAAACGTTCCAAAAACTACTTGTATGTGTATAGTCCCACCTACAGATCTGATATAATTTATTTCATGTGTGTACTATAGCACAAAGATATATGTGCCAACACACTTATCGATCACTGTCAGTTTTCAGTGTCTGTCCAGCTTGCAGGTTAAACAGGACATAAAAGTTTTAGCCCCTTCATTGCTTTATATACTGTGCCTGTGTGTATTCAAGGCAACAGATCAGACATAGCACATAGTAAATAACATGTGCCAGAATACTCCTCAGTCCACGCTGTGTGCAGTGTGTCCTCTGGTCCTGGGTGCTGCTCCTCCTAGTCAGATGCAGACAGGTGGAGATAGTGAGTCCCCTGTGTCCCTGCTGCTGCTGGAGCTTTGAAGGAGAGCGCTCAGCCAGGATTGGGTGAGTGACTTCCCCTTCCCCCTCTCTTCCACAGACAGTGCAGAAGAGCGGTCACATGACTCACTCCCTGCACTCTGATTGGAGGCCTTCTCTTCCTTCTCTCTGACTCCCTGTGATCGTGTTTGTACCATGCATGTTACTTTAGATACATGCGCAGTACAAATGCAAGGGAAATAAAAGAAAATCATTGACCGGAGGCAGGGGCCCTTAACACTGGCCGTGACTGTAGCGTAGCTCCGGGTGGGCCCCCTCAGAGTGCAGGGCCCGGGGCAACTGCCCCCTCTGCCCCCCTGGTAGCTACGCTACTGCCCCCTCTATAGGGCCCAGTATTTATACTGTACTCTCTCATCACACTCCCCCTCCTTGGTATACTGTCCGCTCCTGGCTGTGCCCTTACACTGTCCCCCCATGCTACGAACCCACTACTCAGTTTCTATTCTGTGCCCACTCACTTTTCTCCCCCCATACTGTCTCATCACACTATTCCCCTCCCTCCTCATACTGTCTCCTCTCACATCCCTCCTGTTAACCATACTGTCTCCTCATATATTTACCCCCTTGCTTTCTATACTGCCTGTGCACCTGACTCCCCATACTGTGTCTGCACACATCCCATCACCCTCACTCCCCGTACTCTGTCCACATTCCTTTTTTCACATCGCTACTCATACATTCCCCCTGTTCACTCCCCATACTGTCTGCACCCATCCCCCCGTACTGTTTCCTCATACATGCCCCCAATTGCCCATACATGCCCCCCATTCTCCAGTACTGTTTCCTCATACATGCCCCCATTCCCCCGTACTGTTTCCTCATACATGCCCCCCATTGCCTAGTACTGTTTCCTCATACATGCCCCCCATTGCTTAGTACTGTTTCCTCATACATGCCCCCCGTTCCCCCATACTGTTTCCCCATCTCCCTCTTTGCTCTTCATTTTGTGTCCTCAAATATCCCCTCACACATTAAATCCCCCATCCCCACTCCAATTGTCCTCATATGTAATAAATCTCCCCATCCCCACTCAAATTGTTCCCCCCTCCCACCTTGTATGAATGGCTCAGCTTCCCCCCTTGTATGAATGGCCCAGCTTTCCCCCTTGTATGAATGGCTCAGCTCTCCCTCCCCCTTGTATGAATGGCTCAGCTTTCCCCCTTGTATGAATGTCTCAGCTCTTCCCCCCTTGTATGAATGGCTCAGCTGTCCCCCCTTGTATGAATGGGTCAGTTTCCTCCCCCTTGTATGAATGGCCCAGCTTCCCTCCCCCTTGTATGAATGGCTCAGTTTCCTCCCTTTGTATGAATGGCCCAGCTTTCGTCCCCCTTGTATGAATGGCTCAGGTTCCTCCCCCTTGTATGAATGGCTCAGCTCTCACCCCCTTGTATGAATTGCTCAGCTTTCCCCGGCTCCTGCTCCCATCTTGCACGCATGGCTCGCTCCCCTATCCTCCCTCTGCCCTCCTTCATCCTCCCCATCCTCCCTGGCTGTCATACTCACCTTGCCACAATGTGCCGAACCCAGCTCTGTCCCGGCGCGGCAGATTCTTCCTACGTGAGCGGTCACGTGGTACCGCTCATTAAGGTGATGAATATGCGTCCATATTCATCACCTTAATGAGCGGTACCACATGACCGCTCACACAGGACGAGCTGCAGGCGCTGAGACCAGGCATCGCTGGAGTATGTGAGTAAGACTTATGATTTTATGAATAACACTTATAAAGCTGATAAAAAACAGGAAAAATTATCAAAGATATAAAAATTGCCTAAATGATAACGCAAGGTATAAAAGATATACCATAACACTATCTTGATCAGCGCTCACACCGATCTGACATCTTCATCCTCTGCTCCACCTCACAGCCTGAGTCTCACAGATACACTGAATATGCAGCTGCATCCCCCTCCTCTCCCCTCCTTACTGTCTTCCTGTTATTGCTTTAAAGAAGAGGGCTTTTGAGAGGAATGATTGGGTGTGAAGGGTTGTAATCATTGGGAGATCCTCTGGAAGCAGAAAATGGAAAACTACACGCTGTTGGATAATGAAGAAGATATTAAAGGGATCGCGTGCTGATTCCTGGCAGCTCCACAATCATCTGATTTAAGGGATGGGTGAGTGCAGAAACTACGGTAGCACAGATGCCAAGAGCTTACAGTATCATTTACAGCCACCACAGTGTATATGGCTGTGCCTGTCCCAGTGAGGATTATCATTCAGTAACCATATCATTGGGGGTGTCGATCTGATATTGATGACTGATCCCATGAAATATTGCAAAAAAAAAGTATAACTGAGCTCAACTCATATACAAAAATGCTGAATCTACAAGAATCTGTGTCTAATTCCACTAACAATCTCAATTAGGATGATGCAGTAGGAGTTTCCAGACCCTCGGGACCCTACTGCCGGCAAATAGCCCCATTAATAATTCATAAAATATTGGGAAGGTTTGTGCCGAGCTCAGTGCTGCACAATGTAACGACTCTGCTGCGTGCGCGATCCGAGTAATTACCGCTGTGCGTCTGCAGTCAGAGGAGATAATGACGGGGTGTGAGAGCAGCTTCACAGTATGGCGGGCAACTTATACTAAAGATGACAATGACAACATTGTTTCACAGGACACCGGCATGGTGGTTATTCTGCATTACTGTTGTGTCTTATTTTCTCCATAATGATAAACTGCGCCAATTATAGAGATTCGTACAAACAAATCAGCGTAACTCTGCTCAGCGCCCGTATTCATCAGATCCTGCATCATCACCCCTGATCCCGCCAGCAAAAAACACAGGACAAGAAAATCCAGTAGCCTCTGAGAGCAGATGACTGACGGGTTTTTCTGGTTTTATATAACTAAACACTAAATGGTCACTGTCATTATAACAAACTGCATAAACCAACTGCACAAGTGAATATAAGAAACTTTATTGGAGAAATCTGTTTGTTTTTTTCTCCACGTATGAGCCATTTCTCCTCCTTGCCTACTGAACTCGTCATATAGGGCTCGCACTCATCTGCGTACATAAAATCGCTCATAGATGTCAGTGATATATGTAATCTGTGCTTTGCGTGTGTAGTTTTCTGTACTTGTTTTTATCTAATAAATAAAATAAAAAATAGTGTGTTGTCCATCTTATTTTTAATAACCAGCTGAGGGAAAGCAGACAGCTGGTGTTATTATTGTGGGAAGGGGTCAATATTCATGAAGCTTCCCAAGTTATTAATATCGGCTCACGTCTGTCTGCTTAGCCTTTACTTGTTATTAAAAAAGAGGGAACTCTAAAAAAATGACATGGGGTCCCACCTTTTTTTAATAACCAGCAAAGGCTAAGCAGACAGCTGCGGGCTGATATTAATAGGCTGGAAGGGAAGCATGGATATTGGCCCCTTCCCAGGCTTATAACACCAGCCCTCAGCCGCCCCAGAAATGGCGCATCCATTAGATGCGCCAATTCTGGAGCTTAGCTTCAGCTCTTCCCGATTGCTTTGGTGCATTGGCAATCAGGGTAAAGGTTTTGGGATTGATGTCAGCTGTTTTGTGTCCACTGACTTCAAGTCCAGGGGTTAGTAATGGAGAGGTGTCTGTCACACACACCCATCACTAGCTCCGTAGTGAAAAGAAATTAACACTCACAGAGAAAAGTCCTTTAATTCTAAAAAGAAAAGCCCTCCACGACTATTACCCTGTTGTACCCATTTATTACCATAAAAAAGTAATCCAAAGATTCCGCCATAATCCATAATATGCACATTTCGCAACTATCCCCGACTCTGCTACATTCGGAGGCTGTGATGAGCGGTAACATCAGTAATATGACCGCTCACCACGGCCGCTGGAACACATAGAGATTCAAGTGTGAATCTAGCTGCTGTGAGACGAGTGGTGACGTCAGTAAGGTTACCACAGTTCACAACCGAAGAACTGCGGTGACCTTACTAATGTCACTGCTCGCAGCGTGTGAACTTACTTCCGGTTCTGATGCAGTGACGTTAGTAAGGTTATCACAGTTCACAACCGAAGAACTGCGGTGACCTTACTGACGTCACTGCTCGCAGCGTGTGAACTTACTTCCGGTTCTGATGCAGTGACGTTAGTTAGGTTATCACAGTTCACAACCGAAGAACTGTGGTGACCTTACTGACGTCACTGCTCGCAGCGTGTGAACTTACTTCCGGTTCTGATGCAGTGACGTCAGTAAGGTTATCACAGTTCACAACCGAAGAACTGTGGTGACCTTACTGAAGTCACTGCTCGCAGCGTGTGAACTTACTTCCGGTTCTGAAGCAGTGACGTCAGTAAGGTTATCACAGTTCACAACCGAAGAACTGCGGTAACCTTACTGATGTCACTGCTCGCAGCGTGTGAACTTACTTCCGGTTCTGATGCAGTGATGTCAGTAAGGTTATCAAAGTTCACAACCGAAGAACTGTGGCGACCTTACTGACGTCACTGCTCGCAGCGTGTGAACTTACTTCCGATTCTGACGCTGCGAGCGGTGACGTCAATAAGGTTACCACAGTTTTTCGGCTATAAGGCCCATGACTCTTGGAGGTCCCGATGACAGCGCCGGCACTGGTCACACTCAATCCCCTCCGTGCCCGACTTTAAACTGTATCCGCATCCTGGATATGTAGACCATCATACATTTTGGAGTGCTGTATGGGGACCATCATGCTACTTAGGGGCCATCATACTATTTAGAAGGATATTTGTGGGGATGTCATATTTAGAGGTGTATGACAGGGCCATTATACTATTTGGAAGGCTATTATACTATTTAAAGTGCTAGGTGGGGGCAATCATACTATTTGGAGTGCTATGTGGGGGCCATCATGCTATCTGTGGGGGCCATCATACTATTTTCACTTCTATGCGGGGGCCATCTTACTATTTGCAGGGCTATGTGAGGATCATTATACTATTTGGAGTGCTATGTGGGGGCCATCATGCTACTTCTGGGGCCATCATACTATTTTCACTTCTATGTGGGGGCTACTAAACTATTTAGGGGTTTCATACTATTTGGAGTGCTATGTGGGGGCCATCATGCTACTTCTGGGGCCATCATACTATTTTCACTTCTATGTGGGGGTCATTAAACTATTTGGGGGTTTCATACTATTTGGAATGGTATGTGGGGGCCATCATACTATTTGCAGGGCTATGTGGGGATCATTATACTATTTTGGGGGGGTCATACTATTTAGTGGGGCCCTTACAAACTAATTTTACCTCTATTGAAGCCCCTTAGTGCTCTCACATACTAAGATATTCCTTTCATGGCCCCCATGAAGTATGATGCCAACAAATGTGCCCCCTAAATGCAGTATGATTCCCCCACAATTAATTACTCCACAGTACCCTCCAAATGCACAGTATGAGGACCCTACAGTACCCCCCCCTCCCCCCGCAAAGTATGATAGCCCAATAGGTAGGAACCTGCTGTGATTAAAATCATCACATGGTGAAGGGCGGAGTGCTCGGTCACAAAGCTGACATTGAAACTACAGAAAACTGTGACGCATCAAAACCCATCAGTGTTTGAGGCCACCTTGACGTTGGTTGATGGGCAGACATTATTTGGCCAAATTTTGTGCATAGCGTCTCAAATATTTTTTTCCTAATTTTCACTAGGCATTTTGCTATTCTCATTTCATATATTACATATTGACATGCTTTAACATGGTTGAGTGCAACCTTTTTTGTATATTGTACATGTAAGTAGCTGTGTGTTGCTTTAACGACATTTATTGACAGGTTGATTCATTTTACTAAATACGTTTATTTATTTTTTTAAATGGGGAAGATGAGGATTTATTTCAATCTTTATTTTTTTTTTATAATTTCTTTTTTTATAATATTTTTTTTTTTTTTGCTTTCAGTCTCTTTGTGGACTATGATTGTCTCATTGCTTGTTCTGTGTGTTACGATACCACTGTATTGCAGTATATAGGTAAAATGGCAATCTTCTATGAAGCCCAACATGGCAGCCATTGGGGTCTTCGGCAACTGATGTTGCATCGCCGGAGATGCACCGTGGCATTCAAGGGGTTAGCAATAGTAATAACAGCAAAGGTCCGATCCAGGAGCGGGAACACACAGAAGAGATCCACTGTGCAACTATAATATATGGACCCTTTGCGGTCCAATAGCTGATAGTAATGCACAATCCCACCTGCTTTGGAGGGGGTAGTGGCCCCTTTACATCATGTGTGGTGCACCAACAGCATGTCCGCCCCTGGCCGATCGCAGCATGTGACAGGGGCAAATTCACGATGTAAGGTGGCAAAATGGACAAGTAGGAGGGCACAAAGTGAAAGGAGTTGGGTCCTACCAGCAGCACAGAGTATTTCAGTCGACAACTATGCTGCATTCAAAATCTCACCTAGAAAAATAAAATGTTGTCTTTTTCGAGACAGAAGCAAAAAAAAAAAACAAAAAAAAGTAGAATGACGTCATCCATGCAGGCTCATCCATCATCCCCACTGCAGCAGCTCTCCCCTCTCCAGACGTCCCCCACAGCCCTCGGATCACAATGTCACCTGCAGAGCTGCCTCCATCACAGTTCTAGACATATCTATCCCCTATAAATGATCATTCCCAGATTCTGATCCAGTCCCCAATCTGATCGATTCAAGTGTAACCAGTTCTCCAATTACTTTCACCCCAATCCATGGAGTCCAGTCATTACCCCATTGTCTCAGCTCGTATGGGGCACCTATAGAGGTGGCGCCATCGTGTAATGCATGGCGCAAGCCGTATACATGCATGGGGGTACCCAGCCCCCATCATCCAAGCATTGCAAGCTGAGCAGTCATGAAACGCTCCTACCACTGCAGTAAGAGCGGGGCGGTGAGCAGAAAACAGATTGACACAATGTGCATGTAGCATGGAGCTGCAGGGGCGGCGAGAGGAAGGAGGGGTCTCCTACTATCAGGGGTTACAGGGGCATTGGATGCTCAATCCTTACTGCTGCTGCTGATCAAGCCTTTCTGCAGTGGTCCCATGTCATAGCACGAGAGCTGGAAAAAAGGAGCAGCGGCGAAGGGAAAAAAGGAGGCCAGGGTGCTAAGGGTTAACTCCACCCGAAGGCTTGCGCTACAAGATGAACCTGCTGCAATGGTGGCTTGAGACTCTGCGTCTCCGTGCGGTGACTGTATGACGGTGGGAGATCACCTCTTCGTCTCCGCCAGGATTTCTGAAAATCTGTGAATATTCCCGTCCTTTTTTTTTTTTGTTCCGGCTTCACCGGCAGAAGAAGACAATGTGCAGCAACCAAGTCAGCCTGCAAGACGAGCAATGCAAATTCTATTCTTACATGTTCTACCAGGCGGTGCGGGACCAGGAACCTGTATGGAAACTGGAGGAGATAAGGACTATGGAATATTTCCAGTGGGATGACGACGCGAACATGAGGTGCTATTCTCCATCCGATGCCCTGATGTATGCCGTGGTGCACAATCACCTGCGTTACGCCCAATATTTGCTGTCTCACTTCCCGGAGGAAGCTCTGAAGGTGCCAGGAATCAAGTTCTGCTGCTGTCCTCCATCAGCCCCCCACCTGGCATTGGCCGTCACTTACGACAGACGAGACATCTTGATCATGATTATTAAGATGTCCCACAAGATGCCAAGTCTAAACTCCTACATTAACAGGGCCAGCTGCTTCCATCTGTCAGACGGGAAGACCCCTCTCCACCTGGCCTGCGAGCTCCTGAGCGCGGAAACTGTTCTGATCCTCCTAGGGAATGGGGCATCCCCAAAGATCATGGACCGGAAGGGGGAAACCCCTTTGGATGTCATTTTGGAGCAGTTATGGAGCTCCAAGGTCAACGTGGTCTCTAAAAAACTCTGCTTGTATTATCTGCTACTTTTTTCTCCCTCCCTGAACTTCAAGATGAGGAAGATCCTTCAAGATCATCCAGAGTTTTGGAATCCCTTACTAGGAGAGGACAAATTTAACTATTTGGTGGGAAATACGCCCGCAACGTTGTACCTCCTAGCTATGCAGAAAGTCTTGCAGTGTCTGCCACCGTCACTCTTCCCACAGAGCATCCATGCTTTACCTATACCTCAAGCCTTAAAGCCATTGCCCGAGTCAGGTTAACGCATCCGCGAAGACCCCAACCCATCCACCTCAACCTTTACTCAACCACTCCACATGGCTTCTTCCTCCGAAACTACCCTAATATTAAATCGATCACGTCATCGACTCTTTGTTCCTTGCCTCTATCGATTAACGTGTCAATGATGGTCCCATCATTATATTGTATATTGACCTTAGATGCAAAAATATTCCAGTTGGATGAAGTTTTTAATATTCTACCAATATGAGAGCCTTCTTATAACTGGGAAATGGGTCCAATAATAATAATCGGCTGGGGGAATGGGTCCAATAATGATAATCGGCTACCATGGTAACGAATGTTGCAACAAACAATCATTTTAATGTTTCAAAATTCAAATTTTTCGAAATTCTGTTGACAGTTGGCGCGGTCAGGCAAATCTTCACCCATTCGTTTTGTTGCCTTAGCCTTCAGTCTAAATACCCCGGTGGCTCGTTAGTGTCACCCCTAAGACTTGGGGCAAATACCTCTCCAACTGTGCCCCAATCAATTTTCCCCACCCCCAAATAAAGCTACTTCCCGCCATAGATGCGCTGACCGTGACTCTGCCCACTTTCTGCCCGTCGGATCGGTCAATCAGTCATAGTTAGTAAGGCCGAAAAAAGACATTTGTCCATCCAGTCCTTTCACCGTCATTGGGAGCAGTGACTCCTTAGAAGAGAAACAACTTTTTCTGCAATTATCTGCATAAAAAATGGGCCCGCGGGTCACGCTATCTGCACAAAAAAGGCGGGAAAGAAGTTTCTTGCTTATCTGATAAAGATTTATCCTGCCCCTAAGTATTAAAGAAAAAACTGTGAAAAACTCAGCACGCCGGCCCGGCCCGAATGATGGTGCCGCATAGGACTGTCTGCAGCGCTGGGTCCCGTCAGATCGGCTGCACATTGTCAGCTCCTGTAACTAGGGGCTGGCATCGCTATTTAACCCTTCTCCTCCCCAGTCTGCTGTCAGCAGCTCCATTATATACTGTGATGCAGCTGGTGATACATTTTTCTCCATATATTTGCATAAAATATGCACATTTTGTGTTTGCATTTACATAATTAACAGATACACAGATTACATTTGCCGGAGTTTGGTATCAGATGAGATTGTATTTTAGAGCGACTGTCGGCAGTGTCTATTTTTCTATTTCAGAAGCGATTATCAGCATGTGTCCATGTCGTGTCACCGGATGTACCGCTCTATATAAAGGGATTCATCTCTGCAGGACTGGAGTCATCTCTCTTCTTCACGGTCAGGATGTATCGTGGGCTGCTGTATCTAAGTCTGCCATGTGTGATACTGTCTGCTGAGCTGCTGTATCTAAGTGGGAGGTTTGATACTGTCTGCTGAGCTGTGTATCTAATCCCATCCTGTGTGATACTGTCTGCTGAGCTGTGTATCTAATCCCATCCTGTGTGATACTGTATGCTGAGCTGTGTATCTAATCCCATCCTGTGTGATACTGTCCGCTGAGCTGTGTATCTAATCCCATCCTGTGTGATACTGTCTGCTGAGCTGTGTATCTAATCCTCTCCTGTGTGATACTGTCTGCTGAGCTGTGTATCTAATCCCATCCTGTGTGATACTGTATGCTGAGCTGTGTATCTAATCCTATCCTGTGTAATACTGTCCGCTGAGCTGTGTATCTAATCCTATCCTGTGTGATACTGTCTGCTGAGCTGTGTATCTAATCCTATCCTGTGATACTGTCTGTTGAGCTGTGTATCTAATCCTATCCTGTGATACTGTCTGCTGAGCCGTGTATCTAATCCTATCCTGTGTGATACTGTCCGCTGAGCTGTGTATCTTATCCTCTCCTGTGTGATACTGTCTGCTGAGCCGTGTATCTAATCCTATCCTGTGTGATACTGTCCGCTGAGCTGTGTATCTAATCCTCTCCTGTGTGATACTGTCTGCTGAGCTGTGTATCTAATCCTATCCTGTGTGATACTGTCTGCTGAGCCGTGTATCTAATCCTATCCTGTGTGATACTGTCCGCTGAGCTGTGTATCTAATCCTCTCCTGTGTGATACTGTCCGCTGAGCTGTGTATCTAATCCTATCCTGTGTGATACTGTCTGCTGAGCTGTGTATCTAATCCTCTCCTGTGTGATACTGACTGCTGAGCTGTGCGTCTAATCCCATCCTGTGTGATACTGACTGCTGAGCCGTGTATCTAATCCTATCCTGTGTGATACTGTCTGCTGAGCTGTGTATCTAATCCTATCCTGTGTGATACTGTCCGCTGAGCTGTGTATCTAATCCCATCCTGTGTGATACTGTCTTCTGAGCTGTGTATCTAATCCTCTCCTGTGTGATACTGACTGCTGAGCTGTGTATCTAATCCCATCCTGTGTGATACTGTCTTCTGAGCTGTGTATCTAATCCCATCCTGTGTGATACTGACTGCTGAGCCGTGTATCTAATCCTATCCTGTGTGATACTGTCTGCTGAGCTGTGTATCTAATCCTATCCTGTGTGATACTGTCCGCTGAGCTGTGTATCTAATCCCATCCTGTGTGATACTGTCTTCTGAGCTGTGTATCTAATCCTCTCCTGTGTGATACTGACTGCTGAGCTGTGTATCTAATCCTCTCCTGTGTGATACTGACTGCTGAGCCGTGTATCTAATCCTATCCTGTGTGATACTGTCTTCTGAGCTGTGTATCTAATCCTATCCTGTGTGATACTGTCTGCTGAGCTGTGTATCTAATCCCATCCTGTGTGATACTGTCTTCTGAGCTGTGTATCTAATCCTCTCCTGTGTGATACTGACTGCTGAGCTGTGTATCTAATCCCATCCTGTGTGATACTGTCTGCTGAGCTGTGTATCTAATCCCATCCTGTGTGATACTGTCTGCTGAGCTGTGTATCTAATCCCATCCTGTGTGATACTGTCTGCTGAGCTGTGTATATAATCCTATCATGTGTGATACTGTCTGCTGAGCTGTGTATCTAATCCTATTGTGTGATACTGCCTGCTGAGCTGCTGTATGTAATTGTATTGTGTATGATACTGTCTGCTGTACTGCTGTATCTAATCCTATCATATGTGTTACCGTCTGCTGAGCTGTGTATGTAATTCTATCATGTGATACTGTCTGAGGAATTGCAGCCATCTCAGCCGTGGCACCCAGGAGTGGCGGACAAGATGGACGTCAGTATATCCACGGCAGCAAGGTGTCACGGAGAGTGTGCGGTTTGTCAACATATCACATTTAATGCACCTTGACAGAACTACACATAACTACATTCCTCACAGGGTTGATGAACTGGTCTGGTGAGATGCTCCTCCACAAGCAGTCATTTTATTCTAAATATAACAAGTGAAGACTCTATGTAATAAGGGATGACGCTATACATAATAAGGGATAGCACTATACATAATAAGGGAGGGTGCTATGTAATAAAGGAAGGCACTAAATATTTTACTAAAGAGGACACTATGTAATAAGGGATGGTATTATACATAATAAGAGAGGATGCGATGTAATAAGTGATGGTACTAAACATAACAAGAGATGGCGCTATGTAATAAGGGATGTTGCTATACGTAGTAAGGGAGAAAGCTAAGTAATAAGAGACTGCGCTATACATAATAAGAGTGGAAGATATGTAATAAAGGACAGCGGTATATATAATAAGAGAGGACATATCATAAGGGTTGAGGGTTTGTGCTATACATAATACAAAAGGACACTAGAGTGCCTTGCGAAAGTATTCGGCCCCCTGGAACTTTTCAACCTTTTCCCACATATCATGCTTCAAACATAAAGATACCAAATGTAAATTTTTGGTGAAGAATCAACAAGTGGAACACAATTGTGAAGTTGAATGAAATTTATTGGTTATTTTAAATTTTTATGGAAATTCAAAAACTGAAAAGTGGGGCGTGCAATATTATTCTGCCCCTTTACTTTCAGTGCAGCAAACTCCCTCCAGAAGTTCATTGTGGATCTCTGAATGATCCAATGTTGTCCTAAACGCCTAATGATGATAAATATAATCCACCTGTGTAATCAAGTCTCCGTATAAAGGCTCCTGCTCTGTGATAGTCTCAGGGTTCTGTGTGAAGCACAGAGAGCATCATGAAGACCAAGGAACACAACAGGCAGGTCCGTGATACTGTTGTGGAGAAGTTTAAAGCCGGATTTGGATACAAAATGATTTCCAAAACTTTAAGGCTATATTCACACTTTGCGGATTTTGCTGCGGATCCGCAGCGGATTTGACCGCTGCGGATCCGCAGCAGTTTCCCATGAGTTTACATTTCAATGTAAACCTATGGGAAACAAAAAACGCTGTGCACATGCTGCAGAAAAATCCGCGCGGAAACGCTGCGGATTACATTCCGCAGCATGTCACTTCTTTTCTGCGGATTTTCAGCTGCTCCAATAGAAAACTGCAGTTGAAAATCCGCAGAAGAAAACGCAGTAAAAACCGCGATAAATCCGCAGTGAAAACGCGCTGCGGTTTTCACTGCGGATTTTGGAATTCTGCTGCGGAAAAATCCGCAGTGGAATCTGCAAAGTGTGAACATAGCCTTAACATCCCAAGGAGCACTGTGCAAGCGATCATATTGAAATGGAAGGAGCATCATACCACTGCAAATCTACCAAGACCCGGCCGTTACTCTAAACTTTCATCTCAAACAAGGAGATCAGACATGCAGCAAAGAGGCCCATGATCCCTCTGGATGAACTGCAGAGATCTACAGCTGAGGTGGGACAGTCTGTCCATAGGACAACAATCAGTCGTACACTGCATAATGGCCTTTATGGAAGAGTGGCAAGAAGAAAGCCATTTCTCAAAGATATCCATAAAAAGTTTGCAACAAGCCACCTGGGAGACACCAAACATGTGGAAGAAGGTGCTCTGGTCAGAAGAAACCAAAATCAAACTTTTTGGCAACAATGACAAACGATATGTTTGGCATAAAGGCAACGCAGCTCATCACCCTGAACACACCATCCCCACTGTCAAACATGGTGGTGGCAGCATCATGGTTTGGGCCTGCTTTTCTCCAGCAGGGACAGGGAAGATGGTTAAAATTGATGGGAAGATGGATGGAGCCAAATACAGGACCATTCTTGAAGAAAACCTGCTGGAGTTTGCAAAAGACCTGAGACTGGGATGGAGATTTGTCTTCCAACAAGACAATGATCCCAAACATAAAGCAACATCTACAATGGAATGGTTCACAAATAAACGTATCCAGGTGTCAGAATGGCCAAGTCACAGTCCAGACCTCAATCCAATGGAGAATCTGTGGAAAGAGCTGAAAACTGCTGTTCACAAACGATCTCCATCAAACCTCACTGAGCTCGAGCTGTTTGCCAAGGAAGAATGGGCGAGAATTTCAGTCTCTCCATGTAAAAAACTGATAGAGACATACCCCAAGAGACTTGTAATCACAGGAAAAGGGGCGCAACAAAGTATTAAGTTACAGGGGCCGAATAATATTGCACGCCCCACTTTTTGAATTTCCACAAAAATTTACTTCACAATTGTGTTCCACTTGTTGTTGATTCTTCACCAAAAATTTACATTTGGTCTCTTTATGTTTGGAGCATGATATGTGGGAAAAGGTTGAAAAGTTCCAGGGGGCCGAATACTTTCGCAAGGCACTGTATGTGATATGTGTCTGTGCTGTGCATAACAAGAGAGGACATTCAATACTTGGGGACAACACTATGTGCAGCTATGAATAATGCTATGTAATAAGGGATGGTGCTATATGTAACAAGAGCAGATGCTATGTGTCACATAGAAAAATTAAAAATCCGTAAGACATCTCCAGAGAGGGAACATACCACACTCACATTAAATATATTGAACTAATTATAACTAGGAAAGAGAGAAACTAAGTAAAACAGGGGAAGTGAGAGAGCTGATACTTCCATCTCCATTGAAGAAGGGGCCTCCTGCAGTGATCATGTAATTACACCTAGAAGATTTGCTGGGGAAAAGACACCAAAGAGCTTCCTCTGATCAAAGCACTGATTGCAGACCAGCTGAAGCCAGTGGTCAGTAATGAATATTGGGGTTTGCATTGATCCAATATTTATGGGATCCATATTTTCAGCATTACTGCGAATCGATGCATATAATGCCATCACTCACATTACCGTAAGGCCAACAGAGCCCTTCCACCTTAATATTGGTCCGAAGGATGATGCTATCCAGGCCATGTTTCATTTGGTGGAATCGTGATAAGAAACATGACAACAATATCTACCACCTGGGACCTCCAGGAGCAAAGATATGCTGTAAGTTGGGCATCTCATAAATTTCTAAAAGACCTAGCACATCCCATAACCAGCCCCCCACATGAACTCACCAAGGGTTGTTATGTGGGCGTAACTTTGATCTAATAAAAAGCGGAATTTGGGTTTGGGTCATTTGTCAGTCCTGGAAGGTACAGCTTGCTGTTGGTTCTGTTGGATTTCCTGGAGCGCCTTCCTCCACTAAGCTCTGAGCCATTTCTATAACATTGGGTTTAGTATGTTTCATTTGGTTATTCCTTTTTATTTCATGTAATTGTAAATACCATATTTTTTTGTTCCCATTTTGTAATATATTTGTATGTTTTTTATATACACTGCCTACCTTTCCTGATTCAATATATAAAATGTAATAGTTTTTTTTCTCTTACTCTATAAACTGCACTCCTAAAGCCATACGCTACCTGTAACAAGTGTCCAATCGGCCCGTATAAACGATTGGTGATGGCAGCTAGTAGTGGATCCTTTTTTAAGTTATTGTGGAGTTGGCAGTGACTGTCCCGGGGTGCGTATACAGCTGTGATCAAAAGTTTACATACCCCTGCAGAATTTTTGCTTTCTTGTTCTTTTTTTCAGAGAATATGAATGATAACACCAACACTTTTTTCTCCACTCATGGTTAGTGGATGGGTGAAGCCATGCATTGTCAGACTGTTGTGATTTCTCTTTTTAAATCATAATGACACCCAAAAAATCCAAATGACCCGGATAAAAAGTTCACATACCCTGGTGATTTTGGCCTGATGAGATGTACAGAAGCTGATACAAATGGGTTTGAATGGCTACTAAAGGTAACATCCTCACCGGTTACCTGTTTGCTTGTAATCAGTGTGTGCATAAAAGCTGAGTGAGTTTCTGGGATCCAGACAGACTCTTGCATCTTTCATCCAGCCACTGACGGTTCTGGATTGTAAGTCATGGGGAAAGCAAAAGAATTGTCAATGGGTCTACGGGAAAAGGTAATTGAACTGTATAAAACAGGAAAGGGATACAAAAAGATATCCAAGGAATTGATAACGCCAGTCAGCAGCGTTCACACTGTGATTAACAAATGGAAAATCATTGGCTCTGTAAAAACAAAACCACGGTCAGGTAGACGAACAAAAATGTCATCCACAACTGCCAGGAAAATTGTTCAGGATGCAAAGAAAAACACACAAATAACATCAGCTGAAATACAGGACGCTCTGAAAACTAGCGGTGTGGCTGTTTCAAGATGCACAATAAGGTGGCACTTGAAGAAAAATGGTCCCAAGAAGACAAAATATCTTGCCTACAATACGCAAAACAGCACAGAGACAAGCCTCACATCTTCTGGAACAAGGTAACTTGGAGTGATGAGAACAAAATTTAACTTTTTGGCCACAACCATAAACGTTACATTTGGAGAGAGGTCAACATGAAAGGAACACCATTCCTACTGTAAAGCATGGAAGTGGATCACTAATGTTTTGATAATGTGTGAGCTACAAAGGCACACATGCGGTTTTATAGCGTTTTTATCGTGAAAAAAACGCAAAAAAAACCCGCGAAAAATCAGCAACGTGTGCACACAGCCTAAATGTTCAGTAACATACTGCAGTACTCTTCACAGCTGCCCCATTCTATGTTGTTTGCAGCTCAGACATCAAGTTGACAGTGGCAGATACTTACCTCTCGACCTGAGGAGGTAGAGTAATATAGTTTTGGGGGGTGTTTTTTTAATAACTTCTGCAATTTGTAACTGAAAGTTTACTAAAAAGGGATAATCCCTTTAAGACACACCTTATCCCAATGCCCTTCTCAAAGACTAGCACACGGCCCCAATTCATAATAAGTACCTGTCCTGTGGCCTCTCTCCCACCCCCAATGTCCCTGGTTTGTGTCCTCCTTGCCACCCCCCAATTCCTTATAAGTCCCTGTATTGTGTCCGCTGTCCCCAATTCATTATAAGTCCCTGTAATTATGCCCCCTTTCCCTAATTCATTTATAATTCCTTGCATTGTGTCCTATCTGCCACCCGTCCCTAATTCATAATAAGTCCCTGTCCTGTGGTCTCTCTCCCTCCTCCAATTCATTTTATTTCCATGTCCTCTTTACCACCCTCCTGTTCATTATAAGCCCATGCATTGTGTTCTCTCTGCCACCCTTCTCCTCAATCTACTATATAATTGTCTAAGGGTCGCTTCCGTCTTTCTGTCCTTCTGTCTTTCTGTCTGTCACGGATATTCATTGGTCGCGGCCTCTGTCTGTCATGGAATCCAAGTCACTGATTCGTCTCGCCAGCTGCCTGTCATGGCTGCCGCGACCAATCAGCGACGGCCACAGTCCGATGAGTCCCTCCCCCACTCCCCTGCAGTCAGTGCCCGGCGCCCGCTCCATACTCCCCGCAGTCACCGCTCACACAGGGTTAATGCCAGCGGTAACGGACTGCGTTATGCCGCGGGTAACTCACTCCGTTACCGCCGCTATTAACCCTGTGTGACCAAGTTTTTACTATTGATGCTGCCTATGCAGCGTCAATAGTAAAAACATCTAATGTTAAAAATAATACAAAAAATAAAAAATCATTATATCCTCACCTTTCGCGACGCTCCGGTGACCGCTTGTCACGCACGCACCCAGACTGGTGGGCGTGAGCTCGGGGGGTTTGTGGCCCCACTGTGCCACAAACCAGACTACCCTGGAAGGGGCGTGACTATGACAGCTGCCTGGGTTTTCACTGGAGCCTCTGATGGTGAGGACAGGCTTGTGCAGCAGGCAGCTGCCAGGTGCTACTCCAGGGTGGTGTCTGGCTGCTGATCCCACTTGGGAGACAGGAACACCAGGATTGGTGCGGGCATTAGGCAGGACTGGCAGAAGAGCACGGCTGGAACACAGACGAGTAGGCTGGCACGGCTGAGACAGGGCTGGCAGAGACACGGCAGAGAACTCAGGGCTGGCAGAGACACGGCAGGAAACAGGACTGGCTAGGACAGCAGGAACACAGGACTGGAAGGCAGGGCAGGAATGGCAGGACTGGCAGGAACACAGGATTGGGAGGCACGGCAGAGAACACAGGACTGGAAGGCAGGACAGGAACGGCAGGACTGGCAGGAACACAGGATTGGGAGGCACGGCAGAGAACACAGGACTGGAAGGCAGGACAGGAACGGCAGGACTGGCAGGAACACAGGATTGGGAGGCACGGCAGAGAACACAGGACTGGAAGGCAGGACAGGAACGGCAGGACTGGCAGGAACACAGGATTGGGAGGCACTGCAGAGAACACAGGACTGGAAGGCAGGGCAGGAATGGCAGGACTGGCAGGAACACAGGATTGGGAGGCACGGCAGAGAACACAGGACTGGAAGGCAGGACAGGAACGGCAGGACTGGCAGGAACACAGGATTGGGAGGCACTGCAGAGAACACAGGACTGGAAGGCAGGGCAGGAATGGCAGGACTGGCAGGAACACAGGATTGGGAGGCACGGCAGAGAACACAGGACTGGAAGGCAGGGCAGGAACGGCAGGACTGGCAGGAACACAGGATTGGGAGGCACTGCAGAGAACACAGGACTGGAAGGCAGGGCAGGAACGGCAGGACTGGCAGGAACACAGGATTGGGAGGCACGGCAGAGAACACAGGACTGGAAGGCATTGCAGGAACGGCAGGACTGGCAGGAACACAGGATTGGGAGGCACGGCAGAGAACACAGGACTGGAAGGCAGGGCAGGAACGGCAGGACTGGCAGGAACACAGGATTGGGAGGCACTGCAGAGAACACAGGACTGGAAGGCAGGGCAGGAACGGCAGGACTGGCAGGAACACAGGATTGGGAGGCACGGCAGAGAACACAGGACTGGAAGGCAGGACAGGAACGGCAGGACTGGCAGGAACACAGGATTGGGAGGCACGGCAGAGAACACAGGACTGGAAGGCAGGACAGGAACTGCAGGACTGGAAGGAACACAGGATACACAGGACGGGTTGATGTGGTGTATGAATCAGGCTGCACTCAGATGACACCCGAGTGCAGTCCTATTGTGAGTGTGATGAAGGAACAGGTAGGGACCTGTACACACAGAAGATGCAGGTACGGAAACAAGCCAGAAGGAAAGGAGAATGAAGGAACAGGTAGGGACCTGTACACACAGGAGGACCAAGTAACAAGTAGAAGGTGGAACTAAGAAAAGAGAAGGAGAAGGCAGAGCCAAGGGCGGAGACGCTGGAGGCGGAGCCAAGAGCGGAGACGCTGGAGGCGGAGCCAAGAGCGGAGACGCTGGAGGCAGAGCCAAGAGCGGAGACGCTGGAGGCGGAGCCAAGAGCGGAGATGCTAGATGGCGGAGCCAAGAGCGGAGATGCTGGAGGCGGAGCCAAGAGCAGAGACGGAGCCAAGTGCAGAAACACAGGAGGCGGAGCCAGATAGAACCGCAAAGAGCGGAGCCAGAACCGCAAAGAGTGGAGCAACAGAGCAAAGCCAGAGAGTGCGAAGCAAAGTCTGAGTGCAGAGCCGCAAGAGTGCGGAGAGTAAGCAAACAGAAAACACAAGGAAAGAAAGCAGGGAAGGAAGCCACAGACAAGGAGACCGAGAAAAGACAAAGTACAGACAAGGCAATAGAACAAGACACAGGGACAAAGACACAGGGATGAGGATATTCTGCCTCCTGGAGGGCGGACTTCAAGATCAAGGCAATAGCACAGAGAAAAGCCTCCAGAGAGGGAGTAACTCAGAGCAAGGCCAGGCAAACTCAGCAGCTAAACACTAACTGAGCTAACACATTGCACAGGCCCAGAGCACAGGGTGGAGCTGCACTATATACAGGAGGCCTCTTGGTAATTGGTCAGGAACTGATTGGACAGATGCACCTGATTCCTATAAGAACCAGAGAGTTCAGGCGCCGGCCCCCTATACACATAGCCATGAGGCATGCAGAGAGCAGAGACACAGAACATGGAGCTGGCAGGAAACAGAAACCACATCATGGCCTGGAGCAGTGGGTAAGATTGTGTGAGAGATGTGAGGCCATGCTGTGATGCCAGCAGAGTTGTTACACCGCTCCATGCAAGCGGCAGGTTCCAGTGGCAAGGATGGTATGGGAGAAGGACCTGCCATGACGTCACGGTCATGTGACCGAAGTACAAGGGGCCCTCGGAAGGAAAGTATATGTTTATTTTTTAACCTGTGACATACGTGGCTGGGCAATATACTACGTAGCTGGGCAATATACTACGTCACTGGTCAATATACTACGTGGCTGGGCAATATACTACATGGCTGGGCAATATACTACATGGCTGGGCAATATACTACGTCACTGGTCAATATACTACGTGGCTGGGCAATATACTACGTGGCTGGGCAATATACTACGTGGCTGGGCAATATACTACGTCACTGGTCAATATACTACGTGGCTGGGCAATATACTACGTGGCTGGGCAATATACTACGTGGCTGGGCAATATACTACGTCACTGGGCAATATACTACGTGGCTGGGCAATATACTATGTGGCTGGGCAATATACTACATGACTGGGCAATATACTACGTGGCTGGGCAATATACTAAGTCACTGGGCAATATACTACGTGGCTGGGCAATATACTATGTGGCTGGGCAATATACTACGTCACTGGGCAATATACTACGTGGCTGGGCAATATACTACGTGACTGGGCAATATACTACGTCACTGGGCAATATACTACATGACTGGGCAATATACTACGTGACTGGGCAATATACTACGTGGCTCGGCAATATACTATGTCACTGGGCAATATACTACGTGGCTGGGCAATATACTACGTCACTGAGCAATATACTACGTGACTGGGCAATATACTACGTGGCTGGGCAATATACTACGTGACTGGGCAATATACTACGTGACTGGGCAATATACTACGTGGCTGGGCAATATACTACGTGGCTGGGCAATATACTACGTGGCTGGGCAATATACTATGTGGCTGGGCAATATACTATGTGACTGGGCAATATACTACCTGGCTGGGCAATATCCTATGTGGCTGGGCAATATACTACGTGACTGGGAAATATACTACCTGGCTGGGCAATATACTGCGTGGACATGCATATTCTAGAATACCCGATGCGTTAGAATCGGGCCACCATCTGGTTCATTATAAGTGCTTATTTTTTCCTCTCTGACACTCCCCAACTCATTATAAGCCAATCTATTATGTCCTATGTCTTCCCCTCCCCAATCCATTATGAATCGTTCTATTGCGTCCTCTCGCCCTCCCCCAATTCATTGCGAGTGCCTGCATTGTGTTCTCTCTCCCACCCACCCCCATTTCCATTCTCTTTGCCTTTGCTCTTAAAATCCCCACTCAAACAAATCCCTTATGTCTCCTGATGTCCCCCATCTTCCCCCCAGCCATGTTGCCGCTTCCCTCCCCTGCATTATTATTTATTATGGGGCACTTAGGACATTATTACTTTATACGGGAACACTCTAATATGGCGTCACTCTGGCCACTATACTTTATTGAGCCATTATTACTTTATAAGGGATCATTCAGGGCTTTGGAGCTTTATAATGGGGCACTGGGGTATTTTTACTTTATAAGGGGGCACTGGGACATTATTCTTTTATAAGGGGCACTGTAGCATTATTACTTTATAAGGGGGCAGTGGGGCATAATTACTTTATAAGGGGGCACTGGGGCATTATTACTTTATAAGGGGGCACTGGGGCATTATTACTTTATAACGGGCACTGGGGAATTATTACTTTATAAGGGGCACTGTAGCATTATTACTTTATAAGGGGGCAGTGGGGCATAATTACTTTATAAGGGGGCACTGGGGCATTATTACTTTATAACGGGCACTGGGGAATTATTACTTTATAAGGGGCACTGGGGCATTATTACTTTATAAGGGAGCCCTAGGACATTATTGCTTTACTAGATGGTGGCCCGATTCTAACGCATCAGGTATTCTAGAATATGTATGTAGTTTATTTATGAAGATTTAAGAATAATGCAATGAATACACAAGATTCGGCCGGCCGGGCGCAACCAATCAGCGAAGCGTGGTTCAAATCCCGCACCAATTCGCGGCCGGACTGCACCTGTCGCTGACTGATTGGTCGCGTCCACCAGGGCTGGCTCCAGGTTTTTGAGGGCCCCGGGCAAAAAAGTCTTAGTGCCCCCCCCCCCTTTAACACATACCACGATTCATGATGCACAGATACAGCAGAGAAATATAGCACAGCCAAGTAGCATATAACAGCCCATGTAGTATATAACACAGCCCATGTTGCATATATCACAGCCAGTAAGCATATAACACTGCCCACGTAGTATATAACACAGCCCACGTAGTATATAACACAGTCCACGTAGCATATAGCACAGCCACGTAGTATATTGCACAGGCCATGAAGCATATAACACAGCCCACGTAGTATATAACACATCCACGTACTATATTGCACAGCCACGTAGTATATTGCACAGCCACGTAGTATATAGCACAGCCCACGTAGTATATAACACAGCCCATATAGCATATAAGACAGCCCACGTAGTATATAGCACAGCCACGTAGTACATAACACAGCCACGTAGTATATAGCACAGCCACGTAGTATATTGCACAGCCATGTAGTGCAGAGCCCACGTAGTATATAACAGCCCATGTAGTATATAACCCAGCCCACGTAGTATATAGCACAGCCCACGCAGTATATAACACAGCCCACATAGTATATAACACAGCCCACGTAGCCCACATAGTATATAACACAGCCCACGTAGTACATAGCATAGCCTACATAGTATATAACACAGCCCACGTAGTATATAACACAGCCCACGTAGTATATAACACAGCCACGTAGTATATAGGAAGCAGAACACAATGCAGTCACAGAATCCAATAAAAAATACCTTTATTACAAATCAGTCTAAAAAATTACATATGAAAAAACCAAACAAATAGTGCAAATGGAGCTAGCAGATGACACAACATATGCCACAGGCAACATGAGAGAAGCAGTCGCCCAAGGTATGGTGACCCCATCAATGGTCCAGAAATAACCGGCAGGTGTAAAAGAACACACACCACATGTCAACTACCCGCTGCTCAGAAAATAGCCAGCAGCGCTGCCATAAAAGGCTAGAGAGTATCCGGGGCAATTTACCAATAATGTGGTAGCAGACATGTGGAAGACAACAATCCACTGTGCATATTACCTGCTGCAGTGAGTCCGGACCAGTGCGGGGGACACCGAGACACCCCGAGGCGCGTTTCGGTGAGTGTACCTTCCTCAGGGGTGGCATGGCGTCATATGGACAAAGACCAGTTATATATAGTGGACCGTAACAAGCATCAAACCATACAGCGCAGCCTCCGTCCGCCCATAGCGCCTGTTCAGCAGAGCCGGAAGTGCGCGGGGCCCCACGTAATCCGGAAATGCATGACCATTGGCCGCGGCCGGCAGGAAGCAAGCGGCGCATGCGCAAATGCACATTAAGTATGCGGCGGCCATTTGTAAAAAGGGCAGAGAAGAAGGCAGTAACATATAGAAACCAAACTGACACCAGATGATATACAGTGGTGTTATGTTTGCTAATGACAGGTGTTATGAAGGCAATCCAGAAACACAGTGTGCTTAGCGATCAGAGCGCACACAGTGATCTGACAAATACCCAAAAATACAAGAACGAGCTCTGAGACGTGGAAACTCTGTAGACTGCACACCTGATCCTATCCTAAACACAACTAAAAGCGGCTGTGGATTGCGCCTAACAACTACCTAGGCAACTCGGCACAGCCTAAGAAACTAGCTAGCCTGAAGATAGAAAAAAAGGCCTGACTTGCCCCAGAGAAATTCCCCAAAGGAAAAGGCAGCCCCCCACATATAATGACTGTGAGTAAGATGAAAAGACAAAACGTAGGGATGAAATAGATTCAGCAAAGTGGGGCCCGATATTCTAGGACAGAGCGAGGACAGTAAAGCGAACTTTGCAGTCTACAAAAAACCCTAAAGCAAAACCACGCAAAGGGGGCAAAAAAAAACCCACCGTGCCGAACTAACGGCACGGCGGTACACCCTTTGCGTCTCAGAGCTTCCAGCAAAACAAAAGACAAGCTGGACAGAAAAAAAGCAACAAAAAAGCAAAAAGCACTTAGCTATACAGAGCAGCAGGTCACAGGAACAATCAGGAGAAGCTCAGATCCAACACTGAAACATTGACAAGGAGCAAGGATAGCAGCATCAGGCGGAGTTAAGTAATGAAGCAGTTAACGAGCTCACCAGAACACCTGAGGGAGGAAGCTCAGAAGCTGCAGTACCACTTGTGACCACAGGAGTGAATTCAGCCACAGAATTCACAACAGTACCCCCCCCTTGAGGAGGGGTCACCGAACCCTCACCAGAGCCCCCAGGCCGACCAGGATGAGCCGCATGAAAGGCACGAACAAGATCAGAAGCATGAACATCAGAGGCAAAAACCCAGGAATTATCTTCCTGAGCATAACCCTTCCATTTAACCAGATACTGGAGTTTCCGTCTAGAAACACGAGAATCCAAAATCTTCTCCACAATATACTCCAATTCCCCCTCCACCAAAACCGGGGCAGGAGGCTCAACAGATGGAACCATAGGTGCCACGTATCTCCGCAACAACGACCTATGGAATACATTATGTATGGAAAAGGAGTCTGGGAGGGTCAAACGAAAAGACACAGGATTGAGAACCTCAGAAATCCTATACGGACCAATAAAACGAGGTTTAAATTTAGGAGAGGAAACCTTCATAGGAATATGACGAGAAGATAACCAAACCAGATCCCCAACACGAAGTCGGGGACCCACACGGCGTCTGCGATTAGCGAAAAGTTGAGCTTTCTCCTGGGACAAGATCAAATTGTCCACTACCTGAGTCCAGATCTGCTGCAACCTATCCACCACAGAATCCACACCAGGACAGTCCGAAGACTCAACCTGTCCTGAAGAGAAACGAGGATGGAACCCAGAATTGCAAAAAAATGGAGAAACCAAGGTAGCCGAGCTGGCCCGATTATTAAGGGCGAACTCAGCCAACGGCAAAAAGGACACCCAATCATCCTGGTCTGCAGAAACAAAACATCTCAGATATGTTTCCAAGGTCTGATTGGTTCGTTCGGTCTGGCCATTAGTCTGAGGATGGAAAGCCGAGGAAAAGGATAGGTCAATGCCCATCCTACCACAAAAGGCTCGCCAAAACCTTGAAACAAACTGGGAACCTCTGTCAGAAACAATATTCTCAGGAATGCCATGCAACCGAACCACATGCTGAAAGAACAAAGGTACCAAATCAGAGGAGGAAGGCAATTTAGCCAAGGGCACCAGATGGACCATTTTAGAAAAGCGAGCAAAGACCACCCAAATGACTGACATCTTTTGAGAAACGGGAAGGTCAGAAATAAAATCCATAGAGATATGTGTCCAAGGCCTCTTTGGGACCGGCAAGGGCAAAAGCAACCCACTGGCACGAGAACAGCAGGGCTTAGCCCTAGCACAAATCCCACAGGACTGCACAAAAGTACGTACATCCCGTGACAGAGATGGCCACCAGAAGGATCTAGCCACTAACTCTCTGGTACCAAAGATTCCAGGATGACCAGCCAACACCGAACAATGAAGTTCAGAGATAAGTTTATTAGTCCACCTATCAGGGACGAACAGTTTCTCTGCTGGACAACGATCAGGTTTATTCGCCTGAAATTTTTGCAGCACCCGCCGCAAATCAGGGGAGATGGCAGACACAATGACTCCTTCCTTGAGGATACCCGCTGGCTCAGATAAACCCGGAGAGTCGGGCACAAAACTCCTAGACAGAGCATCCGCCTTCACATTTTTAGAGCCCGGAAGGTACGAAATCACAAAGTCGAAGCGGGCAAAAAATAACGACCAACGGGCCTGTCTAGGATTCAAGCGCTTGGCAGACTCGAGATAAGTCAAGTTCTTATGATCAGTCAATACCACCACGCGATGCTTAGCTCCTTCAAGCCAATGACGCCACTCCTCGAATGCCCACTTCATGGCCAGCAACTCTCGATTGCCCACATCATAATTACGCTCAGCGGGCGAAAACTTCCTGGAAAAGAAAGCACATGGTTTCATCACTGAGCAATCAGAACCTCTCTGTGACAAAACCGCCCCTGCTCCAATCTCAGAAGCATCAACCTCGACCTGGAACGGAAGAGAAACATCTGGTTGACACAACACAGGGGCAGAACAAAAACGACGCTTCAACTCCTGAAAAGCTTCCACAGCAGCAGAAGACCAATTAACCAAATCAGCACCCTTCTTGGTCAAATCGGTCAATGGTTTGGCAATGCTAGAAAAATTACAGATGAAGCGACGATAAAAATTAGCAAAGCCCAGGAACTTTTGCAGACTTTTCAGAGATGTCGGCTGAATCCAATCCTGGATGGCTTGGACCTTAACTGGATCCATCTCGATAGTAGAAGGGGTAAAGATGAACCCCAAAAATGAAACTTTCTGCACACCGAAGAGACACTTTGATCCCTTCACAAACAAAGAGTTAGCACGCAGGACCTGAAAAACCATTCTGACCTGCTTCACATGAGACTCCCAATCATCTGAGAAGATCAAAATGTCATCCAAGTAAACAATCAGGAATTTATCCAGATACTCACGGAAGATGTCATGCATAAAAGACTGAAACACAGATGGAGCATTGGCAAGTCCGAACGGCATCACTAGATACTCAAAATGACCCTCGGGCGTATTGAATGCAGTTTTCCATTCATCTCCTTGCCTGATTCTCACCAGATTATACGCACCACGAAGATCTATCTTAGTGAACCAACTAGCCCCCTTAATCCGAGCAAACAAGTCAGATAACAATGGCAAGGGATACTGAAATTTAACAGTGATCTTATTAAGAAGGCGGTAATCAATACACGGTCTCAGCGAACCATCCTTCTTGGCTACAAAGAAGAACCCTGCTCCCAGTGGTGATGACGATGGGCGAATATGTCCCTTCTCCAGGGATTCCTTCACATAACTGCGCATAGCGGCGTGTTCGGGCACGGATAAATTAAATAATCGACCTTTAGGGAATTTACTACCAGGAATCAAATCGATAGCACAATCACAATCCCTATGCGGAGGTAGAGCATCGGACTTGGGCTCTTCAAATACATCCTGATAATCAGACAAGAACTCTGGGACCTCAGAAGGGGTGGATGACGAAATCGACAAAAATGGAACATCACCATGTACCCCCTGACAACCCCAGCTGGATACCGACATGGAATTCCAATCCAATACTGGATTATGGGTTTGTAGCCATGGCAACCCCAACACGACCACATCATGCAGATTATGCAACACCAGAAAGCGAATAACTTCCTGATGTGCAGGAGCCATGCACATGGTCAGCTGGGCCCAGTATTGAGGTTTATTCTTGGCCAAAGGTGTAGCATCAATTCCTCTCAATGGAATAGGACACCGCAAAGGCTCCAAGAAAAACCCACAACGTTTAGCATAATCCAAATCCATCAGATTCAGGGCAGCGCCCGAATCCACAAACGCCATGACAGAAAACGATGACAAAGAGCATATCATGGTAATGGACAGAAGGAATTTGGACTGTACAGTACCAATGACGGCAGACCTAGCGGACCGCTTAGTGCGCTTAGGACAATCAGAAATAGCATGAGTGGAATCACCACAGTAGAAACACAGACCATTCAGACGTCTGTATTCCTGCCGTTCAACTCTAGTCATAGTCCTATCGCACTGCATAGGCTCAGGTTTAACCTCAGGCAGTACCGCCAAATGGTGCACAGATTTACGCTCGCGCAAGCGTCGACCGATCTGAATGGCCAAAGACAAAGACTCATTCAAACCAGCAGGCATAGGAAATCCCACCATGACATCCTTAAGAGCCTCAGAGAGACCCTTTCTGAACAAAGCTGCCAGCGCAGATTCATTCCACTGAGTGAGTACTGACCACTTCCTAAATTTCTGACAATATACTTCTATATCATCCTGACCCTGGCACAAAGCCAGCAAATTTTTCTCAGCCTGATCCACTGAATTAGGCTCATCGTACAGCAATCCGAGCGCCAGGAAAAACGCATCGACACTACTCAATGCAGGGTCTCCTGGCGCAAGAGAAAATGCCCAGTCTTGAGGGTCGCCGCGCAAAAAAGAAATAATAATCAAAACCTGTTGAATAGGATTACCAGAAGAATGAGGTTTCAAGGCCAGAAATAGCTTACAATCATTTTTGAAACTAAGAAACTTAGTTCTATCTCCAAAAAACAAATCAGGAATAGGAATTCTTGGTTCTAACATAGATTTCTGATCAATAGTATCTTGAATTTTTTGTACATTTATAACGAGATTATCCATTGATGAGCACAGACCCTGAATATCCATGTCCACACCTGTGTCCAGAATTACCCAAATATCTAGGGGGAAAAAAAAAAAGTGAACACAGAGCAGAAAAAAAAAAAAAAATGATGTCAGAACTTTTTCTTTCCCTCTATTGAGAATCATTAGTTGGGCTCCTTGTACTGTTATGTTTGCTAATGACAGGTGTTATGAAGGCAATCCAGAAACACAGTGTGCTTAGCGATCAGAGCGCACACAGTGATCTGACAAATACCCAAAAATACAAGAACGAGCTCTGAGACGTGGAAACTCTGTAGACTGCACACCTGATCCTATCCTAAACACAACTAAAAGCGGCTGTGGATTGCGCCTAACAACTACCTAGGCAACTCGGCACAGCCTAAGAAACTAGCTAGCCTGAAGATAGAAAAAAAGGCCTGACTTGCCCCAGAGAAATTCCCCAAAGGAAAAGGCAGCCCCCCACATATAATGACTGTGAGTAAGATGAAAAGACAAAACGTAGGGATGAAATAGATTCAGCAAAGTGGGGCCCGATATTCTAGGACAGAGCGAGGACAGTAAAGCGAACTTTGCAGTCTACAAAAAACCCTAAAGCAAAACCACGCAAAGGGGGCAAAAAAAAACCCACCGTGCCGAACTAACGGCACGGCGGTACACCCTTTGCGTCTCAGAGCTTCCAGCAAAACAAAAGACAAGCTGGACAGAAAAAAAGCAACAAAAAAGCAAAAAGCACTTAGCTATACAGAGCAGCAGGTCACAGGAACAATCAGGAGAAGCTCAGATCCAACACTGGAACATTGACAAGGAGCAAGGATAGCAGCATCAGGCGGAGTTAAGTAATGAAGCAGTTAACGAGCTCACCAGAACACCTGAGGGAGGAAGCTCAGAAGCTGCAGTACCACTTGTGACCACAGGAGTGAATTCAGCCACAGAATTCACAACACAGTGGCACAAATAGAACGGCCAGAGTGGACATAAGAGCACAGGGCAGAGATGGCCCAAGGTACATATAAGAATGTAATTACAATGTATATGGCTAAACATATTTATACTGCTGCATAGCAGCATGATAAAAATCCCCCTATGGCGATACACTCATACACAAGAAGAGAACTAGCCCTAGTTAACAGAGTACATGTAAAATACTACTTGCACTGCCCATAATCTCAACCGTAACCATATAGCATAAACATAGTATATTTCGTAGGACACCTAGTGGTCAAACATGACAGTAACAACATGGTCACAGCGGGCAAACACAGGAGCATGTGCAAACAGGACTTAAGTTAGATGAAACATGTTACAGACATCCAAATTGATTATGTCTAGAAAATACGGGTTCCCACAGAATTTTCATGTCCGCTTGTGGTGCCGCACTTCTTCCTTCATGCTGCCGATTCAATACGAACCACCAACATTCAGAATACTAGTGTATAGAAATACGGATCCTAGGTAACAAAAATAAAAAAGAATTAAAATCTAATAAAATAACATGATGCGGAAAGGCAAGGACAAGCACAGCAGTGTGACGACTACAGAAAAGGAGCATACCTTATGTTCTCGTTCAAGCCCAATGGATGCACTGTATTCAGTGACCAAATCAAGCGTGTCTCTAATTGGCCGAGATGCTTAAATAGATTCCCCCCGCGGATATTGACATTCAATATGTTAATACCGCGGACCCTAAGTAGCGAACTATCACTGTGATGTAGGGCTAAAAAATGCCTAGGAATGGTTTTCAATAGGGATGTGTCGTTCTGGGTAGCAGCTGCCTCAATCCCCAGAACATGCTCCCTAATCCTGACCTTCAGTTGCCTAGAGGTCATCCCGACGTAAATCAATCCGCACGGGCAGGTAGCATAATAAATTACATATCTGGAGGTGCATGTAATGCGTCTCCTGATAGTATACTCTTTGGACCCACTAGAGTTCAAAAATTTATCACACCTGTCCATGTTAGGGCATGCGACACAGCGGCCACACGGGGCAGATCCCCCCGGGGCTGGTATGTCGTCTAAGAATGTTCTGGGTCCCTGCCCAACATAGTGACTCTTAGTTAAGAGATCTCTCAGGTTCCTTGCCCGCCTAAATGTGAGGAGAGGTCTCTTCGGGAGAAATTTACCAATGATGGGGTCGGTTTGCAGAATAGGCCAGGCTTTAGTGAGTGCCGATCTCACTCTATCAGCCTGGGGATTAAACGTTGTTATAAACCAAAGCTGATCACCACCATTGGTTCTATCCTCACCCTGGGGTTTATATAGCAGACGATTTCGCATAGAATATTTAGCCCTATGATAGGCTTTTTTTTATATTACGTCTACTATAGCCCCGTTCAATAAACCGGGTGGTTAGTTCCATAGCACGTTTCTCAAAGTCGGAATCTGTTGAGCAGATCCTCCGTAAGCGGAGGAACTGACCAACAGGTATGGAGGATACCATGTGCCGGGGGGGACAAGATGATGCATGCAACTCCATATTGGTAGATGTAACTTTGCGATAGATGTCAGTATGTATAACCCCAGACGCATCCTTACCGACCATTACGTCAAGGAAACTAATACTGGACCTATCCCAAACACACGTAAGCCTGATATTAAGGTCATTGCTACTGAGAAGCTCGATGAACTGTCCCAGGTCGATGGCCTCACCCTGCCAGACAAAAAGGATGTCATCGATGTACCGCACCCAAAATGGGATACAGTCCATCGATGACAGCCTGTCTGACAGGAAGAGGTCCCTCTCCCACAGCCCCAGGAACAGATTGGCATAGGCCGGCGCAAAGGCCGCACCCATGGCAGTCCCCTGGAGCTGTAGGTAGAAGGACCCCTTGAACACAAAGAAATTGTGTGAGAGGGTGAACTCCAGTAGTCTCAGCAGGAGTCCCCTAAGTCCAATAGACATAGTAGATGTTTCTAGGAAAAACGTTACCGCAGCAATAATACTGTCTAATACTTGTATACAGGGACCCCACATCTGCTGAGACCAGTAGAGATTCACCCTCAAAGTGGAGGCCATCGACCCGACGGAGCCTCTCACCAGTATCCCTGAGATAGGACGGAAGAGCCGTCACAAGGGGCTGGAGGTGGAAATCAATCCACGAGTTGACATGCTCAAGGTAGTTTCCCCTCCCTGAGACTATAGGGCGGCCGGGTGGTGACTTCAGGTCCTTATGGATTTTTGGGAGGAGGTAAAATGTGGCTATGGTGGGGTCATTTATGAGGAGGGAGGAAGCAAGTTCCTTTGTAATAATATCATCTTCCAAGGCATCCTTAATAATGGATACCAACTGACCCGAGTAAGCACTCAACAGGTTGTACGTCAGTTTTTTATAGCAGGTGGAATTATTGAGTTGCCTAAAAGCCTCCTTCTCATAAAGCCCCACCGGCCACAGAACCACATTCCCTCCCTTATCGGCAGGTTTTACTACCACATCAGGGAGGTTTTTAAGATGTTCAAGACGTTCACGCTCACTCCTGGAAAGATTATCTGAACGAGAGAATCTCGGGATTTGATATAGGTCCTGAGTCACCACCCAGACGAAAAGGTCAATAGAAGGACACATCGCTAGAGGGGGAAACTTGGTGGACCGAGAGCGAATGGAGGGAGGAATCTTACCCCCCCTCGTGGACATGTTCCACCGCTAGCTCCTCCAGTATCCTCAGCGTAGCTTGTTCTTTCTCTGTAGGAAAAAGAGAATTACTCTCATTATCAAAATAGTAGCGTCTCAGCAGCAATGACCTGGCAAACAAATTCAAGTCCTTCACAACAGTGAATCTATCAAACTCAGGTGTGGGTGAGAAGGAAAGACCTCTACCAAGCAAAGAAAGATCAGTAGGGGAGAGTATATGATGGCTCAAATTGATTACCCGTTTGTTAGTATTTTCGGGCTCCATTTGATGTCTAAAGTGTCTCCTATATGGATGATAAGTATGATCTCTCAACCGGATAGATCCGGAGGCCACGGAAGCATCAGATTGCCCACTCACAGAAGATATAGAGGTATTGGAAGGAACACGTGCCAAATTGGCTTTTTTCCATAAATAGACCCTATTGGTCTGGTAGTTCTTGAGGTCCCTGTTGTGTTTGGACAACTGATTTTCTTGGATCCTTTTGGCCAGAGTGTCCAGTGATTTTTCTAATTCAATATCAAATTGTTGTAGCTTCTCCTTTGGACATTCAGCCTTAATAGTGGTCTGTAATTCATCAATCTTCCTATCCAATTCCTCAATGGTGGCTGTATTATAATCGATTAGAAGTTGCATCAGGGTAAAGGAGCACAAATTGCTCGCCTCTTCCCATTTACCAACAAAAGCATCATCACTGATAGGAAAGGTTGGGATCACGCGGACACGTAGGCCCCTTGGAATCAGCCTATTAGCTGTATATTTTTCAAGAAAAACACGATTCCACCACAACTTAGAACGTTTAAGCAGGGAATCCTTCATCAGGCCCAATTTATCATTAAATCTGTCATCGTCACACTGCTGTGCACCAGTCCCACCGACACCAAATGTCTGGTCTAGTTGGGTGAGCCAGGCTTTTTCTTTAGCCCGATAGTCCATCCTATCAGAAAGGATACCTGTGCATAACACAGAAATGTTAATATACAAAAGTATTCCAATAAGCATCATTAGTGGTGCAAAAAACACACTATAATTCAGTAATGGTATCTATCCCTAAATATGCACCCACCATCCATGGACAATATGGATAACTGCCAATACTACAATTAGAAAGCAGAACACAATGCAGTCACAGAATCCAATAAAAAATACCTTTATTACAAATCAGTCTAAAAAATTACATATGAAAAAACCAAACAAATAGTGCAAATGGGACTAGCAGATGACACAACATATGCCACCAGGCAACATGAGAGAAGCAGTCGCCCAAGGTATGGTGACCCCAGCAATGGTCCAAAAATAACCGGCAGGTGTAAAAGAACACACACCACATGTCAACTACCCGCTGCTCAGAAAATAGCCAGCAGCGCTGCCATAAAAGGCTAGAGAGTATCCGGGGCAATTTACCAATAATGTGGTAGCAGACATGTGGAAGACAACAATCCACTGTGCATATTACCTGCTGCAGTGAGTAGTATATAGCAGAGCCACATAGTATATTGCACAGCCCACATAGTATATAACACAGCCCACGTAGTATATAGCACAGCCCACGCAATATATAGCATATAGCACAGCCACGTAGTATATAGCACAGCCCACGTAGTATATAGCACAACCCAGATAGTATATAGCACAGCCACGTAGCATATAGCACAGCCCACTTGGTATATAACACAGCCCATGTATTATATAACAGCCCACATAGTATATAGCACAGCTCACGCAGTATATAACACAGCCCATGTAGTATATAACACAGTCCACGTAGTATATAGCACAGCCCACGCAGTATATAGCACAGCCCACGTAGTATATAACACAGCCCATGTAGTATATAGCACAGCCCACGTAGTATATAGCAGAGCTCACGCAGTATATAACACAGCCCATGTAGTATATAACACAGCCACGTAGTATAAAGCAGTGTGGGCACCATATCCCTGTTAAAAAAAGAATTAAAATAAAAAATAGTTATATACTCACCTTTTGACGACCCCCGGATCCAGCTCAGGCCTTTAGCGATGCTCTGTTACGATCTGGTAATTCAGTACCACAATGGACATAGAAGTCAGAGCACATACAGTGACCTGACAATAACCCAAAAATATAGAACGAGCTCTGAGACGTGGAAACTCTGCTGACCGCAATCCCTAATCCTCTCCAACCACACTAGAGGCAGCCGTGGATTGCGCCTAACGCTCCCTATGCAACTCGGCACAGCTTGAGAAACTAGCTAGCCTGAAGATAGAAAATAAGCCTACCTTGCCTCAGAGAAATACCCCAAAGGAAAAGGCAGCCCCCACATATAATGACTGTGAGTTAAGATGAAAAGACAAACATAGAGATGAAATAGATTTAGCAAAGTGAGGCCCGACTTTCTGAACAGAGCGAGGATAGGAAAGGTAACTTTGCGGTCAACACAAAACCCTACAAACAACCACGCAAAGGGGGCAAAAAGACCCTCCGTACAGAACTAACGGCACGGAGGTACACCCTCTGCGTCCCAGAGCTTCCAGCAAGCAAGAAAAAACAAATAAGCAATGCTGGACAGAAAAAACAGCAAACAAAATAGCAAAAGCGGAACTTAGCTATGCAGAGCAGCAGGCCACAGGAACGATCCAGGAGGAGACAGGTCCAATACTAGAACATTGACTGGAAGCCAGGATCAAAGCACTAGGTGGAGTTAAATAGAGCAGCACCTAACGACTTCACCACATCACCTGAGGAAGGAAACTCAGAAGCCGCAGTACCACTCTCCTCCACCAACGGAAGCTCACAGAGAGAATCAGCCGAAGTACCACTTGTGACCACAGGAGGGAGCTCTGCCACAGAATTCACAACATGCTCCTGCCAGGTCCGTTCCCAGTCATGCTTTGCGGCAATAACCCGTGATGATGTAGCGGACTCGCGAGACCGCTACATCATCTGGGGTCATTATTGCAAAGCAGTACTGGGACCGGAGCATCGCAAGGAGCGAGTAATGCTGCCGGGGACGCCGGAAGGTGAGAATATCACGATTTTTCTTTTATTATTTTTAACATTATATGTTTTTACTATTGATGCTGCATAAAAAGCTGTTCCATTCAGCGTGTCCACATGGACGTTTCCTCGCTGGACTCTACTTATGCAGGTAATATACAGATGATCAGGTTTTTAAATACATCAGATAGGGATTATATACATCAGTTAGGACTGCTCTATATGGGTATACCTTGAAGTTTGGTTGAGCAGCTTAGTATACATTTTTTTACAACCAAATACCCTGTTTTTTCCATCTTTTTACTAGCACTTGCTTATTACTGTGATTTTTTTTGCAACAGAGCGTTTTTGGTCTTACTGTGCTCTTTTGTGTCTTGATGCTGCATAAGCAGCATCAATAGTAACAAGTTGGTCACACTTGTCAAAAGCGGTGACAGACCCGGAAATGCTGCAGGCAGCGTTTCCGGGTCCGTCACAGAAGGACCGCACATCGCTAGCGCATGCTCAGTATGGCATGCGTTGGCGATGCGCCCGGTAACAGGGTTAATGACAGCGTTAACGGACTGCTAAAGCGCTATGTGGGCACTGACTGGAGAGGAGTATGAAAGGGCCTATTCACGTCCGGACTATGCCTGTCGCTGATTGGTCGCGCCCAGCCGGCCGCGACCAATCAGCGACGCGGGATTTCTGTGACAGACAAACAGACAAATAGACGGAAGTGGACCTTAGACGATTATATATATACATAAGGGGGCCCTGGGGCATTATTACTTTATAAGGGGGCCCTGGGGCATTATTACTTTATAAGGGGCACTGGGGAATTATTACTTTATAAGGGGCACTGGGGCATTATTACTTTATATGGGGGCCCTGGGGCATTATTACTTTATATGGGGGCCCTGGGGCATTATTACTTTATAAGGGGCACTGGGGAATTAGTACTTTATAAGGGTGTCCTGGGCATAATTATTTTATAACGGGCAGTAGGGCATTATTACTTTATAAGGGACACTGGGGCATTAATCCTTTATAAGGGGGCACTAGAGTATTATTACTTTATAAGGGAAAAACACCAAAAAAGGACACATTCAAGAAAAAACACCAAAAACAGGCAAATATGCTTACCTGTCTAAATAGGCCTCAATACAAATGCACAAGCAGGGTGCAGTGGACCCAAACAAAATAGCAAATGCACAGGTGCGATACCTAATGAAACAGCCTTTATAAGGGAGCCCGGGAATATTATCTATATATATAATTGTCTAAGGGTTTTTCCATCTGTCTGTCTGTCTGTCTGTCCTGGAAATCCCGCCTCTCTGATTGGTCGAGGCCGCCAGGCCTCGACCAATCAGCAACGGGCACAGCGACGATGATGTCATAATGGTTGCCATGTCCAATTTCATCGGAAGTGTGAACGAGCCCTATGGGTCTGTATAAAACACTCACAGCGAGCGGATGGAAATAGTGTGTCATCTGTGCGCCGTCCATGTAGGAGAAGCTTGGGAATTGATATTTCTTAAGCCTTACTGATGACACACTGATGACACACTGATGGCACACTGATGGCACACTGATAATACTGATGACACACTGATGACACACTGATGGAACACTGATGGCACACTGATGACACACTGATGATACACTGATGATACACTGATGATACACTGATGATACTGATGACACACTGATGGTACACTGATGATACACTGATGATACACTGATGATACACTGATGACACACTGATGGTACACTGATGATACTGATGACACACTGATGGCTTGATGACACACTGATGGAACACTGATGGCACACTGATGACACACTGATGGAACACTGATGGCACACTGATGACACACTGATGATACTGATGACACACTGATGGAACACTGATGGCACACTGATGACACACTGATGGAACACTGATGGCACACTGATGACACACTGATGGAACACTGATGGCACACTGATGACACACTGATGATACTGATGACACACTGATGGAACACTGATGGCACACTGATGACACACTGATGATACTGATGATACTGATGACACACTGATGGCACACTGATGACACACTGATGATACTGATGACACACTTATGACACACTGATGGTATACTAATGATACACTGATGACATACTGATGGTACACTAATGATACACTGGTGATAATGATGACACACTGATGACACACTGATGGTACACTGATGACACACTGATGGTACACTGATGATACACTGATGGCACACATGACACACTGATGGTACACTAATGACACACTGATGATTATGATGACACACTGATGTCACACTGATGATACACTGATAGCACACTGATGGCACACTAATTATAATTATGACACACTAATGACACACTGATGATTATGATGGCATACTGATGATACACTGATGATATACTAATGACACAAATGGCACACTGGTGATACACTGATGATAATGATGACACACTGATGGCACACTAATGACACACTGATGATATAGTAATGGCACACATGGCACACTGGTGATACACTGATGATATACTAATGGCACAATGATGATATACTAATGGCACATGGCACACTGATCCATCCAGTGAGCCGAGTGTCAGTGCTTTGTGCTCCGATCCTCTAGCAATAATTAAAGCACAGATGCAGAGGAGACGGAGAAATTAACTTCTCCATCTCCTCCATTACCGGCGTTCACAGGAATCGCACTGCACTCTGGTGACATCTGAGTGCAGTCTGATGTTTTATGGTTGCGTACGATTCGATTCTTGCAGCCACTCGCAGCATGCTGCCAAATTGACATGATAAAATGATTGCAGACGTGCACTGCCCCATAGAATAACACTGGACCGATATATTGGCTCGTGTGATCGAGCCCTGAGGCAGAACATCTAGATATCGTGTACAGGGGCTCATGCGGCACAAGTCCTTCTGGACTGTATTCCTGACGCGTACGCAGTCCACAATCCTCCGGATGAGGCCCCCATTGGGCTCTGAAGTCTCCCCTAGAAGCCCTGCTCTTATATACAACATAGCATGCACCATGTTCAAGATCTCTGCTTGCTGTCAGTAAATAGACATATTTTAGTTGACATGCGCAGTCCGATGAGACAGAGACACCCAGGGAAGGAAAGTTTCTAGACTTTGGACAGAGTTTGACATCTTACAGGCTCACATGATTGTAGACATGGACTACTTGATGGTCGGGGTCTAACAACCAGAAATCTGAGCTCAGGTTCTCCTGGAAGTCTGACACTTCTGGAGTAGAACTTCTGGTAGCTGAGGGTTGAGTCCAGTTACATCCACTCAGTGAGCACCGATACAATGTACAATCTGATCCTGCACAGATACATTGTAACAAACCAGACCAAACCAAAGCAGGACAGGAGGGAGATCTATGCTGCAGATGTGCGTAACTTACCGGGGGATCCATGATGTTTCCATTCACTGACAGCAAGCTGCGATCTTAGAAATAATGGAAGAGAGGTCTGTACGGGTTTGTTACGTTTTCATTTCAGCGAGCAGAGATCTGGAAAATAAATGTAAAGCACAAAGTATATTTCATTTGGCTTATTATTATTTGCTATTCGTCAGCCCCCGTAATCGCAGAAGTTCACAATCCAATCTCGGAGACTTCCTAAGAAATGTGATAAAGGGGTCCTCCAATATTCAATGTCTGGTTGGTGGGGGACACCGTAACAAGTCACATGTCACAGCCCTGACCTAAAGGTTGAAATTTCATCAATCAAAAGTAGGTGGTCTATCCGAGGAATAGGTCATTAATGTTTAAGAATTGGAAAATCCCTTGAAAGAACCAAATAGAACCAACCACATGTCCCCTAGTATCCATGGGTGAACATGCATTTTAAGCTAGGAGGAATAGGAAGACTTTCTATAGACGCCTTAAGGTTTGATGATGGCAACTGCTGCAGAACCGTCTTCATGGACATCAAACTTAGAGGAGCCGGCCTTTCCCTCAACATATAGGCGTAAATATCTTCTCCCAGTAATGTCTCCCAGTATTCACAATTCTCCCGCAGGTCCGTTGCCATTTGCAATCTGTCAGGGGGTGCCAAGAGGTGATTTAAACACTGCATCTTTAGTTGCCGGTTGTCCTTTGAGCTCCATAGTTGGGTCAAGATCTCATCCGTCGGCGTCTGCCACATGTTGTCGGGTCTTGATTGCGCTCCATAGCTAAGCAAGATTAAGACCAGACCAGGTCTGAGAAATTCACAGGCCTGATGCAGAGCGGTCTTCCCGTCGTATGGATAGTAGTATTTCTCCAGGTTTATGTAGGATTGGAGGCGCGGAATCTTCCGAGTGGTCTCGAGAATCATTATTAGGATTTCTGGCCGGTTGCGCGAGATGCAGGTGCCGAGGTGAAATGCGTATTTTGGGTATTGGTCGTGTTTCAATAGTGGAACCTTTAGAGATTCCTCTGCGGAGCGGATCAAGAGGTATCGAGCATAGCGGATGTGGTTGTGAATCACGGCTTCGATAAGGGCGTCGGAGGGCGAGCAGTACTGGTCTTCAAATTCTGGTTTCCGTTTCAAATGGATTTGAACCCTCAGGTTCTCCATCTTCCACACAGGATACTGGCACTCCATAGCCCAACAAAACCTGTCTGATAGAGCGAAGAGGTGTGGATATTCATACACCATCTTTCGTCCAGGCCAAAAGTGGAGGTTGCAACCAGGTTACCCTCTCTCGTAGGTCCACCCAGCTGGTCCTGAAGGTGCAGAGGTCCTCGATGGATTAGATGCTCAGTCTTTCAGAGATGGCAGCTGGAGTTTTTTTGCCTTCTGCTGCCTTTATGATAAATACGCTGAATGTATACACCATGAACATCACCTCCCCCCTCCCCACACACTGTCTCTAAGGAGGGGACACGGGCACAACAGGAAAATCAAATCCTGGAGGCCTTTGTACCTCCTGACAAGGCGTGACGTTTTATTTTTAGGTTAGCCATACACTTTTTGTTATCTTTTTGATGTCTTTTAGTGTCATTGTTATATTCCCACAGGGTGTACGCGCAGTAAAACATGCCAAAAATGGTAGCAACATTTTTATTTTCTTTGTCTTTTCTTCAATTTGTTCCATTTTGTTACAGTGTGTTTTTTTTAAATTAGAAATTAGAAATCATGTGCAGCAAAAATCAACATCAATAAATGAACTTACACACGAGCTGTTTTTACTCAGGAAAATAACAAAAAAGTAATTGTCTATGGGAGAAAAATGCTTAATCCAAAAAATTCCAAATCTACGACATGTTGCCGTTAAAAAGACACCCTTCAACCCAAAATATGAAGATACAGTATGTACATGTTGATACATGCTGTCATTTTACTCACACATTTATCAAAATGTGCTCTAAGAACTGCATGATGTTGGAGCAATCTGGAGAATTTTATGGGAGCATAGAAGTCAACCCTGGCAGGGCTCTTCACAAAAGTATGACATGACCGAGTGACGACACAGATAAAGAAGGGTTAGAATAAAGCTGCCTTTTTTTAACTTGGTGCAAGGAGGTAGTGGTACAATTGCAATTTCCCAATGAGGGGACAGCTTGATGGTGACACATGGTATATAGTGGCACAGAGCTTGTTGGTTTCAGTAAAACAATGGTACAGCTAATACCACTTTATGTACGTATCAACTTCAGTACTGAGGCCCTGAGCTTGTTGACTACACTATGGTACTGAGATACTGAGCTTGGTGGTTACACTACAGTACTGAGATACTGAGCTTGGAGGTTACACTACAGTACTAAGATACTGAGCTTGGTGGTTACACTACAGTACTGATGCCCTGAGCTTGGTGGTTACACTACAGTACTGAGATACTGAGCTTGGAGGTTACACTACAGTACTGAGATACTGAGCTTGGTGGTTACACTACAGTACTGAGGCCCTGAGCTTGGTGGTTACACTACAGTACTGAGAAACTGAGCTTGGTGGTTACACTACAGTACTGAGATACTCAGCTTGGTGGTTACACTACAGTACTGAGGCCCTGAGCTTGGTGGTTACACTTCAGTACTGAGATACTGAGATTGGTGGTTACACTACAGTTCTGAGGCCCTGAGCTTGGTGGTTACACTACAGTACTGAGGCCCTGAGCTTGGTGGTTACACTACAGTACTGAGATACTGAGCTTGGTGGTTACACTACAGTACTGAGATACTGAGCTTGGTGGTTACACTACAGTAATGAGGCCCTGAGCTTGGTGGTTACACTACAGTACTGAGATACTGAGCTTTGAGGTTACACTACAGTACTAAGGCCTTGAGCTTGGTGGTTACACTAGAGTACTGAGATACTGAGCTTGCTGGTTACACTACAGAACTGAGGCCCTGAGCTTGGGGGTTACACTACAGTACTGAGATACTGAGCTTTGTGGTTACACAAAAGTAGTGAGATACTGAGCTTGGTGGTTACACTACAGTACTGAGATACTGAGCTTGGTGGTTACACAACAGTACTGAGGCCCTGAGCTTGGGGGTTACACTACAGTACTGAGATACTGAGCTTGGTGGTTACACAAAAGTACTGAGATACTGAGCTTGGTGGTTACACTACAGTACTGAGATACTGAGCTTGGTGGTTACACTACAGTACTGAGGCCCTGAGCTTGGTGGTTACGTTACAGTACTGAGATACTGAACTTGGTGGTTACACTACAGTACTGAGGTCCTGAGCTTGGTGGTTACACTTCAGTACTGAGATACTGAGATTGGTGGTTACACTACAGTACTGAGGCCCTGAGCTTGGTGGTTACACTACAGTACTGAGGCCCTGAGCTTGGTGGTTACACTACAGTACTGAGGCCCTGAGCTTGGTGGTTACACTACAGTACTAAGGCCCTGAGCTTGGTGGTTACACAATAGTACCTATATACTGAGCTCGGGGGTTACACTACACTACTGAGGCCCTGAGCTTGGTGGTTACATTTCAGTACTGAGGCCCTGAGCTTGGGGGTTACACTACAGTACTGAGATACTGAGCTTGGTGGTTACACTACAGTGCTGAGGCCCTGAGCTTGGTGGTTACACCTCAGTACTGAGATACTGAGCTTGGTGGTTACACAACAGTACTGAGGCCCTGAGCTTGGTGGTTACACTACAGTACTGAGATTCTGAGCTTGGTGGTTACACTTCAGTACCGAGATACTGAGCTTGGGGGTTACACTACAGTACCAAGGTCCTGAGCTTGGTGGTTACACCTCAGTACTGAGATACTGAGCTTGGTGGTTACACAACAGTACTGAGGGCCTGAGCTTGGTGGTTACACTACAGTACTGAGATACTGAGCTTGGTGGTTACACTACAGTACTGAGGCCCTGAGCTTGGGGGTTACACTACAGTACTGAGATACTGAGCTTGGTGGTTACACTACAGTACTGAGGCCCTGAGCTTGGTGGTTACACCTCAGTACTGAGATACTGAGCTTGGTGGTTACACAACAGTACTGAGGCCCTGAGCTTGGGGGTTACACTACAGTACTGAGATACTGAACTTGGTGGTTAAACTTCAGTACCGAGATACTGAGCTTGGGGGTTACACTACAGTACCAAGGCCCTGAGCTTGATGGTTACACCTCAGTACTGAGATACTGAGCTTGGTGGTTGCACAACAGTACTGAGGCCCTGAGCTTGGTGGTTACACTACAGTACTGAGATACTGAGCTTGGGGGTTACACTACAGTACTGAGGCCCTGAGCTTGGTGGTTACACTATAGTACTGAGATACTGAGCTTGGGGTTTACACTATGGTACTAAGGCCCTGAGCTTGGTGGTTACACTACAGTAATGAGATACTGAGCTTGGTGGTTACACTACAGCACGGAGATACTGAGCTTGAGGGTTACACTACAGTACTGAGGCCCTGAGCTTGGTGGTAACACTACAGTACTGAGATACTGAGCTTGGGGGTTACACTACAGTACTAAGGCCCTGAGCTTGGTGGTTACACTACAGTACTGATGTACTGAGCTTGGTGGTTACACTACAGTACTGATGCCCTGAGCTTGGTGGTTACATTTCAGTACCGAGATAATGAGCTTGAGGGTTGCACTACAGTACTAATGCCCTGAGCTTGGGGGTTACACTACAGCACTGAGATACTGAGCTTGATGGTGACACTACAGTATGGAGATACTGAGCTTAGTAGTTACACTACAGTACTGAGGCCCTGAGCTTGGTGGTTACACTACAGTACTGAGATACTGAGCTTGGTGGTTACACTACAGTAATGAGGCCCTGAGCTTGGTGGTTACACTACAGTACTGAGATACTGAGCTTTGAGGTTACACTACAGTACTAAGGCCTTGAGCTTGGTGGTTACACTAGAGTACTGAGATACTGAGCTTGCTGGTTACACTACAGAACTGAGGCCCTGAGCTTGGGGGTTACACTACAGTACTGAGATACTGAGCTTGGTGGTTACACAAAAGTACTGAGATACTGAGCTTGGTGGTTACACTACAGTACTGAGATACTGAGCTTGGTGGTTACACCTCAGTACTGAGATACTGAGCTTGGTGGTTACACAACAGTACTGAGGCCCTGAGCTTGGGGGTTACACTACAGTACTGAGATACTGAACTTGGTGGTTAAACTTCAGTACCGAGATACTGAGCTTGGGGGTTACACTACAGTACCAAGGCCCTGAGCTTGATGGTTACACCTCAGTACTGAGATACTGAGCTTGGTGGTTGCACAACAGTACTGAGGCCCTGAGCTTGGTGGTTACACTACAGTACTGAGATACTGAGCTTGGGGGATACACTACAGTACTGAGGCCCTGAGCTTGGTGGTTACACTATAGTACTGAGATACTGAGCTTGGGGTTTACACTATGGTACTAAGGCCCTGAGCTTGGTGGTTACACTACAGTAATGAGATACTGAGCTTGGTGGTTACACTACAGCACGGAGATACTGAGCTTGAGGGTTACACTACAGTACTGAGGCCCTGAGCTTGGTGGTAACACTACAGTACTGAGATACTGAGCTTGGGGGTTACACTACAGTACTAAGGCCCTGAGCTTGGTGGTTACACTACAGTACTGATGTACTGAGCTTGGTGGTTACACTACAGTACTGATGCCCTGAGCTTGGTGGTTACATTTCAGTACCGAGATAATGAGCTTGAGGGTTGCACTACAGTACTAAGGCCCTGAGCTTGGGGGTTACACTACAGCACTGAGATACTGAGCTTGATGGTGACACTACAGTATGGAGATACTGAGCTTAGTAGTTACACTACAGTACTGAGGCCCTGAGCTTGGTGGTTACACTACAGTACTGAGATACTGAGCTTGGTGGTTACACTACAGTAATGAGGCCCTGAGCTTGGTGGTTACACTACAGTACTGAGATACTGAGCTTTGAGGTTACACTACAGTACTAAGGCCTTGAGCTTGGTGGTTACACTAGAGTACTGAGATACTGAGCTTGCTGGTTACACTACAGAACTGAGGCCCTGAGCTTGGGGGTTACACTACAGTACTGAGATACTGAGCTTGGTGGTTACACAAAAGTACTGAGATACTGAGCTTGGTGGTAACACTACAGTACTGAGATACTGAGCTTGGTGGTTACACAACAGTACTGAGGCCCTGAGCTTGGGGGTTACACTACAGTACTGAGATACTGAGCTTGGTGGTTACACAAAAGTACTGAGATACTGAGCTTGGTGGTTACACTACAGTACTGAGATACTGAGCTTGGTGGTTACACTACAGTACTGAGGCCCTGAGCTTGGTGGTTACGTTACAGTACTGAGATACTGAACTTGGTGGTTACACTACAGTACTGAGGTCCTGAGCTTGGTGGTTACACTTCAGTACTGAGATACTGAGATTGGTGGTTACACTACAGTACTGAGGCCCTGAGCTTGGTGGTTACACTACAGTACTGAGGCCCTGAGCTTGGTGGTTACACTACAGTACTGAGGCCCTGAGCTTGGTGGTTACACTACAGTACTGAGGCCCTGAGCTTGGTGGTTACACTACAGTACTAAGGCCCTGAGCTTGGTGGTTACACAATAGTACCTATATACTGAGCTTGGGGGTTACACTACACTACTGAGGCCCTGAGCTTGGTGGTTACATTTCAGTACTGAGATACTCAGCTTGGTGGTTACACTACAGTACTGAGGCCCTGAGATTGGTGGTTACACTAGAGTACTGAGATACTGAGCTTGGTGGTTACACTACAGTACTGAGGCCCTGAGCTTGGGGGTTACACTACAGTACTGAGATACTGAGCTTGGTGGTTACACTACAGTGCTGAGGCCCTAAGCTTGGTGGTTACACCTCAGTACTGAGATACTGAGCTTGGTGGTTACACAACAGTACTGAGGCCATGAGCTTGGTGGTTACACTACAGTACTGAGATTCTGAGCTTGGTGGTTACACTTCAGTACCGAGATACTGAGCTTGGGGGTTACACTACAGTACCAAGGTCCTGAGCTTGGTGGTTACACTTCAGTACCGAGATACTGAGCTTGGGGGTTACACTACAGTACCAAGGTCCTGAGCTTGGTGGTTACACCTCAGTACTGAGATACTGAGCTTGGTGGTTACACAACAGTACTGAGGGCCTGAGCTTGGTGGTTACACTACAGTACTGAGATACTGAGCTTGGTGGTTACACTACAGTACTGAGGCCCTGAGCTTGGGGGTTACACTACAGTACTGAGATACTGAGCTTGGTGGTTACACTACAGTACTGAGGCCCTGAGCTTGGTGGTTACACCTCAGTACTGAGATACTGAGCTTGGTGGTTACACAACAGTACTGAGGCCCTGAGCTTGGGGGTTACACTACAGTACTGAGATACTGAACTTGGTGGTTACACTTCAGTACCGAGATACTGAGCTTGGGGGTTACACTACAGTACCAAGGCCCTGAGCTTGATGGTTACACCTCAGCACTGAGATACTGAGCTTGGTGGTTGCACAACAGTACTGAGGCCCTGAGCTTGGTGGTTACACTACAGTACTGAGATACTGAGCTTGGGGGTTACACTACAGTACTGAGGCCCTGAGCTTGGTGGTTACACTATAGTACTGAGATACTGAGCTTGGGGTTTACACTATGGTACTAAGGCCCTGAGCTTGGTGGTTACACTACAGTACTGAGATACTGAGCTTGGTGGTTACACTACAGCACGGAGATACTGAGCTTGAGGGTTACACTACAGTACTGAGGCCCTGAGCTTGGTGGTAACACTACAGTACTGAGATACTGAGCTTGGGGGTTACACTAAAGTACTAAGGCCCTGAGCTTGGTGGTTACACTACAGTACTGATGTACTGAGCTTGGTGGTTACACTACAGTACTGATGCCCTGAGCTTGGTGGTTACATTTCAGTACCGAGATAATGAGCTTGAGGGTTGCACTACAGTACTAAGGCCCTGAGCTTGGGGGTTACACTACAGCACTGAGATACTGAGCTTGATGGTGACACTACAGTATGGAGATACTGAGCTTAGTAGTTACACTACAGTACTGAGGCCCTGAGCTTGGTGGTTACACTACAGTACTGAGATACTGAGCTTGGTGGTTACACTACAGTAATGAGGCCCTGAGCTTGGTGGTTACACTACAGTACTGAGATACTGAGCTTTGAGGTTACACTACAGTACTAAGGCCTTGAGCTTGGTGGTTACACTAGAGTACTGAGATACTGAGCTTGCTGGTTACACTACAGAACTGAGGCCCTGAGCTTGGGGGTTACACTACAGTACTGAGATACTGAGCTTGGTGGTTACACAAAAGTACTGAGATACTGAGCTTGGTGGTTACACAACAGTACTGAGGCCCTGAGCTTGGGGGTTACACTACAGTACTGAGATACTGAGCTTGGTGGTTACACAAAAGTACTGAGATACTGAGCTTGGTGGTTACACTACAGTACTTTGATACTGAGCTTGGTGGTTACACTACAGTACTGAGGCCCTGAGCTTGGTGGTTACGTTACAGTACTGAGATACTGAACTTGGTGGTTACACTACAGTACTGAGGTCCTGAGCTTGGTGGTTACACTTCAGTACTGAGATACTGAGATTGGTGGTTACACTACAGTACTGAGTCCCTGAGCTTGGTGGTTACACTACAGTACTGAGGCCCTGAGCTTGGTGGTTACACTACAGTACTGAGGCCCTGAGCTTGGTGGTTACACTACAGTACTAAGGCCCTGAGCTTGGTGGTTACACAATAGTACCTATATACTGAGCTTGGGGGTTACACTACACTACTGAGGCCCTGAGCTTGGTGGTTACATTTCAGTACTGAGATACTCAGCTTGGTGGTTACACTACAGTACTGAGGCCCTGAGCTTGGTGGTTACACTAGAGTACTGAGATACTGAGCTTGGTGGTTACAATACAGTACTGAGGCCCTGAGCTTGGGGGTTACACTACAGTACTGAGATACTGAGCTTGGTGGTTACACTACAGTGCTGAGGCCCTGAGCTTGGTGGTTACACCTCAGTACTGAGATACTGAGCTTGGTGGTTACACAACAGTACTGAGGCCCTGAGCTTGGTGGTTACACTACAGTACTGAGATTCTGAGCTTGGTGGTTACACTTCAGTACCGAGATACTGAGCTTGGTGGTTACACTACAGTACCAAGGTCCTGAGCTTGGTGGTTACACCTCAGTACTGAGATACTGAGCTTGGTGGTTACACAACAGTACAGAGGCCCTGAGCTTGGTGGTTACACTACAGTACTGAGATACTGAGCTTGGTGGTTACACTACAGTACTGAGGCCCTGAGCTTGGGGGTTACACTACAGTACTGAGATACTGAGCTTGGTGGTTACACTACAGTACTGAGGCCCTGAGCTTGGTGGTTACACCTCAGTACTGAGATACTGAGCTTGGTGGTTACACAACAGTACTGAGGCCCTGAGCTTGGGGGTTACACTACAGTACTGAGATACTGAACTTGGTGGTTACACTTCAGTACCGAGATACTGAGCTTGGGGGTTACACTACAGTACCAAGGCCCTGAGCTTGATGGTTACACCTCAGTACTGAGATACTGAGCTTGGTGGTTGCACAACAGTACTGAGGCCCTGAGCTTGGTGGTTACACTACAGTACTGAGATACTGAGCTTGGGGGTTACACTACAGTACTGAGGCCCTGAGCTTGGTGGTTACACTATAGTACTGAGATACTGAGCTTGGGGTTTACACTATGGTACTAAGGCCCTGAGCTTGGTGGTTACACTACAGTACTGAGATACTGAGCTTGGTGGTTACACTACAGCACGGAGATACTGAGCTTGAGGGTTACACTACAGTACTGAGGCCCTGAGCTTGGTGGTAAAACTACAGTACTGAGATACTGAGCTTGGGGGTTACACTACAGTACTAAGGCCCTGAGCTTGGTGGTTACACTACAGTACTGATGTACTGAGCTTGGTGGTTACACTACAGTACTGATGCCCTGAGCTTGGTGGTTACATTTCAGTACCGAGATAATGAGCTTGAGGGTTGCACTACAGTATTAAGGCCCTGAGCTTGGGGGTTACACTACAGCACTGAGATACTGAGCTTGATGGTGACACTACAGTATGGAGATACTGAGCTTAGTAGCTACACTACAGTACTGAGGCCCTGAGCTTGGTGGTTACACTACAGTACTGAGATACTGAGCTTGTGGGTTACACTACAATACTAAGGTCTTGAGGGTGGTGGTTACACTACAGTACTAAGGCCCTGAGCTTGGGGATTACACTACAGTACTGAGATACTGAGCTTGGTGGTTACAATAAAGTACTGAAATATTGAGCTTGGAGGTTACACCACAGTACTAAGGCCATGAGCTTGGTGGTTACACTAGAGTACTGAGATACTGAGCTTGGTGGTTACACTACAGTACTGAGGCCCTGAGCTTGGGGGTTACACTACACTACTGAGATACTGAGCTTGGTGGTTACACTTCAGTACCGAGATACTGAGCTTTGGGGTTACACTACAGTACCAAGGCCCTGAGCTTGGTGGTTACAGTTCAGTACTGAGATACTGAGCTTGGTAGTTACACTACAGTACTGAGGCCCTGAGCTTGGTGGTTACACTACAGTACTAAGATACTGAGCTTGGGGATTACACTACAGTACTGAGGCCCTGAGCTTGGTGGTTACACTACAGTACTGAGATACTGAGCTTGGGGTTTACAGTACGGTACTAAGGTCCTGAGCTTGGGGGTTACACTACAGTGCTGAGATACTGAGCTTGGCGGTTACACTACAGTACTGGGATACTGAGCTTGAGGGTTACACTACAGGACTAAGGCCCTGAGCTTGGGGGTTACACTACAGTACTGAGATACTGAACTTGGGGGTTACACTACAGTACTAAGGCCCTGAGCTTGGGGGTTACACTACAGTACTGAGATACTGAGCTTGGTGGTTACACTGCAGTACTGAGATACTGAGCTTGGTAGTTACACTAAAGTACTGAAATACTGAGCTTAGTGGTTACACTACAGTACTAAGGCCTTGAGCTTGGTTGTTACACTACAGTACTGAGATACTGAGCTTGGTGATTACACTACAGTGCTGAGATACTGAGCTTGGTGGTTACACTACAGTACTGAGGCCTTGAGCTTGGTGGTTAGACTACAATACTGAGATACTGAGCTTGGTGGTTACACTGCAGTACTGAGGTCCTGAACTTGGTGATTACACTACAGTACTGAGATACTGAGCTTAGTGGTTACACTACAATACTGAGGCCCTGAGCTTGGTGGTTACACTACAGTACTGAGATACTGAGCTTGGTGGTTACACTACAGTACTGAGGCCCTGAGCTTGGTGGTTACACTACAGTACTGAGGCCCTCTCACTTTTGTTTTAGAGTCACTTCTTTATAGAGGTGTCTTCTTCAGCAGAATCTCCTACTTCAGAAGTCCAGAGCTGGTCTCAGTGTATCTACTGTGATAATAATAATTTCTAAGGATTTCAGGTATTCTGCTTTCTATGAAGTTCCGGTCTCAGGACCTTTTTTCCATGACTGTCAGCGCTCTGTCACACATTTTTGTTTTGACTCTCTCTCCAGCAGTCTTTTTGCAGCTTCCTCTCTCCACACTGAAATGCCCTAAGAAAGTTTGAAAACTAGGGACAATGTACCCACCGCTCACAATAGGAGTCCCAGCTCCTGCATCTCATACATTTCTCTATAATACCAGTATATATACAGTACAGACCAAAGGTTTGGACACACCTTCTCATTTAAAGATTTTTGTGTATTTTCATGTCTATAAAAATTGTACATTCACACTGAACGCATCAAAACTATGAATTACCACATGTGGAATTATATACTTAACAAAAAAGTGTGAAACAACTGAAAATATGTCTTATATTCTAGGTTCTTCAAAGTAGCCACCTTTTGTTTTGATGACTGCTTTGCACACTCTTGGCATTCTCTTGATGAGCTTCAAGAGGTAGTCACCGGAAATGGTTTTCACTTCACAGGTGTGCCCTGTCAGGTTTAATAAGTGGGATTTCTTGCCTTATAAATGGGGTTGGGACCATCAGTTGTGTTGAGCAGAAGTCTGGTGGATACACAGCTGATAGTCCTACTGAATAGACTGTTAGAATTTGTATTATGGCAAGAAAAAAGCAGCTAAGTAAAGAAAAACGAGTGGCCAACATTACTTTAAGAAATGAAGGTCAGTCAGTCTGAAAAATTGGGGAAACTTTGAAAGTGTCCCCAAGTGCAGTGGCAAAAACCATCAAGCGCTACAAAGAAACTGGCTCACATGAGGACCGCCCCAGGAAAGGAAGACGAAGAGTCACCTCTGCTTCTGAGGATAAGTTTATCCGAGTCACCAGCCTCAGAAATCGTAGGTTAACAGCAGCTCAGATTAGAGACCAGGTCAATGCCACACAGAGTTCTAGCAGCAGACACAGCTCTACAACAACTGTTAAGAGGAGACTTTGTGCAGCAGGCCTTCATGGTAAAATAGCTGCTAGGAAACCACTGCTAAGGACAGGCAACAAGCAGAAGAGACTTGTTTGGGCTAAAGAACACAAGGAATGGACATTAGACCAGTGGAAATCTGTGCTTTGGTCTGATGAGTCCAAATATGAGATCTTTGGTTCCAACCACCGGGTCTTTGTGCGACGCAGAAAAGGTGAACGGATGGACTCTACATGCCTGGTTCCCACCGTGAAGCATGGAGGAGGAGGTGTGATGGTGGGGGGGGGCTTTGCTGGTGACACTGTTGGGGATTTATTCAAAATTGAAGGCATACTGAACCAGCATGGCTACCACAGCATCCTGCAGCGGCATGCTATTCCATCATTTATTTTTCGACAGGACAATGACCCCAAACACACCTCCAGGCTGTGTAAGGGCTATTTGACCAAGAAGGAGAGTGATGGGGTGCTACGCCAGATTACCTGGCCTCCACAGTCACAAGACCTGAACCCAATGGAGATGGTTTGGGGTGAGCTGGACCGCAGAGTGAAGGCAAAAGGGCCAACAAGTGCTGAGCATCTCTGGGAACTCCTTCAAGATTGTTGGAAGACCATTCCCGGTGACTACCTCTTGTAGCTCATCAAGAGAATGCCAAGAGTGTGCAAAGCAGTCATCAAAGCAAAAGGAGGCTACTTTGAAGAACCTAGAATATAAGACATAATTTCAGTTGTTTCACACTTTTTTGTTAAGTATATAATTCCACATGTGTTAATTCATAGTTTTGATGCCTTCAGTGTGAATGTACAATTTTCATAGTCATGAAAATACAGAAAAATCTTTAAATGAGAAGGTGTGTCCAAACTTTTGGTCTGTACTGTATATGTGTCATAAGAATAAGAAGCCCACAAGGTGCCTGATTTCTTAAAGGGGCCGCACCTACATGACTTTTCTTACAGAACTGGTGTCCACATTAGTTTTATGCATCTAGGTAAACATTACAAAACCAGTATAACCAGTTACTCCAATATCCAAGGACATCTCTTTTCTCGATGGGGTGTTTTGGTCGAATCTCCTGATCATCTTGTTTATCAGCATATTTTGTTGCAGAAATCCCTGCGACTGTTTCTTTAAACTAAATGAACCTTGGTTTTGTAGTCTTCCATGTCCTTCCCCCCAAAGCAACCGCGCCTGGATGAATGGAGCAGAATGCAGTAGTTCCTGTTAGTGGCGGCCAATGACCACCCGCTGAACTTGTGAAGAAATTAATAGGTTCATTAAAAAACCTAAAGAGGGTGAAGAGAAGGGGTCATGATAATATAATCGGGGGAATTCAGGCTAAAATGGTTTCCCTGGAGGAAGAAGGTGCGCATCCAAGCAGAGGACAATGACTGTGAACCAGATGATCCCGACATATTTTATGTCAGTGATGTCGGGGTTAACGCATGCAGGTTAAATGGCGATTACTAACTTGGTATACTCTTGCCCAGGCTCAGATATCTCCATGGGGCCCCTGAGATGACGCTGGGCCTCCCCTTTGGCAGACAGCACTGGGCAAGCAGAGGACGGCAGAGCAGCCTGGCTGACTTACTCCAGCCACTGTTGATTCCTGGGGGGTGCAGAGACCCCTGCTGCTATTAAATTCTTGTCCTGCAACCCATCCCCTTCATGCACTACAGCTACCACATCCTGTGTAATCCGAACCTCCCTCTTCCATCTCCAGGACTTCTCTTGTGCTGCACCAGTTTTCTGGAATGCTCTACCCTAGGCAGTCTGGCTGGTGACCAGTTCATGCAGTGCTATCTTATTGTCCCTATTTATTATATTGATAGCCGGACCTTACACTAAAAATACGGTACATTTTATTTTTACCTTTTGTGTCTACCCTATAAAACAATAATAAAAACAATAATAACAAAACAATAATAAAAAATCAAACACACATATTTGGTATCGCCGCGTTCAGAATCGCCCGATCTATGAATATAAAAAAAAAGATTAACCTGATCGCTAAATGGCGTAGCGAGAAAATAGTCAAAACTACAGAATTACATATTTTTTGGTCGCCGCAGCATTACATTAAAATGCAATAATGGGCGATCAAAAGATCCTATCTACACCAAAACGTTATAATTAAAAATTTCAGCTCAGCATGCAAAAAATACTCCCTCATCCAACCCGAGATCACAAAAATGGAGACGCTACGGGAATCGGAAAATGGCACAATTTTTTTTAAACAAAGTTTCGAATTTTTTTTTCACCACTTAGATAAAAAAAGAACCCAGACATGTTTGGTGTCTATGAACTCGCAATGACCTGGAGAATCATAATATCAGCTCAGTTTTAGGATTTAGTGAACCTAGTAGAAAAGCAAAACAAAAATCTATTGCACAATTTTTTTCCCGTTTCCTAGTACATAATATGTTAAAACCAATTGCGTCATTCAAAAGTACAGCTCGTCCCGCAAAAAACAAGCCCTCACATGGCCATGTTGACCCCAAAAAAATTTATGGCTCTGGGAAGGAACGAAAACGCAAAAATGAAAATACCTCCGGTCATGAAGGGGTTAATATATGTGGGGTCACACTTATAAGTTGTGTGTTCATATGCCTTTTATGACCACCATTTTTTTTCTTATTTCTAATTTACACGGGACCATTGGCTTTCTGCCAGTTTTATATATTGTTGCCTCAGACGAGCCGATTGAAGGTTTTTCCTATATACTGTATTTTTTGTACTATATAAGTCTCTGACCATTTAAAGTGTAAGTAAACTTTTTTTAAAATCTAATTATCCTCCAGGCAATGCAAAGTTATTAATTCTTGTAACAGACTTCAGCATTTTATGCCCTTCTTTCCTGCGCTGCAGTGCTGTTACAATATCCATTTCATGGTCCTTTAGATGCTGCTTTCAACTGCTGCTCAGCAATATCAGTACAAGATATTTACAAAGTCTCTGTGCAGGACTTTCCATGTCTGATCCTTTATGTTTGCACCCTGTACTCAGGTGAGTTCCCAAACTCTGAATGTTTGCATATTATACATAAATTTTGCTGGGCAGCAGTTAAAAGCAGCTTTTAAAGGAGCCTGAATTGGGCGCTGAAACTGCGCTGTAGCATGGTGTTTAGGAGACAAGGCAGCAAATTAAAACCGCTACAAAAGTTCATAACTTTGCAGTGCCTGGAGGATAATTAAATAAAAAAAGTTTAGCTACTCTTGATTGGGCAGAGCACTGATAAAGCACTCTGCCTAATCATTGGGAGAACTGTGCTACCTCTGCACTTGACATAATTGGATATTGACCAGGCACCAAAAACCATTTTTATGGCAACGGGGTTCATCTAGTTTCCATCATGGTATTCGTCAGTTAACTGGAGAAAAAAATCCCTATTTTTTCCAGTTTTCTTGAAGAAATCTGCAGAGTTTCTTCTTTTTTTATGGCAAAACAAAAAAGAATTTTAAATATTTCATAAAAAAAACTGTTGCAAAAGGAATGAACAGTTGCCATTTTAGGTATTGAACCTCTAAGGTGTTAATATTGGTCTTGTTATCGGTCCCCGGATAATTGTAAACTGTATGGGTGCGTTCACATGTTGCGTATTCACAGCAGATTTTACTGCTGCAACTGTTTCATTCATCGGAATCAACCCCGGACAGATGAATGGAACAGAATCTGCACTGTGGGCATTCACCCCCATGGGACAGATCAAGGATGCCTGGAAAAGAGGGATTTTTGGTGCTCAGCTGTTTTCTCTATGCAATATATATATATATATATATATATATGTATATATATATATATATATATATATATACATATATATATATATATATCCCAGGACCCCAGCTCTGCAGCTGACACAAAGCCTCGAAAATATAGATGTATTTTTGCAGGTTTAACATATACATAATTGGTCTTTTTGGAGTCACACTGCTTACTCTAAAACAAACACTAGATGGCGATGTTTTCCCACAAAAGGTTAATCTACAGAGTAATTGGAACATCACAATCTCTGCTTGCTGTCAGTTAATGTTAGCATATGGGATTCAGGTGTCATCAGAGAATTTTTTTTCATATTTTCCTTGTTACTTATTTCCTCCTTTTTTTACAAGAGCCGTTACTTTTTTTAAAAAAATTATTGCTTCTACATCTTGTGTTTTAGGTGAGTAGTTTGCGGTCAAATGGTAAAAAAAAACATTTCTGCCATCACCTTTTTGTGTCTCATTTTTCCTATGTTCACCGTGCGATAAAAATGATCTCAACCTGTATAGGTTCTTATATATGTATTAGCTATTGAACCCGTTCTACGCCCGGGTGGCGAGCATTTATATTGGTATATGGTCTCCATCATGTGCTGCTGCCATCCTGCGCCCCCGTTCTGTCATGTGCTGCTGCCATCCTGCGCCCGTTCTGTCATGCGCTGCTGCCATCCTGCGCCCGTTCTGTCATGTGCTGCTGCCATCCTGCGCCCGTTCTGTCATGCGCTGCTGCCATCCTGCGCCCATTCTGTCATGCGCTGCTGCCATCCTGCGCCCGTTCTGTCATGTGCTGCTGCCATCCTGCGCCTGTTCTCTCATGCGCTGCTGCCATCCTGCGCCTGTTCTGTCATGCGCTGCTGCCATCCTGCGCCCGTTCTGTCATGTGCTGCTCCCATCCTGCTGCCATCCTGCGCCCGTTATGTCATGCGCTGCTGCCATCCTGCGCCCGTTCTGTCATGGGCTGCTGCCATCCTGCGCCCGTTCTGTCATGTGCTGCTGCCATCCTGCGCCCGTTCTGTCATGTGCTGCTGCCATCCTGCGCCGGAATCGTCCGCGCTTTCCGGCGCCATTTTCTTGAAGACACACCTGCAGTGGAGCCGGACTATAGATGAGTATGGTTTTTTTTTTTTTTTTATATGGCAGCAGCATACGGGGGCATACAGACTGGAGCGTCTTATGGGGGGCATATAATACAATAGTGGCGCAGGATGGGAGCAGCACATGACAGAACGGGCGCAGGATGGCAGCAGCACATGACAGAACGGACGCAGGATGGCAGCAGCGCATGACAGAACGGGCGCAGGATGGCAGCAGCACATGACAGAACGGGCGCAGGATGGCAGCAGCACATGACAGAACGGGCGCAGGATGGCAGCAGCACATGACAGAACGGGCGCAGGATGGCAGCAGCACATGACAGAACGGGCGCAGGATGGCAGCAGCACATGACAGAACGGGCGCAGGATGGCAGCAGCACATGACAGAATGGGCGCAGGATGGCAGCAGCACATGACAGAACGGGCGCAGGATGGCAGCAGCGCATGACATAACGGGCGCAGGATGGCAGCAGGATGGGAGCAGCACATGACAGAACGGGCGCAGGATGGCAGCAGCGCATTACAGAACGGGGGCGCAGGATGGGAGCAGCACATGACAGAACGGGTGCAGGATGGCAGCAGCGCATGACAGAACGGGCGCAGGATGGCAGCAGCGCATGACAGAACGGGCGCAGGATGGCAGCAGCACATGACAGAACGGGCGCAGGATGGCAGCAGCACATGACAGAACGGGCGCAGGATGGCAGCAGCAAATGACAGAACGGGCGCAGGATGGCAGCAGCGCATGACATAATGGGCACAGGATGGCAGCAGGATGGGAGCAGCACATGACAGAACGGGCGCAGGATGGCAGCAGCGCATGACAGGACGGGCGCAGGATGGCAGCAGCACATGACAGAATGGGCGCAGGATGGCAGCAGCACATGACAGAACGGGCGCAGGATGGCAGCAGCACATGACAGAACGGGCGCAGGATGGCAGCAGCGCATTACAGAACGGGGGCGCAGGATGGGAGCAGCACATGACAGAACGGGTGCAGGATGGCAGCAGCGCATGACAGAACGGGCGCAGGATGGCAGCAGCGCATGACAGAACGGGCGCAGGATGGCAGCAGCACATGACAGAACGGGCGCAGGATGGCAGCAGCACATGACAGAACGGGCGCAGGATGGCAGCAGCAAATGACAGAACGGGCGCAGGATGGCAGCAGCGCATGACATAATGGGCACAGGATGGCAGCAGGATGGGAGCAGCACATGACAGAACGGGCGCAGGATGGCAGCAGCACATGACAGAACGGGCGCAGGATGGCAGCAGCACATGACAGAACGGGCTCAGGATGGCAGCAGCACATGACAGAACGGGCGCAGGATGGCAGCAGCACATGACAGAACGGGTGCAGGATGGCAGCAGCACATGACAGAACGGGCGCAGGATGGCAGCAGCACATGACAGAACGGGCGCAGGATGGCAGCAGCACATGACAGAACGGGCGCAGGATGGCAGCAGCGCATGACATAATGGGCGCAGGATGGCAGCAGGATGGGAGCAGCACATGACAGAACGGGTGCAGGATGGCAGCAGCGCATGACAGAACGGGCGTAGGATGGCAGCAGCACATGACAGAATGGGCGCAGGATGGCAGCAGCACATGACAGAATGGGCGCAGGATGGCAGCAGCACATGACAGAACGGGCGCAGGATGGCAGCAGCACATGACAGAACGGGCGCAGGATGGCAGCAGCACATGACAGAACGGGCGCAGGATGGCAGCAGCACATGACAGAACGGGCGCAGGATGGCAGCAGCACATGACAGAACGGGCGCAGGATGGCAGCAGCACATGACAGAACGGGTGCAGGATGGCAGCAGCACATGACAGAACGGGCGCAGGATGGCAGCAGCACATGACAGAACGGGCGCAGGATGGCAGCAGCACATGACAGAACGGGCGCAGGATGGCAGCAGCGCATGACATAATGGGCGCAGGATGGCAGCAGGATGGGAGCAGCACATGACAGAACGGGTGCAGGATGGCAGCAGCGCATGACAGAACGGGCGCAGGATGGCAGCAGCACATGACAGAATGGGCGCAGGATGGCAGCAGCACATGACAGAACGGGCGCAGGATGGCAGCAGCGCATGACATAACGGGCGCAGGATGGCAGCAGGATGGGAGCAGCACATGACAGAACGGGCGCAGGATGGCAGCAGCGCATTACAGAACGGGGGCGCAGGATGGGAGCAGCACATGACAGAACGGGTGCAGGATGGCAGCAGCGCATGACAGAACGGGCGCAGGATGGCAGCAGCGCATGACAGAACGGGCGCAGGATGGCAGCAGCACATGACAGAACGGGCGCAGGATGGCAGCAGCACATGACAGAACGGGCGCAGGATGGCAGCAGCAAATGACAGAACGGGCGCAGGATGGCAGCAGCGCATGACATAATGGGCACAGGATGGCAGCAGGATGGGAGCAGCACATGACAGAACGGGCGCAGGATGGCAGCAGCGCATGACAGGACGGGCGCAGGATGGCAGCAGCACATGACAGAATGGGCGCAGGATGGCAGCAGCACATGACAGAACGGGCGCAGGATGGCAGCAGCACATGACAGAACGGGCGCAGGATGGCAGCAGCCCATGACAGAACGGGCACAGGATGGCAGCAGCGCATGACATAACGGGCGCAGGATGGCAGCAGGATGGGAGCAGCACATGACAGAACGGGCGCAGGATGGCAGCAGCGCATGACAGAACGGGGGCGCAGGATGGGAGCAGCACATGACAGAACGGGCGCAGGATGGCAGCAGCGCATGACAGAACGGGCGCAGGATGGCAGCAGCGCATGACAGAACGGGCGCAGGATGGCAGCAGCACATGACAGAACGGGCGCTGGATGGCAGCAGCACATGACAGAACGGGCGCAGGATGGCAGCAGCACATGACAGAACGGGCACAGGATGGCAGCAGCGCATGACATAACGGGCGCAGGATGGCAGCAGGATGGGAGCAGCACATGACAGAACGGGCACAGGATGGCAGCAGCGCATGACATAATGGGCACAGGATGGCAGCAGGATGGGAGCAGCACATGACAGAACGGGCGCAGGATGGCAGCAGCGCATGATAGAACGGGCGCAGGATGGGAGCAGCACATGACAGAATGGGCGCAGGATGGCAGCAGCACATGACAGAACGGGCGCAGGATGGCAGCAGCACATGACAGAACGGGCGCAGGATGGCAGCAGCCCATGACAGAACGGGCACAGGATGGCAGCAGCGCATGACATAACGGGCGCAGGATGGCAGCAGGATGGGAGCAGCACATGACAGAACGGGCGCAGGATGGCAGCAGCACATGATGGAGACCATATACCAATATAAATGCTCGCCACCCGGGCGTAGAACGGGTTCAATAGCTAGTAGATATATATATATATAATTTTCCTGGTTAAAGAAAATCAGAATTTTTTTTTAAATGTGTATTTTGTCGCCTTTTTCTGAGGCCCGATCCTTTTTTTTTTCTACTAATGGATCCGTATGTGGGCTTGTTTTCATGTGGTGAGCTGATGTTTTTATTAATGCCATTTAGGGGTGCAAATAAGGTTGTTTTTTTTATTTAATTTAATTTATTTTTTTTCTGGAAGTGAAATGATAGAAATGTGATAATTGAGAAATTTTCGAAAATGGTGTGATCCAAAATACTCAAGATAACAGGTGTAAAATGATGAGGAAATTAAAAACAAGAGAAATTAGAGAACGTCGGAGCTAGGGACGGACTGGGAATGAATACGTAAAAAAAGGGGATAGTAATGCGGGTGGTCTATGTTCCTGAAAATATATAGGACTTTGAGATGAGAAAAAAAAAAGTATTTTTTAATTGCAAGAAACAGCGCTGCCCCTGCCCATGTGGCCAGATCTGGTATTGCAGCTCAGTCCATCTGGACAGGTGAGGTTTAGTAGATGATTTGGGGTCCAACAACTGGGATCCCCACCGATTACCAGAACGGGACCATGGTCTAGGAGGTGTTGAATAACTCGATGTGGCCAGAATATCCCTTTAAGTGTGTAATGTTTATATCACAGGTGACCAGAGAAAAGAAACACAGGAGGTTTCCTCATTCATTTCAATTCAGATGTGTTCTGTAAGAAAAAGTCTGATAACAACTACAACTCCTCACCTCCAGTGTCTATTGAGGGTGTCAGCCATCTTTACCACATTGCTCTACTCTAATGTGCCACTAGGTGGCGCTCATCGGTCGCTCGTCAGCTGTTAGATCCCATAAGGAAGTCTTGGTATAAAGATGTGATATGGAGGTTGTATATAATAAGACCAGGGATCTCCATAGCGGGGTTTTATTGTGTAGCTTTTTAACATAGTACTGAATACTAAGAGTCAAAGGATGTGGAAACCTTCGAAGGACAGTCGTTTTTTATTTTTAACATAAATACATCTATTTTGAGCTAAAAATAATTATTGCAGTTGGGTGTCATTTTCATTGCAAAGTTTGCATTTTACAGCATCTTTTTCTCCAGGATCACTGACAACTGCTGAATGAGTTAACTGAAAATCTGTCAGTGAGTTCGTTTCCTTCCGGTAAGCTCTGAGTCCCTTCAGTGACATCAGGTTTAGTACATTTCTTCTGCTTTTTCCTTTTAAATTTATGTAATTTTATGTTCCCATTTTGTAACATCTTTGTATATTTTTTATACACACTGCCTACCTTTTTTGGAATTATATATATATATATATATATATATATTCCTCTTGCTCTGTAAACCGCACCCCTGAAGCCATCCATACGTTACCTATACGGGTGTCCAATGGGCCTCTATAATCTATTGGTGGTGGCAGCTAATAGAGATTCTTTTTGTTATTGTGAAGTTGGCAGTGACCGTACCGAGATGTGTGTGTGTGTGTATATATATATTGTATTGTTCAACATCTTTATCAATGATTTAGATGAAGGAATTGAGGGTAAAATGATTAACGTTGCTGACGACACAAAGCTGGGAGGGATAGCTAATCCTAGAGAAGAGAGAGAGTATTCAAAAAGATATAAATAAATTGGAGCAGTGGGCAGCAACTAACAGAATAGTAACATAACATAGTAACATAGTTAGTAAGGCCGAAAAAAGACATTTGTCCATCCAGTTCAGCCTATATTCCATCATAATAAATCCCCAGATCTACGTCCTTCTACAGAACCTAATAATTGTATGATACAATATTGTTCTGCTCCAGGAAGACATCCAGGCCTCTCTTGAACCCCTCGACTGAGTTCGCCATCACCACCTCCTCAGGCAAGCAATTCCAGATTCTCACCGCCCTAAGGCCGGCGTCACACTTGCGAGTTTTACGGACGTAAGAGCGCAGAATCTACGTCCGTAAAACTCGCAAAAAATACAGCACAATTATTCTCTATGCCCCTGCTCCTATTTGCCGTATTTTACTGATCAGTATTATACGGCTTTCTACGGCCGTACAAAATCGCAGCATGCTGCGTTTGTCACCGTACTGCGCAAGAAATACGCCAATGAAAGTCTATGGAAGCGTGAAAAATACGGATTACACACGGACAAGCAGTGTGACTTGCGAGAAATACGCAGCGCTGTTAGAGAGAAAAGCCGGTAATTCAGTGCGGTGTACAGTAAAATCACACTGACAGCTTACAGTAGAATAGGTAGAATAAATGTGTACACATAGAATAGGTATATATATATATATATATGTCAGTGAGACACATATATGTATATATATTAATATTTATTCCAGCGCTAGACAGCTTGAAAGCCGGTAATTCAATTACCGGCTTTTTCCTTCTCCTTCCTAAAACCCGACATGATTTGAGACATGGTTTACATACAGTAAACCATGTCTTCTCTCCATTTTTTTTGCAGATTCCACACTACTAATGTCAGTAGTGTGTATCTGCAAAATTTGGCCGTTCTAGCTCTTAAAATAAAGGGTTAAATGGCGGAAAAAATTGGCGTGGGCTCCCGCGCAATTTTCTCCGCCAGAGTAGTAAAGCCAGTGACTGAGGGCAGATATTAATAGCCTGGAGAGGGTCCACGGTTATTGGCCCCCCCCTGGCTAAAAATATCTGCCCCCAGCCACCCCAGAAAAGGCACATCTGGAAGATGCGCCTATTCTGGCACTTGGCCACTCTCTTCCCATTCCCGTGTAGCGGTGGGATATGGGGTAATGAAGGGTTAATGCCACCTTGCTATTGTAAGGTGACATTAAGCCTAATTAATAATGGAGAGGCGTCAATTATGACACCTATCCATTATTAATCCAATACTAGTAAAGGGTTAAATAAAACACAAACAAATTTTTTAAAATTATTTTAATGAAATAAAAACAATGGTTGTTGCAGTATTTTATTCAACGCCCAATCCAGTTACTGAAGACCCTCGTTCTGTGAGTAAAAAAACATAATAAACCAACAATATACTTACCCTCCGCAGATCTGTAACGTCCAACGATGTAAATCCTTCTGAAGGGGTTAAAACATTTTGCAGCAAGGAGCTGTGCTAATGCAGGCTGCTCCTCGCTGCAAAACCCCAGGGAATGAGGCTAAAAATAGATCAATGATCTATATTTAGCTTCATTTGCGGTGAGGCGCCCTCTGCTGGCTGTTCATAGATCGTGGGAAATTACCTAGAAAGCCAGGGAGCCAGGGAGCTTTCTAGGTAATTTCCCACGATCTATGAACAGCCAGCAGAGGGCGCCTCACCGCAAATGATGCTAAATATAGATCATTGATCTATTTTTAACCTCATTCCCTGGGGTTTTGCAGCGAGGAGCAGCGTGCATTAGCACAGCTCCTTGCTGCAAAATGTTTTAACCCCTTCAGAAGGATTTACATCGTTGGACGTTACAGATCTGCGGAGGGTAAGTATATTGTTGGTTTATTATGTTTTTTTACTCACAGAACGAGGGTCTTCAGTGACTGGATTGGGTGTTGAATAAAATACTGCAACAACCATTGTTTTTATTTCATTAAAATAATTTAAAAAAATTTGTTTGTGTTTTATTTAACCCTTTACTAGTATTGGATTAATAATGGATAGGTGTCATAATTGACGCCTCTCCATTATTAATTAGGCTTAATGTCACCTTACAATAGCAAGGTGGCATTAACCCTTCATTACCCCATATCCCACCGCTACACGGGAATGGGAAGAGAGTGGCCAAGTGCCAGAATAGGCGCATCTTCCAGATGTGCCTTTTCTGGGGTGGCTGGGGGCAGATATTTTTAGCCAGGGGGGGGCCAATAACCGTGGACCCTCTCCAGGCTATTAATATCTGCCCTCAGTCACTGGCTTTACTACTCTGGCGGAGAAAATTGCGCGGGAGCCCACGCCAATTTTTTCCGCCATTTAACCCTTTATTTTAAGAGCTAGAACGGCCAAATTTTGCAGATACACACTACTGACATTAGTAGTGTGGAATCTGCAAAAAAAATGGAGAGAAGACATGGTTTACTGTATGTAAACCATGTCTCAAATCATGTCGGGTTTTAGGAAGGAGAAGGAAAAAGCCGGTAATTGAATTACCGGCTTTCAAGCTGTCTAGCGCTGGAATAAATATTAATATATATACATATATGTGTCTCACTGACATATATATATATATACCTATTCTATGTGTACACATTTATTCTACCTATTCTACTGTAAGCTGTCAGTGTGATTTTACTGTACACCGCACTGAATTACCGGCTTTTCTCTCTAATATATGTGTCTACTGACACATATATATATATATATATATATATATATATATATATATATAGACAGTATATATATATTTTCTTTTCTTTTTGGGACACATGGATCACTTCTATAGCGGTATGTTGGTTTTGCTAGCCTGCGAGAAAACCACGCAGTACGGATGCCATACGGATTACATACGGAGGATGCCATGCGCAAAAAACGCTGACACACCCTGCCTACGGAGGAGCTACGGACCACTTTTTTCGGGACTTTTCAGCGTATTACGGCCGTAATATACAGACCGTATTGTTTTACGCTGTGTGTGACGCCGGCCTAACAGTAAAGAATCCTCTTCTATGTTGGTGGAAAAACCTTCTCTCCTCCAGACGCAAAGAATGCCCCCTTGTGCCCATCACCTTCCTTGGTATAAACAGATCCTCAGCGAGATATTTGTATTGTCCCCTTGTATACTTATACATGGTTATCAGATCGCCCCTCAGTCGTCTTTTTTCTAGACTAAATAATCCTAATTTCGCTAATCTATCTGGGTATTGTAGTTCTCCCATCCCCTTTATTAATTTTGTTGCCCTCCTTTGTACTCTCTCTAGTACCATTATATCCTTCCTGAGCACCGGTGCCCAAAACTGGACACAGTACTCCATGTGCGGTCTAACTAGGGATTTGCACCCCATGATCCTGTTTGCCTTTGCAGCTTCCTGGTTTTTAATAAGGAAAAATGCAAAGTCCTACATCTGGGCAATAAAAATAAAAAAAGCATATACAGAATGGGAGGAAATGGGCTAAGCAACAGCACGTGTGAAAAAGACTTGGGTATACTAATAGATCACAGACTGCACATGAGTCAACAGTGTGATGCAGCAGCAAAAAGGGCAAATGCAATTCTGGGATGTATTACCAGAAGCATAGAGTCTAGATCACATGAAGTCACTATTGCCCCCTACTCCTCTTTGGGCAGACCTCATCTGGAATACTGTGTCCAGTTTTGGGTGCCACATTTAAAAAAAGACATCAACAAACTGCAAGTTCAGAGAAGAGCGACCAGAATGGTGACCGGTCTGCAAACCATGTCCTATGAGGAACGGTTACAGGATTGTTATGAACAGGTAATTCAGAACCACAATGGACCTTGAAGTTCAGAGCACACAAAGTGACCTGACAATTACCAAAAACATAGGACGAGCTCTGAGACGTGGAAACTCTGCTGACCGCAATCCCTAATCCTATCCAACCACACTAAAGGTAGCCGTGGAGCGCTCCTGACCAGACCTATGCGCCTCGAGCACAGCCTGAGAAACTAGCTAGCCCTAAGAAAGAAAAATAAGCCTACCTTGCCTCAGAGAAATACCCCAAAGGAAAAGGCAGCCCCCCACATATAATGACTGTGAGTTGAGATGAAAATACAAACACAGAGATGAAATAGACTTTAGCAAAGTGAGGCCCGACCTATCGAACAGACCGAGGACAGGAAAGATAGCCCCGTGGCCAACACAAAACCCCACACACAACCACGCAGAGGGGGCAAAAAGACCCTCCGCACCGACCAACGGTACGGAGGTGCTCCCTCTGCGTCCCAGAGCTTCCAGCAAGCAAGAAAAACCAATATAGCAAGCTGGACAGAAAAAACAGCAAACAAAAATGACACAAGCAAAACTTAGCTTATGCAGGATAGACAGGCCACAGGAACGATCCAGGAGGAAGCAAGACCAATACTAGAACATTGACTGGAGGCCAGGATCAAAGCACCAGGTGGAGTTAAGTAGAGCAGCACCTAACGGCTTAACCTCATCACCTGAGGAAGGAAACTCAGAAGCCGCAGTACCACTCTCATCCACCAAAGGAAGCTCATAGACAGAACCAGCCGAAGTACCACTCATGACCACAGGAGGGAGCTTGGCCACAGAATTCACAACAGTACCCCCCCCTTGAGGAGGGGTCACCGAACCCTCACCAGAGCCCCCAGGCCGACCAGGATGAGCCACATGAAAGGCACGAACCAGATCGGCAGCATGGACATCAGAGGCAAAGACCCAGGAATTATCTTCCTGACCATAACCCTTCCACTTAACCAGATACTGGAGTTTCCGTCTCGAAACACGAGAATCCAAAATCTTCTCCACTATATACTCCAACTCCCCTTCAACCAAAACCGGAGCAGGAGGATCAATAGATGGAACCACAGGTGCCACGTATCTCCGCAACAATGACCTATGGAATACGTTATGGATGGAAAAAGAAGCTGGAAGAGTCAAACGAAAAGACACAGGATTAAGAACCTCAGAAATCCTATATGGACCAATGAAACGAGGCTTAAACTTAGGAGAGGAAACCTTCATAGGAATATAACGAGATGACAACCAAACCAAATCCCCAACACGAAGTCGGGGACCCACACAGCGCCTGCGGTTAGCGAAACGTTGAGCCTTCTCCTGGGACAAGGTCAAATTGTCCACTACATGAGTCCAAATCTGCTGCAACCTATCCACCACAGTATCCACACCAGGACAGTCCGAAGACTCAACCTGCCCTGAAGAGAAACGAGGATGGAACCCAGAATTGCAGAAAAACGGCGAAACCAAAGTAGCCGAGCTGGCCCGATTATTAAGGGCGAACTCAGCCAAAGGCAAAAAGGACACCCAATCATCCTGATCAGCAGAAACAAAACATCTCAGATATGTTTCCAAGGTCTGATTGGTTCGTTCAGTCTGGCCATTTGTCTGAGGATGGAAAGCCGAGGAAAAAGACAAATCAATGCCCATCCTAGCACAAAAGGCTCGCCAAAACCTCGAAACAAACTGGGAACCTCTGTCAGAAACGATGTTCTCTGGAATGCCATGTAAACGAACCACATGCTGGAAAAACAATGGCACCAAATCAGAGGAGGAAGGCAATTTAGACAAGGGCACCAAATGGACCATCTTAGAGAAGCGATCACAAACCACCCAAATGACCGACATTCTTTGAGAGACGGGGAGATCTGAAATAAAATCCATAGAGATATGTGTCCAAGGCCTCTTCGGGACCGGCAAGGGCAAAAGCAACCCACTGGCACGAGAACAGCAGGGCTTAGCCCGAGCACAAATCCCACAGGACTGCACAAAAGAACGCACATCCCGCGACAGAGACGGCCACCAAAAGGATCTAGCCACCAAATCTCTGGTACTAAAGATTCCAGGATGACCAGCCAACACCGAACAATGAACCTCAGAGATAACTTTATTCGTCCACCTATCAGGGACAAACAGTTTCTCCGCTGGGCAACGGTCAGGTCTATTAGCCTGAAATTTTTGCAGCACCCGCCGCAAATCAGGGGAGATGGCAGACAAAATGACCCCCTCTTTGAGAATACCCGCCGGCTCAGGCAAACCCGGAGAATCGGGCACAAAACTCCTAGACAGGGCATCCGCCTTCACATTTTTAGAGCCCGGAAGGTACGAAACCACAAAGTCAAAACGGGAGAAAAACAGCGACCAACGAGCCTGTCTAGGATTCAACCGTTTGGCAGACTCGAGATAAGTCAAGTTCTTGTGATCAGTCAAGACCACCACGCGATGCTTAGCTCCTTCAAGCCAATGACGCCACTCCTCGAATGCCCACTTCATGGCTAGCAACTCTCGATTGCCAACATCATAATTTCGCTCAGCAGGCGAAAATTTCCTGGAAAAGAAGGCGCATGGTTTCATCACCGAGCAATCAGAACTTCTCTGCGACAAAACAGCCCCTGCTCCAATTTCAGAAGCATCAACCTCGACCTGGAACAGAAGCGAAACATCTGGTTGGCACAACACAGGGGCAGAAGAAAAACAACGCTTCAACTCCTGAAAAGCTTCCACAGCAGCAGAAGACCAATTGACCACATCAGCACCCTTCTTGGTTAAATCAGTCAACGGTTTAGCAATACTAGAAAAATTATTGATGAAGCGACAATAAAAATTAGCAAAGCCCAGGAACTTCTGCAGACTCTTCAGAGATGTTGGCTGAGTCCAATCATAAATGGCCTGAACTTTAACAGGGTCCATCTCGATAGTAGAAGGAGAAAAAATGAACCCCAAAAATGAAACCTTCTGAACACCAAAGAGACACTTTGACCCCTTCACAAACAAAGAATTAGCACGCAGGACCTGGAACACCATTCTGACCTGCTTCACATGAGACTCCCAATCATCCGAGAAGACCAAAATATCATCCAAGTATACAATCAGGAATTTATCCAGGTACTCTCGGAAGATGTCATGCATAAAGGACTGAAACACTGATGGAGCATTAGAAAGCCCGAATGGCATAACCAGGTACTCAAAATGGCCCTCGGGCGTATTAAATGCTGTTTTCCATTCATCGCCCTGTTTAATTCGCACAAGATTATACGCCCCTCGAAGATCTATCTTGGTGAACCAACTAGCCCCTTTAATCCGAGCAAACAAATCAGACAGCAGCAGCAAAGGGTACTGAAATTTGACTGTGATCTTATTAAGAAGGCGGTAATCAACACAAGGTCTCAAAGAACCATCCTTCTTGGCCACAAAAAAGAACCCTGCTCCCAACGGTGATGACGACGGGCGAATATGATCTTTCTCCAAGGATTCCTTTATATAACTCCGCATAGCAGCATGCTCTGGCACAGATAAATGAAACAGTCGACCCTTAGGAAACTTACTACCAGGAATCAAATCGATAGCACAATCACAATCCCTATGCGGAGGTAGGGCATTGGACTTGGGCTCATCGAATACATCCCGGTAATCAGACAAGAACTCGGGCGTATTAAATGCTGTTTTCCATTCATCGCCCCGTTTAATACGCACAAGATTATATGCACCACGAAGATCTATCTTGGTGAACCAACTAGCCCCCTTAATCCGAGCAAACAAATCAGACAGCAGCGGCAAGGGGTACTGAAATTTGACCGTAATTTTATTTAGAAGGCGGTAATCAATACAAGGTCTCAGCGAACCATCCTTCTTGGCCACAAAAAAGAACCCCGCTCCCAATGGCGACGATGACGGGCAAATATGACCCTTCTCCAAAGACTCCCTCACGTAACTCCGCATAGCGGCGTGCTCAGGTACAGATAAATGAAACAGTCGACCCTTAGGAAACTTACTACCAGGAATCAAATCGATAGCACAATCACAATCCCTATGCGGAGGTAGGGCATTGGACTTGGGCTCATCGAATACATCCCGGTAATCAGACAAGAACTCTGGGACCTCAGAAGGGGTGGATGATGAGATAGATAGAAATGGAACATCACCATGTACCCCCTGACAACCCCAGCTGGACACAGACATTGATTTCCAATCTAATACTGGGTTATGGACTTGTAGCCATGGCAACCCCAACACGACTATATCATGCAGATTATGCAACACCAGAAAGCGAATATCCTCCTGGTGCGCAGGAGCCATGCACATGGTCAGCTGGGTCCAATACTGAGGCTTATTCTTGGCCAAAGGCGTAGCATCAATTCCTCTCAATGGAATAGGACACTGCAAGGGCTCCAAGACAAACCCACAGCGCCTAGCAAACTCCAAGTCCATCAAATTCAGGGCAGCGCCTGAATCCACAAATGCCATGACAGAATAGGAAGACAAAGAGCAGATCAAAGTAACGGACAAAAGAAATTTTGACTGTACCGTACCAATGGTGGCAGACCTAGCGAACCGCTTAGTGCGCTTAGGACAATCGGAGATAGCATGAGTGGAATCACCACAGTAGAAACACAGCCCATTCTGACGTCTGTGTTCTTGCCGTTCAGCTCTGGTCAAAGTCCTATCACACTGCATAGGCTCAGGTTTATGCTCAGATAATACCGCCAAATGGTGCACAGATTTACGCTCACGCAAGCGTCGACCGATTTGAATGGCCAAAGACATAGACTCATTCAGACCAGCAGGCATAGGAAATCCCACCATGACATCCTTGAGGGCTTCAGAGAGACCCTTTCTGAAGATAGCTTCCAGCGCACATTCATTCCATTGAGTGAGCACTGACCACTTTCTAAACTTCTGAGAATAAATCTCTATCTCATCCTGACCCTGACACAGAGCCAGCAAATTTTTCTCTGCCTGATCCACTGAATTAGGTTCATCGTACAGTAATCCGAGCACCAGAAAAAACGCATCAATATTACATAATGCAGGATCTCCTGGCGCAAGGGAAAATGCCCAGTCTTGAGGGTCGCCACGTAATAAAGAAATAATAATCTTAACTTGTTGAACGGGGTCACCAGAGGAGCGGGGTTTCAAAGCCAGAAATAGTTTACAATTATTTTTAAAATTCAAAAACTTAGCTCTATCTCCAGAAAATAACTCAGGAATAGGAATTTTAGGTTCTAACATAGGATTCTGAACCACTAAATCTTGAATATTCTGTACATTTATAGCGAGATTATCCATCAAAGAGAACAGATCCTGAATGTCCATGTCCACACCTGTGTTCTGAACCACCCTGATGTAAAAGGGAAAAGAAAGACAGAACACAGTGCAAAGAAAAAAAAATGGTCTCAGAACTTCTCTTTTCCCTCTATTGAGAAGCATTAGTACTTTGGGCCTCCAGTACTGTTATGAACAGGTAATTCAGAACCACAATGGACCTTGAAGTTCAGAGCACACAAAGTGACCTGACAATTACCAAAAACATAGGACGAGCTCTGAGACGTGGAAACTCTGCTGACCGCAATCCACTCTCCTATCCAACCACACTAAAGGTAGCCATGGAGCGCTCCTGACCAGACCTATGCGCCTCGAGCACAGCCTGAGAAACTAGCTAGCCCTAAGAAAAATAAGCCTACCTTGCCTCAGAGAAATACCCCAAAGGAAAAGGCAGCCCCCCACATATAATGACTGTGAGTTGAGATGAAAATACAAACGCAGAGATGAAATAGACTTTAGCAAAGTGAGGCCCGACCTACCGAACAGACCGAGGACAGGAAAGATAGCACCGCGGCCAACACAAAACCCCACAAACAACCACGCAGAGGGGGCAAAAAGACCCTCCGCACCGACCAACGGTACGGAGGTGCTCCCTCTGCGTCCCAGAGCTTCCAGCAAGCAAGAAAAACCAATATAGCAAGCTGGACAGAAAAAACAGCAAACAAAAATGACACAAGCAAAACTTAGCTTATGCAGGATAGACAGGCCACAGGAACGATCCAGGAGGAAGCAAGACCAATACTAGAACATTGACTGGAGGCCAGGATCAAAGCACCAGGTGGAGTTAAATAGAGCAGCACCTAACGACTTAACCTCATCACCTGAGGAAGGAAACTCAGAAGCCGCAGTACCACTCTCATCCACCAAAGGAAGCTCATAGACAGAACCAGCCGAAGTACCACTCATGACCACAGGAGGGAGCTTGGCCACAGAATTCACAACACAGGATCTGGGAATGTTTAATTGCAAAAAAGAAGACTGAGAGGAGACATAATAGCTGTCTACAAATATCTCAAGGGTCCTCACAGTGTAGAAGGATCATCATTATTCTCATTTGCACAAGGAAAGACGAGAAGCAATGGGATGAAACAGAATGGGAGGAGACACAGATTAGATATTAGAAACAACTTTGACAGGGTGATCAATAAGTGGAACAGGCTGCCAAGAGAGGGGGTGAGTTCTCCTTCAATGGAAGTCTACAAACAGAGGCTGGACAGACATCTGTCTGGGATGATTTAGTGAATCCTGCTTTGAGTGGGGGTTGGACCAGTTGACCCAGGAGGTCCCTTCCAACTCTACCATTCTATGATTTCATTAGACATTCTCTCCTTCATAGTGGCATTGGTGTTCAGCTGATGGTCATACTAATGGTGGTACCTGTAGTATTGGGGGTAGGTGGTGATGGTGGTGATGATGGTGCCATTGGTGGTCAGCTGGTGATGGTAGTAAAGGTGCAACCTGCAGTATTGATGGTGGATGATGATGGTGCCATTGCTGTCTGGCTGGTGCTGGTAAAGGTGCAATCTGCAGTATTGATGGTGAATGATGATGGTGCCAATGGTGGTCAGCTGGTGATGGTAGTAAAGGTGCAACCTGCAGTATTGATGGTGGATGATGATGGTGCCATTGCTGTCTGGCTGGTGCTGGTAAAGGTGCAATCTGCAGTATTGATGGTGGATGATGATGGTGCCATTGGTGTTCACCTGGTGATGGTAGTAAAGGTGCAATCTGCAGTATTGATGGCAATGAGGATGGTGCCATTGGTGTTCAGCTGGTGATGGTAGTAAAGGTGCAATCTGCAGTATTGATGGCAATGATGATGGTGCCATTGGTGTTCAGCTGGTGATGGTAGTAAAGGTGCAATCTGCAGTATTGATGGTGGATGATGATGGTGCCATTGCTGTCTGGCTGGTGCTGGTCGAGGTAGTAGTGATGTTGATGCCTGCAGTATTATGGTATGAGACATCATGAATTCTTGACTATTTAGTGCAGTAACAATTATCTGATTGGTGAGAAGACGACGTGTAACTTTCAGTGTTATTCTTGTGTTCTCGGGTTGTCCCGGCAGGATGAGGGTGCAGTGTTGTCGGTTGCCCATCTATTGTCCAGCACAGTTATTATGATCATTGATGAAGGCCACCCGTAATGCAGAGAGCGTCAGAGGGCTGGCATTTCCAGGATACGAGACTACACAAATCTCCACGGAGGTGACTGGTTTGCAGACAGGGCTAAGTGACTCCATGACCTCCACGGTGTCCATCTTGATGTGCAGTAGACGTGGTGACAGCGTTGACCAGAACCTCCCTGCTCTCTGCAGATAACTGTTGGGTCATTCGTGGTTATACATGGGGCACAATATGTGAAGTTGCCTATTAATCACTTATATTGCACATTTTTCATACTTCCTACTTCTAAGGTCTCATAAAATATTGGGGCTGTTAAAGGTTTTTGGGTTCTGTGCAGTATATTCCGTAATAATGACTGCGGCATGGTTCTGGCCGCTGCCGGTGATGCCGATATAACGCCCTTCTCTCACATAACTTTCTGGTTTCCAGTTTTTGGCTCACATTGCACTTCACTTACCGTTCTGCCCTGATCACTCACATCTACTGTCTGGGTGCACTGCTTTATCTGCAGGTATCACAATTCCACCACTCAGGGTGTCCTATGGACACTGGGAATGACAGCTCTGCTGCCTTGAGGGCTTGCTGAGGGGTTATGCTTTATCACGCAGCCTTGATTCAGTTTCTCCTCCAGAGCCTCCATCTTCCATTCTTCCTCAGGGTGTTGTGGTTTCTATGGATGCGGAGAACCATAAATCTCACTGTTGCCTCCTTCCACTGCTCCAGAGTCCAATAATTATTATTGCTGCCTGTATACCTAAGATTACGTTTGTTGAAGGAGTTTCATGATTCTGTCTTGAGTAGTCATTCTGGGGTCAGAGTTAGGCAGAAAGCCATTGCTGACTCTTTTGGCGGCCAACCATGCTTAATGATATTAAAGATTTTGTGCAAACAGATATTGTAAGCCGGCACCAAAAACTTGTGTGTTTCCATATATTACTATAAAATTGAACAGAGCACACACACAAACAGGTACCGGGTGCTCACCAAGTCAAGTCCCTGTAAATTAAAAAAAGAAGAAGAAAAAAGGTGGCACTCACCGCTGCTTTCAAAATCCAACTTTATTATTCAAGACATCACATTCTAAAACTGACTGTAGGGGAGACTGAGGCACATAGGATGGACGACAGCTGTTTCATGCCTGTCAGGACCCATTGAAGCACGGGCAGGCGCGAAATGGCCGTCGTCTGTCCTATGTGTCTCACTCTCCCTGAGGCCTTGAATAATAAAGTTGGATTTTAAAAGGACCGGTGAGTGCCACCTTTTTTCTTCTTCTTTTTTAATATCAAAGATTTTGTATCCGCTCGTGATGTTTGCGCACGCACCAAAGACTGTCATAACCGGCCGGGGATTTGGCTCAACTGCAAATTCCATAAAGACCGTGGACTCCTCTGTCCATAGAGTTCATTACTGATTGGACTTTGGAGGGAAGACTATAACTTGGGTGGTAGGTGACCGATTCAGTAACCGGGCACGTTTTGTTCCTTTTTGGGGGTTACCTAATGCGGAGACACTTTCCAGGTGGTTTAGCAATTATGTGCTGAGATTGCGTGGAATCCCTCCGAACATTGTATTTGATAGTTGGGTGCAATCTGTATCCAAGTTCTGGAGAGCGTTTTGTAAGAAATTGAAGAATGATTTGTCATTTTCCTCTGCTTATCACCATGAAACCAACTGTCAGACAGAAGGAACAAATTAATTGTTGGAACAAATTTTAAGGTGTTTCATCGCGGCTCATCAGGAGGACTGGTCCTCATTTTTACCTCTCTCTCAGTTAGCCTTTAAAAGTCTGGTCAAGTCGTCCACTGGAACCTCGCCTCTCATTTGTATTTACGGTTTTCATCCCGATTTTTGTGAATTCACGAGAATGAGTTCTGTGTGTCCTGGAGTAGAGGTGATCATACGGAAACTTGGGGATGTCTGGAGGGACGGTCAGAAGACTATTGGGGTGGCTCAAGTTCGCCAGAAACGGAAAGCTGATTGGAAATGTTCGTTGGGTCCCACAGTCAAAGTAGGTGATAACTTATAAGATTTAGTTGCCATCCAAAAATATAAAGTTGAAAGTGCCATCAGCAAAGTTGGGTGTTAAGTTTATTGGCCGTATGAGGTTTTGGAGGTAGTTAATCTGGTGGCCTTTAGACTAACACTACCTCCGTCTGTTTCCACACCAAATGTGTCCCATACATCACTTAGAAAGGAGGTTGTCCCTTTGGTTTTGTCTCCCTTTTCCCACCTCCTCCGTTTTCTGTCAATGACAATTTCGAGTATGAGGTACAAAAGATTGTTGATTCTCGGAAAAGTCCGTAATTCCCTCCGGTATCTCATGCATTATAAGTGATACGGACTGAAGGAGAGATCCGGGGTGCCTGCAGAGCTGGGTATGGTGGATGGCACCAGGAGCGGGGTGGAATAGCAGAGCTGGGTATGCTGGATGGCACCAGGAGCGGGGTGGGATAGCAGAGCTGGATATGGTGGATGGCACCAGGAGCAGGGTGGGATAGCAGAGCTGGATATGGTGGATGGCACCAGGAGCAGGGTGGGATAGCAGAGCTGGATATGGTGGATGGCACCAGGAGCAGTGTGGGATAGCAGAGCTGGATATGCTGGATGGCACCAGGAGCGGGGTGGAATAGCAGAACTGGATATGCAGGATGGCACCAGGAGCAGGGTGGGATAGCAGAGCTGGATATGCTGGATGGCACCAGGAGCGGAGTAGGATAGCAGAGCTGGATATGGTGGATGGCACCAGGAGCAGGGTGGGATAGCAGAGCTGGATATGGTGGATGGCACCAGGAGCAGTGAGGACAGGCCGGAGCGAGCCGCCCCCTCCCCCCCACGGCTAAGCGAAGGCCAGCATGACAATGGGTTGGAGAGGAGGGGGTGGGGCTGAAAGGGTTAACCGTATAAGGGGCGGGGGAGATAGTTGAAGAGAGGGTTAGGGAAGTGTCAGGGGGCGGGGGCCGGTCAGTTCCCGCTCACCAGCACTGAAAGCAGCAGCATGTCAGGTGTGGACGCTGTGCTGCAGAGCCTGAGGGCGGCTGCAGCCTCTCGGCCTCCCGGATGGCTGGAGGCGCAGGTGGCCCACCTGCTGGACGGCGGCGCCGGCGGCAGCGGATCCCCGCCGGCGGTCCCCCATCTTGATCGGCGGGCTCGGCGGACACGGCCCCCCGAGCGCCTATCGCCGGATCCTGGGCCTAGCGCCCCCCGCAGGCGTAGGAGCCCCTCCCGGGACCCTCCAGGCCGGGCGCCGGTAAGAGCAGCGGCGAGTAGGCCCCGGCCTGGGAGGAATCCGACTGCCAGGGGGGGCGCAGCGGCGGTTGCTAGGCCCTCACCTCGTGGTGCGGTGGGGGCGGAGCCAAGAAGCGCCGGGCAGCGCTTGGGGCCTAGAGCAGCGGGAGGCCGCGGCGGTGCCGGTTCCGCCGCGCGGTCTGCCTCGGCGGTGAGAGCGGGGCCCAGAGGAGCGGTGGATGGAAGCGGGGCGGGCGGCCCGAGGCAGGACGGCGCTGGGTCGGCCCCTACTACAGTGGCGGGGGGTCCCCCTGCTCCAGGGCCTTGGAGCGGACAGCCTCTTACGGCGGCCTGGACTGCGGCTGGCGCCGGTCAGCAAGATGTGCCCTCGCCGGTCCAGGCGGCGTCTCCCCCCATCGCGGGGAGTCCGAATCCAGTGTCCCACGGGCCAGCTGCGTCCGGGAGCAGCGGGTCTGACGGACACCTCCAAGGCACATCATTGGACGGGTCGGTGGCGGATTGGGCCGTTCGTGGACGTCCGGATACCAGCACTCCGGCTGGAGGGACCACAGATCCCTTGCAGCCCGGTGAGTATGCGTCTGTGTCTCGTGCTTGTTCTTATGATGCTAGTGCGCCTGCGTGGCGTAGGGTGGTCAGGGAGCGCTTAGCGGCGTAGCTGCGGCAGGGGTAGCAGGCGGCGGTGAAGCGGCAGGGGTGCGGGAGCTTTTGGTTAATGTGCAGAACCTGCTAGCTAGATTGGATCGTGATGTGGCTCCGCAGGGTTTTTTGGGTGCTTGGTCTGGTGTAACACGGAGTCCGGTTAGTGCGGCAGCAGCGCAGGCCGAGGTTGCGGAGCCAGTTTCGGTTTCTGTGCAGACTGAGAAGGAGAAGGAGTGTAGGGTCCACTTAGATGATAGGGCGCACGGCGAGGTATACGTGTGTTTTGAGGGCCCGTTGGGGGCGCATCTTAAGAAAGAGGTCAGGGAAAAGATTAGTAAGGATGAGTACGTGGAAATTTTTTCACTGCTCCCCTTGGAGAAATTTAACATTGACAAGGAGAAGAAGGAGGATTTAAAAAAGGAGGAGGAAGAAAAGCGGCGTTGGCGTTTGATTCCCCAGACTTTTGCTAATTGGCTTCAAGCTTTTGCCATTTTGGCCAGTGTTATTGGCGAGAAGGCTCCGGAGAATTGCTCGGGGCTGTTTTGCTACATGGATTCCATCAGTGAGGCTCATAGGGTGTATGGCGGTCAGGCGTGGCTTAGGTACGATGAGCAGTTTAGGCAGAGAAAAGCTGTGCGGCCGGCTATTAGGTGGGACCAGAAGGATATTGGTCTCTGGTTGCGCGTGATGGCGCAGTACAAGTTCGGCCATCCCTTTCAAGGGGGGGCCGGTGGGTCCGGCCATGGATCTCAGTCCGGTGCAGGGAGCTCCTCAGGCAACGCCGGTCAGGCAGGAGGACAGAAGTTGGGTGTCTGCTGGCAATTTAATGAGGGACAGTGCAAATTTGGAAGCAATTGTAGATTTAAACATTTGTGCTCCCACTGCAGTGGTTCCTCCCACGGAGCCGCAAAATGCTTTAAGAAGGGCAAGGCAAAAGCAGGTCCAGGTAATTCCCATGGGGGAGACTCCGGTGATGGTGGAAAGGATGGTCCCTTATCTAAGTAGGTACCCGGATAAGGAAAAGGCGGCACTGTTACTGTCTGGTTTTACGGAAGGTTTTGTTATTCCAGCACCTCCTTTTGTGGTTCCCGTTGTTAGGAAAAATCTGTATTCAGCCTTGTTACACTCTGAGGTGGTTTCAGAGAAGTTACGTAAGGAGGTGGCTTTGGGCCGCATGGCTGGCCCTTTTGACCATGCTCCGTTTGAGGACTTAGTTGTTTCCCCTCTGGGGGTGGTCCCTAAGAAGGAAGCGGGAAAATTTCGCCTTATCCAGCACCTGTCGTATCCTAAGGGTAGGTCGGTGAACGACGGCATTGATCCTGATTTGTGCTCGGTGGTTTACGCATCGTTTGATGAAGCGGTAGCTTGGGTGCAGAGATGCGGAAAAGGTGCCCTGTTGGCAAAGACGGACATAGAAGTCGCTTTTCGATTGTTGCCGGTTCATCTGTCTAGCGTTAGACTTCTTGGATGTTTTTGGGAGAAAAAATTTTTTGTTGACAGATGTTTGCCCATGGGTTGTTCGCTGTCTTGTGCTCTGTTCGAGGCGTTTAGTTCCTTTTTGGAATGGGTGGTACGGGACGTGTCTGGTTGCGATGCGGTCCTACACTACCTAGACGATTTTTTGTGCATCGGCCCGGCGGGGTCCGATTGCTGTGCAAGGATTTTGAATGCGATTGAATGGGTGGCTTCGCGGTTCGGGGTCCCGCTGGCACCGGGTAAGACGGAAGGCCCGAGTACGTGCTTGTGTTTATTAGGCATAGTCATCGATACCGTGCGGTGGGAGTTTCGTTTGCCTGAGGACAAATTGACGGGCCTACGGGAAGACGTTGTGCGAACTGGTCGCATGCGTAAGGTGCCTTTGCGAGACCTGCAATCTCTGCTCGGTAAGCTTAATTTCGCTTGTCGAGTCATGCCAATGGGGCGAGTTTTTTCTAGGAGGTTGGCTAGCGCTACGGCGGGAGTTAAGGCTCCTCACCATTTTGTGCGGTTATTAGCTGAGCACAAGTAGGATTTGGCAGTGTGGAGTGAGTTCCTGAAGTCATATAATGGTAGGTCGTTGTTTATGGCGGGCGTGATTGACAACGAGTCGTTGGAATTATTCACTGACGCAGCCGGAGGTTCGGGTTTTGGAGCATATTTCCAAGGGCAATGGTGCGCGGCAAAGTGGCCTGCGAGTTGGATTTCTACTGGTTTAGTTCGTAACATTGCTCTCCTGGAGATTTTCCCTATTTTGGTAGCGGTGCACTTGTGGCAAGATAATTTTCGGAACAGGCGTGTTCGTTTTCGTTGCGATAACATGGGGGTGGTTTGCGCGATTAATAGTTTGTCTGCATCTTCGCCGCCGGTGATTTGCGTGTTACGGCGTTTGGTGCTGCTGTGTTTGAATTTGAACGGGTTGGTCTCCCGCAAAAGTGTCAAGAGTCATGGCGGCCCTGGCCTTTGGTTGCAAATTGCGGGGTCAGGACGATATCACCAAGTCCTTTTTGGTGCAGAGGGCCGTAAGAGGTTTTAGGCGGCGGCCCAGAGGAACAGATTCTAGGAGGCCGGTGTCTTTTAACGTTTTGGAAAAATTGGGCGAAGCATTGTCATCACTGTGTTCTTCGTTTTTTGAGCTTTGTTTATTTCGGCTGGCCTTTTCATTGGCCTTTTTTGGGGCCTTTAGAGTAGGAGAGTTGGTGGCACCAAACAAAAAAGGGCCGGGGGGTTTATTGGCCAGGGACGTATTGTTGGCTGGGGGCCAGGTGGAGTTATGGTTGCGAAGGTCAAAGTCGGATCAGGAGGGGCGGGGCAGCAGAATTGTGGTGGGCTCAGTTGCGGGGTCCGTTATGTGTCCAGTCTCTTGCCTTAGCAACTTTTGGGGCCTGCAGCCTAAGCGGGATGGGGCATTGTTATGTCACCAGGATGGTTCCTGCTTGTCTCGATACCAGTTCACGGCGGTTTTCAAAAAGGCGATTTCCTCGGTGGGGTTGGATGGGGCTTGTTTCGCCCCTCACTCCTTCCGGATAGGTGCCGCAACTGAAGCCGCAATTGGGGGATTGGAGGATTCCGCCATTCGTAGGATCGGTAGGTGGCGCTCCAACCGCTTTAGAAGTTATGTGCGGCCACAGGGGGTGGTCGATGGGGTTTTATAGGCTTTATGGAGCGTTTTGCTGCAGTAGGGGACAGTTGTTAAGTTTGTGTTTGTTTTCCAGGTCACCAAGGTTTATTGGTGTGGATTCTTGGACACTCGTACGTGCACTGGGGAGCTCTGCGAGCCGACGTTCGGACGGAGGGCAGGCAACTCGGATTTGATCGAAGCGTCGCAGTCATCCGGTGGCTCGGTTTTCGGGGTATGGCCTGGAATCGCGTGTTGCGGGAAATCCAGAACAGTGTGAGACTGGACAGAGCTCCCGACGTTTTGGTTTTGCACGTGGGGGGTAATGATCTTGGGGTCCGACCTTTTCGGGAGTTGGTTAGAGACATCAAACAGGACTGTTTACGTTTGTGGGTTTTGTACCCGGGATTGACTGTCGTCTGGTCCGAAATCGTGCCGCGGAAACGGTGGAAGCACATGCGGTCTTTGCAAAAAATTGATAAGGCCCGCATAAAGGTGAACAGGGCGGTGTCTGCCTTTGTGGTTAGGAATGGGGGTGCGGCGGTCAGACATTTTGAATTGGAATCTGGAAATGGGGAGTATTGGTTGGCGGACGGCGTGCATTTGAATGCTGTAGGAATGGATTTTTGGGCTCTCGGGTTACAGGAGGGCATTGAGAAGGCCATAGCTTTTCGGTCGGGTGGGGTCTCGGGCCTTTAAGGTTTTCAAAGGCCTCTCGTTGTGGCGGTTGGGGGGAGTCCTTGGAGTTGGTGGAAATTGGTTTGGGGGGTCCATAGGTATATGGCTCCTCTGTTCTGAAGTTTATTATGTTTTGGATCTGGTGATTGGTGGTGGGGAGTTCCGGCAGGGGTGGTCGGATCTCATGTTTTTACCGCGAACAGTGAACCCTCTTGCGGGGTTTTTGGTGCTCCCGAGCCAGGCTTACAACGGCTGGGAGTAAAATATGGCTTGAGTTATGTTCGCGGTATGGTTAAAATCAACAGATTCTTTTGGGCTCCAAGGACTTCCCCTAGTTTTGAAATGTATGCTTTTACATTAATTGTTAACCGTTGTTTTTGTTTAATAAACAGGCTGCTGTGGCCAACATAATTCCAAAGAAACTCTTGTCTCTGTCTTAATTGGGAGAAGGGGTTCGGGTGGTCGCGCTGGGGGAAAAAAGGTAAGGGATGGTAAGAGTGTCAGTAGGGGGTATCTCCCTCTTTCCCAAGAAGCTTCGACAATACCAGGGTCATGGGATACCAGAGCTGGGTATGCTGGATGGCACCAGGAGCAGTGTGGGATAGCAGAGCTGGGTATGGTGGATGGCACCAGGAGCGGGGTGGGATAGCAGAGCTGGATATGGTGGATGGCACCAGGAGCAGTGTGGGATAGCAGAGCTGGATATGCTGGATGGCACCAGGAGCAGGGTGGGATAGCAGAGCTGGATATGCTGGATGGCACCAGGAGCAGGGTGGGATAGCAGAGCTGGATATGGTGGATGGCACCAGGAGCAGGGTGGGATAGCAGAGCTGGATATTCTGGATGGCACCAGGAGCAGGGTGGGATAGCAGAGCTGGATATGGTGGATGGCACCAGGAGCAGTGTGGTCTAGCAGAGCTGGATATGGTGGATGGCACAAGGAGCAGTGTGGGATAGCAGAGCTGGATATGGTGGATGGCACAAGGAGCAGTGTGGGATAGCAGAGCTGGATATGGTGGATGACGCCAGGAGCAGTGTGGGATAGCAGAGCTGGATATGGTGGATGGCACCAGGAGCAGTGTGGGATAGCAGAGCTGGATATGGTGGATGGCACCAGGAGCAGTGTGGGATAGCAGAGCTGGATATGCTGGATGGCACCAGGAGCAGTGTGGGATAGCAGAGCTGGGTATGGTGGATGGCACCAGGAGCAGTGTGGGATAGCAGAGCTGGGTATGGTGGATGACGCCAGGAGCAGTGTGGGATAGCAGAGCTGGGTATGGTGGATGGCACCAGGAGCGGGGTGGGATAGCAGAGCTGGGTATGGTGGATGGCACCAGGAGCGGGGTGGGATAGCAGAGCTGGGTATGGTGGATGGCACCAGGAGCGGGGTGGGATAGCAGAGCTGGGTATGGTGGATGGCACCAGGAGCGGGGTGGGATAGCAGAGCTGGATATGGTGGATGGCACCAGGAGCAGTGTGGGATAGCAGAGCTGGATATGGTGGATGGCACCAGGAGCAGTGTGGGATAGCAGAGCTGGATATGCTGGATGGCACCAGGAGCAGGGTGGGATAGCAGAGCTGGATATGGTGGATGGCACCAGGAGCAGGGTGGGATAGCAGAGCTGGATATTCTGGATGGCACCAGGAGCAGTGTGGTCTAGCAGAGCTGGATATGGTGGATGGCACAAGGAGCAGTGTGGGATAGCAGAGCTGGATATGGTGGATGGCACAAGGAGCAGTGTGGGATAGCAGAGCTGGATATGGTGGATGACGCCAGGAGCATTGTGGGATAGCAGAGCTGGATATGGTGGATGGCACCAGGAGCGGGGTGGGATAGCAGAGCTGGATATGGTGGATGGCACAAGGAGCAGTGTGGGATAGCAGAGCTGGATATGGTGGATGGCACAAGGAGCAGTGTGGGATAGCAGAGCTGGATATGGTGGATGGCACAAGGAGCAGTGTGGGATAGCAGAGCTGGATATGGTGGATGGCACAAGGAGCAGTGTGGGATAGCAGAGCTGGATATGGTGGATGGCACCAGGAGCAGGGTGGGATAGCAGAGCTGGGTATGGTGGATGGCACCAGGAGCGGGGTGGGATAGCAGAGCTGGATATGGTGGATGGCACCAGGAGCAGTGTGGGATAGCAGAGCTGGATATGCTGGATGGCACCAGGAGCAGGGTGGGATAGCAGAGCTGGATATGGTGGATGGCACCAGGAGCAGGGTGGGATAGCAGAGCTGGATATTCTGGATGGCACCAGGAGCGGGGTGGGATAGCAGAGCTGGATATGCTGGATGGCACCAGGAGCAGTGTGGGATAGCAGAGCTGGATATGGTGGATGGCAACAGGAGCAGGGTGGGATAGCAGAGCTGGATATGCTGGATGGCACCAGGAGCAGTGTGGGATAGCAGAGCTGGGTATGCTGGATGGCACCAGGAGCAGTGTGGGATAGCAGAGCTGGGTATGGTGGATGGCACCAGGAGCAGTGTGGGATAGCAGAGCTGGATATGCTGGATGGCACCAGGAGCAGTGTGGGATAGCAGAGCTGGATATGCTGGATGGCAGCAGGAGCAGGGTGGGATAGCAGAGCTGGGTATGCTGGATGGCACCAGGAGCAGTGTGGGATAGCAGAGCTGGATATGCTGGATGGCACCAGGAGCAGGGTGGGATAGCAGAGCTGGATATGCTGGATGGCACCAGGAGCAGTGTGGGATAGCAGAGCTGGATATGCTGGATGGCAGCAGGAGCAGGGTGGGATAGCAGAGCTGGGTATGCTGGATGGCACCAGGAACCGTGTGGGATTACAGAGCTGGATATGCTGGATGGCACCAGGAGCAGTGTGGGATAGCAGAGCTGGATATGGTGGATGGCACCAGGAACCGTGTGGGATAGCAGAGCTGGATATGCTGGATGGCACCAGGAACCGTGTGGGATAGCAGAGCTGGATATGCTGGATGGCACCAGGAACCGTGTGGGATAGCAGAGCTGGATATGCTGGATGGCACCAGGAGCAGTGTGGGATAGCAGAGCTCGATATGCTGGATGGCAGCAGGAGCGGTGTGGGATAGCAGAGCTGGGTATGCTGGATGGCACCAGGAGCAGGGTGGGATAGCAGAGCTGGATATGGTGGATGGCAACAGGAGCAGGGTGGGATAGCAGAGCTGGATATGGTGGATGGCACCAGGAGCGGTGTGGGATAGCAGAGCTGGATATGCTGGATGGCACCAGGAGCAGGGTGGGATAGCAGAGCTGGATATGCTGGATGGCACCAGGAGCAGGGTGGGATAGCAGAGCTGGATATGCTGGATGGCACCAGGAGCAGTGTGGGATAGCAGAGCTGGATATGCTGGATGGCAGCAGGAGCAGGGTGGGATAGCAGAGCTGGGTATGCTGGATGGCACCAGGAGCAGTGTGGGATAGCAGAGCTGGATATGCTGGATGGCACCAGGAGCAGGGTGGGATAGCAGAGCTGGATATGCTGGATGGCACCAGGAGCAGTGTGGGATAGCAGAGCTGGGTATGCTGGATGGCACCAGGAACCGTGTGGGATTACAGAGCTGGATATGCTGGATGGCACCAGGAGCAGTGTGGGATAGCAGAGCTGGATATGGTGGATGGCACCAGGAACCGTGTGGGATAGCAGAGCTGGATATGCTGGATGGCACCAGGAACCGTGTGGGATAGCAGAGCTGGATATGCTGGATGGCACCAGGAACCGTGTGGGATAGCAGAGCTGGATATGCTGGATGGCACCAGGAGCAGTGTGGGATAGCAGAGCTCGATATGCTGGATGGCAGCAGGAGCGGTGTGGGATAGCAGAGCTGGGTATGCTGGATGGCACCAGGAGCAGGGTGGGATAGCAGAGCTGGATATGGTGGATGGCAACAGGAGCAGGGTGGGATAGCAGAGCTGGATATGGTGGATGGCACCAGGAGCGGTGTGGGATAGCAGAGCTGGATATGCTGGATGGCACCAGGAGCAGGGTGGGATAGCAGAGCTGGATATGCTGGATGGCACCAGGAGCAGGGTGGGATAGCAGAGCTGGATATGCTGGATGGCACCAGGAGCAGTGTGGGATAGCAGAGCTGGGTATGGTGGATGGCACCAGGAGCGGTGTGGGATAGCAGAGCTGGATATGCTGGATGGCACCAGGAGCAGTGTGGGATAGCAGAGCTCGATATGCTGGATGGCAGCAGGAGCGGTGTGGGATAGCAGAGCTGGGTATGCTGGATGGCACCAGGAGCAGGGTGGGATAGCAGAGCTGGATATGGTGGATGGCAACAGGAGCAGGGTGGGATAGCAGAGCTGGATATGGTGGATGGCACCAGGAGCGGTGTGGGATAGCAGAGCTGGATATGGTGGATGGCAACAGGAGCAGGGTGGGATAGCAGAGCTGGATATGGTGGATGGCACCAGAAGCGGTGTGGGATAGCAGAGCTGGATATGCTGGATGGCACCAGGAGCAGGGTGGGATAGCAGAGCTGGATATGCTGGATGGCACCAGGAGCAGGGTGGGATAGCAGAGCTGGATATGCTGGATGGCACCAGGAGCAGGGTGGGATAGCAGAGCTGGGTATGGTGGATGGCACCAGGAGCGGTGTGGGATAGCAGAGCTGGATATGCTGGATGGCACCAGGAGCAGTGTGGGATTACAGAGCTGGATATGCTGGATGGCACCAGGAGCAGTGTGGGATAGCAGAGCTGGGTATGGTGGATGGCACAAGGAGCAGTGTGGGATAGCAGAGCTGGGTATGGTGGATGGCACAAGGAGCAGTGTGGGATAGCAGAGCTGGATATGCTGGATGGCCCCAGTAGCAGTGTGGGATAGCAGAGCTGGATATGCAGGATGGCACCAGGAGCAGTGTGGGATAGCAGAGCTGGATATGGTGGATGGCACCAGGAGCAGTGTGGGATAGCAGAGCTGGATATGCTGGATGGCACCAGGAGCAGTATGGGATAGCAGAGCTGGATATGGTGGATGGCACCAGGAGCAGTGTGGGATAGCAGAGCTGGATATGCTGGATGGCACCAGGAGCAGTGTGGGATAGCAGAGCTGGATATGGTGGATGGCACCAGGAGCAGTGTGGGATAGCAGAGCTGGATATGCTGGATGGCACCAGGAGCAGTGTGGGATAGCAGAGCTGGGTATGGTGGATGGCACCAGGAGCAGTGTGGGATAGCAGAGCTGGGTATGGTGGATGGCACAAGGAGCAGTGTGGGATAGCAGAGCTGGATATGCAGGATGGCACCAGGAGCAGGGTGGGATAGCAGAGCTGGATATGCTGGATGGCACCAGGAGCAGTGTGGGATAGCAGAGCTGGGTATGCTGGATAACACCTGGAGCAGCGTGGAGCAGCAGAGCTGAAAAAACTGGAAGGCAATTTGGAGCTTATGCATCACAGCCCAGTGGAATACAGAACTGAATGTGCCAGGCGGCACACTAGGAATAAGTAGCAGAGGTCAGCAGTGTAATGTAGTAGCTTCAAGGATGGCAAACTACCTGAATACTCCAGGGGCATACAACTGTCCTAGTTGGCTTAAAAAGTCTAGGAGAATGATATGAAGGTGTGTACCTAGAGGCAGAGGGAGCTAGCCCCCGGAGGAGGAGGATGGACAGCCCATCGCTGGAGCTGGGACAGACGAGTAACTGTAATGTACAGTGCATGGCACTTGCAGTGCTCTAATATTGTAGTTCCAATGATGACTCATGCAGGGAAAATTGACCTCCTATTTCTACATAGAGCTTAGAAGGATTCAACTAGTTAGTTTTTATTCTTGAAATGTCATAGACCTGATGGAAAAGAAAAGCCTGAGTAGAAAGGCAAAATAAGTTTTTTTTGTCAGTCCCCTATGTATTCTGAGATGTATTCTTTAGTATCTTACATTCTTTATTCTACCCACTTTCTATGCTTCTTGGCCTCCAATTATATTCTAATTTTGTTCTTATTTTATTTGCACCTTTTTTATTCTAATGTTTACTTCATTTTTATTTTTCATTATTCCTTGATATTTACGCTTTGTTGTCCCCCTCATGGCTTGTGTTGTCATATAGAGAGTAATGACACAAGTAGAAGGGCAAGACAAAGGGATGTAAGGCTCTACTAGGAGCAATCCTCCTGTCATCTTCCCACCTCCAGGGCCTCCCTCGTCCTCTATGCTTGTCTTATCCCACTGCTTCTGTGCTTGCCTTATCCCACTGCCTCTGTGCTTGCCCTATCCCGCTGCCTATGTGCTTGCCCTATCCCGCTGCCTATGTGCTTGCCTTATCCCGCTTCTTCTGTGCTTGACTTATCCCACTGCTTCTGTGCTTGACTTATCTCACAACATCTGCAAGGAGTTTGTATGTTCTCTCCGTGTTTGCGTGGGTTTCCTCCGGGTTCTCCGATTTCCTCCCACATTCCAAAGACATACTGATAGGGAATTTAGATTGTGAGCCCCATCGGGGACAGCGATGATAATGTGTGCAAACTGTAAAGCGCTGCGGAATGTTAGCGTTCTTACACATCATACTCAATATGTGAGCGCCCCGTATTCTGGGTGGGAGGGCAGATCTCCCTGGCTTCTTACACGTCATACTCAATATGTGAGCGCTTTGTATTGTGGGTGCGGAGGGCAGATCTCCCTGGCTGCTTAGACGTCATACTCAATATATGAGCGCCCCGTATTGTGGGTGCGGAGGGCAGATCTCCCTGGCTTCTTACACGTCATACTCAATATGTGAGCGCCCCGTATTCTGGGTGGGAGGGCAGATCTCCCTGGCTTCTTACACGTCATACTCAATATGTGAGCGCCCCGTATTCTGGGTGGGAGGGCAGATCTCCCTGGCTTCTTACACGTCATACTCAATATGTGAGCGCTTTGTATTGTGGGTGCGGAGGGCAGATCTCCCTGGCTGCTTACACGTCATACTCAATATGTGATCTCCCCGTATTGTGGGTGCGGAGGGCAGATCTCCCTGGCTTCTTACATGTCATACTCAATATGTGAGTGGAGCGCCCCCACGTCAGGGCAGTGGGGTATGTTATGATTTGGTTGTTTAGGAGCAACATGGGACGAGCTCTGAAGGAAGTGGTACCTGTACTGACCGCAGTCCCTAAGCTCAACACAACACTAGAAGTAGCCGTGGAATGCTCCTGACACTCCCTAGGCACCTCGTCACAGCCGGAGAACTAACTACCCCTAAAGATAGAAACAGGAAAGCTATCTTGCCTCAGAGAAAATCCCCAAAGGATAGATAGCCCCCCACAAGTAATGACTGTGAGTGGAGAGGGAAAAAACATACACAGAATGAAACCAGGATGAGCACAGGAGGCCAATCTAGCTAGATAGATAGGACAGGATGGAATACTGTGCGGTCAGTATAAAACACTACAAAAAATCCACACAGAGTTTACAAAAATCTCCACACCTGACTAAAGGTGTGGAGGGTAAATCTGCTTTCCAGAGCTTCCAGCTACACTGAATAATTCATACTGACAAGCTGGACAAAACACAGAAAGCACAGAACGGACAAGTCCACAACCTGTGGACAGAAAAGAGCAAGCAAGGACTTAACTTTGCTGAACTGGTCAGGATAACACGGAAATCCAAAAGAGATGTGAATCCAACCAGGAACCATTGACAAGTGGCACAAGCTGAAGGAAAGAGCCAGGCTAAATAGCCGAGCAGAATAGACAATCAGTGGAAGCAGCTGCTAACTGCTAAATCCAAGGAGCAGCCATACCACTTAAAACCACCGGAGGGAGCCCAAGAGCAGAACTCACAAAAGTGCCACTTAGAACCACCGCAGGGAGCCCAAGAGCGGAATTCACAACAGGGGTACTCGGAGCCGGGTCCTCCTGTTCTCGTTGGGGATGTCATGGTGGCCTGACCTGGTCCGTGGCCCTTTGAGGGGTGTCCAATAAAAGGACGAAAGTTTATAGGATAATGTTCGTGACGCCACCTGTGGTATTCGGTCAGGGTGACCGACGCTGCTTAGGGGTCCGCTGGAGTGATGTGATGGCAGCTAGATGGCATACCTTCCCACAGGTGAAGTATGTCCCCAGGGCTTCCCACTGTGTAGATGGTGAATGGTGGATGCTGTAAGGCGCAGTGAATAACGAGGACACAATGGGTGCAGTCTCTTTACCTTTACTGAAGGTTCAGCATCCACAGTCCAGAGCACCAGATCACAGGGCAGGCAGAGTCCGGCCAGTCTGAAGGCAAATCCAGAGTCCCCTTATCCGGGTGGAAATCAGTAGCCTTCCTCTAGCGCCTGAGTGTTGTAGTCCCTCCCTGCTGAGCTTCTCGGTGAGGTCCTCACAACTGATGTTGGTGTTCTAGATGTTATGTCTCTTTCTCTCTGTCCCCCAGATGGTATGGATAGGACAAACCTGTATGACTGATGGCCTGAGGCTTTTTACAGGGACCCTACGACGCCCCAGCCCCCACAAGTTGCCACCGTGCCTCCTGGGTATGGGTCGGGCAACTAATATGGAACTAGCTGTCCTGCCAGTCTCTGAAGCAAGGCTTGGAGACGAATGCTCCCTCGGTATTCTGGCTACCGGCTTCTGCGCCTTAGAAGGAGGCAGCCTTTTACAGGGCAGAACTCCTTCTGGTTTTCTCTCCTTTCGCTATGACTTAATTTCTCACTCTCAGCAACGCAATTCCCTTTGTGTCCTTTCTTAGGATGCTGCCGCACGTGGGGCAGGCGCAGCTCCGTGGCCTTCTATCTAGGCCTCTGACAAGATCCCACCCCTGTCAGGGACCTCACTGTCTGCAATGGTTTGATGTTCCTCCTTTCCCCTGTCTGCCTGACAGGTGCTGCCTGGGTGAAGCCCAGTCAGCTTCTGACTCGGTCAATGCACAGTCAGCTTCTGCCTAACTTCCTATCCATGCCACCAGTTTTACCCAACTGTGAGGAGTGCCCTAATAGATAGGAGCATAGCTCCCCCTGGTGGACTGGAGTGTGAAGTGTGTTGTGTGGTTTGTGACACCTTGTAAAGAGATCTCCTTTATTGCCATCAGACGTAACATCACTCCCCTTTGTGGAAGAACGACATTACTGCAACGACCAGGACCCTGGGGCACCGCATGAGCGCCCCGTATTGTGGGTGCAGAGGGCAGATCTCCCTGGCTGCTTACACATCATACTCAATATGTGTTCTCCCCGTATTGTGGGTGCGGAGGACAGATCTCCCTGGCTTCTTACATGTCATACTCAATATGTGAGTGGATCGCCCCCATGGGGCCGTGGGGTATTCGGTACCGGGTCCTTCGGTTCACAGGGGGGATGTCATGGTGGCTGACCCGGTCCGTGGCCCCAGGGACGTCCGTAAAAAAGGGAAAGGTGAAATGTTCATGACGCCACCTGTGGTATTCGGTCAGGGTGACCGACGCTGCTTTAAGGGGTCCGCTGAGGTGATGTTATGGCAGCTAGATGATATACCTTCCCACAGGTGAAGTATATCCCCAGGGCTTCCCAGTGTATAGATGGTGGATGGTGAGAGGCGCAGAGAAGAATGAGGACACAAGGTTGCAGTCTCTTTACCTTTAATGAAGGCTTAAGCATCCACAGTCCAGGGTACCAGATCACAGGGCAGACAGAGTCCGGCCGGTTTGGAGGCAAGTCCAGAGTCCCCTTGTCCAGGTAGAAATCAGTAGCCTTCCTCTAGCGCTTCAGTGTTGTAGTCCCTTACTGCTAAGCTTTTCATAAGGGCCTCACAACTGTTGTAGATGTTGTAGATGTTATGTCTTTCTCTCTCTGTCCCCCAGATGGATAGGACAAACCCGTATGACTGGTGGCTTTAGGCGGTTTATAGGGACTCTATCGTGCCCCAGCTTCTAAGGGGTGCCACCTTGCCTCTTGGGTATAAGGCGGACAGGTAACGTGAAATTAGCTGTCCTGCCGGTCTCTGGAGCAAGGCATAAAGGATCGCTGCTCCCTCGGTGTTCCGGCTACCGGGATCTTGCACCTCAGAAGGAGGCAGCCTGTGTAGGGCTGATCCCCTCCTGGTGTCCACTCCTTTGCTATGACTTCTTTCACCCTCTCTACAATACAGTTCTCCTTCAATGTCTCTTTCTAGAAGCTGCAGTTCTCAGGGCATGCACAGCTCCGTGTCCTTCTTCCTCGATCTCTGACAGGATCCCATCACTGCCAGGGACCAACTACCTGAGCGAAGCTCAGCCAGCAACTAACTAAATTTCCCTACAGGTCACCAGTTTTACCAAACTGTGGGGAGTGACCTAATGAATAGGAGCAGAGCTCCCCCTGGTGGCCTGGAGTGTGAAATGTGTTGCATGTTTGTGATACCTGGGTGCAGTTGTCCTTCTTTGCCTCCAAACGTAACATCACCCTCCCCTAGAGGAGAATGACATTACTGCAACAACCAGGACACTGGGGCTCTGCATGAGCACCCCGTAATGTGGGTGCAGAAGGTAGATCTCCCTGGCTTCTTACACGTCATACTCAATATGTGATCGCCCCGTATTGTGGGTGCGGAGGGCAGATCTCTGTGCAGTCATCCTTGTTTATCAGCCACAGATCGGCCAGCAGACGGCAGATTGATTCCATTCTGTCATCCCAGCCTCCTGTTTGTTTCTGGAACGTTTCTACAATATTGATAGTGGCATGAAATGTCTCTGTTGGGTGGTATGTACTCAGCGCGGCTCGTAGAGAGCTGCAGCCAGCCGGGGGATCCCAGCAGATCTTCCTCAGCTCCAGCTAATAGAGCTTATGTAGAAGAGGGCGGAGGGAAGCAGAGGGGGCTCTGTTGTAAATTCTGTTATCGAACTCCCTTATGTGGTTATGAATGGTACTTCGGCGAGTTCTGTCCATGGACTCCCTCTGGTGGCTGTGAGTGGAGCTGCTGGTTCTGAGGTTCCTTCCACAGGTGACTTAGTTTATTCTTTGGCTGGCTGCTCTATTTAACTCCACTCAGATCGTTACTCCATGCCAGCTGTCAATGTTCTTGTACTGGTTCAGTTCGCTCTTGGATCTTTCTGGTGACCTATCTACTCCAGCAGAAGCTAAGTCCCTGCTAGTTTATTATTTGTTCATTGTTTTCTTGTCCAGCTTGCTATCATGATTTTGCCTTGCTAGCTGGAAGCTCTGGGATGCAGAGTGGCACATCCGCAACGTGAGTCGGTGCGGGGGTCTTTTTGCACACTCTGCGTGGTCTTTTTGTAGTTTTTGTGCTGACCGCAAAGATACCTTTCCTATCCTCAGTCTGTTTAGTAAGTCTGGCCTCCTTTGCTGAAACCTGTTTCATTTCTGCGTTTGTGACTTTCATCTTGACTCACAGTTAATATTTGTGCGGGGCTGCCTTTTCCTTTGGGGAATTTCTCTGAGGCAAGGTAGGCTTTATTTTCTATCTCTAGGGCTAGTTAGCTCTTAGGCTGTGAAGAGGCGTCTAGGTCGTGTTAGGTACGCTCCACGGCTATTTCTAGTTGTGTGATTGGATTAGGGGTTGCGGTCAGCAGAGCTCCCACTTCCCAGAGCTTGTCCTGTGTTAGTTTAACCATCAGGTCGTTCCGGGTGCTCCTAACCACCAGGTCCACAACAGGGCTCATAGCCAAAGTCAAATTGAGGATCCCCAACTGCTGCAACATGACGCACCCCCTGCTAATCCCACAGCCCTTCCCGTACCCTGTAGGAGAAGTCGGTGATTTCTGGGCATTGTCTTGCTTTTTTCTGTTGTGATGGGCGAACCCATGGATATTTTGGTCTGAACATCTAAAAAAAAGTTTGTTTACATGTCTTGGAGAATTTCCTGTTCGAGGTCCGTGCATGAACAGTAGGTTTTCAGTACGGACCCCGAACTTCACTGTTTGGGTTCGCCCATCTCTTGCTAAGATGAAATATCTGCAACGTGTCCCTGGGGGACGTTACCCACAAAGGGTCCATTTGTCCTCTCGCTCCCTCCCCACCCCCCACCCCCCCACCAGTTAACTTACCTTTTTTTTTACTTTAACTCCTTCCCGGCCATCCAAAAACTCCAGCATTATGGCGGCCGGCTGCATATATTTTTGCAGGATGCATTAGAATCGGAAAATGTCAAACTGATTTTATACATGGTTGGTGAATCAATTTACTGACATCTATTTGTAAGCAATATGTAACCAGGATGTCACATGGACGTGCCATAACATTCACAACAGTCTGGGGTCTGAACTTTGGGACTGCCAGGAAATAGTTAGTTATTGAATGCAGCTAATTACTGGATTGAAATATAATATGCAAATTGCCTCTTCTGAGAAAAAGAGGACTTAAACTCTATAGCGCCACCTGTTGGAAGTAGCGATCCTACAAGTCACAATCAACTCTTTAACGAGTCGTGCAATATGACTTAGGATAAAAGCCAAATCAGTATCTCAATTCGCAGACACGATGTTTCGGGCTGTTGGCCCTCGTCAGTGCGAAGCATGAGAACTGATTAGGCTAGGTGAGAGGCTCTGGACTGGGGTCTAAGGGGTATTGTTTCTCCTTATGGAGAGTGACATACCATCTCTGGCTTGTCAAGGTAAGGAGGCTTATTCGCCGTGCAATGCTCCTCTGGGAAATATAATATGCAAATTGCCTCTTCTGAGAAAAAGAGGACTTAGGGTATGTGCACACGTAAGGATTTCTTGCAGAAATTTTCCTGACAAAAACCGGACATTTCTGCCAGAAATCCGCATGCGTTTTTTACCGCGATTTTGACGCGTTTTTGACGCGTTTTTGGTGTGTTTTTTGTGCGTTTTTTCCAAAATGCATAGAATTGCGGGAAAAACGCAGAAAATCCGCAAAAATAATGAACATGCTCATTTTTTTACCGCGATGCGTTTTTTTCGCGGAAAAAAACGCACCCATGTGCACATAACATGCAGAATGCATTCTAAATGATAGAATGCATAATGTATGCGTTTTAAATGAGTTTTTATGCGTTTTTACCACGAAAAACCACAAAAAAAAACGCGAAAAAACCTGAACGTGTGCACATAGCCTTAAACTCTATAGCGCCACCTGTTGGAAGTAGCGACTGTAGCGATAGATAGTAGCGATTGTGACTTGTAGGATCGCTACTTCCAACAGGTGGCGCTATAGAGTTTAAGTCCTCTTTTTCTCAGAAGAGGCAATTTGCATATTATATTTCCCAGAGGAGCATTGCACGGCGAATAAGCCTCCTTACCTTGACAAGCCAGAGATGGTATGTCACTCTCCATAAGGAGAAACGATACCCCTTGGATTGAAATATACATCACTGCCACTGGGAGGACACCTATAGGCACATACAGCATAAACGTGTCCCGATAGAGTATTGTAAACTCATGTTTTATTTTCAAGGCTTTTCATTCAGGTATGTCTGGACTTTAACTGTATGTGTGTCCTGCAGACACAGATGCAGGTGAATACAATGGTGAAGCAGGAACCCTCAGATCCCTGCTCTGCCAAACCTTCTGGGTTGTGACTGAAGGACCCTCAAGAACCTTCAGGTCATGTGACATTCTTAGTTACATGATTAGGCAGCAGAGACCATCACAGGAGCAGAGGAGCAGGGATGTGATAGGACACAATGCAGTTGGATACTTATAATAATAATCTTTATTTTTATATAGCGCTAACATATTCCGCAGCGCTTTACAGTTTGCACACATTATCATCACTGTCCCCGTTGGGGCTCACAATCTAGAATCCCTATCAATATGTCTTTGGAATGTGGGAGGAAACCGGAGTGCCCGGGGGAAACCCACGAAAACACGGAGAGAACATACAAACTCTTTGCAGATGTTGTCCAGCAAGGCTGCTGTGCTAACCACTGCGCCACCGATACTTAAGGGGAGGAGGGCAGTTTGGGGTTATCATACTATGTGGGGAAATCTTACTGTATGTGAGACGCTGTGGGGGGCATCATCTTGAGTTTGGGGGCTGCAGGTGACATCATATTGAGTTTGAGGTGCACTGTGGGTGTTATCATAATTTAAAGGACCTGTTGGGAATTATACTGTGTGTGGGGTCCTGCAGGGCCATTGTACTGACATTGGAACATCATACTGTGTCTGGGGGACTGTGGGGGCATCATACTGTGTCTGGGGGACATCACACTGTTTCTGGGGAACTGTGGGGACATCATACTGTGTCTGGGGAACATCATGCTGTTCTGGGGGATTCTGAGGACATAATACTGTGCCTGGGGGACATCATGCTGTTCTGGGGGATTGTGGGGACATAATACTGTGTCTGGGGGACTGTGGGGATATAATAATTTGTCTGGTGGACATCTTACTCTGGGGGACTGTGGAGACATCATACTAAGTATAAAGGATACAGTATAAACATCATACTGTGTGGGCGACTGTAGGGACATCATACTGTGTGTGGGAGACTGTGGACATCATACTGTGGGGTGTCCTGTGGTGGTCTATCATGCTGTATGGGGTTCACTGTGAGGGACAACATACTGTGTCTGGGGGACTGTGGAGACATCATACTGTGGGGAGCACCATACTGTGTCTGGGGGGGGGGGGGGGGCTGTGGGAACATCATACTGTGTGTGGAGGGTTATGCCGACTGTGAGGGATACAGTATAAACATCATACTGTGTGTGGGAGACTATGGGGACATCATACTGTGTGTGGGCGACTGTAGGGACATCATACTGTGTGTGGGAGGCTGTGGACATTATACTGTGGGGTGTCCTGTGGTGGTCTATCATGCTGTGTGCAGTTCACTGTGAGAGACAACATACTGTGTCTGGGGGACTGTGGAGATATCATACTGTGGGGGGCACCATACTGTGTCTGGGGGGCTTTGGGAACATCATACTGTGTATGGAGGGTTATGCCGACATCATATTATGTGAGGGATACAGTATAAACATCATACTGTGTCTGGGGGGCTGTGGGGACATCATATTGTGTCTGGGGGGCTGTGGGGACATCATATTGTGTCTGGTGGGCTGTGGGGACATCATATTGTGTCTGGTGGGCTGTGGGGACATCATACTGTGGGGGGCATCATACTGTGTTTGGGGGACTGTGGAGACATCATACTGTGGGGGGCATCATATTGTGTCTGGTGGGCTGTGTGGACATCATACTGTGTGTGAGGGATACAGTATAAACATACTGTGTGTGGGAGACTATGGGGACATCATATTGTGTGGGGGTTTCTGTTGTGGTCCATCATGCTGGCTGGGGCTCACTGTGGGTGGCATCATGATATGTGTGAGGGGGTGACATCCTATTTTTAGTGAGTGACTATACCGTGGGGGCATTATAATGTGTGGAGGGCACTGTGGGTGCAATGAAAAGGGTATCATACTATGTAAAAATACTAATAGGCGTCACTAGGAGATAATTTCTGTCTGGGCACAAATACAAGACTGGGTGAAGTTAGGGATGTGCACCGCAGCAAGAGACCCTCATTCCTATCTTATAAAGTTGGGAATCATGGGTAAAAGTTCTCGGATACCCCGGCGCCTGTCATGGTGACGCATCCTCCGGTGCCTATGATGCTCTCCTGCTCCACCGCGTACATTGCTTTCGCTGACTATTGTTTTGACTCATTCTCAATTATGACGATATTTCAACCTGCCAGCATTAAAGCCCCCAATGGAAGTGACTCAATGTAATAACTTCTCTGGTGCAAGAAAGAATTACGACTCAATCTGTGGGGACTTTTACTTAATAACCGAGCTCTTGGAATTTGACAGAGATAAAACCATCAAGCATCGTGTAGAAAGCGCTGGAGCCGCCATGAGTCAGAGGACGGCGCAGGAGAGAGAAGGTCCATGTGCACCACATGGCCTCAAAATTGCATTTTTCTTCATTCGTTTGGTAACAGCTTCTGGCAATTCATGTTTAGGACTAATTAAGAAAAAACATATAAAATCCCAGCACTGCTCTACTCTAATTGTGTTCATATTTCTCTCCCTATAGTTACATGGCGAAAGACTCATTACATACAATGTTGTCAGCACGTCAATAACCTAAATTAGTGTCACCCGGGGCAAAAATTACCATGATTTACAGCAGGTGGATATAGAAAGTCCAAAGTCTGATTGATTCAATGAAAAAAAGCTAATAGGAAAAGACAAGAAGATACAAAGACGGCTCAAAGCTGCACAGACGTAATGGATTAAAATGTTTAAAAAGGGCTAAAGGGACTGTAACTGCTCTAACCTATCCAAAGGGTAATCTAGTAGTGATTGATCATGGGGTCTACTGCTTTATAGATCAACTAAATGAAGAATATAACTACTATAATACTGCTCCTATGTACAAGAATATAACTAGTATAATACTGCTCCTATGTACAAGAATATAACTACTATAATACTGCTCCTATGTACAAGAATATAACTACTATAATACGGCCCCTATGTACAAGAATATAACTACTATAATACTGCCCCCTATGTACAAGAATATAACTACTATAATACTGCCCCTATGTACAAGAATATAACTACTATAATGCTGCCCCTATGTACAAGAATATAACTACTATAATACCGCTCCTATATACAAGAATATAACTACTATAATACCGCTCCTATGTACAAGAATATAACTACTATAATACTGCCCCTATGTACAAGAATATAACTACTATAATACTGCCCCTATGTGCAAGAATATAACTACTATAATACTGCCCCTATGTGCAAGAATATAACTACTATAATACTGCCCCTATGTACAAGAATATAACTACTATAATACTGCCCCTATGTACAAGAATATAACTACTATAATACTGCCTCTATGTACAAGAATATAACTAGTATAATACTGCCTCTATGTACAAGAATATAACTACTATAATACTGCCCCTATGTACAAGAATATAACTACTATAATACTGCTCCTATGTACAAGAATATAACTACTATAATACTGCTCCTATGTACAAGAATATAACTGCTATAATACTGCCCCTATGTACAAGAATATAACTACTATAATACTGCCCCTATGTACAAGAATATAACTACTATAATACTGCCCCCTATGTACAAGAATATAACTACTATAATACTGCTCCCTATATACAAGAATATAACTACTATAATACTGCTCCTATGTACAAGAATATAACTTCTATAATACTGCCCCTATGTACAAGAATATAACTACTATAATACTGCCCCTATGTACAAGAATATAACTACTATAATACTGCCCCCTATGTACAAGAATATAACTACTATAATACTGCTCCCTATATACAAGAATATAACTACTATAATACTGCTCCCATGTACAAGAATATAACTACTATAATACTGCTCCTATATACAAGAATATAACTACTATAATACTGCTCCTATATACAAGAATATAACTACTATAATACTGCTCCTATGTACAAGAATATAACTACTATAATACTGCTCCTATGTACAATAATATAACTACTATAATACTGCCCCTATGTGCAAGAATATATCTACTATAATACCGCCTCTATGTACAAGAATATAACTACTATAATACTGCTCCTATGTACAAGAATATAACTACTATAATACTGCTCCTATGTACAAGAATATAACTACTATAATACTGCCCCCTATGTACAAGAATATAACTACTATAATACTGCTCCTATGTACAAGAATATAACTACTATAATACTGCCCCTATGTACAAGAATATATCTACTATAATACTGCTCCTATGTACAAGAAAATAACTACTATAATACTGCCCCTATGTACAAAAATATAACTACTATAATACTGCTCCTATGTACAGGAATATATCTACTATAATACTGCTCCTATGTACAAGAATATATCTACTATAATACCGCCTCTATGTACAAGAATATAACTACTATAATACTGCTCCTATGTACAAGAATATAACTACTATAATACTGCTCCTATGTACAAGAATATAACTACTATAATACTGCTCCTATGTACAAGAATATATCTACTATAATACTGCTCCTATGTACAAGAAAATAACTACTATAATACTGCCCCTATGTACAAAAATATAACTACTATAATACTGCTCCTATGTACAAGAATATAACTACTATAATACTGCTCCTATGTACAAGAATATAACTACTATAATACTGCTCATATATGCAAGAATATAACTACTATAATACTGCCCCTATGTACAAGAATATAACTACTATAATACTGCCCCTATGTACAAGAATATAACTACTATAATGCTGCTCCTATGTACAAGAATATAACTACTATAATACTGCCCCTATGTACAAGAATATAACTACTATAATACTGCTCCTATGTACAAGAATATAACTATTATAATACTGCTCCTATGTACAAGAATATAACTATTATAATACTGCTCCTATGTACAAGAATATAACTACTATAATACTGCCCCTATGTACAGGAATATAACTACTATAATACTGCCCCTATGTACAAGAATATAACTGCTATAATACTGCTCCTATGTACAAGAATATAACTACTATAATACTGCTCCTATGTACAAGAATATAACTACTATAATACTGCCCCCTATGTACAAGAATATAACTACTATAATACTGCTCCCTATATACAAGAATATAACTACTATAATACTGCTCCTATGTACAAGAATATAACTACTATAATACTGCTCCTATATACAAGAATATAACTACTATAATACTGCTCCTATATACAAGAATATAACTACTATAATACTGCTCCTATGTACAAGAATATAACTACTATAATACTGCTCCTATGTACAATAATATAACTACTATAATACTGCCCCTATGTGCAAGAATATATCTACTATAATACCGCCTCTATGTACAAGAATATAACTACTATAATACTGCTCCTATGTACAAGAATATAACTACTATAATACTGCTCCTATGTACAAGAATATAACTACTATAATACTGCTCCTATGTACAGGAATATATCTACTATAATACTGCTCCTATGTACAAGAATATATCTACTATAATACCGCCTCTATGTACAAGAATATAACTACTATAATACTGCTCCTATGCACAAGAATATAACTACTATAATACTGCTCCTATGTACAAGAATATAACTACTATAATACTGCTCCTATGTACAAGAATATATCTACTATAATACTGCTCCTATGTACAAGAAAATAACTACTATAATACTGCCCCTATGTACAAAAATATAACTACTATAATACTGCTCCTATGTACAAGAATATAACTACTATAATACTGCTCCTATGTACAAGAATATAACTACTATAATACTGCTCATATATGCAAGAATATAACTACTATAATACTGCCCCTATGTACAAGAATATAACTACTATAATACTGCCCCTATGTACAAGAATATAACTACTATAATGCTGCTCCTATGTACAAGAATATAACTACTATAATACTGCCTCCTATGTACAAGAATATAACTACTATAATACTGCCCCTATGTACAAGAATATAACTACTATAATACTGCTCCTATGTACAAGAATATAACTATTATAATACTGCTCCTATGTACAAGAATATAACTATTATAATACTGCTCCTATGTACAAGAATATAACTACTATAATACTGCCCCTATGTACAGGAATATAACTACTATAATACTGCCCCTATGTACAAGAATATAACTGCTATAATACTGCTCCTATGTACAAGAATATAACTACTATAATACTGCTCCTATGTACAAGAATATAACTACTATAATACTGCCTCCTATGTACAAGAATATAACTACTATAATACTGCCCCTATGTACAAGAATATAACTACTATAATACTGCTCCTATGTACAAGAATATACTATAATACTGCTCCTATGTACAAGAATATAACTACTATAATACTGCCCCTATGTACAAAAATATAACTACTATAATACTGCTCCTATGTACAAGAATATAACTACTATAATACTGCCCCTATGTACAAAAATATAACTACTATAATACTGCTCCTATATGCAAGAATATAACTACTATAATACTGCCCCTATGTACAAGAATATAACTACTATAATACTGCCCATATGTACAAGAATATAACTACTATAATACTGCCCCTATGTACAAGAATATAACTACTATAATACTGCCCCTATATACAAGAATATAACTACTATAATACTGCTCCTATGTACAAGAATATAACTACTATAATACTTCTGCTATGTACAAGAATATAACTACTATAATACTGCTCCTATGTACAAGAATATACTATAATACTGCTCCTATGTACAAGAATATAACTACTATAATACTGTCCCTATGTACAGGAATATAACTACTATAATACTGCTCCTATGTACAAGAATATACTATAATACTGCTCCTATGTACAAGAATATAACTACTATAATACTGCCCCTATGTACAGGAATATAACTACTATAATACTGCCCCTATGTACAAGAATATAACTACTATAATACTGCTCCTATGTACAAGAATATAACTACTATAATACTGCTCCTATGTACAAGAATATAACTACTATAATACTGCCTCCTATGTACAAGAATATAACTACTATAATACTGCCCCTATGTACAAGAATATAACTACTATAATACTGCTCCTATGTACAAGAATATAACTATTATAATACTGCTCCTATGTACAAGAATATAACTACTATAATACTAGCCCCTATGTACAAGAATATAACTACTATAATACTGCCCCCTATGTACAGGAATATAACTACTATAATACTGCAAACAAGAAGGCAGTCCAGCTTGACGAGACCAAAGAGTTCTTTATGACTACGGGTGAATAAGCTAGAACTCGTGGATGTTTTATAACCTGGACTGCCTTGTCTGCTGGACTTTTTCTGCATCTGGGCACAGATACTGTCATTGCTCTGGACCACAAAAGTCTACATGCAGGTGAGCTGGATTCTTTTTTCTACAACTATAATATTGTCCCCTATGTACACAAATATAACTATAGTCCTCAGCGTTTGTGGATTTTAATGTGTAGATTAATTTTAGTTTAGTGCTACACAGTGGCATGTAAATGTTTGGACACCCCTGGTCAAAATTACTGATATTGTGAACAGTTAAGCACGTTGAAGATGAAATCATCTCTAAAAGGGCTAAAGTTACAGATGACACATTCCCTTGTATTTTAGGCAAACAAAAATATTGTCATTTTTTACAATTTTAAAATTACAAAAAGGAAAATGGGCAGATGCAAAAGTTTGGGCACCCTTTGAGATTTGTGTGATCAGATAATTTTGACTAAGGCGTCAGACCATAATTAGCCTGTTAGGGTTATGACTTGTTCACTATCATCATTAGGAAAGGCCAGGTAATGAAAAGTTCTCAGCTTTATAAAACCCAGCCTCCTTTAACCTTGTTCCAAAAAACAGCAGCCATGGATTCTTCTAAACAGCTGTCTAGCAATCTGAAAATGAAAGTTGCCCTTTCCTCCTTTCGAAATTAAAAAATGGCAGTTACCAGGAACAGTGGAGGTCAAGATTAGGTCTGGAAGACCAAGCAAAATTTCAGTGAGAGCTGCTTGTAGGATTGCTAGATAGGCAAATCAGAACCCCCAATTGACTGTAAAAGACCTTCAGAAAGATATAGCAGACTCTGGAGTTGTGGTACATTGTTCTATTCAAAGGCACATGCACAAATATGGCCTTCATGGAAGAGTCATCAGAAAAAACCTCTCCTGCGTCCTCACAAAAAAATGAATCATCAGAAGTATGTAAAAGAACATCTAAATAAGCACGATGCATTTTGTAAACAAGTCGTCTAGACCAATGAGGTTAGAATAGTACTCTTTGGCCACAATGATCAAAGGTATGTGGTGCAGGGAAAAAGGGCACAGAATTTCAGGAAAAGAACATCTCGCCAATCAATAAGCATGGAGGTGGATCAATCATGCTTTGGGGTTGTGTTGCAGCCAACGGCACGGGGAACATTTCATGGGTAGCGGGAAGAATGGATTCAATTACATTTCAACAAATTCTTGGTGCAAACATAACTGTTATGAACAGGTAATTCAGAACCACAATGGACATTGAAGTTCAGAGCACACTAAGTGACCTGACAATTACCAAAAACAAAGGACGAGCTCTGAGACGTGGGAACTCTGCTGACCGCAATCCCTAATCCTATCACACCACACTAGAGGTAGCCGTGGATTGCACCTAACGCTCCCTATGCAACTCGGCACAGCCTGAGAAACTAACTAGCCCTGAAGATAGAAAAATAAGCCTACCTTGCCTCAGAGAAATTCCCCAAAGGAAAAGGCAGCCCCCCACATATAATGACTGTGAGCAAAGATGAAAACACAAACACAGAGATGAAATAGATTTAGCAAAGTGAGGCCCGACTTACTGAATAGACCGAGGATAGGAAAGATAGCTTTGCGGTCAACACAAAACCCTACAAACAACCACGCAGAGGGGCAAAAAGACCCTCCGCACCGACTAACGGTACGGAGGTGCTCCCTCTGCGTCTCAGAGCTTCCAGCAAGCAAGAAAAACCAATATAGCAAGCTGGACAGAAATAATAGCAAACAAAAATAACACAAGCAAAACTTAGCTTATGCAGGAAGACAGGCCACAGGAACGATCCAGGAGGAAGCAAGACCAATACTAGAACATTGACTGGAGGCCAGGATCAAAGCACTAGGTGGAGTTAAATAGAGCAGCACCTAACGACTTAACCTCATCACCTGAGGAAGGAAACTCAGAAGCCGCAGTACCACTCTCATCCACCAAAGGAAGCTCATAGACAGAACCAGCCGAAGTACCACTCACGACCACAGGAGGGAGCTTGGTCACAGAATTCACAACAGTACCCCCCCTTGAGGAGGGGTCACCGAACCCTCACCAGAGCCCCCAGGCCGACCAGGATGAGCCACATGAAAGGCACGAACCAGATCGGCAGCATGGACATGAGAGGCAAAGACCCAGGAATTATCTTCCTGACCATAACCTTTCCACTTAACCAGATACTGGAGTTTCCGTCTCGAAACACGAGAATCCAAAATCTTCTCCACTATATACTCCAATTCCCCTTCAACCAAAACCGGAGCAGGAGGATCAATAGATGGAACCACAGGTGCCACGTATCTCCGCAACAATGACCTGTGGAACACGTTATGGATGGAAAAAGAAGCAGGAAGAGTCAAACGAAAAGACACAGGATTAAGAACCTCAGAAATCCTATATGGACCTATGAAACGAGGCTTAAATTTAGGAGAGGAAACCTTCATAGGAATATAACGAGATGACAACCAAACCAAATCTCCAACACGAAGTCGGGGACCCACACAGCGCCTGCGGTTAGCGAAACGTTGAGCCTTCTCCTGGGACAAAGTCAAATTGTCCACTACATGAGCCCAAATCTGCTGCAACCTATCCACCACAGCATCCACACCAGGACAGTCCGAAGACTCAACCTGCCCTGAAGAGAAACGAGAGTGGAACCCAGAATTGCAGAAAAACGGCGAAACCAAAGTAGCCGAGCTGGCCCGATTATTAAGGGCGAACTCAGCCAAAGGCAAAAAGGACACCCAATCATCCTGATCAGCAGAAACAAAACATCTCAGATATGTTTCCAAGGTCTGATTGGTTCGTTCAGTCTGGCCATTTGTCTGAGGATGGAAAGCCGAGGAAAAAGACAAATCAATGCCCATCCTAGCACAAAAGGCTCGCCAAAACCTCGAAACAAACTTGGAACCTCTGTCAGAAACGATGTTCTCTGGAATGCCATGTAAACGAACCATATGCTGGAAAAACAATGGCACCAAATCAGAGGAGGAAGGCAATTTAGACAAGGGCACCAAATGGACCATCTTAGAGAAGCGATCACAAACCACCCAAATGACCGACATTCTCTGAGAGACGGGGAGATCCGAAATAAAATCCATAGAGATATGTGTCCAAGGCCTCTTCGGGACCGGCAAGGGCAAAAGCAACCCACTGGCACGAGAACAGCAGGGCTTAGCCCGAGCACAAATCCCACAGGACTGCACAAAAGAACGCACATCCTGCAACAGAGACGGCCACCAAAAGGATCTAGCCACCAAATCTCTGGTACCAAAGATTCCAGGATGACCAGCCAACACCGAGCAATGAACCTCAGAGATAACTTTATTCGTCCACCTATCAGGGACAAACAGTTTCTCCGCTGGGCAACGGTCAGGTCTATTAGCCTGAAATTTTTGCAGCACCCGCTGCAAATCAGGGGAGATGGCAGACAAAATTATTGATGAAGCGACGATAAAAATTAGCAAAGCCCAGGAACTTCTGCAGACTCTTCAGAGATGTTGGCTGAGTCCAATCATAAATGGCCTGAACTTTAACAGGGTCCATCTCGATAGTAGAAGGAGAAAAAATGAACCCCAAAAATGAAACCTTCTGAACACCAAAGAGACACTTTGACCCCTTCACAAACAAAGAATTAGCACGCAGGACCTGGAACACCATTCTGACCTGCTTCACATGAGACTCCCAATCATCCGAGAAGACCAAAATATCATCCAAGTATAAAATCAGGAATTTATCCAGGTACTCTCGGAAGATGTCATGCATAAAGGACTGAAATACTGATGGAGCATTAGAAAGCCCGAATGGCATAACCAGGTACTCAAAATGGCCCTCGGGCGTATTAAATGCTGTTTTCCATTCATCGCCCCGTTTAATATGCACAAGATTATACGCACCACGAAGATCTATATTGGTGAACCAACTAGCCCCCTTAATCCGAGCAAACAAATCAGACAGCAGCGGCAAGGGGTACTGAAATTTGACCGTAATTTTATTTAGAAGGCGGTAATCAATACAAGGTCTCAGCGAACCATCCTTCTTGGCCACAAAAAAGAACCCTGCTCCCAATGGCGATGATGACGGGCGAATATGACCCTTCTCCAAAGACTCCTTCACGTAACTCCGCATAGCGGCGTGCTCAGGTACAGATAAATTAAACAGTTGACCCTTAGGAAACTTACTACCAGGAATCAAATCGATAGCACAATCACAATCCCTATGTGGAGGTAGGGCATTGAACTTGGGCTCATCGAATACATCCCGGTAATCAGACAAGAACTCTGGGACCTCAGAAGGGGTGGATGATAAGATAGACAGAAATGGAACATCACCATGTACCCCCTGACAACCCCAGCTGGACACAGACATTGATTTCCAATCTAATACTGGGTTATGGACTTGTAGCCATGGCAACCCCAACACGACCACATCATGCAGATTATGCAACACCAGAAAGCGAATATCCTCCTGGTGCGCAGGAGCCATGCACATGGTCAGCTGGGTCCAATACTGAGGCTTATTCTTGGCCAAAGGCGTAGCATCAATTCCTCTCAATGGAATAGGACACTGCAAGGGCTTCAAGACAAACCCACAGCGCCTAGCAAACTCCAAGTCCATCAAATTCAGGGCAGCGCCTGAATCCACAAATGCCATGACAGAATAGGAAGACAAAGAGCAGATCAAAGTAACGGACAAAAGAAATTTCGACTGTACCGTACCAATGGTGGCAGACCTAGCGAACTGCTTAGTTCGCTTAGGACAATCGGAGATAGCATGAGTGGAATCATCACAGTAGAAACACAGCCCATTCTGACGTCTGTGTTCTTGCCTTTCAGCTCTGATCAAAGTCCTATCGCACTGCATAGGCTCAGATTTATGCTCAGATAATACCGCCAAATGGTGCACAGATTTACGCTCGCGCAAGCGTCGACCGATCTGAATGGCCAAAGACATAGACTCATTCAGACCAGCAGGCATAGGAAATCCCACCATGACATCCTTAAGGGCTTCAGAGAGACCCTTTCTGAAAATACCTGTCAGCGCACATTTATTCCATTGAGTGAGCACGGACCACTTTCTAAACTTCTGACAATAAATCTCTATTTCATCCTGACCCTGACAATGAGCCAGCAAATTTTTCTCTAGCTGATCCACTGAATTAGGTTCGTCGTACAGCAATCCGAGCGCCAGAAAAAAACGCATCAATATTACATAATGCAGGATCTCCTGGCGCAAGGGAAAATGCCCAGTCTTGAGGGTCGCCACGTAATAAAGAAATAATGATCTTAACTTGTTGAACTGGGTCACCAGAGGAGCGGGGTTTCAAAGCCAGAAATAGTTTACAATTATTTTTAAAGTTCAAAAACTTAGCTCTATCTCCAGAAAATAACTCAGGAATAGGAATTTTAGGTTCTAACATAGGATTCTGAACCACTAAATCTTGAATATTCTGTACATTTATAGCGAGATTATCCATCAAAGAGAACAGACCTTGAATGTCCATGTCCACACCTGTGTTCTGAACCACCCTGATGTAAAGGGGAAAAGAAAGACAGAACACAGTGCAAAGAAAAAAAAATGGTCTCAGAACTTCTCTTTTCCCTCTATTGAGAAGCATTAATACTTTGGGCCTCCAGTACTGTTATGAACAGGTAATTCAGAACCACAATGGACATTGAAGTTCAGAGCACACTAAGTGACCTGACAATTACCAAAAACAAAGGACGAGCTCTGAGACGTGGGAACTCTGCTGACCGCAATCCCTAATCCTAACACACCACACTAGAGGTAGCCGTGGATTGCACCTAACGCTCCCTATGCAACTCGGCACAGCCTGAGAAACTAACTAGCCCTGAAGATACAAAAATAAGCCTACCTTGCCTCAGAGAAATTCCCCAAAGGAAAAGGCAGCCCCCCACATATAATGACTGTGAGCAAAGATGAAAACACAAACACAGAGATGAAATAGATTTAGCAAGGTGAGGCCCGACTTACTGAATAGACCGAGGATAGGAAAGATAGCTTTGCGGTCAACACAAAACCCTACAAACAACCACGCAGAGGGGCAAAAAGACCCTCCGCACCGACTAACGGTACGGAGGTGCTCCCTCTGCGTCTCAGAGCTTCCAGCAAGCAAGAAAAACCAATATAGCAAGCTGGACAGAAAAAATAGCAAACAAAAATAACACAAGCAAAACTTAGCTTATGCAGGATAGAGAGGCCACAGGAACGATCCAGGAAGAAGCAAGACCAATACTAGAACATTGACTGGAGGCCAGGATCAAAGCACTAGGTGGAGTTAAATAGAGCAGCACCTAACGACTTAACCTCATCACCTGAGGAAGGAAACTCAGAAGCCGCAGTACCACTCTCATCCACCAAAGGAAGCTCATAGACAGAACCAGCCGAAGTACCACTCACGACTAGTGTTGAGCGATACCGTCCGATACTTGAAAGTATCGGTATCGGATAGTATCGGCCGATACCCGAAAAATATCGGATATCGCCGATACCGATATCCGATACCAATACAAGTCAATGGGACATCAAGTATCGGAATGTATCCTCATGGATCCCAGGGTCTGAAGGAGAGGAAACTCTCCTTCAGGCCCTGGGATCCATATTAAAGTGTAAAATGAAGAATTAAAATAAAAAATATTGTTATATTCACCTCTCCGGCGGCCCCTGGACATCAGCGGGAGGATCCGGCGTCCGGCACGGCTTCTTTCTTCAAAATGCGCGCCTTCAGGACCTGTGGAATGACGTCCCGGCTTCTGATTGGTCGCGTGCCGCCCATGTGACCGCCACGCGACCAATCAGAAGCCGCGACGTCATTCCTCAGGTCCTAAAAGGCGCTCATTCTAGGACTTTAGCTGAGGAATGACGTCGCGGCTTCTGATTGGTCGCGTGGCGGTCACATGGGCGGCACGCGACCAATCAGAAGCCGGGACGTCATACCACAGGTCCTAAAGGCGCGCATTTTGAAGAAAGAAGCCGTGCCGGACGCCGGATCCTCCCGCTGATGTCCAGGGGCCGCCGGAGAGGTGAATATAACAATATTTTTTATTTTAATTCTTTATTTTACACTTCCGATACCGATACCCGATATCACAAAAATATCGGATCTCGGTATCGGAATTCCGATACCGCAAGTATCGGCCGATACCCGATACTTGCGGTATCGGAATGCTCAACACTACTCACGACCACAGGAGGGAGCTTGGTCACAGAATTCACAACACATAACACCATATGTAAAAACAGTTGAAGGTGAAAGAGGAAGAGGATGGCTTCTACAAATGGATAATAATCCTCAACACAATGCAAGATCCACAACTGATGACCTCAAAAGGTGCAAGCTGAATGTTTTACAATGGCCCTCACAGTCCCCTGATCTGAATAATGTGTAGAATGTTATATTTTTAAATGATTTCAAACACTCCAATTAATTAGTACTAATTATTGAGAGATATTGATGTGGTTTCAATCAGTTCATTATATAATATTCAGTATATCCTTACTGTATGGAGTTCGCAGAAGGTCATTGAAGCTTAAATGTACCTTTAGTCAGATGGTCAATTTAACAAAGGAATGTAAATGACCAGTAATTTGTTTATCTACTAACAAAGGATAGTTAGCATTCAAAGATGAGAGTCAATTGTTTAGATCTTTCTTAGGAGAGGGCATCAAATCAAATCAAATCAAATCAAATGAGCTTTATTGGCAGGACTAAGTACACGTTAGCATTGCCAAAGCATATGGTAAAAATACGGGGGTGGGGCAGGGGGGCATATAGAGGTCCAGGGAATATCAAATTCCTTTTAGAGGATAGGGGATGTTTCCAGGGTGGTGTATAAGAGTCCATGACATATCGGGCTCTTTAGTCGGGGGATAGGGATATGTCCAGTGTTGGGATACAGGAGTCCATGACATATCAGGCTCCTCTTAGTCTGTGGCAGGCACTGACATATTCCGCTGCTACGGCCACTGCACTTTCCTCTTCCCCCAGTATTATCGGCAGTTTCTCTTCCTCCTCCTTGGAGGTGAAGTCTGGGAGGAGATCAGACAGTCTCTTGAAGTGAGTGTCCCTCACTGCGGAGTATTTGGGGCACCTCAGCAGGAAGTGGGCCTCATCCTCCACGGCCTCCTGGGGGCACTGCTGGCAGAGTCTGCTCCCTCGAGGCTTGTAGTTCTGTCGGTGCCGCCCGGATTCGATGAGTAGGCTGTGGGCGCTCAGTCTGTACCGGCTCAGGATCTGTCGATCTTTGGGGTTTTCTAGTTTCTCTAGATATGGGGCCAGTTTGTACTCCCTCTGTAGATTCCGGTATATTGTCAGTTTCTGGGATTTGTTTATGTCGTTCCTCCAGATGCTGAGATTTTCCTCTTTGACTTTGTGTACCATTCTCTGGATTTCACCTTTTGTCAGGCCATGGAGGTTGATGGCTTGGTCAGACTGGCTTTGGGTACTTTTTCTTATCATATATCATATCATATATCATATATCATCATATATATGTTAATTATATGTTAGATAGATACTTGTTAAGTCTCCAGGGATGTTCATGTGGCTAGGGGTACCGTCACACTAAGCGATGCTGCAGCGATACCGACAACGATGTCGATCGCTGCAGCGTCGCTGTTTGGTCGCTGGAGAGCTGTCACACAGACAGCTCTCCAGCGACCAACGATCCCGAGGTCCCCGGGTAACCAGGGTAAACATCGGGTTACTAAGCGCAGGGCCGCGCTTAGTAACCCGATGTTTACCCTGGTTACCAGCGTAAACGTTAAAAAAACAAACACTACATACTTACCTACCGCTGTCTGTCCTCCGGCGCTGTGCTTTCCTCTGCACTAAGCGCTGGCCGGAAAGCAGAGCACAGCGGTGACGTCACCGCTCTGCTTTCCGGCTGGCTGGTGCTGACACAGGATGCAGGAGAAGTGCAGAGAAGCAGAACGCCGGGGACAGGCAGCGGAAGGTAAGTATGTAATGTTTGTTTTTTTAACGTTTACGCTGGTAACCTGTTGTGAATTCTGTGGTCACAAGTGGTACTTCGGCTGATTCTCTCTGGGAGCTTCCGTTTGTGGAGGAAAGTGGTACTGCAGCTTCTGAGTTTCCTCCCTCAGGTGATCTGGTGAGGTCGTTAGCTGCTTCTCTACTTAACTCCACCTGATGCTTTGATCCTTGCTTCCTGTCAATGTTCCAGTGTTGGACTTGTGTTTCTCTGGATCATTTCTGTGGCCTGCTGCTCTGCATATCGAAGTGCTTCTTTGCTATTTGTTGCTATTTTTTCTGTCCAGCTTGTCTATTTGTTTTGCTGGAAGCTCTGGGACGCAAAGGGTGTACCTCCGTGCCGTTAGTTCGGTACGGAGGGTCTTTTTGCCCCCTTTGCGTGGTTTTCTTTAGAGTTTTGTGTAGACCGCAAAGTTATCTTTCCTATCCTCGTTCTGTCTAGAATATCGGGCCTCACTTTGCTGAATCTATTTCATCCCTACGTTTGTCTTTTCATCTTACTCACAGTCATTATATGTGTGGGGCTGCCTTTTCCTTTGGGGTATTTCTCTGAGGCAAGGTAGGCTTATTTTCTATCTTCAGGCTAGTTAGTTTCTCAGGCTGTGCCGAGTTGCATAGGGAGCGTTAGGCGCAATCCACAGCTGCCTCTAGTTGTGTTTGGAGAGGATCAGGAATTGCGGTCTACAGAGTTTCCACGTCTCAGAGCTCGTTCTATTATTTTGGGTTATTGTCAGATCACTGTCTGTGCTCTGATCGCTATGTACATTGTGTTACTGAATTGCCTATCATAACAGTAACCAGGGTAAACATCGGGTTACTAAGCGCGGCCCTGCGCTTAGTAACCCGATGTTTACCCTGGTTACCAGTGAAGACATCGCTGGATCGGTATCACACACGCCGATCCAGCGATGTCAGCAGGAGTCCAGCGACGAAATAAAGTTCTGGACTTTATTCAGTGACCAACGATCTCCCAGCAGGGGCTTGATCGTTGGTCGCTGTCACACATAACGATTTCCTTAACGAGATCGTTGCTATGTCACAAAACGCAACGATATCGTTAACGATATCGTTATGTGTGAAGGTACCTTAAGACTTATCTATTTTGCATTAGGGGGTTTCATACTGGCAGACCATGATAAAGATCAAATGCTAACATTAGTTTGTATGGGGTAGTTTAACATATAAAAGAGAACAGAGTTTTAGTAAGGACACACAGATGGAAGAGAGATGGGAGATACAGTGACACAGGGACAAGCCCGATCCACTTCTACCATAATGTAATGTTATTTTAACTGTTTATTTCTTACTAGCTGAAGAGCCCGGCGTTGCCTGGGCATAGTAAATATCTGTGGTTAGTTATAGCACCTCACTTCTCTTATTTTCCCATCACGCCTCTCATTTTCCCAATCACATCTCTCATTTTCTCCCTCACACCTCTCATTTTCTCCCTCACTCCTCTCATTCCCCCCTGACACTTGTCATTTCAACCTCACATCTGTCATTTTCTGATCACTCCACTATTTTTCCTCACTTCCCTCATTTTGCACTCACACCTTTTCATTTTCACCTCACACCTCTCATTTTCACCTCATCACCTCAGTATATACATGTTTGTCATCTCCCTTATATATAGTATACATCTGTATGTCATCTCCTGTATATAGTATATACCTGTATGTCATCTCCCCTGTATATAGTATATACCTGCTGTGTGTCATCTCCCCTATATATAGTATATACCTGAATGTCATCTCCTTCTATATATAGTATATACCTGTATGTCATCTCCTCCTGTATATAGTATATACCTGTGTGTCATCTCCCCTGTATATAGTATATATCTGAGTGTCATCTCCTCCTGCATATAGTATATACCTGCATGTCATCTTCTATATATAGCATATACCTGTATGTCATCTCCTCCTGTACATAGTATATACCTGTGTGTCATCTCCCCTGTATACAGTATATATCTGAGTGTCATCTCCTCCTGCTTATAGTATATACCTGCATGTCATCTTCTATATATAGCATATACCTGTATGTCATCTCCTCCTGTATATAGTATATACCTGTATGTCATCTCCTCCTGTATATATATGTACCTATATGTCATCTCCTCCTCTATATAGTATATACCTGCGTGTCATCTCTCCTGTATATAGTATATACCTGTGTGTCATCTCCCCTGTATATAGTATATACCTGTGTGTCATCTCCTCCTGTATTAGACCTCGTTATTTGCTCAGTATTTTTACCTCAGTATTTGTAAGCTAAATTGGCAGCCTGATAAATCCCCAGCCAACAGGAAGCCCTCCCCCTGGCAGTATATATTAGCTCACACATACACATAATAGACAGGTCATGTGACTGACAGCTGCCGTATTTCCTATATGGTGCAATTGTTGTAGTTTGTCTGCTTATTAATCAGATTTTTATTTTTGAAGGATAATACCAGACTTGTGTGTGTTTTAGGGCGAGTTTCGTTTGTCAAGTTGTGTGTGTTGAGTTGCGTGTGGCGACATGCATGTAGCGACTTTTGTGAGATGAGTTTTGTGTAGCAACTTTTTGTGTGTCGAGTTACATGTGACAGGTTAGTGTAGCAAGTTGTGTGCAGCAAGTTTTGCGCGTTGCGAGTATTATGTGTGGTGCCTTTTGAGTATGTGCAAGTTTTGTGAGGCAACTTTTGCATGTGTTGCAACTTTTGTGCATGTGGCAATTTTTCCGCGTGTGCAAGTTTTGCGTGTGGCGAGTTTTTCATGAGGAGAATTTTGCACTTGTGGCGAGTTTTGCAAGAGCCTAGTTTTTGCATGTGGCGAGTTCTGCGCGTGGCGAGTTTTGAGTGGCGACTTTTGTGTTTTGACTTTTATGTGGCGAGGTTGGTGTATTTGTGGTGAAATGTGTGCTGAGGGTAATACCGTATGTGTTCAAGCACGTGGTAGTGTGTGGGGCATTTTGTGTGTGTGTTCATATCCCCGTGTGTGGTGAGTATCCCATGTCGGGGTCCCACCTTAGCAACTGTACGGTATATACTCTTTGGCGCCATCGCTCTCATTCTTTAAGTCCCCCTTGTTCACATCTGGCAGCTGTCAATTTGCCTCCAACACTTTTCCTTTCATTTTTCCCCATTATGTAGATAGGGGCAAAATAGTTTGGTGAATTGGAACGCGCGGGGTTAAAATTTCACCTCACAACGTAGCCTATGACGCTCTCAGGGTCCAGACGTGTGACTGTGCAAAATTTTGTTGCTGTAGCTGCGACGCCTCCAACACTTTTCCTTTCACTTTTTCCCCATTATGTAGATAGGGGCAAAATTGTTTGGTGAATTGGAACGCGCGGGGTTAAAATTTCGCCTCACAATATAGCCTATGACGCTCTCGGGGTCCAGACGTGTGACTGTGCAAAATTTTGTGGCTGTAGCTGCGACGGTGCAGATGCCAATCCCGGACATACACACACATACATTCAGCTTTATATAGTAGATTATTTATTAAGTAAATTAATTTTTGTTTATTCAATTTTCGTGTGAGCATTTATTTATTCATCACAATTCCATTCCATTACATCATTGTAAATCTGTGGCGAGGCCTCAATATAGCAGAGGATGCAAGACGCCCCAGGAATCTCACAGAACTGGAGGAATTCTCCAAGGAAGAATGGAGGAAAATCCCTCAAACAAGAATTGAAAGACTCTTGTCTGGCTACAAAAAGTATTTACAAGTTGTGATACGTGCAGAATGGGGCGCTACCAGGTGCCAACCATGCAGGGTGCACAAACTTCTGCATCGGCGCATTTTCCTTCTCGTAATTTTTTAGAATGTAAAGATGAAAATATACGAGGGGTGCACAAACTTGCATGCCATTGTACATGTGTCCTCTTTTCGGTATACTATGCAGATAGCTGTTTGTGTAGACTCGTTATCTCACATTACATGGGGCTGCCATCTGGATTTTGTACAGATCGTTGTACGTCACTAGCTGCAGAGATTTTTCTTAGTTGGAAATAATGAAATTGCAGATGTAATATGAGGGAAATTTGACATTCTGAAATGTAGCAAAGAAAGTAACACAACACAAGGGTCTCCCTAATGAGGAGAGCAGAAATCAGACAGTAATTTTGTCATTGTGATGTCTGCCCATAATTAACCAGCCCCAATTACGTGTAATAACGAGGCTGCAAATGTAATAAAGGGCCCAAATAGAAATTGAATTTCTGGAAAATTTGATACACAGAAGACAAACAAATATTGTTCAATTGCACGAGTCATAATAGATTGGAGATTCCTGGCAACAGAAAGTATCGCTGCTTGTTACAATGATACTGTTGTTTTACATAGATATATCTGGAGTAAAATAGGGGATTACTGCGGAGATCTGTCCTCTAGTAGCCTGGAAAAGCCGAGGAAAGATAGATAGATAGATAGATAGATAGATAGATAGATAGATAGATAGATAGATAGATAGATAGATACAGGGGCTTCTTGCTAAATTAGAATATCATCGGAAAGTGAATTTATTTCAGTTCTTCAATACAAAAAGTGAAACTCCTATATTCTATAGAGTCATTACACACAGAGTGATCTATGTCACGTGTTTATTTCTGTTAATGTTGATGATTATGGCTTACAGCCAATGAAAACCCGAAAGTCATTATCTCAGTAAATTAGAATAATTAACAAAAAACACCTGGAAAGACTTCCTAAGTGTTTATAAAGGTCCCTTAGTCTGTTTCATTAGCTCCACAATCATGGGGAAGACTGCTGCCCTGACAGATGCCCAGAAGGCGTCACTGACACTCTCCACACTCCGCTTCTTGAAAGGATTGTTAAGAAAAGGCCAATCAAACATTTGGGTGAGAATCACAAGGAGTGGACTGCTGCTGGGGTCATTGCTTCACCACACACAGACGTCTCCAGGACATGGGCTACAAGTGTCACATTCCTTGTGTCCGGCCACTCATGACCAATAGACAACGCCAGAAGCATCTTACCTGGGCCAAGGAGGAAAAGAACCGGACTGTTGTCAGTGGTCCAAGGTGTTGTGTTCAGAGGAAAGTAAATTTTGCATTTCATTTGGAAATCAAGGTCCAGAGTCTGGAGGAAGAGTGGAGAGGCCACAATCCAAGCTGCTGGAGGTCTAGAGGTCTGGTGCTGGAGGTCTAGTGTGAAGTCTCCACCATCAGTGATGGTTTGGGGAGCCATGTCATCTGCTGGTGTAGATCCACTGGGTTTTATCTAGACCAAAGTCAGCGCAGCCGTCTACCAGGACATTTTACAGCACTTCATGCTTCCCTCTGCCGACCTTTTTGGAGATGGAAATGTCATTCTCCAGCAGGAATTGGCCCCGGTCCACACTGCCAAAAGTACCAATACCTGGTGTAAAAACAACAGTATCACTGGGCTTGATTGGCAGCAAACTCGCCTGAACTAACCCCATAGAGAATCTATAGAGTATTGTCAAGAGGAAGATGAGACACCAGACCCAACAATGCAGACGAGCTGAAGGCTGCTATCAAAGCAACCTGGGCTTCCATAACCCCTCAGCAGCGCCACAGGCTGATCGCCTCCATGCCACGCCGCATTGATGCAGTAATTGATGCAAAAGGAGCCGCGACCAAGTATTGAGTGCATTTACTGAACATACATTTCAGTAGGACGACATTGCGGATTTTAAAATCATTTTTCCAGCTGGTGTTATAAAGTATTCTAATTTGCTGAGATAATGACTTTTGGGTTTTCATTGGCTGTAAGCCATAATCATCAACATTAACAGAAATAAACACGTGAAATAGATCACTCTGTGTGTAATGACTGTATATAATGTTTCACTTTTTGTATTGAAGAGCTGAAGTAAATTCACTTTTTGATATTCTAATTTAGTGAGAAGCAGCTGTAGATACTGTAGATAATAGATAATAGATATTAAATAATAATATCTATTAATAATAATCTTTAGATAGATAAATAGATAGATTTTGTGTCCCCTCCATAGATTGTAGGTTGCGAGCAGCCGGACCCTCGCTCCTCCCGGTATCTGTAGATTTATGTGATTATTGTCATTCTTTAATGTCTTTATTGTCTGTACAAGTCTCCTCTGTAGTGTACAGCGCTGCTAAGTATGTTGGTGTTATAGAAACTATAGAAATTAATAAGATTATTATAGTTAATTATCGCTCGCCTGTCCTTTCTCTTTGTCTCCTCATTTTGATGAGTTTTATGCAGACTAGAAAGCCAAGGTCACGCTGACGAGATTTCTGAGGAGACCATAAAGTAACACCAGGGGAAGCTTTTAGGGAACAGTGAGTGACAAGGTTACGGTCAACATAAAAGAAGATGTGTCCTGTGCTGACATCACTGGGACGAGCGGCCATAGGTTCCAGACACACAAATGGCGGGGATGAATGAGGAATCTGTGTACTGAATGATTAAAGGGGTGTCCTCTACCAGGACAACCCCTTCTTGATCAAAATGTTTGGCCTCCATAAAATAATAACGCCTATACTCGCCTCCCGTGCTGGCACCGTTCCTGCGGTGTCAGCACTCGCTCTCCCTGGGGTTCGCGTGCGGTGGTTGTGACATGTGACTCCGGCGCCCAATCAGCACTGGCGTCACTGACCCCGCCTTCGGACAAATCGAACAGGAAGAGGAAGTCTGGGCTGACGCTGATCTCTGACTTCCTCTTCCTGCTCAATTTGACAGGGGGCGGAACAGTGAAGCCATCGCTGATTGGACGGCGATGGGGTCACATGTCACAATAACCGCACCGGAGCCCCAGGGAGAGCGAGTGCCAACACCTAGGAAACAGCGCCAGCACGGGAGGCGAGTATAGGCTTTATTATTTTATGGGGGCCTAGCGAAGGGGTATGAGAAGTAGTGGACATCTTCTTTAAGGAGTCTAGAATAACCTCAGAATTGTACGGCAGCGAAATACAAGTACATGAAGAAGGAAAGTAAGTGCACCCCAAGACCTTCAGCTCCCAGCTGGACATATGCAAGTTGTGACCGCCACAATCAGTGGATGCCAAGAAGAAGCTTTTCGTTTTCTACATGGGATGAATGGTGACGCCACGCGTCATAGCGTGCAGCTTGATCCCACCATAGTCCGGGACCTTTACAGTAATTCTTCGTGGTGCCTCCATCGTCGTTCCGGCAGGGATCGTATGAAATGACGGGATTTCTCTACTTTTTGTCTTGCAGTCAGCGCCGCGGCCACCTGGGGTTTTCACAGCAGATTTCATTCCGTTTAATACAATTTTTCTGATTTCCCCGGTGAACAAATTCCATTGGTTTCATTCAACGCTTATTGTGAAAGCCTCCGGATTACCATGAAGCCCCGCACGCCCCAGCCTGAATGACGGCGTAATACCGGATAAGTGGCCCGGACGCACAACCCTCGTCATTGCTAAGAAGACGCCTCCAAAAAAATAACAAAGGGAACCTAGAACTAGACATAACTCTATAAGAGAAAAAATCTGTAAGGAATGAAAAATGGAACTATACTGGTACAGGTCACTGCAGTAGGAGATGGGACTGACCTGCAATACCGCATGCTGCCCAAGGACTGGGGTGGCGCTGTATTTCTAAGAAAGCAGGCGTCGTTTTCTGATCCTGGAAACTCCTTTTTCAATTCATTAATCTAGAAAAACTTACTGTTGACCCACATGGGATCTGGAACACTGGCCATGCTGGTTGCTACCAATACAGTTAGACCCCAAAAAGTTCCACTGAAGAACACCCCAAGATTACCCATAAATGCTCATTCTAATGAAAATTTGCGTAAACCCTCCCTCTATATGGGATCTGGAATGAGACAATCCTGGGAGTAACAGGGTCGTTGTTGGATAGTACATGCAACACAGCTGGTGCCCTGGATTCCTACTGGGCCCCAGTCAACTACAATGGGGGGGCGATGAATACTTGCAGCATGGCGCCACGTTTAAGGCCCTGGCACAGTTTTAGGGTACTGTATATAGGATACTGGTACTGTGGTAATGATTCTAGAACTGTGTTTAGGGTCTTGGTTTTTAGGATTCAAGTACTTAGTTTACTTTACTTTGCATTACTATCTTGTTTTGTTTTTTAAACTCTGTTCCGGGTCTTGTCACGTGTTTAGGGTTGTAGTATTGTGTTTAGGGTTGTACTGATTTTAAGCTCTTAGAGTTTAGGGCAGGGGTGGGGAATCTTTTTTTCTGCCAAGGGTCATTTGGATATTTATGCCATTCTTCGGGGGCCGTACAAACTCTGCCAACAAAGTACCTCCTGACTCTGGCACTGGTTTCAGGACGTAATCTTTCATTGCATGCCCTTCAGTGTTCAGTAGCAAACACTGCGTGTGTGCTAACAGAGCAAGAAGGAATTAATGAGCTGGTTGTAATCAAAATATGCAGCGCCCCAGAGTCCTGGTCGTTGCAGTGATGTCGTTCTTCCACCAGGGGGAGCGATGTTACGTCTGATGGCACCAAAGGAGTTCACCCTGCCAGGTATCACAGCCACACACACACTTCACATGCCGGCCACCAGGGGGAGCAAAAGGTTCTAACTATTAGGCCACTCCTCACATTTGGGTAAAACTGGGGGTTGGTTAGGAAGTGAGGCAGAAGCTGACTGGAGGGAGAAGGAGAAGGAGCCAGGAGGAGGAGAGGAGAGGAGCAGATTGGGCTCGGCCCAGGAAAGGGAAAGAAGGACACGGAGCTGCATCTGCAACCCATGCGGCAGCCTCCTAAGAACGGACAAGAAAGGAAGTGTGCCATAGTGAGTGAGCACAGAAGTCATAGCAACAGGAGTGAAACATCAGTGGGAGACCAGCTAGAAGCAGGCTGCCTCCATCTGAAGCGCAGATCCGGTGGCCGGAACACCGAGGGAGTAATAGACTCTACGCTTTACTTCAGAGACCGGCAGGGCAGTCGATTCCAAGTTGGCTGTCCAACCTAAGAACCTAAGCAGACAAGGTGGCAACGCAGAGGAGAGGCGACGCTAGGGTCCCTATAAAATAGCCTCAGGCCACCACCGTCATACGGGTTATGTCCTATCTATCTGGGGGACAGAGAGAGAGAGAAGTAACAAGAGTGAGGACCCTATGAGAGCTAATGACAGTAGGGACCTACTGCGTTGCTGTGCGCAAGCGGAAGGCTACTGATTTCCACCTGGATAAGGGGACTCTGGAATTGCCATCAGACCGGCCGGACTCTGCCTACCCTGTCATCCGGCACTCTGGACTGTGGATGCTGAAGCCTTCAGTAAAGGTAAAGAGACTGCACCCATTGTGTCCTCATTATTCGCCGCACCTTGCACCATCACCATCTACACTTCTGGGAAGCCCTGGGGACATACTTCACCTGTGGGAAGGTATACCATCTACCTGCCATTCCATCACCCCAGCGGACCCCTAAGCAGCGTCGGTCACCCTGACCGAATACCACAGGTGGCGTCACGAACACTACCATTAACTATGAACTCTGCCTTTTATTGGGCGCCCCTCATAGAGCCACGGTCCGGGTCGGGCCACCGTGACATCCTCACTGAAGGGAACTGAAGGACCTGGTATCGAGTACCCCATTGCCCTTACGTGGGGGCGATCCAAATACACCTCCCTGTCCAAAAATGTGGTCCCTGAGAATCTGCTTGGGGGCCTGATAAAAGGTCATCGAGGGCCGTAAATGGCCCTGGGGCCTGAGGTTCCCCACCCCTGGTTTAGGGACATGTTAATGTGTTCGTAACGTCTTTCGTAATGTGTTCTTAAGTCTTTTGTACTGCGTAGGATCCTAGTACTGTGCTTAAGGTCTTGGTATCGAGTTGTAGGTCTTGCTACTAGGCGTAGGATCTTGATACTGTGTTTATGGTCTTGCAAAAAAGGTTGTTTTCCAGCATCCATAAGCCTGAGCAGGGGACTGTCTCAAGTTTAACATCTCGGTACTACTATATCGATCAGTACTGTGTTTAAGATCTTGGTGCTATATTTCGGGACTGAGCTTGTAGCATATATACAGTGTTCAAGATCATATGGTTTGGTATTTTGTTCAGGGTCCTAATCCTGTGTTTAGGATCTTGGAGTTTCGTATAATGTCTCCCTTTCCTGCTATAATGTCCTTCATGCTAGGCCCTTTTCATGGTATAATGTCCCCCATCTTGGGCCCCTTGTAGTAATATACGACCCCCCCATCCTGGTATAATGTTCCCCATCCTTGACTTCTTCCAGTAATAATGTCTGTGTTCTGCATCTCATCTCCAACAAATATAAACAAAATGAATGAATCTACTCACCTTCCCCTGCTCTCACGAGGTATGACATCCTCTTCCATAACTGGCGCAGAAGCCGGCAGCTGACTTCATGGAGAAAGTGGCAGGTAGCACAAGACTTCTCTGCCGTGCACCGGCGGCAGAAACTTGCACACAGATGTCAGCTGTCGGCCTCTGATTGTTCGGTGACGTGTCATGAGGTGCAGGGAGCGAGCGGGTCTCTACGCTGCAATACATTCCAGCTGAATGTGCATCCTCGGGTGAACATCCGGCTGAAATCGCTGGTGGCATCGCCAGGTTCCCCTCCATCACAAGCCCGGTCGCGGTCACAGAAAGTATGAAATCCGTATGAATTAAGCACCTTTTTGGGGGGAAGAACCTCACATTAAGTTTAAAAATCTCCAGAATAGTTTTGAAAAAATTATTTGATATGTTTATATACAAAAGAGGGACTAGGAGGAGCAAGTAGACGTGGTGGGGCACCATGTCCTAAACACTCTTCCTCTGGTAGGAAGCTTCACCCCCTGCTGCATTTACTGATAGCTGCTCCTTAACATCTTGGTACTCGGGTTTATGGTCTTAGTGCTGAATTTAGGGTCTCGGAACTAAAATTAGGGTCTTGATACTGTGCTTAACCCCTTAAGAACCAAGAGTAGTTTGATGCAAGAAACTCTCTCCAAAACCCCATAAACCATTCTCGCCGAAATGGATAATGAAACGTATCCGTCACAGAGAGAGAAATATTCGACGGCTGCCAAAACGTCCATTACTCATAAGACTGAAATTAGGAAACAAACTGCGGAGTTTTTCCATGCTCAATTGCTTTTCTTTCCCCTTTTAAGTATTAATGTGCTCCCTTCTCCGCCGGATTCTGCTGCCAAATGTCTCATTCATCTTTCCCCGTGACCATGGCTGAAATGTATTTTTCTATTTGAAGGGCCATTTCATGGAAGTTTCTGGAGATTTCTCGCAATGTTCTGGAAAAGTACTTTTATTTATGACCCAAGTTCTTGACATTTTACATGTTGCGAGTATTTATAGGATGGAGAACGATTCTTTTTACGACACGATCAAAAATGAAAGGGCAGCAGGTCTTCTGCGTAGTGGGATTGAGGTTGTACAGACTGGAGTGATAGGTGCCTTCGCTATCTCTGACGGTGTCAAACCATAGATGTTATTTATGTTTGGTCTGTAGACTTTTTAATTTAACGCAGAACATTCTGGAATGAATAAAGAGACCATAAGAAACTACATATCCCTCAACTATCTTTGATGTGTCACTCAATATTGAATGAAGCCTCCCTTTCTACTATGCTACTAGAGATGAGCGAATTGATTCGGTGCGAAACGAGTTCATGTAGAATTTTTTGGAAACTTGCATTCAAAAAAATGTGTTATTTGTGCAAATAACAAAAAAAATGCCCATTTGACACCAAGCAGACGATTGCGCCACTTCAGCAGGTTAGGCACCAATTACATCAGCTGGTCCTTGCCCGTTAGACCGACTCGTCTGGTATCCCGCATTCGATTTCTCAGGATCTCTTCGGGGTGGAGCATTCACTCAGCGGTTGTAAATATAGCACAAGGATGAACAAGAAATGGAGCACTCACCCGATCCTTAGAGATGCATATCTTTAATCCGCAATTAGGATGACATTGATATAATGTAAACATGCGGTGTGCGGGTGGCGGAGGTGAAAGAGTCTGATGGACTACGGCCGTTTCGCCCCAATCATGAGCTTCTATGGCTCCATATTAGCCAGGATGTTGCAACACTTTCTTTTAACCCGGATTAGGGAGCTGTTACACACATGACAGTGAAATAAGGCGTGAAATAAATGTATAGATAAACATTGGCAATATGTAGATCATTCATAACCATACCGACATATCCACTTTGTCATTTAGACCGAGGGGACCTTGAGCTTCCGTATCAAGAATCTATTTTCCTTCTTTCTTTAATAGTAATCTATTATGATCCTTATCCTGTAAGGGATACTCTACGTGTTCAATTCCTGCGAACCTCAAAACATTAGGATCTGAGTTATGCACATCTTTAATGTGTTTTATCAATTTTAACTCCTTAACGACCAGAGGTATTTTTGGTTTTGCGTTTTCATTTTTTGCTCCCCTTCTTCCCAGAGCCATAACTTTTTTTTTGTGGTCAATATGGCCATGTGAGGGCTTGTTTTTTGCAAGACGAGTTGTACTTTTGAATGACACCATTGGTTTTAACATATCGTGTACTGGAAAGGGGGAAAACAAAAATTCCAAGTGCGGTGAAATTGCAAAAAAAGAGCAATCCCACAGATGTTTTTTGTTTTCCTTTTTTACTGTGTTCACTAAATGCTAAAACTGAGCTGCCATTATGATTCTCCAGGTGATTATGAGTTCATAGACACCAAACATGTCTGGGTTCTTTTTTATCTAAGTGGTGAAAAAAAAATCCAAACTTTGAAAAAAAAAAAAAAAAAAAAAAGCGCCATTTTATGATTTGGGGTTATTTTTTCCGTGCTGAGCTGACATTTTTAATGACACCATTTTGGTGCAGATATGTTCTTTTGATCGCCAGTTATTGCATTTTAATGCATTGTTGCAGCGGCCAAAAAAACGTAATTCCAGCATTTTGACTTTTCTCTTGCTATGCCGTTTAGCAATAAGGTTAATCATTTTTGTATATTGATAGATGGAGCGATTCTGAAACCTGGTGATACCAAATTTCTGTATGCTTGATTTTTTTTTATTTTATTTTGAATGGGGAGAAAGGGGGGTAATTTGAACATTTATATTTTTTTAATTTTTTAAAAATATTTTTAAAACCATTTCTTTTTCCTTTGGCAGGCTTCTAGAAGCTGCCATAACCTGATTGGCTCTGCTACATAGAGCGATTACCTGTATGTAACAGAATTACTCACTTGCTATGAGCGAAGACCACCGTGCGGGGCTCATAGCAATCTGGCAGTGAAAACCATAGAGGTCTCCAGGAGACCTCTGATTGTCATGCCAACCCATCAGTGACCCACGATTATGTGACGGGGGGGTCACCGATGGGCGGATTTCCGGCGCGATGTTAAATGCTGCTGTCAGTGTTTGACAGTGACATTTAATGGGTTAATAGCCGCGGGTGGATCGCGATTCCACCCGCGGCTGTTCTGGGCATGTGTCAGCTGTTCAAAACAGCTGACATGTGCCGGGAAAGATGTGGGCTCCCACATCAAAGGGAGGGAGACCGACATCAGTGTACTGTTACGCCCAACGTCGGAAAGGGGGTTAAAGAACCTCATCCTGTTCTTATTTAATGAAAAGGCCCCTAAATCTTATATGTTGAGGTCTCATTGTCTTAATGTAAAAAAATTGGCACGGGCAGTAAACAATCTATTACTTGGTTGGTGCGGCAGGTAATTAATTCTCTTATCGTGTGTGTGATACCACCCCAATTCTTAAATGTTTACGAATAAGATGGAGGTGGCAAAAAGAACAGTTCCCACACCAGAAATTCCCTGTTGGATTTTTCGCATTTAACCGCGTTTTTTTATTTTTATTTTCAAGGAATCTTTTGTGCCCTAGAATCTCATTTAGCTTGCGACTTCTCATATCGAATTAAAGGTTTATTTGTTGCCACGGTTAGATCTTTATCTTATCTTTATCTTAAAGATGACGATTTCTTTTAATCGCAGACTTAATTAAACTCATATTGGGGTTGTGTTTAAAAGTGAGAATAAATCTCTTATTCTCTATTTGTTTGCCTGACATTCTTTCACTAGATTGCTTAATTAAGCAAAAAAAACGCGTGGAAACGCAGCGGTTTACATTCCGCAGCATGTCACTTCTTTCTGCGGATTCCACAGCGTTTTTTTTTTTTTTTACAGCTGCCCCTATGGAAAACCGCAGTTGTAAAACCGCAGTGAAAACTACAGAAAAACCGCGGTAAATCCGCAATAAATCTGCAGCAAAAACGCAGCGTCAAATCTGCTGCGGAAAAATCGGCAGTGGCCAAGAATACGTGTGCACATACCCTTATTGGTACGCGTGGAAGCATTTTAGATACGGGTTTCTAGGACTATCGACATATTCTTTCTCAGAAATATATTAAGAAAAGTACAAGCGACAGGCGTCCCCGGTGATCTGAGTATACCGGCTGGTTCCAAAAGAAGAATCTTTACGTGTCAATATAAAATTCAAACCTTCAATAATAAATTCAATGTATTCATCTGTTTCTGAAATTTTTCTTAGTAGATTTTTTTTTATAGCACTTAGTCTTGCAATTTGTGGAATCCGGGTACACAAACTTTCCACATCGATTGCTGCTAATTTAAAGTTCTCTTGACAATGAATTTCTGATCGAATTCTCAAAAAGTCACCAGTGTCCTTTATATACGATGGTGCAATTTTTATTTAAGGTTTCTGCTGCCAATCTATGAATTTGGACAAAGCTCCTGTCACTGATCCATTCCCCGATACTATCGGGTGACCTGGGGGGGAGCAGATAGATTTTTTATGAATTTTAGGAATGTAATAATACCAGTGGGGTTTAAGTGAAAATTCGGGAAGGAGTTTCTCTGCTGTTTTCTTGGAAATACGTCTTTTTTCGATTTGAATCCTTAAAAATGATCTCAATTGATCTTTAAATAGATTTGTAGGATCGAAGCTTAATTTTTTTTATGTATTTTTGTCAGATAATTGCCTTTCTGACTCCACTGCTATTAACACCAAGTTATTGCCCTTGTCAGCTTTTCCAATTCTTTATTTCTGTTGTTCTTTTCTTGTTACATTATTGGTGTTTTTTTTATATAATACCACTTGCATGTCAGTCACAACTCTGTCGTAGAACAAATCTATCACATTCCCTGGGCTTATTGGAGGTATAAATGTAGATTTCATTCCTCCTAAAAAAAGGCGATGTTGGATTCAGATTGACGCTAGTATCCATTATTGATGAATTAAAGACTTAAATGTAAGTCAATGTCTGTGGGTGCCTCAGTGATGAGTTAAGTTATTATTATTTTTATTTATCATTATGGCGCCATTTATTCCATGGCGCTTTACATGTGAGGAGAGGTATACATAATAAAAACAAGTACAATAATCTTAAACAATACAAGTCATAACTGGTACAGGAGGAGAGAGGACCCTGCCCGCGAGGGCTCACAATCTACAAGGGATGGGTGAGGATACAGGAGGAGAGAGGACCCTGCCCGTGAGGGCTCACAATCTACAAGGGATGGGTGAGGATTCAGGAGGAGAGAGGACCCTGCCCACGAGGGCACACAATCTACAAGGGATGGGTGAGGATTCAGGAGGAGAGAGGACCCTGCCCGTGAGGGCTCACAATCTACAAGGGATGGGTGAGGATACAGGAGGAAAGAGGACCCTGCCCACGAGGGCTCACAATCTACAAGGGATGGGTGAGGATACAGGAGGAGAGAGGACCCTGCCCGCGAGGGCTCACAATCTACAAGGGATGGGTGAGGATACAGGAGGAGTGAGGACCCTGCCCGCGAGGGCTCACAATCTACAAGGGATGGGTGAGGATACAGGAGGAGTGAGGACCCTGCCCGCGAGGGCTCACAATCTACAAGGGATGGGTGAGGATACAGGAGGAGAGAGGACCCTGCCCGCGAGGGCTCACAATCTACAAGGGATGGGTGAGGATACAGTAGATGAGGGTAGAGCTGGTCGTGCAGTGGTTTGGTCGATCGGTGGTTACTGCAGGTTGTAGGCTTGTCGGAAGAGGTCGGTCTTCAGGTTCTTTTTGAAGGTTTCGATGGTAGGCGAGAGTCTGATGTGTTGTGGTAGAGAGTTCCAGAGTAAGGGTGATACGCGAAAGAAATCTTGTATGCGATTGTGGGAAGAGGAGATAAGAGGGGAGTAGAGATGGAGATCTTGTGAGGATCGGAGGTTGTGTGTAGGTAAGTACCGGGAGACGAGGTCACAGATGTATGGAGGAGACAGGTTGTGGATGGCTTTGTACGTCATGGTTAGGGTTTTGTAGTGGAGTCTCTGGGTAATGGGGAGCCAGTGAAGGGATTGACAGAGGGGAGAGACTGGGGAATAGCGGGGGGACAGGTGGATTAGTCGGGCAGCAGAGTTTAGAATAGATTGGAGGGATGCGAGAGTGTTAGAGGGGAGGCCACAGAGCAGGAGGTTACAGTAGTCAAGGCGAGAGATGATGAGGGCGTGGACTAGGGTTTTTGCAGATTCTCGATTCTTTTTTTTTTTACATCAGTTATATTTATTTTGTCCAGGTTACATGTTTCCTCTATAAACCACCGGTACCGCAGCCATTGTTTACTCCCTCGTCTGATCTGTTTCCTAAAGAGTGTTTTTCTGTTTTTTTTTATTTATATTCACGCGCATTTGTTGATCTCTGTTTTCATATCCGCTAGAGTCCGAATCCGTGGTCCAGCCATCTTGGTCAGTGCATTTCTTTTTCCCTTGTGCATTATTATATCTTTTTTTTTGGGATAAGAATTTTTCTTGAATTTGTTAGACTATCCTCTATGTCAATTGTGCGAGTAATATATATATATTTATTTAACCCCTTAGTGACCGAGCCAAATTTTTGAAATCTGACCAGTGTCACTTTATGTGGTAATAACTCTGCAACGCTTCAACAAATCCCAGTGATTTTGAGACTGTTTTTTCGTGACACATTATACTTTATGATAATGGTAAATTTTGTTCAACATTTTTTGTGTTTATTTATAAAAAATATCAAAAATTTTAGAAAAATGTTAAAAAATTAGCAATTTTCTAAATTTGAATGATTATCCCTTTATTCCAGATAGTCATACAACAGCAAACCATTAATAAATAACATTTCCCACATGTCTGCTTTACATCAGCACCATTTGTAAAATGTTATTTTATTTTGTTAGCATTTTAGGAGGTTTAAAAATGTAGCAACAATTTTTCATTTTTTCAAAGAAATTTACAAAATTTATTTTTTTAGGGACTTATCCATGTTTGAAGTCACTTTAGGGGTCCCATATATTGGGAAACCCACAAACGTGATACCATTTTAAAAACAGCACCCCTAAACATATTGAAAACAGCTGTCAGGTAGTTTATTAACCCTTCAGGTGCTTTACAGGAATTAATGCAAAGTGGTATGACAGAAATGAAAATGTGTATTTTTACCACCTAAATGCCTCTAACTTCTGAACAGATTACTACAGCCGTCAGACTCTAAGGCCGCTATTTGGTCATGAATTGCCATGGCAAACATCAGGACCACACAATCATGATCTGAGGGCACCAATTGTGACAAAGAAGAAGCCCCCACACACTGTTAACCATTTATAATGATGTAGTCACTATTGACAGCAGCATCTAAGGGGTTAAACAGATTTAGATGGTGCAAATACTGATCGTGGCTGATGCAGCAAGTTGTCAGCTATAGTGTACAACCGACAGATGCTGGATTGTCATCTGTATGGGGAGGCTATTCTCTTATATCTCAGGTCAGTTAAAAGACGTATTGGCGGTCATTAAGGGGTTAAATGAATAATGTGTTTTACAAGTTTATTAAAGCAGTCTTTACCTTGCTGCATCTGCCGGCTACTTCTTTGCAGTGGCGCTCACACTCCCCGACCTTATAGGCTGGCTCAGGTGGCAGGACATTGCCTGAGTGTTTAGATAGTTGGTGTCCATTCTGCCACTGTGGACTGTTTCCTAGTTCTTGTACCTTTTGCACCACTCAGCTGTCTTATATTGCTGGATAATTCTGTTACGTCACTAGAGAGTTCAGCCAGGACTCTGTAGCAAACCTAGTTATATCACTGGGCTAAATTCTGCTACCTCAGTGAGACAACTCTGCTATACGGCTGGATGGATCAGATTTGCCTTGGAACCTCCTATGTCACTGAGATCTTCTTGCCTGATACTTCATCACTCTACTATGATGATGTCCAATACTGCTATACCGTTTACCGTGCCTTCCACTCTGCTTCACTGGTTCCAGTTCTGCTCCTCCAGTTTCAGTCTTGCTGCATCGGTCTCTACTGGTCCAACTATATTGTCCTGGTGCAACTATGCTGCATTAGACCTACTCCTACCCCACACTGCACAAAAATTTGGTATAAAAAAGTAGAATTTTTACTTTAGCTTTTGATGTGACTGGAGAAGAATCGCTTACAGCAGATAATTCGGGGCAGGGTAGGAGCTGCTCCCCATTCTGTCTGTGTAGAGGTCGGGCACAGGTTTGGTGGTGGTAGCGAAGGCACGTCTCGCTGTCTGGGAATCCATACTGATAGGACCCTGTGAATTACATCCCGCTCTCATGTCTGACCCTTTCTTCTGCTTGTTCTCAGAGGACCCTCAGGCTGAGAACGGACGCCGTATCAGCCGTCGCATCAGCAAACAAAAGGCCCATTTGTTTCTATTGATTTTACAGAAATCGAGATAAAATATAGTCCGAGTCCGAAGAGTAAAGTAACCGGCTTGTATATTTATGAAGGTCGTATGGTTCTTGATATTGATCAGGGATTATGTGTCTTTCATACTCTATAAACCCAGAGAGCCGGACAAGAGCAATTACCATAATCAAAGCTCAAAATTACACAAAATAGAAATGATTTGTGCATGGCTGAAAGAAAATCCCCTTAAAGGGGGTCTCCACTTTGGACAATTCCTTCTCGTTAGAGGAGTTCCATCACAATAGGCAGATAAAGCCCCAAGGGATATGTTTCCCTATAGCGCCACTTACATAGTGTACATATATCATATAACACTGACAGTATTATACCAGGACTAGATATAACCACACAGAAACAAAACACACCGTACAAAGGCCATTATCACTAATGCTACTGGAATAGGCCAAAATAATACCGCCAGACCATGACAGTGACATTACCACTACACAGCGACCACCATATATAATACTTCTGCAGAATTAGACTAATATTACCAATAATTCCACTACTCGCCTCCATATACAGTATACCAATAAAGAGTAACTGAATAGCACAACCAAACTGGTAGAAATGAAAAACAAGACCCTATAAAAAAAAAGACCAATATTACCGCCATACAGTGACCCTATAACGGTCAGATTCAGTTGATGTTCTTGGATGTTTCTTATTATGCGCCACTCGCCGCTCTCCTTTTCCACTACAGGCCGGCATCCTGTCCTCAATCCTCGGGTTCTTCAATGAACATAATAGAAGAATTAAAAAGTATTTGCGAAGCCCCAGTCGGCGGGCTGCAGGACAGGTGAGCCATAAGAGGAGCATTTTTATTTCTATATTTCTACAAATTTATAATATTTCCGGCATCACTCACCTTTGACATTACCCTTTCCATCCTGCTACTATCCCTAATTCAATTAATAATCTCCTCTCTGCGCCCCCTTCAAATAATAGTGCCCTCTATCTCATAAAGTGATGGCAAATCGCTAGGAACTGCCTTCACTTTATGATTCATAGTATCCAACCTTTGGCAACCCTCCGATCCTGAGTATGATCCTGACACCCCCACTGACTGATCTGGAGAATTATCCTGACACCCCCACCCATCCTGAGTATGATCCTGACTAGGGTTGAGCAAAACGGGTCGGTCATTTTCATAAGTCGCCGACTTTTGGCAAAGTCGGGTTTCATGAAACCCGACCCAATTCCTGTGTGGGGTCGTCTATGCGGTACGCGACTTTCGCGCCAAAGACGCGTTTCAATGACGCGAAAAGCGCCATTTCTCATGTAGTAAGGTAGACAGCCAACCTATGATTAACTGTCCAGCGGAGTTTGAAGTAAGACCTGAAGTCAGTTACTCCTACGGTGTTCCGGCCCCCGACTACGCGCCTCAGTAAGATGTTGCCTCTCTCTCTCTCGGCACGACTCTTACTGGCTCTCCTTTGTGCTTAATCTCGTTTACACGGTTCCACAATATCCTTCCCTTCGTGTCTCTTTCTTAGGATACCGCCGCGGGGTGTGCAGGCGCGGTTCCGTTACGTTCTGTTCTGTTCGCTAGGCACCTGCCAGGTTCCCACACCTGACAGAGACCCCCCTGTGTCTTCTCCCTGCAACACCCCCTGCCACGGGATGTTGCCTGGATCCAACCCAGTCAGCTTCTCGCTAACTTCCTCCCCAGCCCCTAGTTTTACCAGTGTGAGGAGTGGGCCAATAAATGAAGCCTTTTTCTCCCCCTAGTGGCCGGAGTGTGAAGTGTAATGTGTTCTGGTGATACCTGGTCAACTCCTTAGTGCCATCAGACGTACCGCTGCTCCCCTTAGCGGCAGAGTGCCATACTGCAACGACCAGGTCTCTGGGGCGCTGCAACTGCATTTGGCCTACTAGTTGGGTTGGGGCTTACTAACGGTGTATGCCGCTCCAAGGTGTTCTCCAGGTTGCCTTTCCTGAGCTTCAATCTTCAGGCTCTTGTTAAATAGTTTTTAAATGGAACAACTGCAGTGGGGCTACTAGTTGGGTTGGGGCCTACTACCAGTGTCTGCCGCTCCAAGGTGTTCTCCTGGTTGCCTTTCCTGAGCTTCAATCTTCAGGCTCTCGTTAAATAGTTGTTGAAACAACACTGCATTAGGCCTACAAGTTGGGTCTGGGTTCTACAAACGGTGTCTTCCACTCCAATGTGTTCTCCAGGTTGCCTTTCCCTAGCTTCTATCTTCAGGCTCTCGTTAAATTGTGTATAACACTGCATTTGGCCTACTTGTTTTGTTGGCCCTACCAACGGTGTCTGCCGCTCCTTGATGTTCTCCTACACTGAGTAAACCAATGCCGCCTGTTTACTTCTGTTACCAATTTTGAACTGCATTTAGCCTACTTACTGATTTGGGCCTACTCACTGTGTCAGCCTCTCATTACAGTTGTACTCCACTGAACAAAGCAATGCCCCCTGGTTAGTCCTGTTACCAATTTTGAACTGCATTTAGCCCACTTTATTCTTTGGGCGTATATCTGTGTTTCCCCCTCATCCTGCCCATTGCCCAGCCAGTGATAGATGAGTCTGCTGGTACATTGACCCATAACGCAACATTTCCCGTGCACACTACACAGCAAGAATGTGACCCTGCTGAAAGTCAGGTTCCCCTTCCCGCATACCATACCACCTTACACGGGGACAAAGAGGAAGGTGCAGATGAAAGTGCAGGTTCCTTCATCAGGTGGGGGGAGGAATACTAGTTGGCGACGTCACTGGCACAGGGCCTCTCATAGTACGCAAAAGTGTTGCTGCCGGTGGGAGGCGCCCCCGCCGTGCAAACACACCGCCGTACTTTGAGGGGCCCTGTGCCAGTGACAATGCCAACGAGTGGGCCCCCCCTGCTTGCTCAGGATCACAGCACTTGCAAAGTTTAAATACTTACCTCTCCCTGCTCCACTGCCGTGACGTGGTCCAGATTTCCTGGGCCCACTAAATACTTGAACCAGCCCTACCCCCCACAACTTTAGCCAAATGACCTCCAATTTCCAATGCCTAACTATTCTTATAAGGTAAATTAAGATTGACAAGCTTCAGTAACAAGAATGGATGTTTTTGCCATTAAAATGGGCACTGTAGATGTTTTCCTGGCCTCCACTCACTGCCGACTATGCTCCCCCATTGACTTGCATTGGGTTTCGTGTTTCGGTCGATCCCCGACTTTTCGCGATATTCGGCCGATTCCACTCGACTCGACTGTTGAGATAGTCGGGTTTCACGAAACCCGACTCGACCCTAAAAACTAAAAGTCGCTCAACCCTAATCCTGACACCCCCACCAGTCCTGAGAATCATCCTGACACCTCCACTGATCTTGAGAATGATACTGAGCCCTCAACCGGTCTAACACCGCCACAGATCCTGAGAATGCTTGTGACACCCCACCAGTACTGGGAATGATCCTGACACCTCCACAGATCCTCAGAATGATCCTGATACCCCCACCAATACTGGAATTGATCCTGATACTTCCACCAATCCTGAGAATGATCCTGACACCCCCACCAATACTGGAATTGATCCTGACACCCCCACCAATGCGTTGCATTTTTGCAGCTTTTTTATGCCAATTTTAAGCTGCGTTTAAGCTGCTTACAAAAAGCACGTTTTTCTTAGTTTTTGGTGCATTTTTTACTGCGCTTTTGTCAGGGTACATTTGTCTCTTGTGCATGTGGAGCGCCCCGTTAGGGCCGTGGGGTTACTCGGTAACGGTGGCTGACCCGGTCCGTGGCCCTGGGACGTCCGTATAAAAGGGAAAGGTCTTTAAAGGGATAAAGTTTATGTTCGTGACGCCACTTGTGGTATTCGGTCAGGATGACCGATGCTGCTTTAGGGGGTCCGCTGGGGTGATGTTATGGCAGCTAGATGGTATACCTTCTCACAGGTGAAGTATATCCCCAGGGCTTCCCAGTATGTAGATGGTGGTATGGTGAGAGGTGCAGAGAAGAACGAGGACACAAGGTTGCAGTCTCTTTACCTTTTACTGAAGACTTCAGCATCCACAGTCCAGAGCACCAGATCACAGGGCAGGCAGAGTCCGGCCGGTTTGGAGGCAAATCCAGAGTCCCCTTGTCCAGGTGGAAATTAATAGCCTTCCCTTGCGCTGTAGTGGTGTAGTCCCTTACTGCATAAGCTTCAAATAAGGTCCTCACAGATGTTGTGTCTCTCTCTCTGTCCCCCATAAAGGATAGGACAAAACCCGTATGACTGTTGAGCCTGTTTATAGGGTCTCTTCGATAACCCGGCTCTGTGGGGTGTCACCGTTCCTCCTGGGTTTAGGTACGGACAGGTAACGTGCAATTAGCTGTCCTGCCTGTCTCTGAAGAAAGGCGTAGAAGTCCTTACTACCTCGGTGTTCTGGCTACCGGTGTTCTGCACTTCAGAAGGAGGCAGCCTGTTTGGGGCTGGTCCACTTCTGGTATCCTCTCCTTTGCTTTGCCTTCCTTCACGCTCGCTGCAATACAATTCTGCCTTCAAAATGTCTCTTTCTGGGAGCTGCAGCTCTGAGGGCATGCACAGCTCCATGGACCCTCTGTCCACCTCAGACTGATGTCTGGAACTAACTAACTTTCCCTACTGACTACCAGTTTATATATATACTAGATTGTGGCCCGATTCTAACGCATCGGGTATTCTAGAATATGCATGTCCCCGTAGTATATGGACAATCATCATTGCAACCTTTATGACATCATCATCGCCATGGCAACCATTATGACATCTACGTCGATACTGTGCCCGTCGCTGAATCAGAAACGTGAGATGTCTACGTCCTTTATGACATCATCGTCGCTGTGCCCGTTGCTGATTGGCGGCCTCGACCAGAGAGCCGGGATTTCCAGGACAGACAGACAGACGGAAAAACCCTTAGACAATTATAGAATATATATATATATATATATATATATATATATATAGTGACCTAATAAATAGGAGCAGAAGCTCCCCCTGGTGGCCTGGAGTGTGAATGTGTTGCATGTTTGTGATACCTGGATGCAGTTATCCTTCCTTGCCTCCAAATGTAGCATCACTCTCACCGGGAGGTGAGTGACACTGCTGCGACGACCTGTACCCTGGGGCGCCGCACATGCTGATAAAGTTTAGTTAATAGAAAAAAATTTGATTCAAATTGAAAGCTTTTTTTTTTTTTTTTCACTGCTCGTTGCTTTCAATGGGTGAAAAACGCTGCAAAAACTCTGAAAGACGTGAAATGCTGCATTTTGCAAAAACAAAGCTCGCTGACAGAACAGTCAGGAAAGAAAACCAAGGTGCGTGCACGAGATTTCTAAAATCTCATTGACTTTGCTGGTACTGTGAAACGCAGCTGAACATGTGCACATAAAAAAGGCTGAAAAAAACGCTGCCAAAAATGCAATGTATGAATATAGCCTTACAAAGCAGTCACTCCGCAGAGGAGAGGGTCAGGGTCAGCGGTGAGTGCAGAGATTACAGCCGCATTCCTCCCCTGCCATTTGGCAGTATGAAGATGTCCTCCCTGTCGTCTGCGCCTCTCTGTTCTCTTGCTATGAATTTACGGTTTTGTCCTTTGGAGCCTGCGGTTCTTCTTCCATCACAGCTGCGGCTCGGTCTGAGAGGCATTTACTGTCGGCTGCTCACATTCCCGTCAGTAACCCTTTCGCACCAGGAACCTCTCCGTTTCGCTGTTTTCATGGATGCCGCAGTCACCTCCCAGCGTCTGACGGCCAAACAAAAGGAGCCAACGAGTAAATGATGACTATTGTGATTGTGGAAACCATCAGGGAGGTCAGGGCGGCCGGTCTCCACTCCAGGGTGGTGATACATATTAGATAAATGTCCACCAAGCTCCAGATTTTATGTACTGCATATCTTTAATGCATATGGGCTCAACTCTTCTGGAAAATCAGGAGTGGGCATGTTGGATTCAGTATGCCCTATGATTTCACCTGTACAAGCTTCAGTATAAAGCACTAGGGGTCCCAGACAGAAAAGGGCCCCTGGGTAAGAACAATATAACAATAAAAATGGGCCCTCTGCAGTCCAATAGCTCATCTTAATGCACAATTCTGGAGCGCCACTAGGGCCTAGGGGATACTCGGTACCGGGTCCGGTGGTCGTTAAAGGGGTAGTCACGGTGGCAGTGACCTTGGGCGTCCAAGTTAAAGGGAAGATCTTTAAAGGGGTTGTTTAAAATAAAGAATGTTCGTGACGCCACCTGTGGTATTCGGTAAGGGATGATCAACACTGCTTAAAGGGGTCCACTGGGGATGATGCTAGTGCAGCAGGGATGGTATGGCTTCCCGCAGGTGAAGCTTAGTCCCCAGGGCTCCCGATGTAGTGGCAAAGATGATAGATGGTGTGATGCCAGTTAGAATGAGAGGACACAAGGTTGCAGTCTCTTTATTTTTTACTGGTGGTAGGCAGCCACAGTCCAGGGTACAAATCACAAGTAATGGTGAGGTCCGTCCAGCCTGGAAGCGATTCGGAATCCCCATAGCCAGGTGGGGTTGGAAGCCTTCCTTACTGTTGCTGCCTGAGGCTTCACACAAGGTCCTCTCTCTCTCTCCTTGTCCTATATGTTGGACAGGACCTGCATGGCAGGCAACTCGAGCGTTTTTACAGGTGTCTCTACCTGTGGTAACTCCGGGCTCTATGTTCCGCTGTACGCTGTTCGGGTGTGGTTGTGGACAGGCAACTTGAAATCTCCTGCCCTCCAGTTTCTGCTGTGGTGCATACAGTCTCACACAGCCTCGGACTCCCGATGTCCAGTTCCTGCGCTTCAGCATGGAGGGAGCCCAGTCGCAGCTCCCCTCCAGCTCACTTCTCCTGTGCTCCTTCTCCCCTCAGACTCTTAGGCTACGTTCACACGATCCTGATTTTCCTGCGGATTTTTCAGGTCCTTTTTTGGAAAATCCGCAGTGCAAAATCATTGCATTTTGCACTGCGGATTTTCCTGCGTTTTCTTCTGCGGATTCCTCTGTGGGTTTCCAATTGCACTTTCCTATTGGTGCAGTCGGAAACCCGCAGCGGAATCCGCAGAAAGAATTGACATGGTACTTCTTTTTTTCCGCAGCGTTTCCGCGCGGTTTTTCCGGGGAAAATCAGGATCGTCGGCACAGCGGGTTTCGTTTTCCATAGGGTTACATTGTACTGTACCCCACATGGAAAACGGCTGCGGATCCGCAGCGGCAAATCCGCTGCGGATCCGCAGCAAAAACCGCACCGTGTGAACATAGCCTTACACAGACTGCTCTGCCAGGAGCTGCAGCACCACGTGTCTGCACGGCTCCTGCTCTCCTCTCGACTCCTGAGACTGATTGACCACTAACTCCTCCCCACCCACAAACTGGACCAGAGCTCCCCCTTCTGGCCTGGAGTCAGAACAGTTCTGTGTGTATACGTGTCACCTGTTAAAGGGATCCTTCCTCGCCTCCAGGCATGGCATCACTCTCCCCATGGGGAAAGCAATACCACTGTAACAACCGGTTTCCTAGGGTGTTACAATTGCACAGGCTTTGGAGCTCGTAGTTACCCCCTTTACCTCTTGAACCCCTGTACAGCTGCACCGATTTCACCAATGGTATTGCCCGTCCCTGTCCCAAAAAACAGCAATGGGCATATTGGATTCAACATGTTTGCTCCTTTGTTCTCCAGAGTGATAATCCACTACTCGAGGGGGTCTAGCAGTAACTTGCTCCTCTCTCGCAATTAAAAAAAATCAACATAAAACGCTTTGCCATGTGTCCACGTATATAAGAAGGTGGGGGGAGGGGTGAAAAAACAGTATAACATTATACTAGCCTGTAATAGACCTGACCCTCACCTGTTCTGCAGCCTCAGCTTTCCACTGAGTCATCTAGCTTTTACTTCGGACATCCCGGCCTCTGGTCTTCGGACATCCCGGCCTCTGGTCTTCGGACATCCCGGCCTCTGGTCTTCGGACATCCCGGCCTCTGGTCTTCGGACATCCCGGCCTCTGGTCTTCGGACATCCCGGCCTCTGGTCTTTGGATATTACTGCCTCAAGCCTTTGGATATCCGGGCCTCTAGTTTTTGGATATTTCAATCTTTGGTCTTTGGGTATTCCAGTCTTTAGTCTTTAGTCTTTTGAAATTTAAATCTTTGTTCTACGGATATTGCAGAATCTGACTTTCCAATATTGCATCGTTTGGTCTTTGAGTCATCCAACACTGACCAGGCCTCATATAGTCATGTGGGGCATGATGCATGTCAAATATCCAGAGTCTGGAGGCCAGAAGATTGGAAGAGAAGACCAGATGAACTAGCCGGGAGATGTGGTGACAGGACAGGTGAAGGGTGAAGGGTGGGCCATAGATAGGCGAACATTATTTTATTGTCTTTTTAACCCTTCAACTCTTCTCCATCTATTATTAGAATTGAGCAAAAAAATGTTCATTGTCCTGTCCAATGTCCAATCTGGTCCACCATGAGAGTTGCAGGACAGTCTTCACTTCTGTAACCATATCCACCATACTTTAGTGCTTCTAATGTCAACTAGGCCCTGCAACGTCATCACATCGGATTGATGACATCAGATTGAATCTGCTGGCCAATCTGAGTGAATCTGCCCAAAAGGAATTTCAGGAGGCCCTCTCATCTCTACTTCTGATAATCCTATTTTCATCAGAAGGATCCAACAAAACTTTAAGATTCTTGATTGTTAGAACCAACGGTGATCAGGTGTAAATCTGTGAAGGGGCATTGGGTGGCAAGTGTTTAATTCTGCCCCTCTGGTCATTGATGGGTGAGGGGTCTCAGTGCCTTAATCTCAACCAATCAAAAATATTGGCGTATCACAAGTTTTTTGATGTAGCGTTACTCTTCCAGGCCCAACTTGTTGGCGCCATAAAGGGACAGTAAAAGTTTGGTGGATATGGTTTTTGGATAACCATGCAGTTGTAAGTAATAAATTGTGTTTTGAGATTAACGTATTTTGACTATTATAACATTTTGCTTAACGATCAGAAACTGCTCAATGTGACATATTGTCAGCGATAAGGGATATATGGGCGTCATATCATAGAACATGGAGAGGATAATTGCTGATTTAAATACCTTTAACGTGTGAAACGTATATGACTGGTAATTGAGTTCTCGATATCTGTCACAGATGTCACTTGATATTCCGTGGAAGCGATGGAGAGTTTGAATAATTACATTCAGAGCTTATGAAATGTGATGGAAATCTGCAAAATGTGCAGGAAATTATCACATAAAATGGCTCAGATTACATTAAGCTTTTACTTCTGTAAGGAGAAGACAGACAAGATGATATACTCACAGCTACTAGAGAACCTCATGATTGCCCGAACTGGGTAGAGAAATAATGGAGGGACGACCATTGTGTAGGATTTTTAGTTGAAATTGAAATCCTCAAAATATCATGCCGGAAGGATTATACCCCCAATGAAAAAAACCTATATCTCTACACCCCATGAACACTATTACTCACCTGTCCTGGCCTCAGTCTGCTCATTTTCTGTCTCCTGTAGCCGGCATTATCTGCTCTCGTGTACATTGGGTTATCATGGTAATCCAGAGCACACATCCCCAAAACTTTTTAAATCCCTAACGGGTGGCTGCATGCTGCGTGAGTATTCAGGTATTAGTGCACATTGCTTCCACATGCGTCTTAGACAGTAAACCTGCTCGGCTATCCCTGGGCTCTTCTGCCATTATACTTACTATGCTTCTTGACATTTATTCCTCTACTGCTCATCTTTGGCATCTCAAAGTGTCTTCCCATATCTCCTGCTTCACTGAGCCATGTATCATCCAGCATATGCAGCACCAATTATCCGCATGGCATCCAACAGATCCAGATCTGCTGCTCCTTGCTGTTAGTCATGCCATTCTGTCTATCCGATTCCGCTAATGCCTCCAGTCCGTGCTGCTGACAACCGCCCCACTAGGTGAGCCATAACAAATGCTATATATTTATGTACTACTAGATGGTGGCCCGTTTCTAACGCATCAGGTATTCTAGAATATGTATGTATGTATGTATGTATGTATGTATGTATGTAGCAGCCACATAGTATATAGCACAGGCCACGTAGTATATAGTAGTACTACGTGGCCTGTGGTATATACCATGTGGCTGCTATATAGATACATACATATTGTAGAACACCCAATGCGTTAATACAGGCCACACAGTAAATAACACAGCCCACGTAGTATGTAACACAGCCCACAGTATATAGCAACCACGCAGTATATAACACAGCCCATGTAGTATGTAACACAGCCCACGTAATATATAGCACAGCCCACATAGTATCTAACAGTGGCCACGTAGTATATAGCACGCAATATAGAACAGCGCTACGCAGTATATAACACTGCCCACGTAGTATATAGCAGCCATGTAGTATATAACGCAGCCCACGCAGTATATAACACTGCCCACGTAGTATATAGCAGCCATGTAGTATATAACGCAGCCCACGCAGTATATAACACTTGCCACGTAATATATAGCACAGCCCATGCAGTATAGAACACAGCCCACGGAGTATATCACACAGCCCACATAGTATATAACACTGCCTATGTAGTATATAGCAGCCACGCGGTATCTAACACAGCCCACGTAGTATACAGCAGTGTGGGCACCATATCCCTGTTAAAAAAAAAAAAAAGTTATATACTCACCCTGCGGGATCCAGCGTAGATCCAGCGAACCTCTGGCGATGCGCGCGGTTGCCGCCATCTTGCGTTCCCAGGATGCATTGCGAAATTACCCAGATTGCTTAGCGGTCTCGCGAGACCGCTAAGTCTTCTGGGTAATTTCGCAATGCATCTCTGGGACCGGAAGCTGGCGGCAGGTGCGAGTGCATCGTCGGACTACAGAGGGTGAGAATAGCAGGTTTTTTGTTTTTTTATTATTTTTAACATTAGATATTTTTACTATTGATGCTGCATAGGCAGCATCAATAGTAAAAACTTGGTCACACAGGGTTAATAGCATAACTCGGTCCGTTACCGCTGGCATTAACCCTGTGTGAGCGGTGATCGGAGGGGAGTATGGATCGGGCGCCGACTGCGGGGTGTATGGAGCAGGCGCCGGGCACTGACTGCAGGGAGTATGGAGCGGGCGCTGACTGCAGGGAGCGGGCACTGACTGTGGGGAGTAGGGAGCGGGCACCGGGCACTGACTGCAGGGAGTATGGAGCGGGTGCCGGGCACTGACTGCGCGGAGTATGGAGTGGGCGCCAGACACTGACTGTGGGGAGTAGGGAGCGGGCGCCGGGCACTGACTGTGGGGAGTATGGTGCGGGCGCTGGGCGCTGACTGCGGGGAGTATGGAGTGGGCGCCAGACACTGACTGTGGGGAGTATGGAGCGGGCGCCGGGCACTGACTGCGGGGAGTAGGGAGGGACTAATCGGACTGTGGCCGTCGCTGATTGGTCACGGCAGCCATGACAAGCAGCTGGCGAGACCAATCAGCGACTTGGATTTCCATCACAGACAGAGGCCGCGACCAATGAGTATCCGGGACAGACAGACAGACGGAAGTGACCCTTAGACAATTATATAGTAGATACATAGTATTCTATAATTTATACATGTTTAAGCTGTATACACTGATCTGCATGTAACAAATATGCTAATGCAGCGCACCAGAGTCCTGGTCGTTGCAGTAATGTCGTTCTTCCACCAGGGGGAGCGATGTTACGTCTGATGGCACCAAAGGAGTTCACCCTGCCAGGTATCACAGCCACACACACACTTCACATGCCGGCCACCAGGGGGAGCAAAAGGTTCTAACTATTAGGCCACTCCTCACATTTGGGTAAAACTGGGGGTTGGTTAGGAAGTGAGGCAGAAGCTGACTGGAGGGAGAAGGAGAAGGAGCCAGGAGGAGGAGAGGAGCAGACTGGGCTCGGCCCAGGAAAGGGAAAGAAGGACACGGAGCTGCATCTGCAACCCATGCAGCAGCCTCCTAAGAAAGGACAAGAAAGGAAGTGTGCCGTAGTGAGTGAGCGCAGAAGTCATAGCAACAGGAGTAAAACACCAGTGGGAGACCAGCTAGAAGCAGGCTGCCTCCCACTGAGCGCAGATCCGGTAGCCGGAACACCGAGGGAGTAATAGACTCTACGCTTTACTTCAGAGACCGGCAGGACAGTCGATTCCAAGTTGGCTGCTCGACCTAAGAACCTAAGCAGACAAGGTGGCAATGCGGAGGAGGGGCGACACTAGGGACCCTATAAAATAGCCTCAGGCCACCACCGTCATACGGGTTTGTCCTATCCATCTGGGGGACAGAGAGAAGAGTAACAAGAGTGAGGACCCTATGGGAGCTAATGCACATAGGGACCTACTACGTTACTGTGCGCAAGGGGAAGGCTACTGATTTCCACTTGGATAAGGGGACTCTGGAATTGCCGGACGGACTCTGCCTACCCTGTCATCTGGCACTCTGGACTGTGGATGCTGAAGCCTTCAGTAAAGGTAAAGAGACTGCACCCATTGTGTCCTCGTTATTCACCGCACCTTGCACCATCCACCATCACCATCTACACTTCTGGGAAGCCCTGGGGATACACTTCACCTCTGGGAAGGTACACCATCTAGCAGCCATTGCACACCCCAGCGGACCCCTAAGCAGCGTCGGTCACCCTGACCGAATACCACAGGTGGCATCACGAACACTACCGTTATCTACAAAAACTAAACCCCTTTTATTGGGCGCCCCTCATAGGGCCACGGTCCGGGTCGGGCCACCGTGACATCCCAGCTGAGGGAACTGAAGGACCCGGTACCGAGTACCCCTTTGCCCTTACGTGGGAGCACTGCACTAACGCCCCTTGTAGGGATTCATGCTCTCAGCTAGGCATTAGGCAGTGTTCACACAGACAATGTGGTTTGATTCAAACGTGTAATTTTATTGCTTTCATAAAATTCCAATGGATTCAAAACCAAAATAGCCTCTTCTGGGCACAAAGATATAACAGAAAATAAAGGCCACGGTCACACGTTCAGTATTTGGTCAGTATTTTCCATCAGTATTTGTAAACCAAAACCAGGAGTGTGTTTATTACAATACTGATTTTGGCTTACAAATAAGAATGTAAAATACTGACCAAATGCTGACCGTGTGAATGTGGCCAAACAGTTAATTCAGCAGGAACATACATGTCAGTGCGGGCTCACCCGAACTAATTACAGTCATCTCGCTTTTCAGAGGAAACTTTAGACAAAGAAGAGTTACGGTCCTTCTGTCTTAGTATTACCTTTAGCCTGAGCTCCAGCAGACAGACTGCTCAGCTTTCCTAGCTAGTCGGTGCCGTCAGAGAGAGCCTCTGGCTTGTCTCTCTCCCAGCAACATCTCACATTTTGGCTGGTCACTCACCAGCTTCAACACACTCTACTTTGCTCACCATCCCCAGCTCCTAGGTGAACACACGTCCTGGATCATCTTCTAATTAAGACCTGGAGTGCTAGGATTTAACCCTAGCTTACCTGGCTTTGCTACACCCTACATAAGAAAATCTCAAAATATTTACATATAATAACCAAGTAATTGTTTTTCAGAAAAGATTCCATTTAACAATCTGCATTCAGACCTACTGGGATAAGAGTCTCCACTTGGTAAATCCAACAGTCACTTTTTCAACCTAAATTGTTGAGGATGACCCCCCACAGTAGCCAATGCTACACCTCGGAAAGACACACTTTAAACTAGAAGAAGAGGGGACGGGAAGAAAAACATTAGACTCGTACAAAGACGACCCAGGAAAACATACTCAGAAGGGAGGTAAGAACATTTCTAAAACAATCCACAGTGAGGAGATTGGAACAAAACAAAATCCTCTAAACTGCATGCTCGCAAACGCCAGAAGCCTGACAAACAAGATGGAAGAACTAGAAGCAGAAATATCTACAGGTAACTTTGACATAGTGGGAATAACCGAGACATGGTTAGATGAAAGCTATGACTGGGCAGTTAACTTACAGGGTTACAGTCTGTTTAGAAAGGATCGTAAAAATCGGAGAGGAGGAGGGGTTTGTCTCTATGTAAAGTCTTGTCTAAAGTCCACTTTAAGGGAGGATATTAGCGAAGGGAATGAAGATGTCGAGTCCATATGGGTTGAAATTCATGGAGGGAAAAATGGTAACAAAATTCTCATTGGGGTCTGTTACAAACCCCCAAATATAACAGAAAGCATGGAAAGTCTACTTCTAAAGCAGATAGATGAAGCTGCAACCCATAATGAGGTCCTGGTTATGGGGGACTTTAACTACCCGGATATTAACTGGGAAACAGAAACCTGTGAAACCCATAAAGGCAACAGGTTTCTGCTAATAACCAAGAAAAATTATCTTTCACAATTGGTGCAGAATCCAACCAGAGGAGCAGCACTTTTAGACCTAATACTATCTAATAGACCTGACAGAATAACAAATCTGCAGGTGGTTGGGCATCTAGGAAATAGCGACCACAATATTGTGCAGTTTCACCTGTCTTTCACTAGGGGGACTTGTCAGGGAGTCACAAAAACACTGAACTTTAGGAAGGCAAAGTTTGAACAGCTTAGAGATGCCCTTAATCTGGTAGACTGGGACAATATCCTCAGAAATAAGAATACAGATAATAAATGGGAAATGTTTAAGAACATCCTAAATAGGCAGTGTAAGCGGTTTATACCTTGTGGGAATAAAAGGACTAGAAATAGGAAAAACCCAATGTGGCTAAACAAAGAAGTAAGACAGGCAATTAACAGTAAAAAGAAAGCATTTGCACTACTAAAGCAGGATGGCACCATTGAAGCTCTAAAAAACTATAGGGAGAAAAATACTTTATCTAAAAAACTAATTAAAGCTGCCAAAAAGGAAACAGAGAAGCACATTGCTAAGGAGAGTAAAACTAATCCCAAACTGTTCTTCAACTATATCAATAGTAAAAGAATAAAAACTGAAAATGTAGGCCCCTTAAAAAATAGTGAGGAAAGAATGGTTGTAGATGACGAGGAAAAAGCTAACATATTAAACACCTTCTTCTCCACGGTATTCACGGTGGAAAATGAAATGCTAGGTGAAATCCCAAGAAACAATGAAAACCCTATATTAAGGGTCACCAATCTAACCCAAGAAGAGGTGCGAAACCGGCTAAATAAGATTAAAATAGATAAATCTCCGGGTCCGGATGGCATACACCCACGAGTACTAAGAGAACTAAGTAATGTAATAGATAAACCATTATTTCTTATTTTTAGTGACTCTATAGCGACAGGGTCTGTTCCGCAGGATTGGCGCATAGCAAATGTGGTGCCAATATTCAAAAAGGGCTCTAAAAGTGAACCTGGAAATTATAGGCCAGTAAGTCTAACCTCTATTGTTGGTAAAATATGTGAAGGGTTTCTGAGGGATGTTATTCTGGATTATCTCAATGAGAATAACTGTTTAACTCCATATCAGCATGGGTTTATGAGAAATCGCTCCTGTCAAACCAATCTAATCAGTTTTTATGAAGAGGTAAGCTATAGGCTGGACCACGGTGAGTCATTGGACGTGGTATATCTCGATTTTTCCAAAGCGTTTGATACCGTGCCGCACAAGAGGTTGGTACACAAAATGAGAATGCTTGGTCTGGGGGAAAATGTGTGTAAATGGGTTAGTAACTGGCTTAGTGATAGAAAGCAGAGGGTGGTTATAAATGGTATAGTCTCTAACTGGGTCGCTGTGACCAGTGGGGTACCGCAGGGGTCAGTATTGGGACCTGTTCTCTTCAACATATTCATTAATGATCTGGTAGAAGGTTTACACAGTAAAATATCGATATTTGCAGATGATACAAAACTATGTAAAGCAGTTAATACAAGAGAAGATAGTATTCTGCTACAGATGGATCTGGATAAGTTGGAAACTTGGGCTGAAAGGTGGCAGATGAGGTTTAACAATGATAAATGTAAGGTTATACACATGGGAAGAGGGAATCAATATCACCATTACACACTGAACGGGAAACCACTGGGTAAATCTGACAGGGAGAAGGACTTGGGGATCCTAGTTAATGATAAACTTACCTGGAGCAGCCAGTGCCAGGCAGCAGCTGCCAAGGCAAACAGGATCATGGGGTGCATTAAAAGAGGTCTGGATACACATGATGAGAGCATTATACTGCCTCTGTACAAATCCCTAGTTAGACCGCACATGGAGTACTGTGTCCAGTTTTGGGCACCGGTGCTCAGGAAGGATATAATGGAACTAGAGAGAGTACAAAGGAGGCAACAAAATTAATAAAGGGGATGGGAGAACTACAATACCCAGATAGATTAGCGAAATTAGGATTATTTAGTCTAGAAAAAAGACGACTGAGGGGCGATCTAATAACCATGTATAAGTATATAAGGGGACAATACAAATATCTCGCTGAGGATCTGTTTATACCAAGGAAGGTGACGGGCACAAGGGGGCATTCTTTGCGTCTGGAGGAGAGAAGGTTTTTCCACCAACATAGAAGAGGATTCTTTACTGTTAGGGCAGTGAGAATCTGGAATTGCTTGCCTGAGGAGGTGGTGATGGCGAACTCAGTCGAGGGGTTCAAGAGAGGCCTGGATGTCTTCCTGGAGCAGAACAATATTGTATCATACAATTATTAGGTTCTGTAAAAGGACGTAGATCTGGGGATTTATTATGACGGAATATAGGCTGAACTGGATGGACAAATGTCTTTTTTCGGCCTTACTAACTATGTTACTATGTTACACTTCAATGGTTCATATTGTGCATCTCATTAAAATATGCTAATTAGCAATGGCACATTTATAACAAATATCAAAACATTTTTGTACATTAGTTTTTTTTTTTTTTTATTTGCGGCCTTTAGATTCAATAGAAGTCAATCAAAAAGTATGCACCATTTATATTATCGTAGGTGATATAGGTTTTGATATTCCGCTCAACAGAATTTGTAGACTTTCCTAATGATTTATTTGTGATCCACAGACACCTCCAAACAGGCCTTACATTCTGAGCAATTCAATAAGCCCTTAACACCCGAATTCCCCTTCTTCTGATTCCTGATGTAGTTCCTTTCTATCATATTTTTCACATCTGGCGCGTTCCAGAAGACAATCCTGGGTTTATCCATCAAAGTTTCCCCAATTACTGGCCTATATCTCACAATATGCCAATTTCTGTCTATGATTTGCATAACCTCTGAGGAATTCTCTTGAAAGCTAGTTATTAGAGTTGAGCAAAAAATATGTGCTGCCCTGCTGTGGTGTCCAGTCCGGTCCTCCATGGCAGCTCAACGTGTGCAGTTTTCTCTTCTGTTGCCCACATCCTCAAAGCCCACAAATTTGCTTTTACTAGTGTAATGCAATTGCGGTGCAGTTATGCTCAGCCACCACCAGGGGGCTCTGTAACGGGAAAGAGGGTCGCTCTTACTGTGTAACACTTCAATGCAGAAGTGCAGGCCTCCAGAAGGATGCGGCAGAGTAGTCAGGCAGGCTAAAGTCAGCAACAAACAAGGAGATCACAGCAAAGCATGAGGTCAGAGACAAGCCAAAAGTCAGAGCCAGACCGGAGCGCTGTATCCAAAATGTGAGACGGAAAGAGGAGTCAAAGTACGAGTCAGAAGGTCAAAAGCCAGTCAGGGAACGCAGTACCAGAGACAGAAAAACCGAAGACGGAGTTCAGAGTTCAAGCCGAGTCATACACTGTAGGGAAATCACCAAATGTACACTGAGTCAGGGATAGGGGGACAGGTCAGACACATACACGGGAAGGCAGAGGCAGAAGGAACACTAGGGTATGCGAATCAGCTGCTCTAGCCAAAGACCTGAACTATCACTGACACAGGCAACCAGAAATAGCACCAATAAATAGCCACCCAAGAACCAAAGAGAGGCAGGAAGGGTTAACCCCTCCATGACCAGATTGTGGAAAGAGAAGCAAGAAGCAAACCCTGACCTGGATCATAACAACTAGACCTTGAAAGATGCGTCTTGACATGTGAGATTTAGCGATTAATCTGCTAAAGTGTGGGCTTAACCCTTTATATCCTGTATTGTGTAAAGTGCTCAATAACATTCCTTAAGTAAGATACAAAATAATACGGTTCTGGTTTATATATTTAATCCAGAAAGGTAGGCAGTGTTTATACAAAGATGATACCGAATGGGAACAAAACTGTATCATATACACAATTGCATAAAAATGAAAAAGGGATAACGCATGAAAATTACGAAACCTGTGTCACAAAAATGGTATAGAGCTTAGCACAGGGAGATACTCCTTAGGTAAATGGACAGAACTACAGCAAACTGAACGTTCTAGGACTGAAGAAACTAAACCCAATTTCTTCTTTTTAATTAGGTAAAAGTTACGCCCACATACCTCCTCTTGATGACCACATGTGGGGGATGGTTGAGAGACATCCAGGGTTTCAGAATTTTTAACTTACTGTTCTGTCCCCACATGAGGCGAATGAAGGTGTCGCAGACTAATAAGAGTTGTGAGAGAGATAATCGTACCTTCGTATTTCCTCGATATGAGGCAGACAGGACCAATGCTGCTCAGCGTCCAGAGAGATGATGCACTCCAGGGATTGTGTAATCCAGACTTGTTTATTTTGTAGATCTGGACATACAGCGTATAACTGGTAATACAGAACTTCTCCAGAAATGCAGGGTAGACAGGGTACAGTAAGATGTAGCACCAAGTGTGTCTGCAAGTGTGAGCAGCATGAGAGAGTGGTTGAAAGACTGATGCCTTCCTAAGCCCAGTTCAAAGGCACATCCTCTCACAACAGAAAGTAAACTGGAAATGGCTGCCAGAGGAAGAGAAGATTTGACCCCTGAACCGGATGTAAGACATGCCCACAAGAAATACATGAAAAACAAGCTGCCATACAGAAAAAGGCCATTGGGTGGCAGCAGAGTAAAATATAACAACATACATGGAAACTGAGGAATATACATGGAACAGCACACTCCCCGTCTGAAATTCCGAAAGGGATTTCACTATATCAATGTCCTTAAAAAGTCCAACAACCTAGAAAATGAAACCAAACATGCATGTAATGCAATAATAACTTTAAACAAGATAAACATTAAGCCAGTTTCTGAGATAATCCAAAGGAAAACCCATCTTCGGATCAGAGAAGCCGCACTAGGCCAAACTATCTCTGACCCACTGTAATCCAATGGGTAAAGTACTAGTGCAGTGTTCTGTTGGTAGTTTATCCTACCGGAATGTCCTCGATAGTGAGTATTTTTTGGCAGACGTGCCAACCATGACAGTCTTTGTCTCCATGTGGCTTGTGATAAGATCTCGCAATGTGGACTAACCTTGCAATAGTCTTAATGAGTTTCATCCAATTGGAGAAGCGTTTGAAGCACTGGCAACCGAGGGAGGAGGTTGGTTTAGCGTTCGTGGCCAGAGCACTGACCTCGGAGCGGACTTCTGGATCATCGTCCGGATCCTGGATGCTGAAGACTTCCTGAACACATTCACTTCCCTTCTGTTCCAGCAGAAACTTTGGACCTGAAAGCCAAGAAGAGTTAGCAAAGGAATTTATAGACATAGGTCTAGTGGCATGGTCGGCTGGATTAAGTTCAGATGGGATATAGTGCCACTGTTCAGGTTTGGAAGACCTTCTTATTCTCTCAATGCGGTTACTGACGTACATGTAGAAGCGCCTTGTTTGGTTGTAGATGTAACCTAAGACAACTTTACTGTCACTGTAGTATTGTACGTCATCTATGTGAGTGTCCAGCTCATGCTGAATAAAGTCTGCGAGTTCTACTGCAAGCACAGCCCCACAGAGTTCCAGCCTGGGAATAGTGTGGTCAGGCTTGGGAGCCAACTTAGCTTTGCCGAAAACGAACCCAACATGATCTTGATTGTCAGATCCCGTTACCTTCAGGTAGACAACAGCTGCAATGGCCTCCGTGGATGCATCCGAGAACACATGGAGTTCCGTCCTGGTGCTAGCAGCAAGTGAGATTCCAGCGTAGCATCTCGGTATATGGATTTTATCCAAGGCACACAAAGACTGCTTCCAGGTTTCCCATTTTGGTTCCTTATCAGGAGGTAGAGGGGTATCCCAGTCCTTGACAGTTTCGGACAACTGTCTCAGAAGGGATTTACCTTGTATGGTAATTGGTGCTACGAATCCCAGTGGGTCATACAGGCTATTTACCACTGACAGGACACCACGTTTAGTGAATGGTTTGTCTGCACAGTTGATTTGGAATCCGAAGGTGTCGGCTGACAGGTTCCACCTCAGGCCTAAGCTTCTCTGCACAGGCGGACGGTCTGGTCCCAGGTCTATGTCCTTGAATCCAGGTGCGTGGTCGCTTGACTCAAAGGCTCTCATGACAGCCGGGCTGTTTGAAGCAATTTTGTGCAGTCTAAGCTTAGCTCGGTACAGCATATGTTGGGTCCTTTTGAGTAGGTCGATTGCAGCTTCTTCTGTAGGTAGAGATTTTAGTCCATCATCTACGTAGAAGTCTTTCTCTACAAAGTCTCTGGCGTCTGTTCCATACTCGGACTCTCCTTCTTGTGCGGTTCTCCGCAGGCCATATGTTGCCACAGCGGGTGAAGGGCTGTTCCCGAATACGTGCACCCGCATGCGATACTCCACCATCTCTTTGCTGGGGTCATTGTCCTTGTACCACAGGAACCTGAGGAAATTCCTGTGGTCCTCTCGGACTATGAAACAGTGGAACATCTGTTCAATGTCGGCGGTGATGGCAATGGGCTCTTTCCTGAACCTCATCAACACTCCTACTAAGTTGTTTGTCAGATTAGGACCTGTGAGGAGGACATCATTGAGAGATACGCCTTGATGTTTGGCGCTTGAATCAAAGACAACTCTAATTTGTTTAGGTTTCTTCGGGTGATATACTCCAAATGAGGGTAGGTACCAGCACTCCTCGTTTTCCTTTAAGGGAGACGCTGGCTCCACATGGTTGTTATGGAATATTTTGCCCATAAAGGTGACAATGTGTTCTTTCATCTCCGGTTTATTGCTTAGCGTGCGCTGGAGAGAGTTAAATCTGGACAAGGCTTGTTCACGATTGTTCGGGAGCCTTACCCTGGTAGCTCGGAAGGGTAAGGGGAAAACCCAGTGATTGGTTTCGTCCTTAAGGAACTCATTGTCCATTATCCTGACAAATTCCTTGTCTTCCATAGATGGGGCTACTTTGTTGTCATCCTTAGTGGTATGAAACACCAATTTTCCCAAGTCGTCTGCATAGGGAGAAGGGATAACATCAGGCAGCTCTACGGAATCTGGAAGCTTTTCCTTCACCTCATAGTGATGAGGACATGGTTTGCAGAAGGTAGTGCGCCCGTCTCGGCGTACGTACGTCTTAAAGGAGTGGACTCCTGTTTGGTCCAAGCATACATTTCCTATGACTACCCACCCCAAGTCAAGTCTCTGGGCGTAGGGGGCGTAGTCAGGACCATTACACTGTTGGCGGACCTTATGTATCCTCAAATTGTCTCTGCCGAGCAGAAGTAGGATTTCAGCATCTGTGTCCAAAGGTGGGATAACGCTGGCTAGGTGCCTTAAGTGTGGTTGGTGGAAAGCAGCTTCTGGGGTAGGGATCTCATCCCTTTGGTCTGGTATTTGATCGCATTCAATTAGCGTAGTTAGGGGTATTTCTACGTCTTCATTGACAGGAGAAGCGATGAAACCTTGTGCTCTTCTGCCGCTAGTCTCTATGCGCCCCGAGCAAGTATTCAGAGTGTAGGGCGTTGCTGGTCCCTTGATTCTAAAGGCTTCAAAGAACTTAGGTCCAGCTAGGGATCGATTGCTCTGATCGTCAATGATGGCATACATTTTTACAGCCTTCTCTGGTTGCCCTTCTGGATAGACTCTGATTAGGCATATCCTGGCACAGCATTTAGCACTTTGATTCTCCCCACATACCTCTGAGCATGAGCAGGACACAGCTGTGGTGGACTTGGCGTGATTCTGTGGCTCCCCGCCATGGTTTGTAGCGGGACCAGAGGTAACTGCGACTGCTGGATCGCTGGTGGCTGAGCCTGGGTGCAAGGCTGATGGGTGTCTGTCGCTATGACACTTCACACTTAATGGCAGATTTACAGTCCTTGGCCATGTGTTCTGATGAAGCGCAGCACTTGAAACATACCCCAAGTTCGTTGAGGATTTTCTTGCGCTCCTGCATGGTTTTGGACCTGAAGCCTCTACATTTGTTCAGTGAGTGTGGTTTTTTGTGAATGGGACACTCACGATTGAAAGACTTATCCCTCGACGGAATAGTGTACTGCTTGTCGGCAGGTACTGCAGGTGATGGCAGGTTAGTCTTTCTGATGCTTACACTGTTCCTTGAGTCCTTGCGTCTATGTGCGACGCTTTCATACCTTGATGAAGGTGTTGCTGGAGCTGCAGTGTTAGACTCCAGGAAGTCGAGGCTAGGGTCGTTCCTCATTTGGGCTTGTTCGTCAATGAACTTGCAGAACTGAATGAACGGAGGAAAGGTGACGTCATGTGACCTTTTATACCTGGAGACACACACTGCCCACTTCTCTTGCAGACTATGTAGCAGCTTTGAGACGATTGGGTTCACCCCATGGGCAGTGTCCAGGTAGCACAGTCATGACAGACGAGGGTCTCTTTTAGCAAGTTCCAGCTCCATAAGCAGATCACTTAAGTCCAGAAGCTTGTGGGCTTCCTTAAGGTTGATCCTTGGAACGTTCTGCAGTCTCTTGAATAGGGACTTTTCTATGGCTTCAGCGCTGCCGTAGGTTCTTTCGAGTCTCTGCCAGGCAGCAGCGAGACCTGCTTCAGCTTGCCCCACATAGACGGTCCTAAGACTCTTGATACGGTTTGTGGATTCAGGACCCAACCATTTTACCATGAGGTCGAGCTCCTGCTCCACGGATAGGTTGAGATCAGCAATGGCAGCCTTGAAGGTTGCTTTCCAGGCTCTGTAGTTCTCTGCACGGTCGTCGAATTTTGAGAGGCTAGTGCTGATTAGCTCCCTGCTCACCATGAACCTGGCAAACTCGGACATGTCTGATCCTTCACTCCTTGTTACCATATTAGCTTGTGGTGCCCCTCGGGCGTATAAGCTGTGTGGCGTGGAAAGGTGAATTGTTCCCGGGTAGAATGATGTCGCTGCAGGGTTGAGCTGTGGTTTAACCTCTAGAGATTCCGATGACTGCTGCTTGAACTGTGGAGGCGGGCTGGAGTGTGCCTTGTGGTCGTCTTGCGATGATGATTGCTCCTGAGGGGGTACATCACGGCGTTGGTCTTGGGTCTCTGTAGGGGCTGTGGGCGATACTGGCACCATAGGTTGGGCTGACTTGGACGTTTCCGCAATGTTGGGTTGAACGTCACTGGAGAAGGTGTGCGCTGCAGGTATCTGTTTCTGCACGTAGTCTCTGGTACGAACAGCTGGGTCATCTTCTTCCTGTGGTGGCAGGCAAATTGGGTCGAGGTTTTGCTTCAATGCTTGCTCGAGTATTTTTACTTCGGCTAATGCAATTTCTTCCTCCATTTCTGTTTGAAGAATCCTTGCTTGAGCCTCTGCTTCTGTTTGAAGAATCTTTGCTCGAGCCTCTGCTTCTGCTCTCTTCGCTTCTGCTTCTGTTTGAAGAATCTTTGCTCGAGCCTCTGCTTCTGCTCTCTTCGCTTCTGCTTCTGTTTGAAGAATCTTTGCTCGAGCCTCTGCTTCTGCTCTCTTCGCTTCTGCTTCTGTTTGAAGAATCTTTGCTCGAGCCTCTGCTTCTGCTTTCTTTTCGGTGTATGAACGTCTTAGTTTCGACCGCTCTGCATTTAAACGGGCCTCTAGGATTCTGTCGCTGAGGGCTGAAGTTCTTGAGCAGGATGATTTGTATGACCGAGCAGAGTGTTTAGACGAGGCTGACCTGTGCGATCTAGTTTCTTGCAGATGGGTGATACGAAGCTCCGCTTTATCTTTGGCGTCTTGCACGGCGGCGTCCCTTTCTCTGTCTGTGGAATCTGCCTTGCTTAACTCTGATAGGGCTTCGTCGATTTTAGATTCTTTTAGGAAGGCAGCATACTTTGTGGACAGTCTCTTGTATCTGCCGTGGGCCACGTCTAGCTGTCTTATAGTGTCCTGTAAACCCGCTGCATCATTTTTATGGCGTTGGACGCTTGACATAAGGGAGGCGACTCGTTCCCATAGGTCGTCCAAGTTGTCATTGAACTCATCCCTTGTGGAACAGTAATTCTCGAGGACCTTTAATGTTGGCTTGATGGAACGTACTGGTCGTGCATCTGGGTCTGCTGTGGAAGCGGGCTCCGCTTCCTGGTCTTCATAATGGACAGTATCAGGTTGTATTTGCTCTGTTTCAGCATTGGGGAACTGTGGAAGGTCCTTTTCGGCCATTTTGATTTAAGGTGCGCTGTCCCTTTAAGAAACTGAACCTTTAAATTGGGGGCTGGAAATTGCGGTGCAGCTTAGTTGCGACCCCCTGATAAGATTCCCAAGGTGTTGTTGGAGAATTGTGGGGTTCTGCGGTCCGACGATCTGCAGCAGTGTGGTATAATACACAGAGAGTCTTTATGTACAATGCAGTCTGAGGTGATGCTGCAGGAGATTTCTTAGGCTACGTTCACACTAGCGTTGCGCCGCCCTGCGCGCGTTTTGCGACGCGTGCGTCGTTTTTTGACCAAAATCGGACGCACAGAAAATGCAACTTGTTGCATTTTCTTGCGTCCGACGCTAGCGTCGGAAACGACGCAAGTGTCGAGAAACGCCACCCTAAAAATGCACGCGTCCCCTATGTTAAACATAGGGGCGCGTCGCCGCTGCGTCGCCGGCGCAACAGCGACGCACATTGGCGGAACGCCAATGTGAACGTAGCCTTAGCAGAGCAGGGCTGCAGTATGTGAGCGGGCAGAGAGCGGGCACGTGAATAGTGATATAAGGGTGATTCTGGCCGGGCTTCAAGGCAGTCTTTCGACTGTTCTGTCCCCACATGAGGCGAATGAAGGTGTCGCAGACTAATAAGAGTTGTGAGAGATAATCGTACCTTCGTATTTCCTCGATATGAGGCAGACAGGACCAATGCTGCTCAGCGTCCAGAGAGATGATGCACTCCAGGGATTGTGTAATCCAGACTTGTTTATTTTGTAGATCTGGACATACAGCGTATAACTGGTAATACAGAACTTCTCCAGAAATGCAGGGTAGACAGGGTACAGTAAGATGTAGCACCAAGTGTGTCTGCAAGTGTGAGCAGCATGAGAGAGTGGTCGAAAGACTGATGCCTTCCTAAGCCCAGTTCAAAAGCACGTCCTCTCACAACAGAAAGTAAACTGGAAATGGTTGCCAGAGGAAGAGAAGATTTGACCCCTGAACCGGATGCAAGACATGCCCACAAGAAATACATGAAAAACAAGCTGCCATACAGAAAAAGGCCATTGGGTGGCAGCAGAGTAAAATATAACAACGTACATGGAAACTGAGGAATATACATGGAACAGCGCACTTACAGGATATCCTATATTCTGTTGATTCTTTCTAGTGTTTTATCTCACCTCAGAGCCCCAGATACAGTGCTCAGTACTGTGGTATATATTTTCCGCTTCTTTATAGCAATCATTTAGCACTCTCCAGAGCCAGATGGATTCCCAGTTGTACAGCTCAGTACGGCTGTATAATGTCCTCCATGGTTAGCATGTGCTGCATATGGAAGGCACCATGGCAGCTACAGGTCCTTCTCAAAAAATTAGCATATAGTGTTAAATTTCATTATTTACCATAATGTAATGATTACAATTAAACTTTCATATATTATAGATTCATTATCCACCAACTGAAATTTGTCAGCTCTTTTATTGTTTTAATACTGATGATTTTGGCATACAACTCCTGATAACCCAAAAAACCTGTCTCAATAAATTAGCATATTTCACCCATCCAATCAAATAAAAGTGTTTTTTAATTACAAACAAAAAAACCATCAAATAATAATGTTCAGTTATGCACTCAATACTTGGTGGGGAATCCTTTGGCAGAAATGACTGCTTCAATGCGGCGTGGCATGGAGGCAATCAGCCTGTGACACTGCTGAGATGTTATGGAGGCCCAGGATGCTTCAATAGTGGCCTTAAGCTCATCCAGAGTGTTGGGTCTTGCGTCTCTCAACTTTCTCTTCACAATATCCCACAGATTCTCTATGGGGTTCAGGTCAGGAGAGTTGGCAGGCCAATTGAGCACAGTAATACCATGGTCAGTAAACCATTTACCAGTGGTTTTGGCACTGTGAGCAGGTGCCAGGTCGTGCTGAAAAATGAAATCTTCATCTCCATAAAGCATTTCAGCCGATGGAAGCATGAAGTGCTCCAAAATCTCCTGATAGCTAGCTGCATTGACCCTGCCCTTGATGAAACACAGTGGACCAACACCAGCAGCTGACATGGCACCCCACACCATCACTGACTGTGGGTACTTGACACTGGACTTCAGGCATTTTGGCATTTCCTTCTCCCCAGTCTTCCTCCAGACTCTGGCACCTTGATTTCCGAATGACATGCAAAATTTGCTTTCATCAGAAAAAAGTACTTGGGACCACTTATCAACAGTCCAGTGCTGCTTCTCTGTAGCTCAAAAGTGGCTTTACCTGGGGAATGCGGCACCTGTAGCCCATTTCCTGCACACGCCTGTGCACGGTGGCTCTGGATGTTTCCACACCAGACTCAGTCCACTGCTTCCTCAGGTTCCCCAAGGTCTGGAATCGCTCCTTCTCCACAATCTTCCTCAGGGTCCGGTCTCCTCTTCTCGTTGTACAGCGTTTTCTGCCACATTGTTTCCTTCCAACAGACTTACCATTGAGGTGCCTTGATACAGCACTCTGGGAACAGCCTATTTGTTGAGAAATTTCTTTCTGGGTCTTACCCTCTTGCTTGAGGGTGTCAATGATGGCCTTCTTGACATCTGTCAGGTCGCTAGTCTTACCCATGATGGGGGTTTTGAGTAATGAACCAGGCAGGGAGTTTATTAAAGCCTCAGGTATCTTTTGCATGTGTTTAGAGTTAATTAGTTGATTCAGAAGATTAGGGTAATAGGTCGTTTAGAGAACCTTTTCTTGATATGCTAATTTATTGAGACAGGTTTTTTGGGTTATCAGGAGTTGTATGCCAAAATCATCAGTATTAAAACAATAAAAGACCTGACAAATTTCAGTTGGTGGATAATGAATCTATAATATATGAAAGTTTAATTGTAATCATTACATTATGGTAAATAATGAAATTTAACACTATATGCTAATTTTTTGAGAAGGACCTGTAGTCTACACCAATAATTAGGAGATAGAGCCTGCAGAGGGGAAACTGGTAAAAAATGCAGGATCCCAGTGTTACAATGGCCAGAAAGATTGTTATTCCTCAGTACACAGGGCAGTTTGACAGCTACATTTTAACTTTGATGGCCACATGACCGCTCCCAGGACAGATTCACCATCGTTTATTCAGGCGCTTGCATTTTGTGGCACCAGAATAAAAACTGGGAACATTTGCCTTGGTTCTCCCACAGATGCATAGAGAGCGGTCAGAACTTACAGGGGAACAGACCAAGAAAATAACAAAATCAGCTGTGTAATGAATAATCCGTAATGACACATGAGGAGGATTATACATTTTCTAAAACATCCAGTAATTTTTTTTTTTTTTATATAAAGATAGTGCTTTGAAAGACTACGCATACCCCATGAACAGTTCACTTTACTCCCACACAGTGTATGTATGTAATATATATATATATTTTGTGATATCAACACCAAGGATCAAGTATTTGAGAAGTAAATGCACGGTTTTCTAATTATTTTAAAGTTATTAGGTGCATTTGTATTCAGCCCCTCTGTAGTCTGATACCCCTAAATAAAACCCTGAGTGACCAATTGCCTCCACAACTTTCCTTTTCGGTGTTGCAGTTTCAATATCGTGCAGTGTATAAGGGAGGACACTATAGAAGGTTTCATTTAGCCACTGCTAGAGTCTCAAAACTGATAAACTTCTTTTACCTTTCTTGGTAGAGGAGCTCCTAACACTACTGGGAATGTATTACATAAAACCCCAGCTGCACAGCACCAGGACCAAACCGCGCACCAACTCAAAAAGGCACCAGCCATAATGGAGGGAGGAAGGGGTGGGAATGAATGAACAGGTCGTACAGCTACATGAAAACTTTCTAACCTTTGATATTCAAGCTATGGTACAACGCGTTAGTTGAAAAACGGATGTTCATACCAAGCACAGGCGATCTGTGCACGCTTGGCTTTCAGTTCAGCACACCTTCCCATTCTCAATCCTCTGGCTACTGTAAAATCCAGAATTGTCAGAGCCTGGGATGAATGAAAAAGAAAAAAAAAAAAGAATTTTTTTTTTTTTTTTTTTTAAAAAGGTACAAGTGTGTAAAATCTATATAAAGCTATGTGCACACGTCCGGAATTGCAGCAATTCTGCAACTCCGGCTGTGGGAAAGACGCATGCGGAGTTGGCATGCCTATTCCCGCTAAACGCTAGCGCTTTACAAGCGATTTGAAGCACTTGGAAAACTGATTGACAAGTGTGACCAACTTTTTACTATTGATGCTGCCTATGCAGCATCAATAGTAAAAGATAATGTTAAAAATAAAAAAATCGTGATATTCTCACCTTCCGGCATCCCCAGCAGCGCTCCCAATAATGCATTGCGAGAATGACTGATTGATGGATGATGATGATGATGACCGCTACGCCATCACAGGCCATTGCCGCAAGGCTTTATTGGGAATGGGAGCATCAGGAAGGCTGCTGGGGATGCCAGGTGAGAATATATCTCAATTATATGGTTCCCAGGGCCTGGAGGAGAGTCTTCTCTCCTCCACCCTGGGTACCAACCACACATGATCCACTTACTTCCCGCATGGTGGGCATAGCCACATGCGGAAAGTAAGCGGATCAATGCATTCCTATTTGTGCAGAATCCCCACGATTCCGCACAAAGAATAAACATGCTGCGTTTTTTTTTTTTCTGGAATGAGATTCCGCCGCAGAAAAAAAAAAAAAAAAAAAAAAAACAAAACCAACATGTGCACAAAAATTGCAAATTTGCATTCTAATAGGATGCTTAATGTATGCATTTTTCGCGGTTCTATAGCCAAAAAAAAAAAATAAAAAAAATAAAAAATCCTGAACGTGTGCACACAGCCCAACACTTTTTTGGCCACACCAAGGTGGTATGAAGCATCCAATTTATATTAAAATCACTGTCTGAGACATAGGAGGTTAATTAGTGCAGATTTGTATGGCCTTCACCAAGGGGGTATGGCTCAAATGGTGATTCAGAGCCGCAAAAAGACACACCCCAGAGGATCCCATCAGCCACACCCCAGAGGATCCCATCAGCCACACCCCAGAGGACATTAACAGGCACTAGACAAGGTCCCACATCGCTGTATCCATGTGGTGGATTTAAGAAAAAAAATAAATAAATGGAGATGAAGATCTGGCCACTTAGACCTGGTAAAAAGACCTCCAAGAACATATTAAGCCAGACTCACTATAGCTCAACTCCTGGTTTTTATTTTTAAAGACAAAAATCACCAAGTTACAAGCTGAATGTTGAAAATTAAAATCAAAACATTTTATCATAAAAGTAAATAACGCAAAAAATAATCAGTAAATTTTTTTTATCATCTGTCAGAACCCCAGAGATTCTCCAGCTCTTCCATTCTTGAGGGAACTTTACGTGAAGGACTCTAAGGAGACAAAATGTACAAGATGTCAGCGCCATCGCTCACCCTCAGTTACCAGCACATAGACCATCAGCCCGCCGGTGCCCCCCATACAGGATCACCTCCAAACAGTATGTATTTTTTTTTTTTCTTTTTTTTTTTTTTTGTTTAAGGCCACCACTTATTTGACAAGTTTCTGGTGCAGATGTAAAGCTGCTATTTATCTTATAGGAGAGATTAGTTTCTGCAGGTTTTTTTTTTTTTTCCCTTTTCTTGGGAGGCTTCTATGTGGAGTCAGAAAAATAAAGTAAAAAAATAAATAAAAAAACAATAGTGCAAGACTGAAACCGCACAGTTCAGCAGCATCTTTAGACCAGCTCAGGCCCAAATATCAAGTCAACTAAGTCAGAACCCCCCCATTGACCCATTAGAAGACTTATCCAGATTACTTCCTAGGCTTCTAAATAAACAAGTTTGTCACAACTTCTTGATATAACAGATCAGAACACGCTCACCTCTATCTGCCAACCATAACTCTTGCATTGGCCGCCTCTCATCCCTCCTACATATGGAGAAGCATATTCCTACCTGAAGGATAAACCATCCCCATCATCGATCAGGTCCTCAGTTAGCGGTGGTTTCCCTTCCTGCAACAGTCACCAGTGCACCATCATGTCTGCTTATCTTAGTAGGGTGGGCTTCTGGGGTCTCATCCTCCATTGAAGTCTCATGTTCCATCATGGTTTCTTGCTCACCATTAAGTCTTAGATTCCCCACCAGTCCACATATATCGCATTCGTTAGGGTCACCACCATCATGAGATAGCTGTCCACAGCTACGACATATCTTCTCAAAAGGACAATAGCCAGAGGGTTGGAGCTTCTTGTGGGAGCTCGGCTGCCCATGATACATCAGAAAACCTTGATTACCCGCAATGGAGAAGTTTGCTGGAGGGTGCTTTATGCCAGACGTATAGAGCGGCTCAAACTTCAGACAGACCCACAACTTATACTTCCCATTAAAGATACCAAAGACATTCCGCTGCTTGACGCCGCCACGTACAGAATCGCAGTATTGTTCCAGGTAGGTCATCACCACCTCAATGTCAGCGTGAGGGTTGAACATGTGCACGATCATGGGCCTCTCTCGCATCCCAAAGAGTGGGAAAAACTTGATGTGCTCCAAAACGGACTTCCTCTTGTGGCTTTTCAGACAGGCAAGGAAACTAAGACAACTACTTCCATGGTGGAAGGTGATATCATACAGACCACGCCTGGGAGAATCCTGCAAGCAAAAAACCTCAGATTTGGAAATTCCGGCCAAACCTTCCAGAATAACACAGACGATGTAAGTCAGGCCGATGGAGTCTTTCTTTGCAGGGTCTACAAGAAGACGGATGGTGTTCTTCACCCCAGACATTGTCCTTGTCAATCTCAGCACTTCCCTGAAGACCACAGATCCTTCACCACCCAACGATCACTCTTATATAAGGAGTAATGGGCCCTTCTAGGTGATCAGCTCACCTGGGATCACACAGGAACTCACCTGGACAGGCTGAGGACCCTGGCCATGTCCACATGTTCAGCATTTGGTCAGGAGTGGGACAATTGGAGGAAAAGTGTAATAGAAACACGTCAGTCACCACTTCTGCATGTTTCACCCACTCCTAGTTTTGGAGAGACCAAATACTGAACCTAAAGCTACATTCACAAGGACTCTATTGCAAATCCTCCTCAGCAACATATGGAAACTTCTTCCTCATCACTTTATTACGGAAAATCCACTTTGCTTTTCATATTCGTATGAGGAAGTTGTTTTTTTTTAGCTTAAAAACTCTGGTAAAAAAAACAAACACATGCCACTTTCAGGGTATGTGCACACAACAGGATTTTTAGCGTTTTTTTTTGCGGAATTTCGCTATAAAAACGCTATAAATCCGCATAAAAAAACGCTAAAATTATGCATCCTATCATTTAGAATGCATTCCGCAGTTTTTGTGCAGATGTAAGCGTTTTTTTCCCGCAAAAAAAACGCATACCGCAAAAAATCCGGACATGCTCTATCTTTTTGCGGATTTCCTAGCAAAAAGGACATTCCGGGAAAAAAAAAAAATCCACAAAAATTCCGCAAAAAATCCATGCAAATTCCGCGAGAAATCCGCGCAAAAAAAAACCCGCGGATTTCTGACAGAATTCTCAGGATTTTGTCAGGAAAAAATCCTGACGTGTGCACATACCCTGAGGCCGCCGTCACACATGCGAGTTTTACGGACGTAAGAGCGCAGAATCTACGTCCGTAAAACTCGCAAAAAATACGGCACAATTATTCTCTATGCCCCTGCTCCTATTTGCCGCATTTTACTGATCAGTATTATACGGCTTTCTACGGCCGTACAAAATCGCAGCATGCTGCGTTTGTCACCGTACTGCGCAAGAAATACGCCAATGAAAGTCTATGGAAGCGTGAAAAATACGGATTACACACGGACAAGCAGTGTGACTTGTGAGAAATACGCAGCGCTGTTAGAGAGAAAAGCCGGTAATTCAGTGCGGTGTACAGTAAAATCACACTGACAGCTTACAGTAGAATAGGTAGAATAAATGTGTACACATAGAATAGGTATATATATATATATATATATATATATATATATGTCAGTGAGACACATATATGTATATATATTAATATTTATTCCAGCGCTATACAGCTTGAAAGCCGGTAATTCAATTACCGGCTTTTTCCTTCTCCTTCCTAAAACCCAACATGATTTGAGACATGGTTTACATACAGTAAACCATGTCTTCTCTCCATTTTTTTTGCAGATTCCACACTACTAATGTCAGTAGTGTGTATCTGCAAAATTTGGCCGTTCTAGCTCTTAAAATAAAGGGTTAAATGGCGGAAAAAATTGGCGTGGGCTCCCGCGCAATTTTCTCCGCCAGAGTAGTAAAGCCAGTGACTGAGGGCAGATATTAATAGCCTGGAGAGGGTCCACGGTTATTGGCCCCCCCCTGGCTAAAAATATCTGCCCCCAGCCACCCCAGAAAAGGCACATCTGGAAGATGCGCCTATTCTGGCACTTGGCCACTCTCTTCCCATTCCCGTGTAGCGGTGGGATATGGGGTAATGAAGGGTTAATGCCACCTTGCTATTGTAAGGTGACATTAAGCCTAATTAATAATGGAGAGGCGTCAATTATGACACCTATCCATTATTAATCCAATACTAGTAAAGGGTTAAATAAAACACAAACACATTTTTTAAAATTATTTTAATGAAATAAAAACAATGGTTGTTGCAGTATTTTATTCAACGCCCAATCCAGTCACTGAAGACCCTCGTTCTGTGAGTAAAAAAACATAATAAACCAACAATATACTTACCCTCCGCAGATCTGTAACGTCCAACGATGTAAATCCTTCTGAAGGGGTTAAAACATTTTGCAGCAAGGAGCTGTGCTAATGCAGGCTGCTCCTCGCTGCAAAACCCCAGGGAATGAGGCTAAAAATAGATCAATGATCTATATTTAGCTTCATTTGCGGTGAGGCGCCCTCTGCTGGCTGTTCATAGATCGTGGGAAATTAACTAGAAAGCTCCCTGGCTTTCTAGGTAATTTCCCACGATCTATGAACAGCCAGCAGAGGGCGCCTCACCGCAAATGAAGCTAAATATAGATCATTGATCTATTTTTAGCCTCATTCCCTGGGGTTTTGCAGCGAGGAGTAGCCTGCATTAGCACAGCTCCTTGCTGCAAAATGTTTTAACCCCTTCAGAAGGATTTACATCGTTGGACGTTACAGATCTGCGGAGGGTAAGTATATTGTTGGTTTATTATGTTTTTTTACTCACAGAACGAGGGTCTTCAGTGACTGGATTGGGCGTTGAATAAAATACTGCAACAACCATTGTTTTTATTTCATTAAAATAATTTTAAAAAATGTGTTTGTGTTTTATTTAACCCTTTACTAGTATTGGATTAATAATGGATAGGTGTCATAATTGACGCCTCTCCATTATTAATTAGGCTTAATGTCACCTTACAATAGCAAGGTGGCATTAACCCTTCATTACCCCATATCCCACCGCTACACGGGAATGGGAAGAGAGTGGCCAAGTGCCAGAATAGGCGCATCTTCCAGATGTGCCTGTTCTGGGGTGGCTGGGGGCAGATATATTTAGCCAGGGGGGGGGCCAATAACCGTGGACCCTCTCCAGGCTATTAATATCTGCCCTCAGTCACTGGCTTTACTACTCTGGTGGAGAAAATTGCGCGGGAGCCCACGCCAATTTTTTCCGCCATTTAACCCTTTATTTTAAGAGCTAGAACGGCCAAATTTTGCAGATACACACTACTGACATTAGTAGTGTGGAATCTGCAAAAAAAATGGAGAGAAGACATGGTTTACTGTATGTAAACCATGTCTCAAATCATGTCGGGTTTTAGGAAGGAGAAGGAAAAAGCCGGTAATTGAATTACCGGCTTTCAAGCTGTATAGCGCTGGAAAAAATATTAATATTTATACATATATGTGTCTACTGACATATATATATATATATATACATATATATATATATATATATTTTTTTTTCTTTTTGGGACACATGGATCACTTCTATAGCGGTATGTTGGTTTTGCAAGCCTGCGAGAAAACCACGCAGTACGGATGACATACGGATTACATACGGAGGATGCCATGCGCAAAAAACGCTGACACACCCTGCCTACGGAGGAGCTACGGACCACTATTTTCGGGACATTTCAGCGTATTACGGCCGTAATATACGGACCGTATTTTAATACGCTGAGTGTGAAGCCGGCCTAAATAAAACTTTTCCAAAGTAGGCATCGCCCAATCAAAAAAACTGTAAAAACAAAATAAAACCACTCAATTTTCTTCAAAAACGGTAAAATACATGACTTCTCCCCATAAAAAAAGAACCATTTCTGGAATGCTTAAAAAACGTATAATTTTTTTTAACTCCTGAAAAACTTTGGTATGTGCATAGATTTTCAAGCTGAATCCGCTTCTGGAAACGTTATTTTTCTGCTGAGTTTTTTGGAGTTTTTTTCATTTTGCTGAAGAGTTTTGGAAGAGTTTTTTTTTACTATTCTTGAATAGGTTTTTGCAGCCTTTTGATTGGACAATTTGGAGCGGATTCCATCATGATCTGCTTGAGAGGGGTGAGATGCATTATTTTTTTCACCAGTCGTTTTTTTTTAAATATCTTCAGGGAAAGAAAAGAGCTAAAAAAAAAAACTCCTCATGCAAGCAGCAAACCGAATCGCTCACAGATATTTCCAAGCGGTTTTGAAGGATTTTTAGAGGAGGATTTTACAGAATTTCTGTTACTAAATCCCTGTGTGAACCTGTCCTTAATACCAAAGCCCGGGGCTTGGTCCTGCAAGCAGATAATTAAAATTAACCCACAGAGGGTCAGGGCAATCCTGCAACTTGCGCCTGATTCGTCACTTGTATATTTGAAAGTCATTTTCTATTTTTGTATTTTTTAAGTCATTTTCCATTTTTTGGTATTCTTTGATGTTGTTTTGTTCTTCAAGATGAATCACGTGGTTTATGGATTTTGCGCAAAATAAAAAAAAAATTATATAATGTTGCCTTTCTCCTGTTTTGTGATTTTTTAACTCCAAAAGTTGCACAATTTGCAAAAAATAAAAAACAAATAGCTCAAACTTTATTTAAAAAATTTGCACCAACTTTTGCAACTTTTCAAAGAAACTTGAAACCCCAAAATCAGGTCTGTGGGTTCGGAGAAAACATCAGACCGCACCCGGGTGACATCTGATTTTCACAGACTGACACTATGGAGAAGATGGAGAAACCTTTTTTTTTTTCTCCACTTCTGAGAAGATTGGCGCACACTATGATCCAACGCTGATCAGTCTGCGATTAGCATAATCGGAATGATTTTTTCGGATGACCCACGTTCCCACGATTAATTTTTGGTGAGTTTTTGATGTTGCAGATTTTCTTCACCTGTTAAGTAAAATAGGTTTCTAGCAGTTTTTTTTAAAAAAAAAATACGCAGTGTAAAAAACTAATTTTGGGAAAGTATCTTCAGGCCTCGTTCACACTATCAGTATTTGGTCAGTATTTTACTTCAGTGTTTTGCAGCTTTTTAAAAAGTCACAATTGATTAATTAGCTGAAAAAAAAGCAGATGCCGGCGTTGGTGAAGGCGTACAAAGGAGAATGAAAAATGCTCTTTAAAAGAATTTGGCGCAAAGTAAAAAACACCAAAAAGACAAAAAATGGCAAATGCAACAATGAATCAGGTCCTCGGTAAAGTTGGCAAATAAAGTAACATCGCCCTCCATTAGCCAAAGTGGAGCGTTTGGCACCGCCATGTGTGATGCCCGCGTTCAGTGCAGCACAATATGGTGCAGTCTGCACTGTGCCCCATACATCTCATGAGGTCTTTATGCCTCCGGCCACTAGGTGGCACTAGACTTTCTGCTTAGTAAGGAGCTCATTTGCATACTTTTCCCAGGAAGCCTTGCTCCGCAGCAGCCTCTCCAACCCATTGTCCTACGGCTTTTTCAGAACCACAACTCATATCTGTTGGGGCTTGCTGGGATTTGTAGTTTTGCCAAAGCTGCAGAACCACAGGTTGGAGACGACCGTTGTAAAGACGCCGACCAGCTCTCTCTCCACAAGGAGACCCCTCATCGTCCATGATAAGAGCATGTGATAAAGATCTTGGCCGTGCAGTATTGGCTCCGCTGCGGGTCACAAAAACGTCTCCTCTTCTGCAAATTTTGTAATGTAATTTTATTTTTCAACAAAAAAACAAAGTACATTAATAATTAACCCTTGCTTATTCCGGCTCAGGAGTCTCTAACAGGAGGACGCAGGGGGTAAGTCCTCGGCAGGTTACTCTGTGGATGGGGGGTCACCGGGTCAGGATGGAGAATCTAAGGATCGGACAGACGACGTCGTGACTTGGACCAATATCCCAGCGGGGTCTTCAGAGATTAGCCGGTGACCATGATTCCAGAAGCCTCGTTAAGGAACTTCTCCCAGGCGGCTTGGTGGAAGTCTGCGGGATAACGAGCGGCGAGAACCTCCTGGATGGCGGCTCCGAGGAGCTGGAAGGAAGAAGATCGGGGGTCAGCACTGATACAATCGGGGGTCAGCACTGATACAATCGGGGGTCAGCACTGATACAATCGGGGGGTCAGCACTGATACAGTCGGGGGTCAGCACTGATACGATCGGGGGTCAGCACTGATACAGTCGGGGGTCAGCACTGATACGATCGGGGGTCAGCACTGATACAGTCGGGGGTCAGCACTGATACAATCGGGGGTCAGCACTGATACAATGGGGGGTCAGCACTGATACAATCGGGGGTCAGCACTGATACAATCGGGGGGTCAGCACTGATACAATCGGGGGTCAGCACTGATACAATCGGGGGTCAGCACTGATACAATCGGGGGGTCAGCACTGATACAATCAGGGGTCAGCACTGATACAATCGGGGGTCTGCACTGATACAATCAGGGGTCAGCACTGATACAATCGGGGGTCAGCACTGATACACTTAGGGTTCAGCACTGATACAATCGGGGGGTCAGCACTGATACAATCGGGGGTCAGCACTGATACAATCAGGGGTCAGCACTGATACAATCGGGGGTCAGCACTGATACAATCAGGGGTCAGCACTGATACAATCAGGGGTCAGCACTGATACAATCGGGGGTCTGCACTGATACAATCGGGGGTCAGCACTGATACAATCGGGGGTCAGCACTGATACAATCGGGGGTCAGCACTGATACAGTCGGGGGTCAGCACTGATACAATCGGGGGTCAGCACTGATACAATCGGGGGTCAGCACTGATACGATCAGGGGTCAGCACTGATACGATCGGGGGGTCAGCACTGATACGATCGGGGGGTCAGCACTGATACAGTCGGGGGTCAGCACTGATACAATCGGGGGTCAGCACTGATACAGTCGGGGGTCAGCACTGATACAATCGGGGGGTCAGCACTGATACAATCAGGGGTCAGCACTGATACAATCGGGGGTCTGCACTGATACAATCAGGGGTCAGCACTGATACAATCGGGGGTCAGCACTGATACACTTAGGGTTCAGCACTGATACAATCGGGGGGTCAGCACTGATACAATCGGGGGTCAGCACTGATACAATCAGGGGTCAGCACTGATACAATCGGGGGTCTGCACTGATACAATCGGGGGTCAGCACTGATACAATCGGGGGTCAGCACTGATACAATCAGGGGTCAGCACTGATACAATCGGGGGTCAGCACTGATACAATCAGGGGTCAGCACTGATACAATCGGGGGTCTGCACTGATACAATCGGGGGTCAGCACTGATACAATCGGGGGTCAGCACTGATACAATCGGGGGTCAGCACTGATACAATCAGGGGTCAGCACTGATACGATCGGGGGGTCAGCACTGATACGATCGGGGGGTCAGCACTGATACAGTCGGGGGTCAGCACTGATACGATCGGGGGGTCAGCACTGATACAGTCGGGGGTCAGCACTGATACAATCGGGGGTCAGCACTGATACAGTCGGGGGTCAGCACTGATACAATCGGGGGTCAGCACTGATACAATCGGGGGGTCAGCACTGATACAATCAGGGGTCAGCACTGATACAATCGGGGGTCTGCACTGATACAATCAGGGGTCAGCACTGATACAATCGGGGGGTCAGCACTGATACAATCGGGGGTCAACACTGATACAGTCGGGGGGTCAGCACTGATACAGTCGGGGGCTCAGCACTGATACAATCGGGTGTCAGCACTGATACAATCGGGGGGTCAGCACTGATACACTTAGGGTTCAGCACTGATACAATCGGGGGGTCAGCACTGATACAATCGGGGGTCAGCACTGATACAATCGGGGGTCTGCACTGATACAATCGGGGGTCAGCACTGATACAATCGGGGGTCAGCACTGATACAATCGGGGGTCAGCACTGATACAATCGGGGGGTCAGCACTGATACAATCGGGGGTCAGCACTGATACAATCAGGGGTCAGCACTGATACAATCGGGGGGTCAGCACTGATACAATCAGGGGTCAGCACTGATACAATCGGGGGGTCAGCACTGATACAATCGGGGGTCAGCACTGATACAATCAGGGGTCAGCACTGATACAATCGGGGGTCAGCACTGATACAATCGGGGGGTCAGCACTGATACAATCGGGGGTCAGCACTGATACAATCAGGGGTCAGCACTGATACAATCGGGGGTCTGCACTGATACAATCGGGGGTCAGCACTGATACACTTAGGGGTCAGCACTGATACAATCAGGGGTCTGCACTGATACAATCGGGGGGTCAGCACTGATACAATCAGGGGTCAGCACTGATACAATCAGGGGTCAGCACTGATACAATCGGGGGGTCAACACTGATACAATCGGGGGTCAGCACTGATACAATCGGGGGTCAGCACTGATACAATCGGGGATCAGCACTGATACAATGGGGGGTCAGCACTGATACAATCGGGGGTCTGCACTGATGCAATCGGGGGTCAGCACTGATACAATCAGGGGTCTGCACTGATACAATCAGGGGTCTGCACTGATACAATCGGGGGTCAGCACTGATACAATCAGGGGTCTGCACTGATACAATCGGGGGTCAGCACTGATACAATCAGGGGTCTGCACTGATACAATCGGGGGTCAGCACTGATACAATCGGGGGTCAGCACTGATACAATCAGGGGTCTGCACTGATACAATGGGGGGTCAGCACTGATACAATCGGGGGTCTGCACTGATGCAATCGGGGGTCAGCACTGATACAATCAGGGGTCTGCACTGATACAGTGGGGGGTCAGCACTGATACAATCGGGTGTCAGCACTGATACAATGGGGGGTCAGCACTGATACAATCAGGGGTCAACACTGATACAGTCGGGGGGGGTCAGCACTGATACAGTCGGGGGGTCAGCACTGATACAATCGGGGGTCAGCACTGATACAGTCGGGGGCTCAGCACTGATACTATGGGGGGTCAGCACAGATACAGTCGGGGGGTCAGCACTGATACAATCGGGGGGTCAGCACTGATATGATCGGGGGTCAGCACTGATACTATGGGGGGTCAGCACAGATACAATCAGGGGTCAGCACTGATACAGTCGGGGGCTCAGCACTGATACTATGGGGGGTCAGCACAGATACAGTCGGGGGGTCAGCACTGATACAATCGGGGGTCAGCACTGATACAGTCGGGGGCTCAGCACTGATACTATGGGGGGTCAGCACAGATACAGTCGGGGGGTCAGCACTGATACAATCGGGGGGTCAGCACTGATATGATCGGGGGTCAGCACTGATACTATGGGGGGTCAGCACAGATACAATCAGGGGTCAGCACTGATACAGTCGGGGGCTCAGCACTGATACTATGGGGGGTCAGCACAGATACAGTCGGGGGGTCAGCACTGATACAATCGGGGGGTCAGCACTGATATGATCTGGGGGTCAGCACTGATACTTTGGGGGGTCAGCACAGATACAATCAGGGGTCAGCACTGATACAGTCGGGGGCTCAGCACTGATACAATCGGGGTCAGCACTGATACGATCAGGGGTCAGCCCTGATACAGTTGGGGGCTCAGCAATGATACAATGGGGGCTCAGCACTGATACAATCGGGGGCTCAGCACTGATACAATGGGGGCTCAGCACTGATACAATCGGGGGGTCAGCACTGATACAATCAGGGGTCTGCACTGATACAATCGGGGGGTCAGCACTGATACAATCAGGGGTCAGCACTGATACAATCAGGGGTCAGCACTGATACAATCGGGGGGTCAACACTGATACAATCGGGGGTCAGCACTGATACAATCGGGGGTCAGCACTGATACAATCGGGGATCAGCACTGATACAATGGGGGGTCAGCACTGATACAATCGGGGGTCTGCACTGATGCAATCGGGGGTCAGCACTGATACAATCAGGGGTCTGCACTGATACAATCAGGGGTCTGCACTGATACAATCGGGGGTCAGCACTGATACAATCAGGGGTCTGCACTGATACAATCGGGGGTCAGCACTGATACAATCAGGGGTCTGCACTGATACAATCGGGGGTCAGCACTGATACAATCGGGGGTCAGCACTGATACAATCAGGGGTCTGCACTGATACAATGGGGGGTCAGCACTGATACAATCGGGGGTCTGCACTGATGCAATCGGGGGTCAGCACTGATACAATCAGGGGTCTGCACTGATACAGTGGGGGGTCAGCACTGATACAATCGGGTGTCAGCACTGATACAATGGGGGGTCAGCACTGATACAATCAGGGGTCAACACTGATACAGTCGGGGGGGGTCAGCACTGATACAGTCGGGGGGTCAGCACTGATACAATCGGGGGTCAGCACTGATACAGTCGGGGGCTCAGCACTGATACTATGGGGGGTCAGCACAGATACAGTCGGGGGGTCAGCACTGATACAATCGGGGGGTCAGCACTGATATGATCGGGGGTCAGCACTGATACTATGGGGGGTCAGCACAGATACAATCAGGGGTCAGCACTGATACAGTCGGGGGCTCAGCACTGATACTATGGGGGGTCAGCACAGATACAGTCGGGGGGTCAGCACTGATACAATCGGGGGTCAGCACTGATACAGTCGGGGGCTCAGCACTGATACTATGGGGGGTCAGCACAGATACAGTCGGGGGGTCAGCACTGATACAATCGGGGGGTCAGCACTGATATGATCGGGGGTCAGCACTGATACTATGGGGGGTCAGCACAGATACAATCAGGGGTCAGCACTGATACAGTCGGGGGCTCAGCACTGATACTATGGGGGGTCAGCACAGATACAGTCGGGGGGTCAGCACTGATACAATCGGGGGGTCAGCACTGATATGATCTGGGGGTCAGCACTGATACTTTGGGGGGTCAGCACAGATACAATCAGGGGTCAGCACTGATACAGTCGGGGGCTCAGCACTGATACAATCGGGGTCAGCACTGATACGATCAGGGGTCAGCCCTGATACAGTTGGGGGCTCAGCAATGATACAATGGGGGCTCAGCACTGATACAATCGGGGGCTCAGCACTGATACAATGGGGGCTCAGCACTGATACAATCGGGGGGTCAGCACTGATACAATCGGGGGCTCAGCACTGATACAATCGGGGGGTCAGCACTGATACAATCGGAGGTCAGCACTGATACAGTCGGGGGCTCAGCACTGATACAATCGGGTGGCTCAGCACTGATACAATCGGGGGGTCAGCACTGATACAATCGGGGTCAGCACTGATACAATCGGGGGGTCAGCACTGATACAATCGGGGGGTCAGCACTGATACAATCGGGGGTCAGCACTGATACAGTCGGGGGTCAGCACTGATACAATCGGGGGGTCAGCACTGATACAATCAGGGGTCAGCACTGATACAATCGGGGGTCAGCACTGATACAGTCGGGGGTCAGCACTGATACAATTGGGGGTCAGCACTGATACCATGGGGGGTCAGCACTGATACAGTCGGGGGTCAGCACTGATACAGTCGGGGGTCAGCACTGATACAATTGGGGGTCAGCACTGATACAATCAGGGGTCAGCACTGATACAGTCGGGGCATATATAAGGTTACCGGTGTCCGGGGCGGACCCTTGAAGCTCTGCTGCGGCTGTCCTGGTGTGCTGTGAGTTGCCGTTTCACCACTAGTTGGAGAATACTGATCTTTGGGCCGTGCCTGTCCATTAGCTGAGATAGGACCTCTATGTCTCCATTCCATGTGCTGTGCCACGTTGGGGGCCACATGTGCGGAGCTGGAATACACAGGTCGTGCCGCCAAAGGTCTCTTTATACTGCTGCCACATCGCAGTGTAATGCAGGTGAATGGGGCCACATTGACCCTTAGGGTACCATGACCACAGCAACTAAGTCACCACAAAATCTAACTAGCTCCGACTTTTTGGGACTTGTTTGTCGCCGTACCGTCGGGGTCTCCATGGGACCCCATTCTCCTGCATTATGCTGCCATCTTGCAACTGCACAAAGCGTTTCACAGCCCAAAATAATCCCACCATGTGGATGAGGGACTAACCAGTGAGCCAACATCTTCATCTTTAATGAATCAATAGTACTCATGAAAATAAGAAACGTTGTGATAGATCTTATCAGAGAAATCTGCTTCTTTCTCCTCCTGGACGGATCGTTCACTCTAAATTTGCAGGTAAAATCTGTAAAATCTGAATTCAGAGAAAACAGACTTTCCCTTTCCTGAGATAGGAAATGGCAGTTGGTGCTTTTAAAATTCTACGAAGGAGGGAGGAGTTCGAAGGAGGGAGGAGCTAGAAGGAGGGAGGTGTTAGAAGGAGGGAGGTGTTAGAAAGAGGGAGGTGTTAGACGGAGGGAGGTGTTAGACGGAGGGAGGAGTTAGGAGGGAGGAGCTAGAAGAAGGGAGGAGTTAGGAGGGAGGAGCTAGAAGGAGGGGGAGCTAGGAGGGAGGAGTTAGAAGGAGGGAGGTGTTAGGAGGGAGGAGCTAGAATCAGGGAGGAGCTAGAAGGTGGGAGGAGTTAGAAGGAGGAAGTAGCTAGAAGGAGGGGGAGCTAGAAGGAGGGAGGTGTTAGAAGGAGGGAGGAGCTAGAAGGAGGGAGGAGCTAGAAGGAGGGAGGAGCTAGAAGAAGGGAAGAGTTATAAGGAGGGAGGATATATAAGGGAGGAGCTAGGAGGGAGGAGTTAGAAGGAGGGAGGAGCTAGATGGAAGGAGGAGCTAGAAGGAGGGAGGAGCTAGAGGAAGACACAGATGATGCAGAGTTCTGCGAAAATGACAGTTACAGTTCTGCAAAGAATTTTATAAGCACCAACTGTCATCTCATAGATTAGTAATGGGAACGTCTGTAATCACTGAAGAAAGACTTTTGAGATTGAGAGATCAGTCCGGAAGGAGAAAGAAGCAGATTTATCTGATGAGATTTATTACAGAGTCTCTTATTTTCATGTGAACTTTTGATTTATTAAATAAAACTTAAAACAGTGATTATTCTTTAAGGAGTAAATCCACTCACATGATCTCCATATTTCTATGGGAAACCTTGATCTAGGACCACCACTCCTTTCCAGAGACCACCCTGATGCTGAGATTTCTCTAGCAGATGTACAGCCTCGGAGGGGATTGCTCTAAGTGGACTTTACCCATGAATCCCTGGGATCTCTGCTGTAACAGAGCGGACATATATAGATCAGTATTCCCCAAGCTTCAGACTACAACTCCCAGCATGCACCGATAGGTTAACATATTCTGTACATTCTGATAGTTTTGCAAAAGCAGGAAAGTCACAGGATGAACAATACGATACATTGTGACAACTGTTTTTCTGTCTTCCATGTTTTCTATACATTTTGCAACATTTATAAAGTGAATGTAATCAATTTCCCATTTGTCGCTTGACTCCCTCTGTAACTATGGAGGCACAGCGATTTGCATAGGAGCTGTGTACACAAAACGGTAGGGGAATTTAAATAAGGAATATTAACTAAGTTGCTTTATTATTTTTTTTACACTGAAACTATAAAATATTTGTTGCAAAAGTTCACACATATTTTAATGAAATGAACTTTTCTAATAGAATATTTACTTTTATTGCTACAACTAAGTGCAACCATTTATTCTGCAAGATTATCCGGACAGGAAAACCATAGATAATGGCCGATTCCCCATCACAAGGAGCATTCCACCCTCGGATATGTTAGGTCAGCACATAGGTGACTACATTATGCCCCTCACCTTCATGTGCCCCCCGGGGACCTTCAGCTTGTTGGTGTGGAGGTCTTGGTACTTGGACAAACTGTCCAGATTTTTGGTGGCGTCTCCGAGAGCGTTGAAAATCTTCCCTCCGTGGGTTAAGAGATCCTGAGATCCAGGAGTCAGATCAAAGCGGCTGAAGAAAGACTTGGCATCAGGGTGGTTCTGGAAAAGCCTAGGAAGAAAGGAATTACTGTACACATGAAAGGGTTAACGATAAGTGACACAGCGGCACCATGAGCAACAAATCCAGAAAAAGAAACCAGGAAGAAATGAGCATGACCACATTATCTCAGCCTTATATGATGTATATCTGACTCTGCCTTATTATCCCACCCTGGTGTATTATATAGGCTCGGCCTTATTATCTCACCGTCCTGTATTACATAGGCTCAGACACCATGCGGTATTATATGGACTTTGCCTTATTATCTCATCCTTATATATTATATAGACTTGACCTTATTATCCCACTCTGGTGTATTATATAGACTCTGCCTTATTATCCATCCTTATGTATTATATAGACTTGACCTTATTATCCCACCATGATGTATTATATAGGCTCAGCCTTATTATATCCCCATGCTGTATTATATAGGCTTGGCCTTATTATCTCACCGTCCTGTATTACATAGGCTCAGACTTATTATATCACCATGCGGTATTATATGGACTTTGTCTTATTATCTCATCCTTATATATTATATAGACTTGACCTTATTATCCCACTCTGGTGTATTATATAGACTCTGCCTTATTATCTCACCGTCCTGTATTATATAGGCTTGGCATTCTTATATCACCACACTGTATTATATAGACTCGGCCTTATTATATCACCATGCTACATTATATGGACTAGGCCTTATTATATCACCATGCTATATTATACAGACTCTGGCTTATTATCTCATCCTTATGTATTATATAGACTTGACCTTATTATCTCAACCTCCTGTATTATGTAAGCTCACTCTTATTATATCAACAGGCTGTATTATACAGATGCTGCCTTATTATCTCATCCTTGTGTATTATAAAGACTCTGCCTTATTATCTCAACCTGCTGTATTATATAGACTTGGCCTTATTTTATCACCATTCTGTATTATATGGACTCAGCCTTATTATATCACCATGCATTATTATACAGTCTATGCCTTATTATCTCATCCTTATGTATTTTATAGACTCTACGTTATTATTCCATCCTGGTGTATCATATAGACTGGGTCTTATTATCTCACCCTGCTGTATTATATGGATTTTGCCTTATTATATCACCATGGTGTATCATATGGGTTCTGCCTTATTATCTCACCCTGTTGTATTATCTAGCCTTATCCTTATTATCTCACCCTGCTGTTTTATATGGACTATGCCTTATTATTACACCCTGCTGTATTATATAGTCTCTGCATTATCTCAGCTTCCTGTTATTCTATATGACTTTCCCTTAGCTCAGTCTTCTTTATTATGTAAGACTCTGTCTTTTTATCTCGCTTATTATATAAGACTCTGCTGTATTGTCAGCCTGTTGTAGTATATGTTGTTCTGCCTTATTATCTCAACCTTCTGTATTACATCAGACTCTACTGTATTATATTAGACTCTGCCGTATTATCTTACCCTTATGTATTATATAGACTCATTCTTATTATCCCACCCTGGTGTATTATATAGGCTCAGCCTTATTATCTCATCCTTATGTATTATATAGGCTCGACCTTATTATCTCACTCCGCTGTTTTATATGGACTTTGCCTTATTATCTTGCCCTGCTGTATTAAATAGACCCTGCCTTATTATCTCACCCTTATGTACGGTATTATATAGACTATGTATGATTATCTAACTCTGCTGTATTATATATTCTCAGCTTGCAGTTATTCTGTATGGCTTTCCCTTACTAGCTCAGTCTTCTGTATTATTTAAGACTCTGCCTTTTTATCTCACCCTTATGTATTATATAAATTCAGCCTTATTCTCCCACCCTAGCGTATCATATAGGCTCGGCCTTATTTTCTCACCCTGCTGTATTATATGAGCAAGGCCTTATTATCTCACCCTGCTGTATTAAATAAACTCTGCCTTATTATCTTACCCTTATGTATTATATAGACTATGTCTAATTATCTAACCATGCTGTATTATATAGTCTCTGTCTCATTATCTCAGCTTGCTGCCTTTCTATATGACTTAATATCTCAGCCTTCTGTATTACGTCAAACTCAGCCTTATTATCTCAACCTTCTGTATTACATCAGACCCTTCTGAATTATATTAGTCTCTGCCTTATTATCTCAGAGCTTTGACTTTGTTTGTCAAACTGTGAGATAATAACTCAGAGCCTTTTTCGAGACCCTCAAAGAGACACTAAAAGACTCTACCTCTTCTTCCTCACTGCCCACCACCCTCCTAATCACATCCTATTGGAGGCAATGTAAAGTGATGAAGAAGGCTGACCCCGTCGGCATCTCCACGGTCCTGGGGTACGGTGGCCATTTAAGTTAGTTACCTGCTCATGGATTCGGCCCCCAGTTTACTGGCCTCTGGTGCGATTTTCTCCCATAGGGAAGAGATGGCGGCCTTCTCGCTGTCAGACAGTCCCATGTTGTGGCTTGGCAGTGCCAATGACTTGTTCTGAGTCCTCGGTGGTGGACGGCTCCTTATATAGTCCACGGGGCTCATTCTAGGTCAATGTATAGTGGGGGGGGGGTCACATGGAGGGGATAAGTGAAATCCCTATCATCCGGCCTGGACTGGAGCCGGAGTCACTCATGTTTTGGTTGGGGGTGTACACTGGACCCATGCACTGGGGTACCTACCTACGGCCATTATTATTAATTGGTCACAAGTTGTAAGTAGCTGAAATCTGAGGCCGGCAGCTGCCGTGGAATGTAAAGCGCGTAATGCTCATTTACATCCATTCTTACTTATATCACAAATAATCTGCCTATGACCAAGTGAGAACGCTGCTCCCCCCACGTACACCCTGCAGGCAGCACATGGAGGGCACCTGAAGGGCAGACGACCATGGAACATGGCATATGTATATATAGATGCTTGTGAACTTATTATACTTCCTTATATACCCCCTCTGCGCTTTACAGATATCATTATATAGACACTGTATCATTTATCGGATCATGAGCTCATCACATGCTTTCTACATGTCGCAGCTTTGATGTCGTTATCGCCACAATTTTTCCAAAATTGCAATTTTTGTAAAAAATCTTTGCAAAAACTTTTGTTGCACAAATAACCCTGATGTGGCTGGATGGCGATAAACAGATATAGGAAACGCCATAGCGACGTTCAGCGCGTTACATCGTATCCCTTTGGTCGCTCGCTACGACGATGTAAGACCCCGCTACTAAATAAGAAAGGGTGTGCGGAACCGGTAAGGTCCATAGCGCAGGCGGTTACTGCTCACGTTAGAGCATAGGGCAATATTTACAAAGTAAATAAACACATTTATATCATAAATATATTCAACATTCTCTTTATTTATTTATTTATTCTATTTTCAATTTTTTGTTTTCATTTCTTCCCATTGAGTTAATACATTGAAACAATGATCAGCGTCTCTTCAGGGGTCTCCGCATGTTTCCTGTCTATAGCGTATTATATGACCTTGTACAATTTAGGGCAGCGGAAATCTGCATCAACTACACAAATAATAGATTATAATTCTAATAGATTATTATCTAATAATAATAGATAAAAGTGCAAATTCTAAAAACGATGGTAAAACTACAGAAAAAGAAATGCATATAAAATCATTACGTGTGGCGCGGCGGCGGCACTATTTGGCACTGTGGTAACGGACGGTAAGTATTATCTTGCGGGAATATATCCACATGCGCTATTTTTTCATTGTGTTTATTTACCAAATAAAAAAAAAGTACAAATAAAATGTCTAAAAAAAAAAGGGGGAACAAACCCCAATATTGTTTCATCGTCGCCCCCGTTGTGTTTTGAGGGTTATTGCTACAGTGAAAAATAAATAAGAGGAAATAAATAATAAAAAAAATCAAATAATAAAAGCTAACCTTCTTGCTGACGGTTTCCAATAGAATTTTCTGCCATCTAGTAAAATAAAAAAAATAAGTGAAACTAAAAAAGTTAGGCAATAGAGATAAATGAGAAGGGTGGGGGCGTTCTATAATTTTAAAGAGGTCGCATTCAGATGGAGATGGGGTGAGGGCTCCGCGTTACACTAAGTCGGGATTATTACACAAAGCTGACGATTTTGCCCATTTTTAAACCCAATCCCAGATACAAGGTACACGGAGGGGTCATCCATAGATCCTGGGCACAAGTGGGACAGAAAAGGTTGTAAATTAACCCCTTCGTGCTCTCACCTTGAATTTATAGTCAAGGTCATAAGGGAGTTCCTGTAAGAACCTACAGAGGATAATGTCACAGCGAGATTGTATCCAGGCCCAAACACAACAGCTGCACCGACAGCTCGATACAATGTATCAGTCTGCAATGGAAACACTTGTAGCAAACCCTCAGATGTGAGAAGTATTAGGTCTCTGTGGGTTTATAGCTATTGGTGCAAAGAAGAATATTTACTAATTGCAAGCAGAGATACTGAAAATCAGGGGAAAATGGTGCAGAATGGCCTCTAGAAATGTTTTTGCTAAAAATACAGGATCCTAATGTAAATTCTACTAATTCCTTCATTCATGTGACAAGACAAGAACATAAGGATGACTCTGTAGATACACCAGACCACCAGGAATATTATCATTAACTCTATAGACACACCAGACCACCAGGAATATTATCATTAACTCTATAGACACACCAGACCACCAGGAATATTATCCTTAACCTGTAGACACACCAGACCACCAGGAATATTATCATTAACTTTATAGACACACCAGACCACCAGGAATATTATCATTAACTCTATAGACACACCAGACCACCAGGAATATTATCATTAACTCTATAGACACTCCAGACCACCAGGAATATTATCATTAACTCTGTAGACACACCAGACCACCAGGAATATTATCATTAACTCTATAGACACTCCAGACCACCAGGAATATTATCCTTAACCTGTAGACACACCAGACCACCAGGAATATTATCATTAACTTTATAGATACACCGGACCACCAGGAATATTATCATTAACTCTATAGACACACCAGACCACCAGGAATATTATCATTAACTCTATAGACACTCCAGACCACCAGGAATATTATCCTTAACCTGTAGACACACCAGACCACCAGGAATATTATCATTAACTTTATAGACACACCAGACCACCAGGAATATTATCATTAACTCTATAGACACTCCAGACCACCAGGAATATTATCATTAACTCTGTAGACACACCAGACCACCAGGAATATTATCCTTAACCTGTAGACACACCAGACCACCAGGAATATTATCATTAACTTTATAGACACACCGGACCACCAGGAATATTATCATTAACTCTATAGACACACCAGACCACCAGGAATATTATCATTAACTCTATAGACACTCCAGACCACCAGGAATATTATCCTTAACCTGTAGACACACCAGACCACCAGGAATATTATCATTAACTTTATAGACACACCAGACCACCAGGAATATTATCATTAACTCTATAGACACACCAGACCACCAGGAATATTATCATTAACTCTATAGACACACCAGACCACCAGGAATATTATCATTAACTCTATAGACACACCAGACCACCAGGAATATTATCATTAACTCTATAGACACTCCAGACCACCAGGAATATTATCCTTAACCTGTAGACACACCAGACCACCAGGAATATTATCATTAACTTTATAGACACACCAGACCACCAGGAATATTATCATTAACTCTATAGACACACCAGACCACCAGGAATATTATCATTAACTCTATAGACACACCAGACCACCAGGAATATTATCATTAACTCTGTAGACACTCCAGACCACCAGGAATATTATCCTTAACCTGTAGACACACCAGACCACCAGGAATATTATCATTAACTTTATAGACACACCAGACCACCAGGAATAATATCATTAACTCTGTAGACACACCAGACCACCAGGAATATTATCATTAACCTGTAGACACACCAGACCACCAGGAATATTATCATTAACTCTATAGACACACAAGACCACCAGGAATTTTATCATTAACTCAATAGACACACCAGACCACCAGGAATATTATCATTAACTCTATAGATACACCAGACCACCAGGAATATTATCATTAACTCTATAGACACACCAGACCACCAGGAATATTATCCTTAACCTGTAGACACACCAGACCACCAGGAATATTATCATTAACTCTATAGATACACCAGACCGCCAGGAATATTATCATTAACTCTATAGATACACCAGACCACCAGGAATATTATCATTAACTCTATAGACGCACCAGACCACCAGGAATATTATCATTAACTCTATAGACACACAAGACCACCAGGAATATTATCATTAACCTGTAGACACACCAGACCACCAGGAATTTTATCATTAACTCAATAGACACACCAGACCACCAGGAATATTATCATTAACTCTATAGACACTCCAGACCACCAGGAATATTATCATTAACTCTATAGATACACCAGACCACCAGGAATATTATCATTAACTCTATAGATACACCAGACCACCAGGAATATTATCATTAACTCTATAGATACACCAGACCACTAGGAATATTATCATTAACTCTATAGACACACCAGACCACCAGGGATATTATCATTAACTCTATAGACGCACCAGACCACCAGGAATATTATCATTAACTCTATAAACACACAAGACCACCAGGAATTGTATCATTAACTCTATAGATACACCAGACCACCAGGAATATTATCATTAACTCTATAGATACAGCAGACCACCAGGAATATTATCATTTACTCTATAGATACACCAGACCACCAGGAATATTATCATTAACTCTATAGACACACCAGACCACCAGGAATATTATCATTAACTCTATAGACACACAAGACCACCAGAAATTTTATCATTAACTCAATAGACACACCAGACCACCAGGAATATTATCATTAACTCTATAGACGCACCAGACCACCAGGAATATTATCATTAACTCTATAAACACACAAGACCACCAGGAATTGTATCATTAACTCAATAGACACACCAGACCACCAGGAATATTATCATTAACTCTATAGATACACCAGACCACCAGGAATATTATCATTAACTCTATAGATACACCAGACCACCAGGAATATTATCATTAACTCTATAGATACACCAGACCACCAGGAATATTATCATTAACTCTATAGACACACCAGACCACCAGGAATATTATCATTAACTCTATAGACGCACCAGACCACCAGGAATATTATCATTAACTCTATAGACACACAAGACCACCAGGAATTTTATCATTAACTCAATAGACACACCAGACCACCAGGAATATTATCATTAACTCTATAGATACACCAGACCACCAGGAAAATTATCATTAACTCTATAGACACTCCAGACCACCAGGAATATTATCATTAACTCAATAGACACACCAGACCACCAGGAATATTATCATTAACTCTGTAGACACACCAGACCACCAGGAATATTATCATTAACTCTGTAGACACACCAGACCACCAGGAATATTATCATTAACTCTGTAGACACACCAGACCACCAGGAATATTATCATTAACCCTGTAGACACACCAGACCACCAGGAATATTATCATTAACTCTGTAGACACACCAGACCACCAGGAATATTATCAATAACTCTATAGACACACAAGACCACCAGGAATATTATCATTAACTCTATATGTCGGGGTCGTCACGACAATACCCTTCATCCACCAGTCATTCCAAATCAGATTAGGAGCATGTTGGTACCGGATAAGAATGAGTCAGACACAATGCTGGTTCAAACTCATTGCACGCTCGTGTGTAACGTCACAGCAACAACTGAACTTTATTTCCTGATACACAATATTACATGATCTATTGGGGGAAGGTGTGCAGAGGGCGGGGTTAGGCGGGGGTTAAGCAATGTATCTAGTATTCAGTCCTTCTGGTTGGTCCTGACGTCATCTGATGAATCTTCCTTTGTCGACATCTTGTCCACATCGCATTAAGTATCATTTCCAGAGAAATGATACTTGTCCTTCTGGAATGTGTAGCTTGTTCCTTCAGCCGAGTGAAAGTGGGGCAAAGGTGAATACTGGCAGCCATCTTAAATACAGTTAAATTTGGATTTGCAAGCAAAGGGGAAAAACTTATTGTTTCACAGCATAAGAATATATAAAAGTACAAAAGAGTATAAAGACATATATTTTTACCTTGACATATGGATACACCAGACCACCAGGAATATTATCATTAACTCTATAGATACTCCAGACCACCAGGAATATTATCAATAACTCTATAGACACACAAGACCACCAGGAATATTATCATTAACTCTATAGATACACCAGACCACCAGGAATATTATCATTAACTCTATAGACACTTCAGACCACCAGGAATATTATCAATAACTCTATAGACACACAAGACCACCAGGAATATTATCATTAACTCTATAGATACACCAGACCACCAGGAATATTATCATTAACTCTATAGACACTTCAGACCACCAGGAATATTATCAATGACTCTATAGACACACAAGACCACCAGGAACATTATCATTAACTCTATAGACACTCCAGACCACCAGGAATATTATCATTAACTCTATAGACACTCCAGACCACCAGGAATATTATCATTAACTCTATAGATACACCAGACCACCAGGAATATTATCATTAACTCTATAGACACACCAGACCACCAGGAATATTATCATTAACTCTATAGACACTCCAGACCACCAGGAATATTATCATTAACTCTATAGATACTCCAGACCACCAGTAATATTATCAATAACTCAATAGACACACAAGACCACCAGGAATATTATCATTAACTCTATAGACACACCAGACCACCAGGAATATTATCATTAACTCTATAGACACTCCAGACCACCAGGAATATTATCAATAACTCTATAGACACACAAGACCACCAGGAATATTATCATTAACTCTATAGATACACCAGACCACCAGGAATATTATCATTAACTCTATAGACACACCAGACCACCAGGAATATTATCATTAACCTGTAGACACACCAGACCACCAGGAATATTATCATTAACTCTATAGACACACCAGACCACCAGGAATATTATCATTAACTCAATAGATACACCAGACCACCAGGAATATTATCATTAACTCTATAGACACTCCAGACCACCAGGAATATTATCAATAACTCTACAGACACACAAGACCTCCAGGAATATTATCATTAACTCTGTAGACACACCAGACCACCAGGAATATTATCAATAACTCTATAGACACACCAGACCACCAGGAATATTATCAATAACTCTATAGACACACCAGACCACCAGGAATATTATCAATAACTCTGTAGACGCACCAGACCACCAGGAATATTATCATTAACCTGTAGACACACCAGACCACCAGGAATATTATCATTAACTCTATAGACACACCAGACCACCAGGAATATTATCATTAACAATGTAGACACACCAGACCACCAGAAATATTATCATTAACTCTATAGACACACCAGACCACCAGGAATATTATCAATAACTCTATAGACACTCCAGACCACCAGGAATATTATCATTAACTCTATAGACACACCAGACCACCAGGAATATTATCATTAACTCTATAGACACACCAGACCACCAGGAATATTATCATTTACTCTATAGACACACCAGACCACCAGGAATATTATCAATAACTCTATAGACACACCAGACCACCAGGAATATTATCATTAACTCTATAGACACACCAGACCACCAGGAATATTATCATTAACTCTATAGACACTCCAGACCACCAGGAATATTATCATTAACAATGAAGACACACCAGACCACCAGGAATATTATCATTAACTCTATAGACACACCAGACCACCAGGAATATTATCAATAACTCTATAGACACTCCAGACTACCAGGAATATTATCAATAACTCTATAGACACACAAGACCTCCAGGAATATTATCATTAACTCTATAGACACACCAGACCACCAGGAATATTATCATTAACTCTATAGACACACCAGACCACCAGGAATATTATCAATAACTCTATAAACACACAAGACCTCCAGGAATATTATCATTAACTCTGTAGACGCACCAGACCACCAGGAATATTATCATTAACTCTATAGACACACCAGACCACCAGGAATATTATCATTAACTCTGTAGACGCACCAGACCACCAGGAATATTATCATTAACTCTATAGACAAACCAAACCACCAGGAATATTATCATTAACTCTGTAGACGCACCATACCACCAGGAATATTATCATTAACTCTATAGACACACCAGACCACCAGGAATATTATCAATAACTCTATAGACACACCAGACCACCAGGAATATTATCAAAAACTCTGTAGACACACCAGACCACCAGGAAAATTATCTTTAACTCTATAGATACACCAGACCACCAGGAATATTATCATTAACTTTGTAGGCACACCAGACCACCAGGAATATTATCATTAACTCTATAGATACACCAGACCACCAGGAATATTATCATTAACTCTATAGACACACCAGACCACCAGGAATATTATCATTAACTCTATAGACACTCCAGACCACCAGGAATATTATCAATAACTCTATAGACACTCCGGACCACCAGGAATATTATCATTAACTCTATAGACACTCCAGACCACCAGGAATATTATCAATAACTCTATAGACACATCAGACCACCAGGAATATTATCAATAACTCTATAGACACACCAGACCACCAGGAATATTATCATTAACTCTGTAGACACTCCAGACCACCAGGAATATTATCATTAACTCTATAGACACACCAGACCACCAGGAATATTATCATTAACTCTGTAGACACTCCGGACCACCAGGAATATTATCATTAACTCTAAAGACACTCCAGACAACCAGGAATATTATCAATAACTCTATAGACACTCCGGACCACCAGGAATATTATCATTAACTCTATAGACACTCCAGACCACCAGCAATATTATCATTAACTCTATAGACACAACAGACAACCAGGAATATTATCAATAACTCTATAGACACTCCAGACCACCAGGAATACAGGAATATTATCATTAACTCTATAGACACTCCAGACCACCAGGAATATTATCTTTAACTCTATAGACACTCCAGACCGCCAGGAATATTATCATTAACTCTATAGACACTCCAGACCACCAGGAATATTATCATTAACTCTATAGACACACCAGACCACCAGGAATATTATCAATAACTCTATAGACACTTCAGACCACCAGGAATATTATCATTAACTCTATAGACACACCAGACCACCAGGAATATTATCATTAACTCTGTAGACACACCAGACCACCAGGAATATTATCATTAACTCTATACACACTCCAGACCACCAGGAATATTATCATTAACTCTGTAGACACACCAGACCACCAGGAATATTATCATTAACTCTGTAGACACACCAGACCACCAGGAATATTATCATTAACTCTGTAGACACACCAGACCACCAGGAATATTACCATTAACTCTATAGACACTCCAGACCACCAGGAATATTATCAATAACTCTATAGACACTCCAGACCACCAGGAATATTATCATTAACTCTATAGACACATCAGACCACTAGGAATATTATCATTAACAATGTAGACACACCAGACCACCAGGAATATTATCATTAACCTGTTGATACAACAGACCACCAAGAATATTATCATTAACCTGTAGACACACCAGACCACCATGAATATTATCATTAACAATGTAAACACACCAGACCACCAGGAATATTATCATTAACTCTGTAGACACACCAGACCACCAGGAATATCATCATTAACTCTGTAGACACACCAGACCACCAGGAATATTATCAATAACTCTATAGACACACCAGACCACCAGGAATATTATCATTAACTCTGTAGACACTCCAGACTACCAGGAATATTATCATTAACTCTATAGACACTCCAGACCACCAGGAATATTATCAATAACTCTGTAGACACACCAGACCACCAGGAATATTATCAATAATTCTGTAGACACTCCAGACCACCAGGAACATTATCATTAACTCTATAGACACTCCAGACCACCAGGAATATCATCATTAACTCTATAGACACACCAGACCACCAGGAATATTATCATTAACTCTATAGACACTCCAGACCACCAGGAATATTATCATTAACCTGTAGATACACCAGACCACCAGGAATATTATCTTTAACCTGTAGATACACCAGAGCACCAGGAATATTATCATTAACTCTGTAGACACACCAGACCACCAGGAACATTATCATTAACTCTATAGACACACCAGACCACCAGGAATATTATCATTAACTCTGTAGACACACCAGACCACCAGGAATATTATCATTAACTCTGTAGACACTCCAGACCACCAGGAATATTATCATTAACTCTATAGACACTCCAGACCACCAGGAATATTATCAATAACTCTGTAGACACACCAGACCACCAGGAATATTATCAATAACTCTGTAGACACTCCAGACCACCAGGAATATTATCATTAACTCTATAGACACTCCAGACCACCAGGAATATTATCATTAACTCTATAGACACTCCAGACCACCAGGAATATTATCATTAACCTGTAGATACACCAGACCACCAGGAATATTATCATTAACCTGTAGATACACCAGAGCAACAGGAATATTATCATTAACTCTGTAGACACACCAGACCACCAGGAATATTATCATTAACTCTATAGACACACCAGACCACCAGGAATATTATCATTAACTCTGTAGACACACCAGACCACCAGGAATATTATCATTAACTCTATAGACACACCAGACCACCAGGAATATTATCATTAACTCTGTAGACACACCAGACCACCAGGAATATTATCATTAACTCTGTAGACACACCAGACCACCAGGAATATTATCATTAACTCAATAGACACACCAGACCACCAGGAATATTATCATTAACTCTATAGACACACCAGACCACCAGGAATATTATCATTAACTCTGTAAACACACCAAACCACCAGGAATATTATCATTAACTCTGTAAACACACCAGACCACCAGGAATATTATCATTAACCCTGAAGACACACCAGACCACCAGGAATATTATCATTAACTCAATAGACACTCCAGACCACCAGGAATATTATCATTAACCCTGAAGACACACCAGACCACCAGGAATATTATCATTAACTCAATAGACACTCCAGACCACCAGGAATATTATCATTAACCCTGAAGACACACCAGACCACCAGGAATATTATCATTAACTCTGTAGATACACCAGACCACCAGGAATATTATCATTAACTCTATAGACACACCAGACCACCAGGAATATTATCATTAACTCTGTAGACACACCAGACCACCAGGAATATTATCATTAACTCAATAGACACACCAGACCACCAGGAATATTATCATTAACTCAATAGACACACCAGACCACCAGGAATATTATCATTAACTCTATAGACACACCAGACCACCAGGAATATTATCATTAACTCTGTAAACACACCAAACCACCAGGAATATTATCATTAACTCTGTAGACACACCAGACCACCAGGAATATTATCATTAACCCTGAAGACACACCAGACCACCAGGAATATTATCATTAACTCAATAGACACTCCAGACCACCAGGAATATTATCATTAACCCTGAAGACACACCAGACCACCAGGAATATTATCATTAACTCAATAGACACTCCAGACCACCAGGAATATTATCATTAACCCTGAAGACACACCAGACCACCAGGAATATTATCATTAACTCTGTAGATACACCAGACCACCAGGAATATTATCATTAACTCTATAGACACTCCAGACCACCAGGAATATTATCATTAACCCTGAAGACACACCAGACCACCAGGAATATTATCATTAACTCAATAGACACACCAGACCACCAGGAATATTATCATTAACTCTGTAGATACACAAGACCACCAGGAATATTATCATTAACTCTGTAGATACACCAGACCACCAGGAATATTATCATTAACTCTGTAGATACACCAGACCACCAGGAATATTATCATTAACTCTATAGACACACCAGACCACCAGGAATATTATCATTAACTCTATAGACACACCAGACCACCAGGAATATTATCATTAACTCTATAGACACACCAGACCAACAGGAATATTATCATTAACTCTATAGACACACCAGACCACCAGGAATATTATCAATAACTCTATAGACACACCAGACCACCAGGAATATTATCATTAACCCTGAAGACACAGCAGACCACCAGGAATATTATCATTAACTCTGTAGACATACCAGACCACCAGGAATATTATCATTAACTCTGAAGACACACCAGACCACCAGGAATATAATCATTAACTCTGAAGACACACCAGACCACCAGGAATATTATCATTAACCCTGAAGACACAGCAGACCACCAGGAATATTATCATTTACTCTGAAGACACACCAGACCACCAGGAATATTATCATTAACCCTGAAGACACACCAGACCACCAGGAATATTATCATTAACTCTATAGACACTCCAGACCACCAGGAATATTATCAATAACTCTGTAGACACACCAGACCACCAGGAATATTATCATTAACTCAATAGACACACCAGACCACCAGGAATATTATCATTAACTCTGTAGATACACCAGACCACCAGGAATATTATCATTAACTCTGTAGATACACCAGACCACCAGGAATATTATCATTAATTCTGTAGATACACCAGACCACCAGGAATATTATCATTAACTCTGTAGAAACCACAGACCACCAGGAATATTATCATTAACTCGATAGACACACCAGACCACCAGGAATATTATCATTAACTTGATAGACACACCAGACCACCAGGAATATTATCATTAACTCTGTAGATACACCAGACCACCAGGAATATTATCATTAACTCTATAGACACACCAGACCACCAGGAATATTATGATTAACTCTATAGACACACCAGACCACCAGGAATATTATCATTTACCCTGAAGACACACCAGACCAACAGGAATATTATCATTAACCCTGAAGACACACCAGACCACCAGGAATATTATCAATAACTCTATAGACACTCCAGACCACCAGGAATATTATCATTAACTCTATAGACACATCAGACCACTAGGAATATTATCATTAACTCTATAGACACACCAGAGCACCAGGAATATTATCATTAACTCTGTAGACACACCAGACCACCAGGAATATTATCATTAACAATGAAGACACACCAGACCACCAGGAATATTATCATTAACCTGCAGATACAACAGACCACCAAGAATATTATCATTAACCTGTAGACACACCAGACCACCAGGAATATTATCATTAACAATGTAGACACACCAGACCACCAGGAATATTATCATTAACTCTGTAGACACTCCAGACCACCAGGAATATTATCATTAACTCTATAGACACACCAGACCACCAGGAATATTATCATTAACTCTGTAGACACACCAGACCACCAGGAATATTATCTATAACTCTATAGACACACCAGACCACCAGGAATATTATCATTAACTCTGTAGACACTCCAGACCACCAGCAATATTATCATTAACTCTATAGACACTCCAGACCATCAGGAATATTATCAATAACTCTGTAGACACACCAGACCACCAGGAATATTATCAATAACTCTGTAGACACACCAGACCACCAGGAATATTATCATTAACTCTATAGACACACCAGACCACCAGGAATATTATCATTAACTCTATAGACACTCCAGACCACCAGGAATATTATCATTAACCTGTAGATACACCAGACCACCAGGAATATTATCATTAACCTGTAGATACACCAGAGCACCAGGAATATTATCATTAACTCTGTAGACACACCAGACCACCAGGAATATAATCATTAACTCTATAGACACACCAGACCACCAGGAATATTATCAATAACTCTATAGACACACCAGACCACCAGGAATATTATCATTGACTCTGTAGACACACCAGACCACCAGGAATATTATCATTAACTCTGTAGACACATCAGACCACCAGGAATAATATCATTAACTCTATAGACACACCAGACCACCAGGAATATTATCATTAACTCTGTAGACACACCAGACCACCAGGAATATTATCATTAACCCTGAAGACACACCAGACCACCAGGAATATTATCATTAACTCAATAGTTACTCCAGACCACCAGGAATATTATCATTAACCCTGAAGACACACCAGACCACCAGGAATATTATCATTAATTCAATAGACACTCCAGACCACCAGGAATATTATCATTATCCCTGAAGACACACCAGACCACCAGGAATATTATCATTAACTCTGTAGATACACCAGACCACCAGGAATATTATCATTAACTCTATAGACACTCCAGACCAACAGGAATATTATCATTAACTCTATAGACACACCAGACCACCAGGAATATTATCAATAACTCTATAGACACACCAGACCACCAGGAATATTATCATTAACCCTGAAGACACAGCAGACCACCAGGAATATTATCATTAACTCTGTAGACATACCAGACCACCAGGAATATTATCATTAACTCTGAAGACACACCAGACCACCAGGAATATAATCATTAACTCTGAAGACACACCAGACCACCAGGAATATTATCATTAACCCTGAAGACATAGCAGACCACCAGGAATATTATCATTTACTCTGAAGACACACCAGACCACCAGGAATATTATCATTAACTCTGAAGACACACCAGACCACCAGGAATATTATCATTAACCCTGAAGATACACCAGACCACCAGGAATATTATCATTAACCCTGAAGACACACCAGACCACCAGGAATATTATCATTAACTCTATAGACACTCCAGACCACCAGGAATATTATCAATAACTCTGTAGACACACCAGACCACCAGGAATATTATCATTAACTCAATAGACACACCAGACCACCAGGAATATTATCATTAACTCTGTAGATACACCAGACCACCAGGAATATTATCATTAACTCTGTAGATACACCAGACCACCAGGAATATTATCATTAATTCTGTAGATACACCAGACCACCAGGAATATTATCATTAACTCTGTAGAAACCACAGACCACCAGGAATATTATCATTAACTCGATAGACACACCAGACCACCAGGAATATTATCATTAACTTGAAAGACACACCAGACCACCAGGAATATTATCATTAACTCTGTAGATACACCAGACCACCAGGAATATTATCATTAACTCTATAGACACACCAGACCACCAGGAATATTATCATTAACTCTATAGACACACCAGACCACCAGGAATATTATCATTAACCCTGAAGACACACCAGACCACCAGGAATATTATCATTAACTCTATAGACACACCAGACCACCAGGAATATTATCATTAAATCTGTAGACACACCAGACCACCAGGAATATTATCATTAACTCTATAGACACACCAGACCACCAGGAATATTATCATTAACTCTATAGACACACCAGACCACCAGAAATATTATCATTAACTCTATAGACACACCAGACCACCAGTAATATTATCATTAACTCTATAGACACACCAGACCACCAGGAATATTATCATTAACTCTATAGACACACCAGACCACCAGGAATATTATCATTAACTCTATAGGCACACCAGACCACCAGGAATATTATCATTAACTCTAAAGACACTCCAGACCACCAGGAATATTATCAATAACTCTATAGACACTCCAGACCACCAGGAATATTATCATTAACTCTATAGACACATCAGACCACTAGGAATATTATCATTAACTCTATAGACACACCAGACCACCAGGAATATTATCATTAACTCTGTAGACACACCAGACCACCAGGAATATTATCATTAACAATGTAGACACACCAGACCACCAGGAATATTATCATTAACCTACAGATACAACAGACCACCAAGAATATTATCATTAACCTGTAGACACACCAGACCACCAGGAATATTATCATTAACAATGTAGACACACCAGACCACCAGGAATATTATCATTAACTCTGTAGACACTCCAGACCACCAGGAATATTATCATTAACTCTGTAGACACACCAGACCACCAGGAATATTATCATTAACTCTGTAGACACACCAGACCACCAGGAATATTATCTATAACTCTATAGACACACCAGACCACCAGGAATATTATCATTAACTCTGTAGACACTCCAGACCACCAGCAATATTATCATTAACTCTATAGACACTCCAGACCATCAGGAATATTATCTATAACTCTATAGACACTCCAGACCATCAGGAATATTATCAATAACTCTGTAGACACACCAGACCACCAGGAATATTATCAATAACTCTGTAGACACACCAGACCACCAGGAATATTATCATTAACTCTATAGACACACCAGACCACCAGGAATATTATCATTAACTCTATAGACACTCCAGACCACCAGGAATATTATCATTAACCTGTAGATACACCAGACCACCAGGAATATTATCATTAACCTGTAGATACACCAGAGCACCAGGAATATTATCATTAACTCTGTAGACACACCAGACCACCAGGAATATAATCATTAACTCTATAGACACACCAGACCACCAGGAATATTATCATTGACTCTGTAGACACACCAGACCACCAGGAATATTATCATTAACTCTGAAGACACACCAGACCACCAGGAATAATATCATTAACTCTATAGACACACCAGACCACCAGGAATATTATCATTAACTCTGTAGACACACCAGACCACCAGGAATATTATCATTAACCCTGAAGACACACCAGACCACCAGGAATATTATCATTAACTCAATAGACACTCCAGACCACCAGGAATATTATCATTAACCCTGAAGACACACCAGACCACCAGGAATATTATTATTAACTCAATAGACACTCCAGACCACCAGGAATATTATCATTAACCCTGAAGACACACCAGACCACCAGGAATATTATCATTAACTCTGTAGATACACCAGACCACCAGGAATATTATCATTAACTCTATAGACACTCCAGACCACCAGGAATATTATCATTAACCCTGAAGACACACCAGACCACCAGGAATATTATCATTAACTCAATAGACACACCAGACCACCAGGAATATTATCATTAACTCTGTAGATACACCAGACCACCAGGAATATTATCATTAACTCTGTAGATACACCAGACCACCAGGAATATTATCATTAACTCTGTAGATACACCAGACCACCAGGAATATTATCATTAACTCTATAGACACACCAGACCACCAGGAATATTATCATTAACTCTATAGACACACCAGACCAACAGGAATATTATCATTAACTCTATAGACACACCAGACCACCAGGAATATTATCATTAACCCTGAAGACACAGCAGACCACCAGGAATATTATCATTAACTCTGAAGACACACCAGACCACCAGGAATATAATCATTAACTCTGAAGACACACCAGACCACCAGGAATATTATCATTAACCCTGAAGACACAGCAGACCACCAGGAATATTATCATTAACTCTGAAGACACACCAGACCACCAGGAATATTATCATTAACTCTGAAGACACACCAGACCACCAGGAATATTATCATTAACCCTGAAGACACACCAGACCACCAGGAATATTTTCATTAACCCTGAAGACACACCAGACCACCAGGAATATTATCATTAACTCAATAGACACACCAGACCACCAGGAATATTATCATTAACTCTGTAGATACACCAGACCACCAGGAATATTATCATTAACTCTGTAGACACACCAGACCACCAGGAATATTATCATTAACTCTGTAGATACACCAGGCCACCAGGAATATTATCATTAACTCTGTAGAAACAACAGACCACCAGGAATATTATCATTAACTCGATAGACACACCAGACCACCAGGAATATTATCATTAACCCTGAAGACACACCAGACCACCAGGAATATTATCATTAACCTGTAGACACACCAGACCACTAGGAATATTATCATTAACTCTGTAGATACACAAGACCACCAGGAATATTATCATTAACTCTATAAACACACCAGACCACCAGGAATATTATCATTAACCCTGAAGACACACCAGACCACCAGGAATATTATCATTAACTCTGTAGAAACAACAGACCACCAGGAATATTATCATTAACTCGATAGACACACCAGACCACCAGGAATATTATCATTAACTTGCTAGACACACCAGACCACCAGGAATATTATCATTAACTCTGTAGATACACCAGACCACCAGGAATATTATCATTAACTCTATAGACACACCAGACCACCAGGAATATTATGATTAACTCTATAGACACACCAGACCACCAGGAATATTATCATTAGCCCTGAAGACACACCAGACCAACAGGAATATTATCATTAACCCTGAAGACACACCAGACCACCAGGAATATTATCATTAACTCTATAGACACACCAGACCACCAGGAATATTATCATTAAATCTGTAGACACACCAGACCACCAGGAATATTATCATTAACTCTATAGACACACCAGACCACCAGAAATATTATCATTAACTCTATAGACACACCAGACCACCAGGAATATTATCATTAACTCTATAGACACACCAGACCACCAGGAATATTATCATTAACTCTATAGACACACCAGACCACCAGGAATATTATCATTAACTCTGTAGACACACCAGACCACCAGGAATATTATCATTAACTCTATAGATACACCAGACCACCAGGAATATTATCATTAACTCTATAGACACACCAGACCACCAGGAATATTATCATTAACTCTATAGACACACCAGACCACCAGGAATATTATCATTAACTCTGTAGACACACCAGACCACCAGGAATATTATCTATAACTCTATAGACACACCAGACCACCAGGAATATTATCATTAACTCTGTAGACACTCCAGACCACCAGCAATATTATCATTAACTCTATAGACACTCCAGACCATCAGGAATATTATCAATAACTCTGTAGACACACCAGACCACCAGGAATATTATCAATAACTCTGTAGACACACCAGACCACCAGGAATATTATCATTAACTCTATAGACACACCAGACCACCAGGAATATTATCATTAACTCTATAGACACTCCAGACCACCAGGAATATTATCATTAACCTGTAGATACACCAGACCACCAGGAATATTATCATTAACCTGTAGATACACCAGAGCACCAGGAATATTATCATTAACTCTGTAGACACACCAGACCACCAGGAATAAAATCATTAACTCTATAGACACACCAGACCACCAGGAATATTATCATTGACTCTGTAGACACACCAGACCACCAGGATTATTATCATTAACTCTGTAGACACACCAGACCACCAGGAATAATATCATTAACTCTATAGACACACCAGACCACCAGGAATATTATCATTAACTCTGTAGACACACCAGACCACCAGGAATATTATCATTAACCCTGAAGACACACCAGACCACCAGGAATATTATCATTAACTCAATAGACACTCCAGACCACCAGGAATATTATCATTAACCCTGAAGACACACCAGACCACCAGGAATATTATCATTAACTCAATAGACACTCCAGACCACCAGGAATATTATCATTAACCCTGAAGACACACCAGACCACCAGGAATATTATCATTAACTCTGTAGATACACCAGACCACCAGGAATATTATCATTAACTCTATAGACACTCCAGACCACCAGGAATATTATCATTAACCCTGAAGACACACCAGACCACCAGGAATATTATCATTAACTCAATAGACACACCAGACCACCAGGAATATTATCATTAACTCTGTAGATACACCAGACCACCAGGAATATTATCATTAACTCTGTAGATACACCAGACCACCAGGAATATTATCATTAACTCTATAGACACACCAGACCACCAGGAATATTATCATTAACTCTATAGACACACCAGACCAACAGGAATATTATCATTAACTCTATAGACACACCAGACCACCAGGAATATTATCAATAACTCTATAGACACACCAGACCACCAGGAATATTATCATTAACTCTATAGACACACCAGACCAACAGGAATATTATCATTAACTCTATAGACACACCAGACCACCAGGAATATTATCATTAACCCTGAAGACACAGCAGACCACCAGGAATATTATCATTAACTCTGAAGACACACCAGACCACCAGGAATATTATCAATAACTCTATAGACACACCAGACCACCAGGAATATTATCATTAACCCTGAAGACACAGCAGACCACCAGGAATATTATCATTAACTCTGAAGACACACCAGACCACCAGGAATATAATCATTAACTCTGAAGACACACCAGACCACCAGAAATATTATCATTAACTCTATAGACACACCAGACCACCAGGAATATTATCATTAACTCTATAGACACACCAGACCACCAGGAATATTATCATTAACTCTATAGACACACCAGACCACCAGGAATATTATCATTAACTCTGTAGACACACCAGACCACCAGGAATATTATCATTAACTCTATAGATACACCAGACCACCAGGAATATTATCATTAACTCTATAGACACACCAGACCACCAGGAATATTATCATTAACTCTATAGACACACCAGACCACCAGGAATATTATCATTAACTCTGTAGACACACCAGACCACCAGGAATATTATCTATAACTCTATAGACACACCAGACCACCAGGAATATTATCATTAACTCTGTAGACACTCCAGACCACCAGCAATATTATCATTAACTCTATAGACACTCCAGACCATCAGGAATATTATCAATAACTCTGTAGACACACCAGACCACCAGGAATATTATCAATAACTCTGTAGACACACCAGACCACCAGGAATATTATCATTAACTCTATAGACACACCAGACCACCAGGAATATTATCATTAACTCTATAGACACTCCAGACCACCAGGAATATTATCATTAACCTGTAGATACACCAGACCACCAGGAATATTATCATTAACCTGTAGATACACCAGAGCACCAGGAATATTATCATTAACTCTGTAGACACACCAGACTACCAGGAATAAAATCATTAACTCTATAGACACACCAGACCACCAGGAATATTATCATTGACTCTGTAGACACACCAGACCACCAGGAATATTATCATTAACTCTGTAGACACACCAGACCACCAGGAATAATATCATTAACTCTATAGACACACCAGACCACCAGGAATATTATCATTAACTCTGTAGACACACCAGACCACCAGGAATATTATCATTAACCCTGAAGACACACCAGACCACCAGGAATATTATCATTAACTCAATAGACACTCCAGACCACCAGGAATATTATCATTAACCCTGAAGACACACCAGACCACCAGGAATATTATCATTAACTCAATAGACACTCCAGACCACCAGGAATATTATCATTAACCCTGAAGACACACCAGACCACCAGGAATATTATCATTAACTCTGTAGATACACCAGACCACCAGGAATATTATCATTAACTCTATAGACACTCCAGACCACCAGGAATATTATCATTAACCCTGAAGACACACCAGACCACCAGGAATATTATCATTAACTCAATAGACACACCAGACCACCAGGAATATTATCATTAACTCTGTAGATACACCAGACCACCAGGAATATTATCATTAACTCTGTAGATACACCAGACCACCAGGAATATTATCATTAACTCTATAGACACACCAGACCACCAGGAATATTATCATTAACTCTATAGACACACCAGACCAACAGGAATATTATCATTAACTCTATAGACACACCAGACCACCAGGAATATTATCAATAACTCTATAGACACACCAGACCACCAGGAATATTATCATTAACCCTGAAGACACAGCAGACCACCAGGAATATTATCATTAACTCTGAAGACACACCAGACCACCAGGAATATAATCATTAACTCTGAAGACACACCAGACCACCAGGAATATTATCATTAACCCTGAAGACACAGCAGACCACCAGGAATATTATCATTAACTCTGAAGACACACCAGACCACCAGGAATATTATCATTAACTCTGAAGACACACCAGACCACCAGGAATATTATCATTTACCCTGAAGACACACCAGACCACCAGGAATATTTTCATTAACCCTGAAGACACACCAGACCACCAGGAATATTTTCATTAACCCTGAAGACACACCAGACCACCAGGAATATTATCATTAACTCAATAGACACACCAGACCACCAGGAATATTATCATTAACTCTGTAGATACACCAGACCACCAGGAATATTATCATTAACTCTGTAGATACACCAGACCACCAGGAATATTATCATTAACTCTGTAGACACACCAGACCACCAGGAATATTATCATTAACCTGTAGACACACCAGACCACCAGGAATATTATCATTAACTCTATAGACACACCAGACCACCAGGAATATTATCATTAACTCTGTAGATACACCAGACCACCAGGAATATTATCATTAACTCTGTAGAAACAACAGACCACCAGGAATATTATCATTAACTCGATAGACACACCAGACCACCAGGAATATTATCATTAACCCTGAAGACACACCAGACCACCAGGAATATTATCATTAACCTGTAGACACACCAGACCACTAGGAATATTATCATTAACTCTGTAGATACACAAGACCACCAGGAATATTATCATTAACTCTATAGACACACCAGACCACCAGGAATATTATCATTAACCCTGAAGACACACCAGACCACCAGGAATATTATCATTAACTCTGTAGAAACAACAGGCCACCAGGAATATTATCATTAACTCGATAGACACACCAGACCACCAGGAATATTATCATTAACTCTATAGACACTCCAGACCACCAGGAATATTATCATTAACTCTGTAGATACACCAGACCACCAGGAATATTATCATTAACTCTATAGACACACCAGACCACCAGGAATATTATCATTAACTCTATAGACACTCCAGACCACCAGGAATATTATCATTAACTCTGTAGAAACAACAGGCCACCAGGAATATTATCATTAACTCGATAGACACACCAGACCACCAGGAATATTATCATTAACTTGATAGACACACCAGACCACCAGGAATATTATCATTAACTCTGTAGATACACCAGACCACCAGGAATATTATCAATAACTCTATAGACACACCAGACCACCAGGAATATTATCATTAACCCTGAAGACACAGCAGACCACCAGGAATATTATCATTAACTCTGAAGACACACCAGACCACCAGGAATATAATCATTAACTCTGAAGACACACCAGACCACCAGGAATATTATCATTAACCCTGAAGACACAGCAGACCACCAGGAATATTATCATTAACTCTGAAGACACACCAGACCACCAGGAATATTATCATTAACTCTGAAGACACACCAGACCACCAGGAATATTATCATTTACCCTGAAGACACACCAGACCACCAGGAATATTTTCATTAACCCTGAAGACACACCAGACCACCAGGAATATTTTCATTAACCCTGAAGACACACCAGACCACCAGGAATATTATCATTAACTCAATAGACACACCAGACCACCAGGAATATTATCATTAACTCTGTAGATACACCAGACCACCAGGAATATTATCATTAACTCTGTAGATACACCAGACCACCAGGAATATTATCATTAACTCTGTAGACACACCAGACCACCAGGAATATTATCATTAACCTGTAGACACACCAGACCACCAGGAATATTATCATTAACTCTATAGACACACCAGACCACCAGGAATATTATCATTAACTCTGTAGATACACCAGACCACCAGTAATATTATCATTAACTCTGTAGAAACAACAGACCACCAGGAATATTATCATTAACTCGATAGACACACCAGACCACCAGGAATATTATCATTAACCCTGAAGACACACCAGACCACCAGGAATATTATCATTAACCTGTAGACACACCAGACCACTAGGAATATTATCATTAACTCTGTAGATACACAAGACCACCAGGAATATTATCATTAACTCTATAGACACACCAGACCACCAGGAATATTATCATTAACCCTGAAGACACACCAGACCACCAGGAATATTATCATTAACTCTGTAGAAACAACAGGCCACCAGGAATATTATCATTAACTCGATAGACACACCAGACCACCAGGAATATTATCATTAACTCTATAGACACTCCAGACCACCAGGAATATTATCATTAACTCTGTAGATACACCAGACCACCAGGAATATTATCATTAACTCTATAGACACACCAGACCACCAGGAATATTATCATTAACTCTATAGACACTCCAGACCACCAGGAATATTATCATTAACTCTGTAGAAACAACAGGCCACCAGGAATATTATCATTAACTCGATAGACACACCAGACCACCAGGAATATTATCATTAACTTGATAGACACACCAGACCACCAGGAATATTATCATTAACTCTGTAGATACACCAGACCACCAGGAATATTATCATTAACTCTATAGACACACCAGACCACCAGGAATATTATCATTAACTCTATAGACACTCCAGACCACCAGGAATATTATCATTAACTCTATAGACACACCAGACCACCAGGAATATTATGATTAACTCTATAGACACACCAGACCACCAGGAATATTATCATTAACCCTGAAGACACACCAGACCAACAGGAATATTATCATTAACCCTGAAGACACACCAGACCACCAGGAATATTATCATTAACTCTATAGACACACCAGACCACCAGGAATATTATCATTAAATCTGTAGACACACCAGACCACCAGGAATATTATCATTAACTCTATAGACACACCAGACCACCAGAAATATTATCATTAACTCTATAGACACACCAGACCACCAGGAATATTATCATTAACTCTATAGACACACCAGACCACCAGGAATATTATCATTAACTCTATAGACACACCAGACCACCAGGAATATTATCATTAACTCTATAGACACACCAGACCACCAGGAATATTATCATTAACTCTATAGATACACCAGACCACCAGGAATATTATCATTAACTCTATAGACACACCAGACCACCAGGAATATTATCATTAACTCTATAGACACACCAGACCACCAGGAATATTATCATTAACTCTATAGACACACCAGACCACCAGGAATATTATCATTAACTCTGTAGACACACCAGACCACCAGGAATATTATCATTAACTCTGTAGAAACAATAGACCACCAGGAATATTATCATTAACTCTGTAGAAAGAACAGACCACCAGGAATATTATCATTAACTCTGTAGACACACCAGACCACCAGGAATATTATAAATAACTCTGTAGACACTCCAGACCACCAGGAATATTATCATTAACTCTATAGACACTCCAGACCACCAGGAATATTATCATTAACTCTGTAGACACACCAGACCACCAGGAATATTATAAATAACTCTGTAGACACTCCAGACCACCAGGAATATTATCATTAACTCTATAGACACTCCAGACCACCAGGAATATTATCATTAACTCTATAGACACTCCAGACCACCAGGAATATTATCATTAACTCTGTAGACACACCAGACCACCAGGAATATTATCATTAGCCCTGTTGACACTCCAGACCACCAGGAATATTATCAATAACTCTATAGACACACCAGACCACCAGGAATATTATCATTAACTCTATAGACACACCAGACCACCAGGAATATTATCATTAACTCCATAGACACTCCAGACGACCAGGAATATTATCATTAACTCTATAGACACACCAGACCACCAGGAATATTATCATTAACTCTGTAGAAACAATAGACTACTAGGAATATTATCATTAACTCTATAGACACACCAGACCACCAGGAATATTATCATTAACTCTGTAGACACACCAGACCACCAGGAATATTATCATTAATTCTCCAGACACATTAGACCACTAGGTATATTATCATTAACTCTGTAGACACACCAGACAATCAGGGATACGATCATTGACCCTGTAGACACACCAGACCTCCAGGAATATTATCATTGACCTTGTTGACACTCCAGACCACAAGGAATATTATAGTTAACTCTGTAGATACAACAGATCACCAGTACTATTATCATTAACCTTGTGCAAACACCAGACCACCAGGAATATTATTATTAACCTGTAGATAGACCAGACCACCAGGAATATCATTAACTCTGTAAATACAGCAGACCACCAGTAATATTATCACTAACCCTGTTCAAACACCAGACCACCAGAAATATTATCATTAAAGCCGGGGTCACTCTACCGTATTACATCGGAAGCGATATGCTAATGAAGCTCAGCTCCAGCTCTGCTGTCAGTGCTCTGTGCTCCAATCGTCCCTCATGAGATGACCGCAGCGCAGGCTGCATTATACTCCATAGGGGCTGCATTATACTCTATGGGGGCTGCATTATACTCCATAGGGGCTGCATTATACTCTATGGGGGCTGCATTATACTCCATAGGGGCTGCATTATACTCTATGGGGGCTGCATTATACTCCATAGGGGCTGTGCAGCGCCCCAGGGTCCTGGTCGTTGCAGTAATGCCATTCTTCCACCAGGGGGAGTGATGTTACGTCTGATGGCAATAAAGGAGATCACTTTACCAGGTATCACAAACCACACAACACACTTCACACTCCAGGCCACCAGGGGGAGCCATGCTTCTATCTATTAGGGCACTCTTCACAATTAGGTAAAACTGGTGGTCTGGATAGGAAGTGAGCCAGAATCTGACTGGGCTTCACCCAGGCATCACCTGTCAGGCAGACAGGGGAAAGGAGGAACATCAACCAGCTGCAGACAGAGAGGTCCTTGACAGGGTGGGATCCTGTCAGGGGCCTAGCCAGAAGGTTACGGAGTTGCGTCGGCCCGACGTGCGGCAGCATCCTAAGAAAGATACATTGAAGGGATTTGCGTTGCTGAGAGTGAGAAACGAAGTCATAGCAAAAGGAGAGGAAACCAGAAGGAGTTCTGCCCTGCAATAGGCTGCCTCCCTCTGAGGCGCAGTAGCCGGTAGCCGGAACACAGAAGGAGTCATCGTCTCCAAACCTGGCTTCAGAGACCGGCAGGACAGCTAGTTCTATACTAGTTGCCCAACCTTACACCCAGGAGGCACGGTGGCAACTGTGGGCAACTGTGGGGGCTGGGGCGTCGTAGGGTCCCTGTAAAAAGCCTCAGGCCATCAGTCATACGGGTTTGTCCTATCCATCAGGGGGACAGAGAGAGAAAGAGACATAACATCTAGAACATCCACAACAGTTGTGAGGACCTCACCGAGAAGCTCAGCAGGGAGGTACTACAACACCCAGGTGCTAGAGGAAGGCTACTGATTTCCACCTGGATAAGGGGACTCTGGATTTGCCTTCAGACCAGCCGGACTCTGCCTGCCCTGTGATCTGGTGCTCTGGACTGTGGATGCTGAAGCCTTCAGTAAAGGTAAAGAGACTGCAACCCTGTGTCCTCGTTATTCACTGCGCCTCACACCATCCACCATCTACACACTGGGAAGCCCTGGGGACATACTTCACCTGTGGGAAGGTATACCATCTAGCTGCCATAACATCACCCCAGTGGACCCCTAAGCAGCGTCGGTCACCCTGACCGAACACCATAGGTGGCGTCACGAACATTATCCCTTTAAAGACCTTTCCCCAATTACAACAGGCGCCCCTAGGGCCACGGACCAGGTCAGCCACCGTGACATCCCCTTGAGAACCGAAGGGCCCGGCTCCGAGTACCCCCTAGCCCTTGGGGGTGCTCTAGCTGCATTGTACTCTGTTTGGCCATATTGTACACTGTTGAGGACTATGGGGCATGCATTATACTCTATCAAGTGCTATAGGCTTTGTATTATACTGTATGTACTATATTGTGGCTGCATTTTTCTGTATGGAGGACTATGGGGAGTGTATTATACTGTATGGAGGACTATGGGGAGTGTATTATACTGTATGGAGGACTATGGGGAGTGTATTATACTATATGGAGGACTATGGGATGCATTATGTTGTCTGGAGGACTATGGGGCACATTATACTATATGGAGGACTATGGATTGCATTAAACTAAACAAGCAAAATGCCTATTCATTGAGTGATTCAGTGATTGGATTGTTGATACCGGAACAGAAATCCTTGTTCTCAGCAGCACATCGCCGATGTAAAGTGTAAATATGCTGCTGATAACATGATACTGTATGGTGACAGATTGATCTAATCGAGATTGTTATGTTCCATCATTCTTCCTCAGCCGGTGTAAAGGGGCCTGGAAACAAGGGACAAACGACTTCAATATTGACGATCCGCTCGTTTAACGGCCTGAACTCAGCGCATGTACAGGACACCAATGTTCCTCTGTGATGGTGCAGGATGTCAGCATTTGTGATCCCAATTTAAACTTTTGCCCAGATCCCAAGTTTGTCTTACACCAGCCCTGACCGTCCTGCTGAGTGATATCTCTGCACTGACAGCCATCAATGAGGAGCCTAAAGTGAGGGGCGGAGGAGGAATCCATAGAGGTATAAATAGCTGTCCAGTGACCTCCAAATCCTTTTTCCCTTGTAAAGACCCTCATTCATCTCATGTGGAGCCCCCTTATGTCACAATATCTTATCTCACCTAAGAGACGAAGGAAGTAGAAGAGCAAAATGAGATTAGATATCACTGCATGAATGGGTCCCTGTAAGGCTACGTTCACATTTGCGGTGCGTCGGGCGCAACCGCGGCGACGCATGCGCCCCTATATTTAACATGGGGGGCGCATGGACATGCGTTTTGTTGCATTTTGTGATGCATGCGTTTTTTGGGCGCAAGCGTCAGGGCGCAGAGGACGCTGCTTGTTGCATTTTTTTTGCGCTATAAAAATGAACGCATGCGTCACAAAACGCAGCGTTTTACTGGGTTTTCCATGCGTTTTTGCGTGCGTTGTGCGTTGCGTCGCCGACGCAGCACACAACAACACAAATGTGAATGTAGCCTTAGGGTAATGTATATATGGCAACAAACAGGAAAATACACAGAGAACCCATAATACACACCTATAGAAGAATGTATCCATCTGTATACACCATATACTGCCGGCACATATATATTCAGAGAACCCATAATACACACCTATAGAAGAATGTATCCATCTGTATACACCATATACTGCCGGCACATATATATTCAGAGAACCCATAATACACACCTATAGAAGAATGTATCCACCTGTATACACCATATACTGCTGACACATATATATTCACAGAGAACCCATAATACACACCTATAGAAGAATGTATCCACCTGTATACACCATATACTGCCGGCACATATATACTCACAGAGAACCCATAATACACACCTATAGAAGAATGTATCCATCTGTATACACCATATACTGCTGGCACATATATATTCACAGAGAACCCATAATACGCACCTATAGAAGAATGTATCCACCTGTATACACCATATACTGCTGACACATATACAGTGGGGCAAAAAAGTATTTAGTCAGTCAGCAATAGTGCAAGTTCCACCACTTAAAAAGATGAGAGGCGTCTGTAATTTACATCATAGGTAGACCTCAACTATGGGAGACAAACTGAGAAAAAAAAATCCAGAAAATCACATTGTCTGTTTTTTTTAAAAAAAATTTGCATTTTATGGTGGAAAATAAGTATTTGGTCAGAAACAAACAATCCAGATTTCTGGCTCTCACAGACCTGTAACTTATTCTTTAAGAGTCTCCTCTTTCCTCCACTCATTACCTGTAGTAATGGCTCCTGTTTAAACTTGTTATCAGTATAAAAAGACACCTGTGCACACCCTCAAACAGTCTGACTCCAAACTCCACTATGGTGAAGACCAAAGAGCTGTCAAAGGACACCAGAAACAAAATTGTAGCCCTGCACCAGGCTGGGAAGACTGAATCTGCAATAGCCAACCAGCTTGGAGTGAAGAAATCAACAGTGGGAGCAATAATTAGAAAATGGAAGACATACAAGACCACTGATAATCTCCCTCGATCTGGGGCTCCACGCAAAATCCCACCCCGTGGGGTCAGAATGATCTCCAAGAACGGTGAGCAAAAATCCCAGAACCATGCGGGGGGACCTAGTGAATGAACTGCAGAGAGCTGGGACCAATGTAACAAGGCCTACCATAAGTAACACACTATGCCACCATGGACTCAGATCCTGCAGTGCCAGACGTGTCCCACTGCTTAAGCCAGTACATGTCTGGGCCCATCTGAAGTTTGCTAGAGAGCATTTGGATGATCCAGAGGAGTTTTGGGAGAATGTCCTATGGTCTGATGAAACCAAACTGGAACTGTTTGGTAGAAACACAACTTGTCGTGTTTGGAGGAAAAAGAATACTGAGTTGCATCCATCAAACACCATACCTACTGTAAAGCATGGTGGTGGAAACATCATGCTTTGGGGCTGTTTCTCTGCAAAGGGGCCAGGACGACTGATCCGGGTACATGAAAGAATGAATGGGGCCATGTATCGTGAGATTTTGAGTGCAAACCTCCTTCCATCAGCAAGGGCATTGAAGATGAAACGTGGCTGGGTCTTTCAACATGACAATGATCCAAAGCACACCGCCAGGGCAATGAAGGAGTGGCTTCGTAAGAAGCATTTCAAGGTCCTGGAGTGGCCTAGCCAGTCTCCAGATCTCAACCCTATAGAAAACCTTTGGAGGGAGTTGAAAGTCCGTGTTGCCAAGCGAATAGCCAAAAACATCACTGCTCTAGAGGAGATCTGCATGGAGGAATGGGCCAACATCCAACAACAGTGTGTGGCAACCTTGTGAAGACTTACAGAAAACGTTTGACCTCTGTCATTGCCAACAAAGGATATATTACAAAGTATTGAGATGAAATTTTGTTTCTGACCAAATACTTATTTTCCACCATAATATGCAAAAAAAATTATAAAAAAACAGACAATGTGATTTTCTGGATTTTTTTTTCTCAGTTTGTCTCCCATAGTTGAGGTCTACATATGATGTAAATTACAGACGCCTCTCATCTTTTTAAGTGGTGGAACTTGCACTATTGCTGACTGACTAAATACTTTTTTGCCCCACTGTATATTCACAGAGAACCCATAATACGCACCTATAGAAGAATGTATCCACCTGTATACACCATATACTGCCGGCACATATATATTCACAGAGAACCCATAATACGCACCTATAGAAGAATGTATCCATCTGTATACACCATATACTGCCGGCACATATATATTCACAGAGAACCCATAATACACACCTATAGAAGAATGTATCCATCTGTATACACCATATACTGCCGGCACATATATACTCACAGAGAACCCATAATACACACCCATAGAAGAATGTATCCATCTGTATACACCATATACTGCCGACACATATATACTCACAGAGAACCCATAATACACATCTATAGAAGAATGTATCCACCTGTATAAACCATATACTGCCAGCACATATATATTCACAGAGAACCCATAATACACATCTATAGAAGAATGTATCCATCTGTATACACCATATACTGCCGGCACATATATATTCACAGATAACCCATAATACGCACCTATAGAAGAATGTATCCACCTGTATACACCATATACTGCCGACACATATATATTCACAGATAACCCATAATACACACCTATAGAAGAATGTATCCATCTGTATACACCATATACTGCCGACACATATATATTCACAGATAACCCATAATGCACACCTATAGAAGAATGTATCCACCTGTATACACCATATACTGCCGGCACATATATACTCACAGAGAACCCATAATACACACCTATAGAAGAATGTATCCACCTGTATACACCATATACTGTCGGCACATATATATTCACAGAGAACCCATAATACGCACCTATAGAAGAATGTATCCACCTGTATACACCATATACTGCTGGCACATATATACTCACAGAGAACCCATAATACACATCTATAGAAGAATGTATCCACCTGTATACACCATATACTGCCAGCACATATATACTCACAGAGAACCCATAATACACACCTATAGAAGAATGTATCCACCTGTATACACCATATACTGCCGGCACATATATACTCACAGAGAACCCATAATACACACCTATAGAAGAATGTATCCACCTCTATACACCATATACTGCCGACACATATATACTCACAGAGAACCCATAATACACACCTATAGAAGAATGTATCCATCTGTATACACCATATACTGCCGGCACATATATATTCACAGAGAACCCATAATACGCACCTATAGAAGAATGTATCCACCTGTATACACCATATACTGCCGACACATATATATTCACAGATAACCCATAATACACACCTATAGAAGAATGTATCCACCTGTATACACCATATACTGCCGACACATATATATTCACAGATAACCCATAATACACACCTATAGAAGAATGTATCCACCTGTATACACCATATACTGCCGACACATATATATTCACAGATAACCCATAATACACACCTATAGAAGAATGTATCCACCTGTATACACCATATACTGCTGGCACATATATACTCACAGAGAACCCATAATACACATCTATAGAAGAATGTATCCACCTGTATACACCATATACTGTCGGCACATATATATTCACAGAGAACCCATAATACGCACCTATAGAAGAATGTATCCACCTCTATACACCATATACTGCCGGCACATATATATTCACAGAGAACCCATAATACACACCTATAGAAGAATGTATCCATCTGTATACAACATATACTGCTGACACATATATATTCACAGATAACCCATAATGCACACCTATAGAAGAATGTATCCACCTGTATACACCATATACTGCCGGCACATATATACTCACAGAGAACCCATAATACACACCTATAGAAGAATGTATCCACCTGTATACACCATATACTGCCGGCACATATATACTCACAGAGAACCCATAATACACACCTATAGAAGAATGTATCCACCTGTATACACCATATACTGCCGGCACATATATACTCACAGAGAACCCATAATACACACCTATAGAAGAATGTATCCATCTGTATACACCATATACTGCCGGCACATATATACTCACAGAGAACCCATAATACACACCTATAGAAGAATGTATCCATCTGTATACACCATATACTGCCGGCACATATATATTCACAGAGAACCCATAATACACACCTATAGATGAATGTATCCATCTGTATACACCATATACTGCCGGCACATATATACTCACAGAGAACCCATAATACACACCTATAGAAGAATGTATCCATCTGTATACACCATATACTGCAGGCATATATATACTCACAGAGAACCCATAATACACACCTATAGAAGAATGTATCCATCTGTATACACCATATACTGCCGGCACATATATACTCACAGAGAACCCATAATACACACCTATAGAAGAATGTATCCATCTGTATACACCATATACTGCCGGCACATATATATTCACAGAGAACCCATAATACACACCTATAGATGAATGTATCCATCTGTATACACCATATACTGCCGGCACATATATACTCACAGAGAACCCATAATACACACCTATAGAAGAATGTATCCATCTGTATACACCATGTACTGCCGGCACATATATATTCACAGAGAACCCATAATACACACCTATAGAAGAATGTATCCATCTGTATACACCATATACTGCCGGCACATATATATTCACAGAGAACCCATAATACACATCTATAGAAGAATGTATCCACCTGTATACACCATATACTGCCGACACATATATATTCACAGAGAACCCATAATACACACCTATAGAAGAATGTATCCACCTGTATACACCATATACTGCCAGCACATATATATTCACAGAGAACCCATAATACACATCTATAGAAGAATGTATCCACCTGTATACACCAGATACTGCCGGCACATATATACTCACAGAGAACCCATAATACACATCTATAGAAGAATGTATCCACCTGTATACACCATATACTGCCGACACATATATATTCACAGAGAACCCATAATACACATCTATAGAAGAATGTATCCACCTGTATACACCATATACTGCCGACACATATATATTCACAGAGAACCCATAATACACATCTATAGAAGAATGTATCCACCTGTATACACCATATACTGCCGACACATATATATTCACAGAGAACCCATAATACACATCTATAGAAGAATGTATCCACCTGTATACACCATATACTGCCGACACATATATATTCACAGAGAACCCATAATACACACCTATAGATGAATGTATCCATCTGTATACACCATATACTGCCGGCACATATATACTCACAGAGAACCCATAATACACACCTATAGAAGAATGTATCCATCTGTATACACCATATACTGCCGGCACATATATACTCACAGAGAACCCATAATACACACCTATAGAAGAATGTATCCACCTGTATACACCATATACTGCTGGCACATATATACTCACAGAGAACCCATAATACACATCTATAGAAGAATGTATCCATCTGTATACACCATATACTGCCGACACATATATACTCACAGAGAACCCATAATACACACCTATAGAAGAATGTATCCACCTGTATACACCATACACTGCCGGCACATATATATTCACAGAGATCCCATAATACACACCTATAGAAGAATGTATCCATCTGTATACACCATATACTGCCGGCACATATATATTCACAGAGAACCCATAATACACATCTATAGAAGAATGTATCCATCTGTATACACCATATACTGCCGGCACATATATATTAACAGAGAACCCATAATACACATCTATAGAAGAATGTATCCACTCCTATACACCATATACTGCCGACACATATATATTCACAGAGAACCCATAATACACACCTATAGAAGAATGTATCCACCTGTATACACCATATACTGCTGGCACATATATATTCACAGAGAACCCATAATACACACCTATAGAAGAATGTATCCACCTGTATACACCATATACTGCTGGCACATATATATTCACAGAGAACCCATAATACACATCTATAGAAGAATGTATCCACCTGTATACACCATATACTGCCGGCACATATATATTCACAGAGAACCCATAATACACATCTATAGAAGAATATATCCATCTGTATACACCATATACTGCCGGCACATATATACTCACAGAGAACCCATAATACACATCTATAGAAGAATGTATCCACCTCTATACACCGTATACTGCCGGCACATATATATTCACAGAGAACCCATAATACACACCTATAGAAGAATGTATCCACCTCTATACACCATATACTGCCGGCACATATATATTAACAGAGAACCCATAATACACACCTATAGAAGAATGTATCCACCTCTATACACCATATACTGCCGACACATATATATTCACAGAGAACCCATAATACACATCTATAGAAGAATATATCCATCTGTATGCACCATATACTGCCGGCACATATATACTCACAGAGAACCCATAACACACACCTATAGAAGAATGTATCCACCTGTATACACCATATACTGCTGGCACATATATATTCACAGAGAACCCATAATACACACCTATAGAAGAATGTATCCACCTGTATACATCATATACTGCCGACACATATATACTCACAGAGAACCCATAATACACATCTATAGAAGAATGTATCCACCTGTATACACCATATACTGCCAGCACATATATATTAACAGAGAACCCATAATACACATCTATTGAAGAATGTATCCATCTGTATACACCATATACTGCCGGCACATATATACTCACAGAGAACCCATAATACACACGTATAGATGAATGTATCCACCTGTATACACCATATACTGCCGGCACATATATATTCACAGAGAACCCATAATACACACCTATAGAAGAATGTATCCATCTGTATACACCATATACTGCTGGCACATATATATTCACAGAGAACCCATAATACACATTTATAGAAGAATGTATCCATCTGTATACACCATATACTGCCGGCACATATATACTCACAGAGAACCCATAATACACATCTATAGAAGAATGTATCCACCTCTATACACCGTATACTGCCGACACTTATATATTCACAGAGAACCCATAATACACACGTATAGATGAATGTATCCACCTGTATACACCATACACTGCCGGCACATATATATTCACAGAGAACCCATAATACGCACCTATAGAAGAATGTATCCATCTGTATACACCATATACTGCCGGCACATATATACTCACAGAGAACCCATAATACACATCTATAGAAGAATGTATCCACCTCTATACACCGTATACTGCCGACACTTATATATTCACAGAGAACCCATAATACACACCTATAGAAGAATGTATCCACCTCTATACACCATATACTGCCGGCACATATATATTAACAGAGAACCCATAATACACACCTATAGAAGAATGTATCCATCTGTATACACCATATACTGCCGGCACATATATACTCACAGAGAACCCATAATACACACCTATAGATGAATGTATCCACCTGTATACACCATATACTGCCGGCACATATATACTCACAGAGAACCCATAATACACACCTATAGAAGAATGTATCCATCTGTACACAATATATACTGCCAGCACATATATATTCACAGAGAACCCATAATACACACCTATAGAAGAATGTATCCATCTGTATACACCATATACTGCCGGCACATATATATTCACAGATAACCCATAATACACATCTATAGAAGAATGTATCCATCTGTATACACCATATACTACCGGCACATATATACTCTCAGAGAGCCCATAATACACACCTATAGAAGAATGTATCCACCTCTATACACCATATACTGCCGGCACATATATACTCACAGAGAACCCATAATACACACCTATAGAAGAATGTATCCACCTGTATACACCATATACTGCCGGCACATATATACTCACAGAGAACCCATAATACACATCTATAGAAGAATGTATCCACCTGTATACACCATATACTGCCGGCACATATATACTCACAGAGAACCCATAATACACACCTATAGAAGAATGTATCCATCTGTATACACCGTATACTGCCGGCACATATATACTCACAGAGAACCCATAATACACACCTATAGAAGAATGTATCCATCTGTATACACCATATACTGCTGGCACATATATATTCACAGAGAACCCATAATACACATCTATAGAAGAATGTATCCATCTGTATACACCATATACTGCCGACACATATATATTCACAGAAAACCCATAATACACATCTATAGAAGAATGTATCCATCTGTATACACCATATACTGCCGGCACATATATACTCACAGAGAACCCATAATACACACCTATAGAAGAATGTATCCATCTGTATACACCATATACTGCCAGCACATATATACTCACAGAGAACCCATAATACACACCTATAGAAGAATGTATCCACCTCTATACACCATATACTGCTGGCACATATATACTCACAGAGAACCCATAATACACACCTATAGAAGAATGTATCCACCTGTATACACCATATACTGCCGGCACATATATATTCACAGATAACCCATAATACACACCTATAGAAGAATGTATCCACCTGTATACACCATATACTGCTGGCACATATATACTCACAGAGAACCCATAATACACACCTATAGAAGAATGTATCCACCTGTATACACCATATACTGCCGGCACATATATATTCACAGAGAACCCATAATACACATCTATAGAAGAATGTATCCATCTGTATACACCATATACTGCCGGCACATATATACTCACAGAGAACCCATAATACACACCTATAGAAGAATGTATCCATCTGTATACACCATATACTGCCGGCACATATATACTCACAGAGAACCCATAATACACACCTATAGAAGAATGCATCCATCTGTATACACCATATACTGCCGGCACATATATATTCACAGAAAACCCATAATACACATCTATAGAAGAATGTATCCACCTGTATACACCATATACTGCCGGCACATATATATTCACAGAGAACCCATAATACACACCTATAGAAGAATGTATCCATCTGTATACACCATATACTGCCAGCACATATATACTCACAGAGAACCCATAATACACACCTATAGAAGAATGTATCCACCTGTATACACCATATACTGCTGGCACATATATATTCACAGAGAACCCATAATACACATCTATAGAAGAATGTATCCATCTGTATACACCATATACTGCCGGTACATATATATTCACAGAGAACCCATAATACACATCTATAGAAGAATGTATCCATCTGTATACACCATATACTGCCGGCACATATATACTCACAGAGAACCCATAATACACACCTATAGAAGAATGTATCCATCTGTATACACCGTATACTGCCGGCACATATATACTCACAGAGAACCCATAATACACATCTATAGAAGAATGTATCCATCTGTATACACCGTATACTGCCGGCACATATATACTCACAGAGAACCCATAATACACACCTATAGAAGAATGTATCCATCTGTATACACCATATACTGCCGACACATATATATTCACAGAAAACCCATAATACACATCTATAGAAGAATGTATCCACCTGTATACACCATATACTGCCGGCACATATATATTCACAGATAACCCATAACACACACCTATAGAAGAATGTATCCACCTGTATACACCATATACTGCTGGCACATATATACTCACAGAGAACCCATAATACACATCTATAGAAGAATATATCCACCTGTATACACCATATACTGCCGGCACATATATATTCACAGAGAACCCATAATACACATCTATAGAAGAATGTATCCATCTGTATACACCATATACTGCCGGCACATATATACTCACAGAGAACCCATAATACACATCTATAGAAGAATGTATCCATCTGTGTACACCATATACTGCCGGCACATATATATTCACAGAGAACCCATAATACACATCTATAGAAGAATATATCCATCTGTATACACCATATACTGCCGGCACATATATACTCACAGAGAACCCATAATACACACCTATAGAAGAATGTATCCATCTGTGTACACCATATACTGCCAGCACATATATATTCACAGATAACCCATAATGCACACCTATAGAAGAATGTATCCATCTGTATACACCATATACTGCCGGCACATATATATTCACAGAGAACCCATAATACACATCTATAGAAGAATATATCCATCTGTATACACCATATACTGCCGGCACATATATATTCACAGAGAACCCATAATACACACCTATAGAAGAATGTATCCATCTGTATACACCATATACTGCCAGCACATATATATTCACAGAGAACCCATAATACACACCTATAGAAGAATGTATCCATCTGTATACACCATATACTGCCAGCACATATATATTCACAGATAACCCATAATGCACACCTATAGAAGAATGTATCCATCTGTATACACCATATACTGCCAGCACATATATACTCACAGAGAACCCATAATACACACCTATAGAAGAATGTATCCACCTGTATACACCATACACTGCCGGCACATATATATTCACAGAGAACCCATAATACACATCTATAGAAGAATGTATCCATCTGTATACACCATATACTGCCGGCACATATATATTCACAGAGAACCCATAATACACATCTATAGAAGAATGTATCCATCTGTATACACCATATACTGCCGACACATATATACTCACAGAGAACCCATAATACACATCTATAGAAGAATGTATCCACCTCTATACACCGTATACTGCCGGCACATATATACTCACAGAGAACCCATAATACACACCTATAGAAGAATGTATCCATCTGTATACACCGTATACTGCCGGCACATATATACTCACAGAGAACCCATAATACACACCTATAGAAGAATGTATCCATCTGTATACACCATATACTGCCGACACATATATATTCACAGAAAACCCATAATACACATCTATAGAAGAATGTATCCACCTGTATACACCATATACTGCCGGCACATATATATTAACAGAGAACCCATAATACACACCTATAGAAGAATGTATCCATCTGTATACACCATATACTGCCGACACATATATACTCACAGAGAACCCATAATACACATCTATAGAAGAATGTATCCATCTGTATACACCATATACTGCCGACACATATATACTCACAGAGAACCCATAATACACATCTATAGAAGAATGTATCCATCTGTATACACCATATACTGCCGACACATATATACTCACAGAGAACCCATAATACACATCTATAGAAGAATGTATCCATCTGTATACACCATATACTGCCGGCACATATATATTCACAGAAAACCCATAATACACATCTATAGAAGAATGTATCCACCTGTATACACCATATACTGCCGGCACATATATATTAACAGAGAACCCATAATACACACCTATAGAAGAATGTATCCATCTGTATACACCATATACTGCCGACACATATATACTCACAGAGAACCCATAATACACATCTATAGAAGAATGTATCCATCTGTGTACACCATATACTGCCGGCACATATATATTCACAGAGAACCCATAATACACATCTATAGAAGAATGTATCCATCTGTATACACCATATACTGCCGGCACATATATATTCACAGAGAACCCATAATACACATCTATAGAAGAATGTATCCATCTGTATACACCATATACTGCCGGCACATATATATTCACAGAGAACCCATAATACACATCTATAGAAGAATGTATCCATCTGTATACACCATATACTGCCGGCACATAGATACTCACAGAGAACCCATAATACACACCTATAGAAGAATGTATCCATCTGTATACACCGTATACTGCCGGCACATATATACTCACAGAGAACCCATAATACACATCTATAGAAGAATGTATCCACCTGTATACACCATTTACTGCCGGCACATATATATTCACAGAGAACCCATAATACACACCTATAGATGAATGTATCCATCTGTATACACCATATACTGCCGGCACATATATACTCACAGAGAACCCATAATACGCACCTATAGAAGAATGTATCCATCTGTATACACCATATACTGCCGGCACATATATATTCACAGAGAACCCATAATACACACCTATAGAAGAATGTATCCACCTGTATACACCATATACTGCCGGCACATATATACTCACAGAGAACCCATAATTCACATCTATAGAAGAATGTATCCACCTGTATACACCATATACTGCCGGCACATATATACTCACAGAGAACCCATAATACACACCTATAGAAGAATGTATCCACCTGTATACACCATATACTGCTGGCACATATATATTCACAGAGAACCCATAATACACATCTATAGAAGAATGTATCCACCTGTATACACCATATACTGCTGGCACATATATATTCACAGAGAACCCATAATACACATCTATAGAAGAATGTATCCATCTGTATACACCATATACTGCCGGCACATATATACTCACAGAGAACCCATAATACACACCTATAGAAGAATGTATCCATCTGTATACACCGTATACTGCCGGCACATATATACTCACAGAGAACCCATAATACACACCTATAGAAGAATGTATCCACCTGTATACACCATATACTGCCGGCACATATATACTCACAGAGAACCCATAATACACATCTATAGAAGAATGTATCCACCTGTATACACCATATACTGCTGGCACATATATATTCACAGAGAACCCATAATACACATCTATAGAAGAATGTATCCATCTGTATACACCATATACTGCCGGCACATATATACTCACAGAGAACCCATAATACACACCTATAGAAGAATGTATCCATCTGTATACACCGTATACTGCCGGCACATATATACTCACAGAGAACCCATAATACACACCTATAGAAGAATGTATCCACCTGTATACACCATATACTGCCGGCACATATATACTCACAGAGAACCCATAATACACACCTATAGAAGAATGTATCCACCTGTATACACCATATACTGCTGGCACATATATATTCACAGAGAACCCATAATACACACCTATATAAGAATGTATCCATCTGTATACACCATATACTGCCGGCACATATATACTCACAGAGAACCCATAATACACACCTATAGAAGAATGTATCCATCTGTATACACCATATACTGCCGGCACATATATATATATATATATATATATATATATATATATATATTCACAGAGAACCCATAATACACATCTATGGATGAATATATCCATCTGTATACACCATATACTGCCAGCACATATATATTCACAGGCTGGCTGTGAGGAGCCAGGAGGAGATTTTCAGACCACCCGGTAACCCAACAGACATTGCAGTTGGAGTCTCAGATCTTAGCAGCCGGAGACTGGAGGTTTTCAGGGTCGGACCTGGACCTCTTCTTTTGCAGCATGATATTGCTCATGTCTCTTATGTAGCATTTTTTTGCACTGGTGGACGCAGACATTAAAACAATACGTCAGCCTCTTCCATCCCAACAACTCATCATCATGCACAATCCCACGGGCCTCGTTGCTGGCAGTGGCCCCTTTACCTCTTGGGTTCCTTTATGCGGCTGCACAGTTTGCACCAATGATCTATCCGCCTGTTTTTTTACATCGGCGTTAGTGACCAGGATGTTTGTAAATCCCATTACTAGATCCTTCCTGTAGATTAGTGATAAAATTACGCTCTGAATTATTTACACCCGGCTCAGTTATCAGAGGTTCGGACTGAGAGAAAATTAATTTCCACTTTACAGACGTTTCCTGACTCTCAGAAAAAAATGCAATTTCCAGATTCAGTTTTTTTTTTTTGCTGAATTGAACAGGAAAAAACAACAACTTTGATTTATTTATTTATTTATTTAATGATTTTAATTAATATAAATACAAGTTTACTTTACCTGGAAGGAAAAAGGCGGGTGGGGGTCACATATTTTATTTAGGAGGGAAGTTAGTTAACTGCGCCATCTACTGGTGAAGAAGAGGAATAGGTCTGTGCTTATATCTCCAGGGGTAAAAAATTATGCTCAACCTTCCAATATCTCTCTCATTTCCTATTACAGAATCTTGGCTCTTCTGCAGCATCTACAGACTGCCGCAACTGTGCCGTGTGCTGTGTACTGTGCTGTGTACTGTGCTGTGTACTGTATTGTGTGCTTTGTACTGTACTGTGCTGTGTACTGTGCTGTGTACTGTGCTGTGCACTGTATTGTGTACCGTGCTGTGTACTGTGCTCTACACTGTGCTGTGTAATGTGCTCTATATTGTTCTGTGTACCGTGCTGTGTACTGTGCTGTGTACTGTGCTGTGTACTGTGCTGTGTACTGTGCTGTGTACTGTATTGTGTGCCGTGCTGTGTACTGTGCTCTACACTGTACTGTGCTGTATACTGTGCTGTGTACTGTGCTGTATACTGTATTGTGTGCTTTGTACTGTACTGTGCTGTATATTGTGCTGTGTACTGTGCTGTGTACTGTGCTGCATACTGTATTGTGTGCCGTGCTGTGTACTGTGCTGTATACTGTATTGTGTGCTTTGTACTGTACTGTGCTGTATACTGTGCTGTGTACTGTGCTGTGTACTGTGCTGTATACTGTATTGTGTGCCGTGTACTGTGCTGCTTACTGTGCTGTGTACTGTGCTCTACACTGTACTGTGCTGTATACTGTATTGTGTACTGTGCTGTGTACTGTGCTCTACACTGTACTGTGCTGTGTACCGTGCTGTGTACTGTGCTGTGTACTGTGCTGAATACTGTATTGTGTGCCGTGCTGTGTACTGTGCTCTACACTGTACTGTGCTGTATACTGTGCTGTGTACTGTGCTGTATACTCTATTGTGTGCTGTGTACTGTACTGTGCCATGTACTGTATTGTGTACCGTGCTGTGTACTGTGCTCTACACTGTACTGTGCTGTGTACTGTGCTGTATACTCTTTTGTGTGCTGTGTTCTGTACTGTGTCATGTACTGTATTGTGTACCGTGCTGTGTACTGTGCTCTACACTGTACTGTGCTGTGTACTGTGCTGTATACTGTATTGTGTGCTGTGTACTGTACTGTGCCGTGTACTGTGTCATGTACTGTATTGTATACCGTGCTGTGTACTGTGCTCTACACTGTACTGTGCTGTATACTGTGCTGTGTACTGTGCTGTATACTGTTTTGTGTGCTGTGCACTGTACTGTGCCGTGTACTGTATTGTGTACCGGGGTGTGTACTGTGCTCTACACTGTGCTGTGTAATGTGCTCTATATTGTTCTGTGTACTGTGCTGTGTACTATGCTGTATACTGTGCCATGTACTGTGCTGTATACTGTGCTGTACGCTGTGCTGTATACTGTATTGTGTACTGTACCCTGCTTGACTATAAAAGACCTTCAGAAAGATTTAGCAGACTCTGGAGTTGTGGGACTTTTTTCTACTGTTCAGACACCCCTGCACAAATATGGGCTTCATGGAAGAGTCATCAGAAGAAAACCTCTCCTGCATCGTCACTAGAAAATTCACCACCAGAAGTCTGCAAAGAACATCTAAACAAGCCTGGTGCATTTTGCAAACAAGTACTGTGGCTGATGAGGTTAAAATAGAACTCTGTGTCCACAATGATCAAATGTATGTGGGGAGAAAAAAGGGCACAGAATTTCAGGAAAAGAACATCTCGCTAACCATTAAGCATTGGGGTGGATCAATCATGCCTTGGGGTTTTGTTGCAGCCAATAGCACAGGGAACATTTCAGGGGTAGAGGGAAGAATGGATTCAATGAAATTTCAAGAAATTCTTGATGCAAACATAACACCATCTGTAAAAAAAGCTGAAGGTGAGAAGAGGAAGAGGATGGCTTCTACAAATGGATAATTAATTATCCTAAACACACATCAAAATACACAATAGACGACCTCAAAAGGCGCAAGCTGGAGGTTTTGCAATGGCCCTCACAGTCCCCTGATCTGAACATCATTGAAAATCTGTGCCTAGATCTCAAAAATAGCAGAGGATGCAAGACGACCCAGGAATCTCACAGAACTGGAGGAAGAGTGGATGAAAATCCCTCAAAGAAGAACTGAAAGACTCTTGTCTGGCTACAAACAGTGTTTACAAGCTGTGATACTTTCACAAGGTGGTGCTACTAGGTACTTACCATGCAGGGTGCCCAAACTTTTGCATTGGGCGATATTCCTTTTTATTATTTGTAAAATGTAAAATATGAAAATATATATATATATATATATATATATATATATATGTATATTACCTAAAATGCAAAATGTGTCATCTGTAACTTTAGTCCTTTTAGAGATCATTTCATCTTCATCTCACTTAACTGTTCACAATAACAATAATTTTGACCAGGGGTGCCCAAACTTTTACATGCCACTGTACATAGTTAATGAACCCCTTTCCAACATTGGGCATAATAGTACACCAACGTCAGAATCCCTCCTTTTGATGTGGGCTCCAGTACAGAGCCCACATCTTTCCTGGAACATGTCAGCTGTTTTGAACAGCTGACATGTGCCTCTAACAGCCGCGGGAGGAATTGCGATCCACCCGCAGCTGTTAACCTGCTAAACGCTGCTGTCAATCTCTGGCAGCGGCATTCAACTCGCCCACCCACCGGTGACCCTGTCACGTCATTGTGGGTCACCGATGGGTTGGAATGTCAACTAGAGGTCTGCAGCAGACCTCTATGGTTGTCATAGTCAAATTGTTAAGAGCGCCGCCCGATGGTCGGCGCTCATAGCAAATGAGCATTTCTGCTCCATACAGGGAATCTTATCATTGCCTGTGTGTGGCAGAGCCGATCGGACTATGGCAGTTTCTAGTCTCCCACGGAGACTATTGAAGCATGCAAAAGTTAAAAAAAAGTTTTTAAAAATATTAAAATAATAAAAAAATATAAAAGTTCAAATCACCCCCCTTTCGCCCCATTCAAAATAAAACAAAAAAAAAATCAAATATACACATATTTGGTATCGCCACGTTCAGAATCGTGAGATCTATCAGTATAAAAAAAGAATCAACCCGATCACTAAAAGGCGTAGCGAGAAAAAAATTAAAAATGTCAGAATTAGGTTTTTTTGGTCGTCGCTAGCGTACAATAAAATGCAATAATGGGTTATCAAAAGATCGTATCTATACCATAATGGCATCAATAAAAATGACAGCTCAGCGCGTAAAAAATAAGCCCCCACCCGACCCCAGATCAAGAAAAAAAGAAATGTTACGGATCTCGGAAAATTGCATGATATTGATGGAAAAATAAAAAGTTATGGCTCTGGGAAGAAGGGGAGCAAAAAAAAAAAAACAGAAATGCAAAAACGAAAATACCTCCGGTCATGAAGGGGTTAAATGATTTGTTTTCCCCAAGATACAAAGTAAATAAAGGAGGATTTTATCTGCCTAAATATCTAAATTGTATTTTTTATTCTTTATTTTGGTACGTAGAGATACATCTCTATATACAAGTACGTACAGAATGTACCTGTGTATTTGGGATTGGAGGAGCACATATATTGCTGTATATCAGGGGTAAAATAAGAGTTAAAGCTTTTTTTTTGTCTTATAAAATTGGTAAATAAAAACTAGAAAAACAATTATATTAATCACAATAAAATATTCTGCATAAAAATAACTCATGAAATAACTTGGACATATCAGGAATCCCTGTAATCGTAACAACTCGTACAATACAGTGAACACTTTATTTGTGGTGATCACTAAATGGTGTAAGTCCTGCACAGGAGCATCTGTCTCTGACCACACTGCAAACTCAGCTCTGCTACATCAGCATTATTAAACCCTAATTCCTCTTCTATTTTGCTGCCGTGACTGTACGATATACTCAGCTCTGCTACTTCTGCGCTGCTGAACCCTGGCTCATCTACCCTTCTGCTACCATGATGTTACCGTGGGGTTCAATGACAGCGGAGCACATCTAGTATCACAGCCCTCTGCCTCTGAAGACATGCATGCAGCAGCCTGTAGGGGGAGCTGCTGAGTCATTTTCCTCTGATCTTTGCAGCACATTTTCCTATAATATATAGATGCAGAACATGAAGGGACAATTAAAGGGGCTCTCCAGGTTTGGCATGAAAGTCTGCAAGCACTCTATGTAACTGCAGACATGTGAATCTTTCCAGCGCGTAGGGTGAGCGCCGTCAAGATTCTCCAGTGTTGGTGTTGACCAGATGTGTGCGGCCTTTCTCAATTAGGTCACATTCCGACTAGACGTCCATGGCCTCGCTCAATCCGGCCACATTCTGACTAGACGTCCATGGCCTCGCTCAACACGGCCACATTCTGACTAGACGTCCATGGCCTCGTTCAATATGGCTACATTCTGACTAGGCATCCATGGCCTTGCTCAATTCGGCTACATTCCGACTAGACGTCCATGGCCTCGCTCAATCCGGCCACATTCTGACTAGACGTCCATGGCCTCGCTCAATCCGGCCACATTCTGACTAGATGTCCATGGCCTCGCTCAATCCGGCCACATTCCGACTAGACGTCCATGGCCTCGCTCAATCCGGCCACATTCTGACTAGACGTCCATGGCCTCGCTCAATCCGGCCACATTCTGACTAGACGTCCATGGCCTCGTTCAAAACGGCCACATTCTGACTAGACGTGCATGGTCTCACTCAATTCGACCACATTTCTGCTAGGTATCCATGGCCTCGTTCAATATGGCTACATTCTGACTAGGCATCCATGGCCTTGCTCAATTCGGCCACATTCCGACTAGATGTCCATGGCTTTGCTCAATTAGGTCACATTCCGACTAGACGTCCATGGCCTCGCTCAATTCAGCCACAATCTGACTAGACGTCCATGGCCTCGCTCAATTCGGTCACATTCCAACTAGTGATGAGCGAGTATACTCGTTGCTCGGGTTTTCCAGAGCACGCTCGGGTGGTCTCCGAGTATTTGTGACTGCTCAGAGATTTAGTTTTCATCGCGGCAGCTGCATGATTTACAGCTACTAGCCAGCTTGATTGCATGTGGGGATTCCCTAGCAACCAGGCAACCCCCACATGTACTCAGACAGGCTAGTAGCTGTAAATCATTCAGCTGCCACGATGAAAACTAAATCTCCGAGCACTGACAAATACTCAGAGGTCACCCGAGCGTGCTCAGGAAAACCCGAGCAACGAGTATATTCACTCATCACTAATTCCGAGTAGATGTTCATGGCTTCGCTTAACTTGGCCACATTCCTACTAGAAGTACATGGCCTCATTCAATACGTCCACATTTTGACTTGACGTGCATGACCTCACTCAATTTGGTCACATACTGACTAGTCATCCATGGCCTTGCTCAATTCAGCCACATTCCAACTAGAAGTACATGGCCTTGTTCAATACAGCCACATCCTGACTAGACATGCATGGCCTCGCTCAATTTGGCCACATTCTGACTAGACATGCATGGCCTCACTCAATTTGGCCACATTCTGACTAGACATGCATGGCCTCGCTCAATTTGGCCACATCCTGACTAGACATGCATGGCCTCGCTCAATTTGGCCACATTCTGACTAGACATGCATGGCCTCGCTCAATTTGGCCACATTCTGACTAGACATGCATGGCCTCGCTCAATTTGGCCGCATTCCGACTAGACATGCATGGCCTCGCTCAATTTGGCCACATTCTGACTAGACATGCATGGCCTTGCTCAATTTGGCCACATCCTGACTAGACATGCATGGCCTCGCTCAATTTGGCCACATCCTGACTAGACATGCATGGCCTCGCTCAATTTGGCCACATCCTGACTAGACATGCATGGCCTCGCTCAATTTGGCCACATCCTGACTAGACATGCATGGCCTCGCTCAATTTGGCCACATTCTGACTAGACATGCATGGCCTCGCTCAATTTGGCCGCATTCTGACTAGACGTCCATGGCTTTGCTCAATAGGAATTAAGTCCACGTCAAGTCATAATGTGTCCTGAGTATGCAAATGTCATAGAGTGACTGCAGACGTTCATGCCAAACCTGTACAACCCCTTTAATGTTACCAGGTTATGCTGGGAGCAGTAGTTCACCAGCTTTCCACCTCACTCCTTTTGCAAATGCTACTTTATTTTATTGCAATTTATAGCTATTACAGTCAGTGAATACATCCATCTGTGCCCACCCCTGCCCCCAGAACACTATGAACAGTAGAGGGCACTGTAACAGTAATGCCTCTCCTCTGGCAGGAAGCTGTCTGGCTCCCCGGCGCCCCCTGGTGGCGGCCGGTAGCTGCTTTATAAGTCAATGTCCAACCCTTTATTGAGTCTTGTTACATGACTAAGGAGTCTTCTCCAGAAGGAAAAGACCTCCATCTGCAGACAGGGCTCTTGCCCCTCGCCAGCGCAGAGCAGGGTCCTGGTGGGCTGCAGAGAGTCCTTTGATGGAAGTTTGGGGGAATGGGGGACTGTTCTGGTGTATGATGCAGAAATAGATGAATGTTCCTGCTACATTCAGGTGTTTCTGTATTGCGAGGTTCATTAAAGGGGCAGTCAAGGTAGATATTGCCAATAGCTGGCGCTAGGTGAGTCAGCATTCTTCCTCTTGGAGAAGAGCTCATTTGCATACCTTTTTCCCAGAGAGCTCTGCATGGCCTATAAGTCTCCACAAGAAGAACGAGTAACCTACAGGTCTGTGCTGGTGGAAAACTCAAGAAACAACAAAATCAGGGGCGAACATATCATCGGTGCAACCTGGGCAGCCGCACAGGGGCTCAAGAGGTAAGGGGGCAACTACCAGCAACAAGGCTTCGATCATTGTGAGGACTGTAAAGGGCCCGTATACTGTTCTGGCTCCGGGGTCCCCTGTCTGTTTATGTTCGCCAGTCATCAATAAACTGATGGAGAAGAGACAGATGAGTGAGGGGCTGCAGAGAGGATGCAGCGCGGGGTCCTCAGAAGGGGCTGAGTATCTGCAGAACCGTCACCATGTTCTAACACCACTGCTCAGGACGTGTCGCTGCGACCCCGCACTCGGCTTGGCTGCGCTTCAACTCTCCGGCAATATCTCCATCTGAACGAGGATGGAGAAAAGTGACAAATCATTGTGTGCGCACCCGGGGCCTGATCCGACTGTCAGAAGCATCTCAGTATCTGATGGAAGAGACCGGAAACTGGGAACTATGGGGGGAACCAGAGGGCGGGAGGAGGACGAAATCACCCCGGTCCCCAGAGGACCCTGTCTGATAAATCATCTATATGTTCTATCTATTATCTATCTATCATCTATTTATTATCTATTATCTATCTATCAGCTATCTATTTATCTATCTAACTATTATCTAACTATTATCTAACTATCTATTATCTATCTATCTATCTATCTATTATCTATCTATCTATCTATCTATTATCTATCTATTATCTATCTATTATCTATATATCTATTATCTATCTATATATCTATTATCTATCTATATATCTATTATCTATCTATCTATCTATCTATCTATCTATCTATCTATCTATCTATCTATCTATCCATCCATTCCCCTCAATCACATTTCTGCCGTGTATTTCATGCTTTTCCCATTTTTCCGCCATCAGGCTCCTGTATAATTCTGGAATAACAGCTTCTTGCACATATTTGTGACTATAACGTGGGGTGACAAACGAACGCGGTGAGAGAAATGCTAATAGCAGAATCTGAAATACCAGCAGTCTGTAAGAAATCTATCTGCGGAGAAAGTTCTGATAAATGAACTTCTTCGGATCGGCAAATAAATCTTGATTCCATCTGAGACATCTGGAGAAATCCGTCACTTGCCGCCATTCACCCACAATGAACTCTCCAACAAATGAATCCCTGTGGGTGTGAGGATTGTCCAGCGTGGCATCCGCTGGGTCCGGAGAATAAATGGCTTCTTAGTTCTGCATTCCTGACTGTTGGACTTTCGACTGATTCTCAGGAGGTTCTGCAGCAGCTGAGTCATATTCAGTGTAATGTAATGTAAAGACTGGGGGATTTTTCATTTTTGCACTTTTGTTTTTTCTTCCCTTTCTTCCAAGAGCCATAAGGAGGAAGGTATACCATGATTAAGGGTTCTAATTAGGAAGGTGTACCATGATTAAGGGTTCTAATTAGGAAGGTGTACCAAGATTAAGGCTTCCAAGGAAGAAGGTATACCATGATTAAGGCTTCTAAGGAAGAAGGTGTACCATGATTAAGGCTGCTAAGGAAGAAGGTATACCATGATTAAGGCTTCTAAGGAAGAAGGTATACCAAGATTAAGGCTTCCAAGGAAGAAGGTGTACCATGATTAAGGTTTCTAAGGAAGAAGGTATACCATGATTAAGGCTTCTAAGGAAGAAGGTATACCATGATTAAGGCTTCTAAGGAAGAAGGTATACCATGATTAAGGCTGCTAAGGAAAAAGGTATACCATGATTAAGGCTTCTAAGGAAGAAGGTATACCATGATTAAGGCTTCTAATGAAGAAGGTATACCATGATTAAGGCTTCTAAGGAAGAAGGTGTACAATGATTAAGGCTTCTAAGGAGAAGGTGTACAATGATTAAGGCTGCTAAGGAAGAAGGTATACCATGATTAAGGCTTCTAAGGAAGAAGGTATACCAAGATTAAGGCTTCCAAGGAAGAAGGTATACCATGATTAAGGCTTCTAAAGAAGAAGGTGTACCATGATTAAGGTTTCTAAGGAAGAAGGTATACCATGATTAAGGCTTCTAAGGAAGAAGGTGTACCATGATTAAGGCTGCTAAGGAAGAAGGTATACCATGATTAAGGCTTATAAGGAAGAAGGTATACCATGATTAAGGCTTCTAAGGAAGAAGGTGTACCATGATTAAGGCTTCTAAGGAAGAAGGTATACCATGATTAAGGCTTATAAGGAAGAAGGTATACCATGATTAAGGCTTCTAAGGAAGAAGGTATACCATGATTAAGGCTTATAAGGAAGAAGGTATACCATGATTAAGGCTTCCAAGGAAGATGGTGTACCATGATTAAGGCTTCTAAGGAAGAAGGTATACCATGATTAAGGTTTCTAAGGAAGAAGGTATACCATGATTAAGGCTTCTAAGGAAGAAGGTGTACCATGATTAAGGCTTCTAAGGAAGAAGGTATACCATGATTAAGGCTTCTAAGGAAGAAGGTGTACCATGATTAAGGCTTCTAAGGAAGAAGGTATACCATGATTAAGGCTTCTAAGGAAGAAGGTATACCGTGATTAAGGCTTCTAAGGAAGACGGTGTACCATGATTAAGGCTTCTAAGGAAGAAGGTATACCATGATTAAGGCTTCTAAGGAAGAAGGTATACCATGATTAAAGCTTCTCAGGAAGAAGGTATACCAAGATTAAGGCTTCTAAGGAAGAAGGTATACCATGATTAAGGCTTCTAAGGAAGAAGGTATACCATGATTAAAGCTTCTCAGGAAGAAGGTATACCATGATTAAAGGGAACCTGTCACACCGTATTTTAAAGATGAGATAAAAATGGCATTAACTAGGGCCAGAGCTGTGCTTTACATTACTGTCTTCTTTGTGCTTTTATTCTGCACCTATCCTGCCGAAATACCTTTTGAAAGTCGCCGTTTGGTGCTGTCACTCAGTCAGGTCTGGTCAGATGGGCGTTGAGAAGTTGCGGTTCCTCCCCCCTGCTCCTCGGCGTGTATGACTTAAATGCGCTCTGTGAATCGCACAGATCGCGCACTTTCTTCGCAGTTGCGCAGTAAATTAGCCTCTTGCGCCTGCTCATTATGCTGTGCCCAACTGTGGGCATAGCATACGTTACATCACTGCGCAGGCGCTGGTCGGCACTTTTACCTGTGTGCCCCGGAAGTGGTCATATGCGCATTTACTGTATAGCTGGATGCCGGTAACGTTACTGCGCAGGCGCTAAGCACAACGCTGACGGCGGGAATAAAATTCGCAGGGAAACGCAAGAGGTGGGGGAGGAACCGCAACTTCTCAACGCCCATCTGACCAGACCTGACTGAGTGACAGCACCAAACGGCGACTTTCAAAAGGTATTTCGGCAGGATAGGTGCGGAATAAAAGCACAAAGAAGACAGTAATGTAAAGCACAGCTCTGGCCCTAGTTAATGCCATTTTTATCTCATCTTTAAAATACGGGGTGACAGGTTCCCTTTAAGGGTTCTAATTAGGAAGGTGTACCATGATTAAGGCTTCTAAGGAAGAAGGTATACCATGATTAAGGCTTATAAGGAAGAAGGTATACCATGATTAAGGCTTCCAAGGAAGATGGTGTACCATGATTAAGGCTTCTAAGGAAGAAGGTATACCATGATTAAGGCTTATAAGGAAGAAGGTATACCATGATTAAGGCTTATAAGGAAGAAGGTATACCATGATTAAGGCTTCTAAGGAAGAAGGTGTACCATGATTAAGGCTTCTAAGGAAGAAGGTATACCATGATTAAGGCTTCTAAGGAAGAAGGTATACCATGATTAAAGCTTCTCAGGAAGAAGGTATACCATGATTAAGGCTTCTAAGGAAGAAGGTATACCATGATTAAGGCTTCTAAGGAAGAAGGTATACCATGATTAAGGTTTCTAAGGAAGAAGGTGTACCATGATTAAGGCTTCTAAGGAAGAAGGTGTACCATGATTAAGGCTTCTAAGGAAGAAGGTATACCATGATTAAAGCTTCTCAGGAAGAAGGTATACCAAGATTAAGGCTTCTAAGGAAGAAGGTATACCATGATTAAAGCTTCTCAGGAAGAAGGTATACCATGATTAAGGCTTCTAAGGAAGAAGGTATACCATGATTAAAGCTTCTCAGGAAGAAGGTATACCATGATTAAGGCTTCTAAGGAAGAAGGTATACCATGATTAAAGCTTCTCAGGAAGAAGGTATACCAAGATTAAGGCTTCTAAGGAAGAAGGTATACCATGATTAAGGCTTCTAAGGATGAAGGTGTACCATGATTAAAGCTTCTCAGGAAGAAGGTGTACCATGATTAAGGCTTCTAAGGAAGAAGGTATACTATGATTAAGGCTTCCAAGGAAGAAGGTATACCATGATTAAGGCTTCTAAGGAAGAAGGTATACCATGATTAAAGCTTCTCAGGAAGAAGGTATACCAAGATTAAGGCTTCTAAGGAAGAAGGTATACCATGATTAAGGCTTCTTAGCTGAAATGTGTCGATTATTTGATGAATACACTGTGATTGCCATGATGTCAATTTTAATTCTTAGATCAATAAACGTGACGTTTTAATTTGATACTTTTCTTGTCATCACTGGAGAAACTCCTTTTTCCTCTCTACCATTGTAATACGTCCCGGACCAGGGCGGCTCCTTGCGGTGGTCTTCACTTGGACAAGATGCATCTGAATACCGGTGAGCTGACTTTTCTCTCCCTACTCCCTCCTGGCATATAAAATGCAAAAAAGTGACGACTTTGACTATTTCTCCTTTTCTTGCGCATTTCTGAAGTTTTGTTGCAACCGACCCAGACGAGACGTTTGTGTTGTATCATTGCTCGTTACATCCGATGTAATTACTGCGGAGAATCGTGGCCTTTTCAAAACTTATTATGCTAAACGTTACATAATTCATCACGACAGGACCATTTATTTATGGACTTTACAAAAATTCAGACACTGGAGATAAATATTAAGTTTGAAGGGAAGAAAAATTACTGGAAGTGGATGGAAAGAGGCAGAATTTAACCCTTTAAAGTGGTCGTCTACACTAGAAAACCCATAAATACACACTTTCTTAGTAAATGCTGAGTCATTGGGGTCGTATGTTCAGGGTCTTCACACCTTGGTCGGGGAGCTCTCATTTTATAGGACTTGTCTGGTAGTAACCCATTGATATGAATGAGCACAGGTGCTCGGTGCACCCTTGGTGTGGCCAAAAATTCTAAAGCACCTCTTTATAGATTTGTTTTCCATCTATTTTTGCCCTCCTGTAAAGCCAGAGCTGTCAATCAATGTAGAAGATGGTGGAGGAAGATGGAAAAAGATAAAGTAGGTTGTGACGTGCCCAGAATTGCTTGGTCACAGTAAGGGTGCCCCCAGCGCCAGTCCTTTTTTGCTGACAGTGACCATTTAATGCAAAATATCATCTGTGCACAGTCTAGGTGATAATCGATGGACGGAAATCCACAATGGTTGTAAGAAAGGAGGACTTGCGTCTCTTGATTCCCACCGGCCACTATAGCATAACCAGGTGGTGTGAAATGGCGCATGCACTAGCGCTTGTGACCGATCTCCTCCTGGCGGTGGCTCTGCGCAGCTCTCAGCCATTCTCCTCAGTGCCATAGACTCTGAATGGAGCAGCCAAAGACCACGCTGGTACCTGCACCCATCCAATAACTGCCTGAGACCAGACTTTCTAAACCAGACAACCCCTTTAAGAAGCAGTAAAAATGGTTCTCTGGTGTTTGACACTATCGAGCAGATGTATATCAGCCACACGTCATCAGAATTTGTTGGTTTTAACCCAATAGATTTCTGACTTCATTTAATATTAAAACTATGAAACTATGAATTATATGTATTTGCTGTACTGGAGACTGCACCTCTCTGCAGTAGACACTTAATGGAAAACATTCCAGTCAATAGTACCATATCAAAAACCCAAGTACTGGATTAATAATCAAATAATAAAAAGACTGGATTGGACCATATCGGACAAACTGCATATTCAATAAGAACAAAAAAGGTCCAGAAGAACGCAGTCGAAAATCCAAATTACAGAAATATACAAAAAACTTTATTTAAACATAACAGGTGTAAAACAGCAAATTGGGAAATCCCCCCGTGCCATCCGCAGCACGTACAATCGGACAGGGAAAGGAGCACACAGATATATCATATATAATAAATCATGACAGCATTAATGCATAATATATATCAAGATTGGTTAATTAGGTGTCAGCAAACAACTGCAATGACAAACTAAGGTATCCATGATGAACGTATATACATACCAGTAGTTCAGTAGCAAGAGTATGTGTGCACCAAACGCCGTCCCCCCCCCCCCCCGACGCGCGTTTCGGCGAATGCCTTCCTCAAGGGGGAGGAAGGACTTGAGGAAGGCATTCGCTGAAACGCGCGTTGGGGGGACGGTGTTTGGTGCACACATACTCTTGATACTGAACTACTGGTATGTATATACGTTCATCATGGATACCTTAGTTTGTCATTGCAGTCGTTTGCTGATACCTAATTACCGTAATCAATCTTGATATATATTATGCATTAACGCTGCCATGATTTATTATGTATGATATATCTGTGTGCTCCTTTCTCTGTCCGATTGTACGTGCTGCGGATGGCACGGGGGAATTTCCCAATTTGCTGTTTTACACCTGTTATGTTTAAATAAAGTTTTTTGTATATTTCTGTAATTTGGACTTTCGACTGCGTTTTTCTGGACCTTTTTTGTACTCTCTGCAGTGCAGACTTGTTTCTGATTCCTCACTTTCCATGAAAAGGAAGAAAGGAAGCGGCTTCAAGATCAAAACAGGAACAGGAGAAAGACTGAGTTCTCTTATGTCCAATCTGTGTGCAGGAGGCTGCAGGGTGACAATGTGCAGCAAATAAGGATCCTATTAAAGAGGATCTACTACCAGGACCTGAAGAATTTCCTTCGAAAATTCACATCGGAATTGCTGAATAAACCCTTATAAAAATCACTAATTCTTCACTTACCATACTGATAGCTCCTCAGTGTTCCTCCGGCCTGCTGCTAATTCTCTGCCCACCTAGCCTTATTGATAGATCCTCAGTGTCCCTCCCCCCTGCTGCTAATTCTCTGACCACCCAGCCTTATTGATATATCCTCAGTGTCCCTCCTCCCTGCTTCTAATTCTCTGACCACCTAGCCTTATTGATATATCCTCAGTGTCCCTCCTCCCTGCTGCTAATTCTCTGACCACCTAGCCTTATTGATAGCTCCTCAGTGTTCCTCCGGCCTGCTGCTAAATCTCCGCCCACCCAGCCTTATTGATAGATCCTCAGTGTCCCTCCTCCCTGCTGCTAATTCTCTGACCACCTAGCCTTATTGATAGCTCCTCAGTGTTCCTCCGGCCTGCTGCTAATTCTCCGCCCACCTAGCCTTATTGATAGCTATTCAGTGTCCCTCCTCCCTGCTGCTAAATCTCCGCCCATCCAGCCATATTGATAGCTCCTCAGTGCCCCTCCTCCCTGCTGCTAAATCTCCGCCCACCCAGCCTTATTGATAGCTCCTCAGTGTCCCTCCTCCCTGCTGCTAAATCTCCGCCCACCTAGCTTTATTGATAGCTATTCAGTGTCCCTCCTCCCTGCTGCTAAATCTCCGCCCACCCAGCCATATTGATAGCTCCTCAGTGTCCCTCCTCCCTGCTGCTAAATCTCCGCCCACCCAGCCTTATTGATAGCTCCTCGGTGTCCCTCCTCCCTGCTGCTAAATCTCCGCCCACCCAGCCTTATTGATAGCGCCTCAGTGTCCCTCCTCCCTGCTGCTAAATCTCTGCCCACCCAGCCTTATTGATAGCTCCTCAGTGTCCCTCCTCCCTGCTGCTAAATCTCCACCCACCTAGCCTTATTGATAGCTCCTCAGTGTCCCTCCTCCCTGCTGCTAAATCTCCACCCACCTAGCCTTATTGATAGCGCCTCAGTGTCCCTCCTCCCTGCTGCTAAATCTCCGCCCACCTAGCCTTATTAATAGATCCTTAGTGTCCCTCCTTCCTGCTGCTAAATCTCTTCCCACCTAGCCTTATTGATAGATCCTTAGTGTCCCTCCTCCCTGCTGCTAAATCTCTGCCCACCTAGCCTTATTAATAACTCCCTGCTGTGGTATCTCCACCCAACTAACCTGCTTGACATCTCCTCAATGTCCCTCCTCCCTGCTGAGGCTTAATCTCTATCTATCCAGCTAGATAGCTCTTCAGTGCTGCTCCTTCCTGCAGCTGAATCTCCTCCCACCTCACCTGATTCGCAGCTCCTCAGTGTCCTCCCTGCTGTGGCTGAGACCTCACACTGCTCAGCACAAGCCGCAGCTGTCAGTCAGGCTTTGTGGACGGACTTAATATCTGTCAGTCAGACTGGCTGGGTGGAGCCTGAAAACACTTGGACTCTTGAGCTCTCTCTCTATGTCTGGACTCATTCTCATATATGAATTATAGAGCAATCCTGAGATGGATTTTCAAAGTGAGTACACCAGTCTCCTCAGGTGTAAGAGATCTAGTTACTATTGTAAGCAGTTTGCATTGTGAAATCGTGTGATTAAATTCATTAAATCCCATTTAGCATGGAGTGACTCATTATCTTGTCCTGGTGAAGCCCCCCAGACCCAGAAGTGGTCTTATCATATGAGTGTATTATACTGCAGCCACTTCAAGAGATCCTGCCGCTTTGTTTGCCGCCAACTGCGAGGAAGATTTCCGCACCTCCTGTGCAGCACGGTTAATTGTGGACTGACCTGAAGACAATTTTCTGCTGGGAGGATAAAGGTTCCTGACAAAGCTCAAAAATAGCAGAATTTCACTGGAGACTTAAACATGGAGCTGTCGGGGTAAACGTTCTTCATTTTTCTGGAAGCACCTTACAGACTAACAGCACCTGACAGTAAATGGTTGGTGATCATTGGTCTGCTCAGCATGGTGCAACTGGTCATACGCAACATAATCCCTGGTGGTCGGTGGTGCATCTGGTGGATAATTGTAGACATTTTCCATTAGGTCCCTATTAGTTAATTTTATAGCTGGAGGCAAGTGTAAGATTGAGCATTCTCTCCTTTGTGGCCAGTGGTAAAATCAGTGTCCAATGTCAGTAAAATATTAGAAATGTCCTTGTGGTCCTTAGTAAGTTCCCCATGCTGTAACTGGTCATATGTCGTCATTTCCCTGGTGGTCGGAGGCACAGATTTTGCATTCAGTCTGTGATGGTTTCTTTGTACAGGTAATCTCTTATACCCGGAGGTCAGTGTGGAAGAAAGCGTCCAGTCCTGGGTGGTCAGCAGTACTTTGGGTCCATTGCTTTCACAGTCGATCCTGGGAGCCTTGTGGTCAGTGTTTCAACCAGTGTCCTTCATGGTTCGTAAATTGCCGGCTTTCTGTTCCTGAATGGAATTAGTCTTTGTAGACCTTGGTAGTCCAGTGTGAAGACAGGATCACCCAGTGAAGCCCGGTGATCAAATTCACATTGATCTATTAGTAATGTTTCCTGTTAAAATGTTTGTAAATTAACCAGCACATAAAAGTGAATCTCCATCTTTCATCAAACTGATATTTTTTTCTCAATATTAGGTGCCGGTAACTAACCACTAGGGGGAGCTCCCTGTATACAGAGATACATAAGATTCTGTCTACAGCCACCACTAGGGGGAGCTCCCTGTATACAGAGATACATGGTAAGATCCTGTCTGCAGCCACCACTAGGGGGAGCTCCCTGTATACAGAGATACATGATAAGATCCTGTCTGCAGTCACCACTAGGAGGAGCTCCCTGTATACAGAGATACATGATAAGATCCTGTCTGCAGTCACCACTAGGGGAGCTCCCTGTATACAGAGATACATGATAAGATCCTGTCTGCAGCCACCACTAGGGGGAGCTCTCTGTATACAGAGATACATGATAAGATCCTGTCTGCAGCCACCACTAGGGGGAGCTCCCTGTATACAGAGATACATGATAAGATCCTGTACGCAGCCACCACAAAGGGGGAGCTCCCTGCATACACAGAGATACATGATAATATACTGTCTGCAGCCACCACTAGGGGGAGCTCTCTGTATACAGAGATACATGATAAGATCCTGTCTGTAGCCACCACTGGGGGGAGCTCCCTGTATACAGAGATACATGATAAGATCCTGTCTGCAGTCACCACTAGGGGAGCTCCCTGTATACAGAGATACATGATAAGATCCTGTCTGCAGCCACCACTAGGGGGAGCTCCCTGTATACAGAGATACATGATAAGATCCTGTCCACAGCCACCACAAAGGGGGAGCTCCCTGCATACACAGAGATACATGATAATATACTGTCTGCAGCCACCACTAAGGGGAGCTCCCTGTATACAGAGATACATGATAAGATTCTGTCTGCAGCCACCACTAGGGGGAGCTCCCTGTATACAGAGATACATGATAAGATCCTGTCTGCAGCCACCACTAGGGGGAGCTCCCTGTATACAGCGATTCATGATAAGATTCTGTCTGCAGTCACCACTAGGGGGAGCTCCCTGTATATAGAGATTCATGATAATATACTGTCTGCAGCCACCACTAGGGGGAGCTCCCTGTATACAGAGATACATGATAACATCCTGTCTGCAGCCACCACTAGGGGGAGCTCCCTGTATACAGAGATACATGATAAGATCCTGTTTGCAACCACCACTAGGGGACGCTCCCTGTATACAGAGATACATGATAAGATCCTGTTTGCAACCACCACTAGGGGACGCTCCCTGTATACAGAGATACATGATAAGATCCTGTCTGCAGTCACCACTAGAGGGAGCTCCCTGTATACAGAGATACATAATAAGATCCTGTCTGCAGCCACCACTAGGGGGAGCTCCCTATATATAGAGAGATACATGATAAGATTCTGTCTGCAGCCACCACTAGGGGGAGCTCCCTATATATAGAGAGATACATGATAAGATTCTGTCTGCAGCCACCACTAGGGGGAGCTCCCTGTATACAGAGATACATGATAAGATTCTGTCTGCAGCCACCACTAGGGGGAGCTCCCTGTATACAGAGATACATGATAAGAACCTGTCTGCAGCCACCACTAGGGGGAGCTCCCTGTATACAGAGATACATGATAAGATTCTGTCTGCAGCCACCACTAGGGGGAGCTCCCTGTATACAGAGATACATGATAAGATCCTGTCTGCAGCCACCACTAGGGGGAGCTCCCTGTATACAGAGATACATGATAAGATCCTGTCTGCAGCTACCACTAGGGGGAGCTCCCTATATATATAGAGATACATGATAAGATTCTGTCTGCAGCCACCACTAGGGGGAGCTCCCTGTATACCAGGGGTGTCAACCTGCATTCCTCGAGGGCTGCAAACCATGCGTGTTTTCAAGATTTCCTTAGCTTTGCACAAGGTGCTGTAATCATTATGTGTTTAGGTGATTAAATTATCACCTGTGCAGTACAAGGAAATCCTGAAGACATGACCTGTTTGCAGCCCTTGAGGAATGCAGTTTGACACCCCTGCTGTATACAGAGATACATGATAAGATCCTGTCTGCAGCCACCACTAGGGGGAGCTCCCTGTATACAGAGATACATGATAAGATCCTGTCTGCAGCCTCCACTAGGGGGAGCTCCCTGTATACAGAGATACATGATAAGATCCTGTCTGCAGCCTCCACTAGGGGAGCTCCCTGTATACAGAGATACATGATAAGATCCTGTCTACAGCCACCACTAGGGGGAGCTCCCTGTATACAGAGATACATGATAAGATCCTTTCTGCAGTCACCACTAGGGGGAGCTCCCTGTATACAGAGATACATGATAAGATCCTGTCTGCAGCCACCACTAGGGGGAGCTCCCTATATATAGAGATACATGATAAGATTCTGTCTGCAGCCACCACTAGGGGGAGCTCCCTGTATACAGAGATACATGATAAGATTCTGTCTGCAGCCACCACTAGGGGGAGCTCCCTGTATACAGAGATACATGATAAGATCCTGTCTGCAGTCACCACTAGGGGGAGCTCCCTGTATACAGAGATACATGATAAGATCCTTTCTGCAGTCACCACTAGGGTGAGCTCCCTGTATACAGAGATACATGATAAGATCCTGTCTGCAGCCACCACTAGGGGAGCTCCCTGTATACAGAGATACATGATAAGATCCTGTCTGCAGCCACCACTAGGGGGAGCTCCCTGTATACAGAGATACATGATAAGATCCTGTCCACAGCCACCACAAAGGGGGAGCTCCCTGCATACACAGAGATACATGATAATATACTGTCTGCAGCCACCACTAAGGGGAGCTCCCTGTATACAGAGATACATGATAAGATTCTGTCTGCAGCCACCACTCGGGGGAGCTCCCTGTATACAGAGATACATGATAAGATCCTGTCTGCAGCCACCACTAGGGGGAGCTCCCTGTATACAGCGATTCATGATAAGATTCTGTCTGCAGTCACCACTAGGGGGAGCTCCCTGTATATAGAGATTCATGATAATATACTGTCTGCAGCCACCACTAGGGGGAGCTCCCTGTATACAGAGATACATGATAACATCCTGTCTGCAGCCACCACTAGGGGGAGCTCCCTGTATACAGAGATACATGATAAGATCCTGTTTGCAACCACCACTAGGGGACGCTCCCTGTATACAGAGATACATGATAAGATCCTGTTTGCAACCACCACTAGGGGACGCTCCCTGTATACAGAGATACATGATAAGATCCTGTCTGCAGTCACCACTAGAGGGAGCTCCCTGTATACAGAGATACATAATAAGATCCTGTCTGCAGCCACCACTAGGGGGAGCTCCCTATATATAGAGAGATACATGATAAGATTCTGTCTGCAGCCACCACTAGGGGGAGCTCCCTATATATAGAGAGATACATGATAAGATCCTGTCTGCAGTCACCACTAGTGGGAGCTCCCTGTATACAGAGATACATGATAAGATTCTGTCTGCAGCCACCACTAGGGGGAGCTCCCTGTATACAGAGATACATGATAAGATCCTTTCTGCAGTCACCACTAGGGGGAGCTCCCTGTATACAGAGATACATGATAAGATCCTGTCTGCAGCCACCACTAGGGGGAGCTCCCTATATATAGAGATACATGATAAGATTCTGTCTGCAGCCACCACTAGGGGGAGCTCCCTGTATACAGAGATACATGATAAGATTCTGTCTGCAGCCACCACTAGGGGGAGCTCCCTGTATACAGAGATACATGATAAGATCCTTTCTGCAGTCACCACTAGGGGGAGCTCCCTGTATACAGAGATACATGATAAGATCCTGTCTGCAGCCACCACTAGGGGAGCTCTCTGTATACAGAGATACATGATAACATCCTGTCTGCAGCCACCACTAGGAGGAGCTCCCTATATACAGAGATACATGATAAGATTCTGTCTCCAGTCACCACTAGGGGGAGCTCCCTGTATACCAGGGGTGTCAACCTGCATTCCTCGAGGGCTGCAAACCATGCGTGTTTTCAAGATTTCTTTAGCTTTGCACAAGGTGCTGTAATCATTATGTGTTTAGGTGATTAAATTATCACCTGTGCAGTACAAGGAAATCCTGAAAACATGACCTGTTTGCAGCCCTTGAGGAATGCAGTTTGACACCCCTGCTGTATACAGAGATACATGATAAGATCCTGTCTGCAGCCACCACTAGGGAGAGCTCCCTGTATACAGAGATACATGATAAGATCCTGTCTACAGCCACCAATAGGGGGAGCTCCCTGTATACAGAGATACATGATAAGATCCTGTCTGCAGCCACCACTAGGGAGAGCTCCCTGTATACAGAGATACATGATAAGATCCTGTCTACAGCCACCACTAGAGGGAGCTCCCTCTATACAGAGATATATGATAAGATCCTGTCTGCAGCCACCACTAGGGGGAGCTCCCTGTATACAGAGATACATGATAAGATCCTGTCTGCAGCCACCACTAGGGGGAGCTCCCTGTATACAGAGATACATGATAAGATCCTGTCTGCAGTCACCACTAGGGGGAGCTCCCTGTATACAGAGATATATGATAAGATCCTGTCTGCAGCCACCACTAGGGGGAGCTCCCTGTATACAGAGATACATGATAAGATCCTGTCTGCAGTCACCACTAGGGGGAGCTCCCGGTATACAGAGATACATGATAAGATCCTGTCTGCAGCCACCACTAGGGGGAGCTCCCTGTATACAGAGATACATGATAAGATCCTGTCTGCAGCCACCACTAGGGGGAGCTCCCTGTATACAGAGATACATGATAAGATTCTGTCTGCAGTCACCACTAGGGGGAGCTCCCTGTATACAGAGATACATGATAAGATCCTGTCTACAGCCTCCACTAGGGGAGCTCCCTGTATACAGAGATACATGATAAGATCCTGTCTACAGCCACCACTAGGGGGAGCTCCCTGTATACAGAGATACATGATAAGATCCTGTCTGCAGCCACCACTAGGGGGAGCTCCCTATATATATAGAGATACATGATAAGATTCTGTCTGCAGCCACCACTAGGGGGAGCTCCCTGTATACAGAGATACATGATAAGATCCTGTCTGCAGCCACCACTAGGGGGAGCTCCCTGTATACAGAGATACATGATAAGATCCTGTCTGCAGCCACCACTAGGGGGAGCTCCCTGTATACAGAGATACATGATAAGATCCTGTCTGCAGCCACCACTAGGGGGAGCTCCCTATATACAGAGATACATGATAAGATTCTGTCTCCAGTCACCACTAGGGGGAGCTCCCTGTATACCAGGGGTGTCAACCTGCATTCCTCGAGGGCTGCAAACCATGCGTGTTTTCAAGATTTCCTTAGCTTTGCACAAGGTGCTGTAATCATTATGTGTTTAGGTGATTAAATTATCACCTGTGCAGTACAAGGAAATCCTGAAAACATGACCTGTTTGCAGCCCTTGAGGAATGCAGTTTGACACCCCTGCTGTATACAGAGATACATGATAAGATCCTGTCTGCAGCCACCACTAGGGGGAGCTCCCTGTATACAGAGATACATGATAAGATCCTTTCTGCAGTCACCACTAGGGGGAGCTCCCTGTATACAAATTGCAGACTTTGTGCAAAGGCCAATGAGAGTCTTGGAACTGAATCCACTGAATCCCATTTTCAGATGTATGACACATTGTCATTCCTTTTTTTTTGGATGTGACAATCATTTTCTGCCACAGTCGGAGGTAGGACAGTCCCATGAGTATTTAATAATATTAGTAACTGTAAAGATATTTATGAACAGGTGAGTACCTCCGCGCTCCGCACCTGCTGCTTCCAGAACACTCTTCTTTGGAAGATTTCAGGGTGGAAGCTCCGGAGATAATTGTTCCTAATTACTGATGTTAATGAACAGGTGCTCCATCTGTACAGCGCTGATCATATTGTTGTGATTGTGGATGGAGTAACACTTTCAGATGAATATTCATGTATTGGAACAGTTATTATACAGAGCACAGGTCATGCCATCTATAATTCACAAGATTACAGCTTTTTTTCTCCTTTGTCAGCCAGTTTGCTTTTCTCTCAACCTCTTCTTGAAAGCAGAAACCATTGAAAGAGTTACTGTATGCATTCATCATCTAGTCACATAGTCACCCGGCTTCATGGACATGTACAGTCACCCGGCTTCATAGACGTGCACAGTCACAGAGTCACCCGGCTTCATAGCCGTGCACAGTCACAGAGTCACGCGGCTTCATAGACGTGCACAGTCACAGAGTCACCCGGCTTCATGGACGTGCACAGTCACAGAGTCACCCGGCTTCATGGACGTGCACAGTCACAGAGTCACCCGGCTTCATGGACGTGCACAGTCACAGAGTCACCCGGCTTCATGGACGTGCACAGTCACAGAGTCACCCGGCTTCATAGCCGTGCACACTCACAGAGTCACCCGGCTTCATGGACATGTACAGTCACAGAGTCACCCGGCTTCATGGACATGTACAGTCACAGAGTCACCCGGCTCCATAGCCGTGCACAGTCACAGAGTCACTCGGCTTCATGAACGTGCACAGTCACAGAGTCACCCGGCTTCATGGACGTGCACAGTCACAGAGTCACCCGGCTTCATAGACGTGCACAGTCACAGAGTCACTCGGCTTCATGAACGTGCACAGTCACAGAGTCACCCGGCTTCATGGACGTGCACAGTCACAGAGTCACCCGGCTTCATAGACGTGCACAGTCACAGAGTCACCCGGCTTCATAGACGTGCACAGTCACAGAGTCACCCGGCTTCATAGACGTGCACAGTCACAGAGTCACTCGGCTTCATGAACGTGCACAGTCACAGAGTCACCCGGCTTCATGGACGTGCACAGTCACAGAGTCACCCGGCTTCATAGACGTGCACAGTCACAGAGTCACCCGGCTTCATAGACGTGCACAGTCACAGAGTCACCCGGCTTCATAGACGTGCACAGTCACAGAGTCACCCGGCTTCATGGACGTGCACAGTCACAGAGTCACCCGGCTTCATGGACGTGCACAGTCACAGAGTCACCCGGCTTCATAGCCGTGCACACTCACAGAGTCACCCGGCTTCATGGACATGTACAGTCACCCGGCTTCATGGACGTGCACAGTCACAGAGTCACCCGGCTTCATGGACATGTACAGTCACAGAGTCACCCGGCTCCATAGCCGTGCACAGTCACAGAGTCACTCGGCTTCATGAACGTGCACAGTCACAGAGTCACTCGGTTTCATGGACGTGCACAGTCACAGAGTCACCCGGCTTCATAGACGTGCACAGTCACAGAGTCACTCGGCTTCATGAACGTGCACAGTCACAGAGTCACCCGGCTTCATGGACGTGCACAGTCACAGAGTCACCCGGCTTCATGGACGTGCACAGTCACAGAGTCACCCGGCTTCATGGACATGTACAGTCACAGAGTCACTCGGCTTCATGGACGCGCACAGTCACAGAGTCACCCGGCTTCATAGACGTGCACAGTCACATAGTCACTCGGCTTCATGGACGCGCACAGTCAAAGAGTCACCCGGCTTCATAGCCGTGCACAGTCACAGAGTCACGCGGCTTCATAGACGTGCACAGTCACAGAGTCACCTGGCTTCATGGATGTGCACAGTCACAGAGTCACCCGGCTTCATGGACGTGCACAGTCACAGAGTCACTCGGCTTCATGGACGTGCACAGTCACAGAGTCACTTGGCTTCATGGACGCGCACAGTCACAGAGTCACCCGGCTTCATAGATGTGCACAGTCACATAGTCACTCGGCTTCATAGACGTGCACAGTCACAGAGTCACCCGGCTTCATGGACGTGCACAGTCACAGAGTCACCCGGCTTCATGGACGTGCACAGTCACAGAGTCACTCGGCTTCATGGACGTGCACAGTCACAGAGTCACTTGGCTTCTTGGACGTGCACAGTCATAGAGTCACCCGGCTTCATAGACGTGCACAGTCACATAGTCACCCGGCTTCATGGACGCGCACAGTCACAGAGTCACTTGGCTTCATGGACGCGCACAGTCACAGAGTCACCCGGCTTCATAGACGTGCACAGTCACAGAGTCACTCGGCTTCATGGACATGTACAGTCACAGAGTCACTCGGCTTCATGGACGCGCACAGTCACAGTCACCCGGCTTCATAGACGTGCACAGTCACATAGTCACTCGGCTTCATGGACGCGCACAGTCAAAGAGTCACCCGGCTTCATAGCCGTGCACAGTCACAGAGTCACGCGGCTTCATAGACGTGCACAGTCACAGAGTCACCTGGCTTCATGGATGTGCACAGTCACAGAGTCACCCGGCTTCATAGCCGTGCACACTCACAGAGTCACCCGGCTTCATGGACATGTACAGTCACCCGGCTTCATGGACGTGCACAGTCACAGAGTCACCCGGCTTCATGGACATGTACAGTCACAGAGTCACCCGGCTCCATAGCCGTGCACAGTCACAGAGTCACTCGGCTTCATGAACGTGCACAGTCACAGAGTCACCCGGCTTCATGGACGTGCACAGTCACAGAGTCACCCGGCTTCATAGACGTGCACAGTCACAGAGTCACTCGGCTTCATGAACGTGCACAGTCACAGAGTCACCCGGCTTCATGGACGTGCACAGTCACAGAGTCACCCGGCTTCATGGACGTGCACAGTCACAGAGTCACTCGGCTTCATGGACGTGCACAGTCACAGAGTCACTTGGCTTCATGGACTCGCACAGTCACAGAGTCACCCGGCTTCATAGATGTGCACAGTCACATAGTCACTCGGCTTCATAGACGTGCACAGTCACAGAGTCACCCGGCTTCATGGACGTGCACAGTCACAGAGTCACCCGGCTTCATGGACGTGCACAGTCACAGAGTCACTCGGCTTCATGGACGTGCACAGTCACAGAGTCACTTGGCTTCTTGGACGTGCACAGTCATAGAGTCACCCGGCTTCATAGACGTGCACAGTCACATAGTCACTCGGCTTCATTGACGCGCACAGTCACAGAGTCACTTGGCTTCATGGACGCGCACAGTCACAGAGTCACCCGGCTTCATAGACGTGCACAGTCACAGAGTCACTCGGCTTCATGGACATGTACAGTCACAGAGTCACTCGGCTTCATGGACGCGCACAGTCACAGAGTCACCCGGCTTCATAGACGTGCACAGTCACATAGTCACTCGGCTTCATGGACGCGCACAGTCAAAGAGTCACCCGGCTTCATAGCCGTGCACAGTCACAGAGTCACGCGGCTTCATAGACGTGCACAGTCACAGAGTCACCTGGCTTCATGGATGTGCACAGTCACAGAGTCACCCGGCTTCATAGCCGTGCACACTCACAGAGTCACCCGGCTTCATGGACATGTACAGTCACCCGGCTTCATGGACGTGCACAGTCACAGAGTCACCCGGCTTCATGGACATGTACAGTCACAGAGTCACCCGGCTCCATAGCCGTGCACAGTCACAGAGTCACTCGGCTTCATGAACGTGCACAGTCACAGAGTCACCCGGCTTCATGGACGTGCACAGTCACAGAGTCACCCGGCTTCATAGACGTGCACAGTCACAGAGTCACTCGGCTTCATGAACGTGCACAGTCAAAGAGTCACCCGGCTTCATGGACGTGCACAGTCACAGAGTCACCCGGCTTCATGGACGTGCACAGTCACAGAGTCACCCGGCTTCATAGACGTGCACAGTCACAGAGTCACTCGGCTTCATGGACATGTACAGTCACAGAGTCATTCGGCTTCATGGACGCGCACAGTCACAGAGTCACCCGGCTTCATAGACGTGCACAGTCACATAGTCACTCGGCTTCATGGACGCGCACAGTCAAAGAGTCACCCGGCTTCATAGCCGTGCACAGTCACAGAGTCACGCGGCTTCATAGACGTGCACAGTCACAGAGTCACCTGGCTTCATGGATGTGCACAGTCACAGAGTCACCCGGCTTCATGGACGTGCACAGTCACAGAGTCACTCGGCTTCATGGACGTGCACAGTCACAGAGTCACTTGGCTTCATGGACGCGCACAGTCACAGAGTCACCCGGCTTCATAGATGTGCACAGTCACATAGTCACTCGGCTTCATAGACGTGCACAGTCACAGAGTCACCCGGCTTCATGGACGTGCACAGTCACAGAGTCACCCGGCTTCATGGACGTGCACAGTCACAGAGTCACTCGGCTTCATGGACGTGCACAGTCACAGAGTCACTTGGCTTCTTGGACGTGCACAGTCATAGAGTCACCCGGCTTCATAGACGTGCACAGTCACATAGTCACTCGGCTTCATGGACGCGCACAGTCACAGAGTCACTTGGCTTCATGGACGCGCACAGTCACAGAGTCACCCGGCTTCATAGACGTGCACAGTCACAGAGTCACTCGGCTTCATGGACATGTACAGTCACAGAGTCACTCGGCTTCATGGACGCGCACAGTCACAGAGTCACCCGGCTTCATAGACGTGCACAGTCACATAGTCACTCGGCTTCATGGACGCGCACAGTCAAAGAGTCACCCGGCTTCATAGCCGTGCACAGTCACAGAGTCACGCGGCTTCATAGACGTGCACAGTCACAGAGTCACCTGGCTTCATGGATGTGCTCAGTCACAGAGTCACCCGGCTTCATGGACGTGCACAGTCACAGAGTCACTCGGCTTCATGGACGTGCACAGTCACAGAGTCACTTGGCTTCATGGACGCGCACAGTCACAGAGTCACCCGGCTTCATAGATGTGCACAGTCACATAGTCACTCGGCTTCATAGACGTGCACAGTCACAGAGTCACCCGGCTTCATGGACGTGCACAGTCACAGAGTCACCCGGCTTCATGGACGTGCACAGTCACAGAGTCACTCGGCTTCATGGACGTGCACAGTCACAGAGTCACTTGGCTTCTTGGACGTGCACAGTCATAGAGTCACCCGGCTTCATAGACGTGCACAGTCACATAGTCACTCGGCTTCATGGACGCGCACAGTCACAGAGTCACTTGGCTTCATGGACGCGCACAGTCACAGAGTCACCCGGCTTCATAGACGTGCACAGTCACAGAGTCACCCGGCTTCATAGACGTGCACAGTCACAGAGTCACCCGGCTTCATAGACGTGCACAGTCACAGAGTCACTCGGCTTCATGGACATGTACAGTCACAGAGTCATTCGGCTTCATGGACGCGCACAGTCACAGAGTCACCCGGCTTCATAGACGTGCACAGTCACATAGTCACTCGGCTTCATGGACGCGCACAGTCAAAGAGTCACCCGGCTTCATAGCCGTGCACAGTCACAGAGTCACGCGGCTTCATAGACGTGCACAGTCACAGAGTCACCTGGCTTCATGGATGTGCACAGTCACAGAGTCACCCGGCTTCATGGACGTGCACAGTCACAGAGTCACTCGGCTTCATGGACGTGCACAGTCACAGAGTCACTTGGCTTCATGGACGCGCACAGTCACAGAGTCACCCGGCTTCATAGATGTGCACAGTCACATAGTCACTCGGCTTCATAGACGTGCACAGTCACAGAGTCACCCGGCTTCATGGACGTGCACAGTCACAGAGTCACCCGGCTTCATGGACGTGCACAGTCACAGAGTCACTCGGCTTCATGGACGTGCACAGTCACAGAGTCACTTGGCTTCTTGGACGTGCACAGTCATAGAGTCACCCGGCTTCATAGACGTGCACAGTCACATAGTCACTCGGCTTCATGGACGCGCACAGTCACAGAGTCACTTGGCTTCATGGACGCGCACAGTCACAGAGTCACCCGGCTTCATAGACGTGCACAGTCACAGAGTCACTCGGCTTCATGGACATGTACAGTCACAGAGTCACTCGGCTTCATGGACGTGCACAGTCACATAGTCACTCGGCTTCATGGACGCGCACAGTCACAGAGTCACTTGGCTTCATGGACGCGCACAGTCACAGAGTCACCCGGCTTCATAGACGTGCACAGTCACATAGTCACTCGGCTTCATGGACGCGCACAGTCAAAGAGTCACCCGGCTTCATAGCCGTGCACAGTCACAGAGTCACGCGGCTTCATAGACGTGCACAGTCACAGAGTCACCTGGCTTCATGGATGTGCTCAGTCACAGAGTCACCCGGCTTCATGGACGTGCACAGTCACAGAGTCACTCGGCTTCATGGACGTGCACAGTCACAGAGTCACTTGGCTTCATGGACGCACACAGTCACAGAGTCACCCGGCTTCATAGATGTGCACAGTCACATAGTCACTCGGCTTCATAGACGTGCACAGTCACAGAGTCACCCGGCTTCATGGACGTGCACAGTCACAGAGTCACCCGGCTTCATGGACGTGCACAGTCACAGAGTCACTCGGCTTCATGGACGTGCACAGTCACAGAGTCACTTGGCTTCTTGGACGTGCACAGTCATAGAGTCACCCGGCTTCATAGACGTGCACAGTCACATAGTCACTCGGCTTCATGGACGCGCACAGTCACAGAGTCACTTGGCTTCATGGACGCGCACAGTCACAGAGTCACCCGGCTTCATAGACGTGCACAGTCACAGAGTCACCCGGCTTCATAGACGTGCACAGTCACAGAGTCACCCGGCTTCATAGAAGTGCACAGTCACATAGTTACCCGGCTTCATAGACGTGCACAGTCACAGAGTCACTTGGCTTCATGGACGTGCACAGTCACAGAGTCATGCGGCTTCATAGACGTGCACAGTCACAGAGTCACCCGGCTTCATGGACGCGCACAGTCACAGAGTCACCCGGCTTCATAGACGTGCACAGTCACAGAGTAACCCTGCTTCATAGCTGTGCACAGTCACAGAGTCACTCGGCTTCATGGACGTGCACAGTCACAGAGTCACCCGGCTTCATGGACGTGCACAGTCACATAGTCACTCGGCTTCATGGACGCGCACAGTCACAGAGTCACCCGGCTTCATAGATGTGCACAGTCACATAGTCACTCGGCTTCATAGACGTGCACAGTCACAGAGTCACCCGGCTTCATGGACGTGCACAGTCACAGAGTCACCCGGCTTCATGGACGTGCACAGTCACACAGTCACTCGGCTTCATGGACGTGCACAGTCACAGAGTCACTTGGCTTCTTGGACGTGCACAGTCATAGAGTCACCCGGCTTCATAGACGTGCACAGTCACATAGTCACTCGGCTTCATGGACGCGCACAGTCACAGAGTCACTTGGCTTCATGGACGCGCACAGTCACAGAGTCACCCGGCTTCATAGACGTGCACAGTCACAGAGTCACCCGGCTTCATAGACGTGCACAGTCACAGAGTCACCCGGCTTCATAGAAGTGCACAGTCACATAGTCACCCGGCTTCATAGACGTGCACAGTCACAGAGTCACTTGGCTTCATGGACGCGCACAGTCACAGAGTCACCCGGCTTCATAGACGTGCACAGTCACAGAGTCATGCGGCTTCATAGACGTGCACAGTCACAGAGTCACCCGGCTTCATGGACGCGCACAGTCACAGAGTCACCCGGCTTCATAGACGTGCACAGTCACAGAGTAACCCTGCTTCATAGCTGTGCACAGTCACAGAGTCACTCGGCTTCATGGACGTGCACAGTCATACATAACATAGTAACATAGTTAGTAAGGCCGAAAAAAGACATTTGTCCATCCAGTTCAGCCTATATTCCATCATAATAAATACCCAGATCTACGTCCTTCTACAGAACCTAATAATTGTATGATACAATATTGTTCTGCTCCAGGAAGACATCCAGGCCTCTCTTGAACCCCTCGACTGAGTTCGCCATCACCACCTCCTCAGGCAAGCAATTCCAGATTCTCACTGCCCTAACAGTAAAGAATCCTCTTCTATGTTGGTGGGAAAACCTTCTCTCCTCCAGACGCAAAGAATGTCCCCTTGTGCCCGTCACCTTCCTTGGTATAAACAGATCCTCAGCGAGATATTTGTATTGTCCCCTTATATACTTATACATGGTTATTAGATCGCCCCTCAGTCGTCTTTTTTCTAGACTAAATAATCCTAATTTCGCTAATCTATCTGGGTATTGTAGTTCTCCCATCCCCTTTATTAATTTTGTTGCCCTCCTTTGTACTCTCTCTAGTTCCATTATATCCTTCCTGAGCACCGGTGCCCAAAACTGGACACAGTACTCCATGTGCGGTCTAACTAGGGATTTGTACAGAGGCAGTATAATGCTCTCATCATGTGTATCCAGACCTCTTTTAATGCACCCCATGATCCTGTTTGCCTTGGCAGCTGCTGCCTGGCACTGGCTGCTCCAGGTAAGTTTATCATTAACTAGGATCCCCAAGTCCTTCTCCCTGTCAGATTTACCCAGTGGTTTCCCGTTCAGTGTGTAATGGTGATATTGATTCCCTCTTCCCATGTGTATAATCTTACATTTATCATTGTTAAACCTCATCTGCCACCTTTCAGCCCAAGTTTCCAACTTATCCAGATCCATCTGTAGCAGAATACTATCTTCTCTTGTATTAACTGCTTTACATAGTTTTGTATCATCTGCAAATATCGATATTTTACTGTGTAAACCTTCTACCAGATCATTAATGAATATGTTGAAGAGAACAGGTCCCAATACTGACCCCTGCGGTACCCCACTGGTCACAGCGACCCAGTTAGAGACTATACCATTTATAACCACCCTCTGCTTTCTATCACTAAGCCAGTTACTAACCCATTTACACACATTTTCCCCCAGACCAAGCATTCTCATTTTGTGTACCAACCTCTTGTGCGGCACGGTATCAAACGCTTTGGAAAAATCGAGATATACCACGTCCAATGACTCACCGTGGTCCAGTCTATGGCTTACCTCTTCATAAAAACTGATTAGATTGGTTTGACAGGAGCGATTTCTCATAAACCCATGCTGATATGGAGTTAAACAGTTATTCTCATTGAGATAATCCAGAATAACATCCTTCAGAAACCCTTCAAATATTTTACCAACAATAGAGGTTAGACTTACAGGCCTATAATTTCCAGGTTCACTTTTAGAGCCCTTTTTGAATATTGGCACCACATTTGCTATGCGCCAGTCCTGCGGAACAGACCCTGTCGCTATAGAGTCACTAAAAATAAGAAATAATGGTTTATCTATTACATTACTTAGTTCTCTTAGTACTCGTGGGTGTATGCCATCCGGACCCGGAGATTTATCTATTTTAATCTTATTTAGCCGGTTTCGCACCTCTTCTTGGGTTAGATTGGTGACCCTTAATATAGGGTTTTCATTGTTTCTTGGGATTTCACCTAGCATTTCATTTTCCACCGTGAATACCGTGGAGAAGAAGGTGTTTAATATGTTAGCTTTTCCTCGTCATCTACAACCATTCTTTCCTCACTATTTTTTAAGGGGCCTACATTTTCAGTTTTTATTCTTTTACTATTGATATAGTTGAAGAACAGTTTGGGATTAGTTTTACTCTCCTTAGCAATGTGCTTCTCTGTTTCCTTTTTGGCAGCTTTAATTAGTTTTTTAGATAAAGTATTTTTCTCCCTATAGTTTTTTAGAGCTTCAATGGTGCCATCCTGCTTTAGTAGTGCAAATGCTTTCTTTTTACTGTTAATTGCCTGTCTTACTTCTTTGTTTAGCCACATTGGGTTTTTCCTATTTCTGGTCCTTTTATTCCCACAAGGTATAAACCGCTTACACTGCCTATTTAGGATGTTCTTAAACATTTCCCATTTATTATCTGTATTCTCATTTCTGAGGATATTGTCCCAGTCTACCAGATTAAGGGCATCTCTAAGCTGTTCAAACTTTGCCTTCCTAAAGTTCAGTGTTTTTGTGACTCCCTGACAAGTCCCCCTAGTGAAAGACAGGTGAAACTGCACAATATTGTGGTCGCTATTTCCTAGATGCCCGACCACCTGCAGATTTGTTATTCTGTCAGGTCTATTAGATAGTATTAGGTCTAAAAGTGCTGCTCCTCTGGTTGGATTCTGCACCAATTGTGAAAGATAATTTTTCTTGGTTATTAGCAGAAACCTGTTGCCTTTATGGGTTTCACAGGTTTCTGTTTCCCAGTTAATATCCGGGTAGTTAAAGTCCCCCATAACCAGGACCTCATTATGGGTTGCAGCTTCATCTATCTGCTTTAGAAGTAGACTTTCCATGCTTTCTGTTATATTTGGGGGTTTGTAACAGACCCCAATGAGAATTTTGTTACCATTTTTCCCTCCATGAATTTCAACCCATATGGACTCGACATCCTCATTCCCTTCGCTAATATCCTCCCTTAAAGTGGACTTTAGACAAGACTTTACATAGAGACAAACCCCTCCTCCTCTCCGATTTTTACGATCCTTTCTAAACAGACTGTAACCCTGTAAGTTAACTGCCCAGTCATAGCTTTCATCTAACCATGTCTCGGTTATTCCCACTATGTCAAAGTTACCTGTAGATATTTCTGCTTCTAGTTCTTCCATCTTGTTTGTCAGGCTTCTGGCGTTTGCGAGCATGCAGCTTAGAGGATTTTGTTTTGTTCCAATCTCCTCACTGTGGATTGTTTTAGAAATGTTCTTACCTCCCTTCTGAGTATGTTTTCCTGGGTCGTCTTTGTTCGAGTCTAATGTTTTTCTAATGTCACAGAGTCACCCGGCTTCATGGACGTGCACAGTCACATAGTCACTCGGCTTCATGGACGCGCACAGTCACAGAGTCACTTGGCTTCATGGACGCGCACAGTCACAGAGTCACCCGGCTTCATAGACGTGCACAGTCACATAGTCACCCGGCTTCATAGACGTGCACAGTCACAGAGTCACCCGGCTTCATAGACGTGCACAGTCACAGAGTCACCCGACTTCATAGACGTGCACAGTCACAGAGTCACCCGGCTTCATAGAAGTGCACAGTCACATAGTCACCCGGCTTCATAGACGTGCACAGTCACAGAGTCACTTGGCTTCATGGACGCGCACAGTCACAGAGTCACTTGGCTTCATAGACGTGCACAGTCACAGAGTCACCCGACTTCATAGACGTGCACAGTCACAGAGTCACCCGGCTTCATAGAAGTGCACAGTCACATAGTCACCCGGCTTCATAGACGTGCACAGTCACAGAGTCACTTGGCTTCATGGACGTGCACAGTCACAGAGTCATGCGGCTTCATAGACGTGCACAGTCACAGAGTCACCCGGCTTCATGGACGTGCACAGTCACAGAGTCACTCGGCTTCATAGACGTGCACAGTCACAGAGTCACCCGGCTTCATGGACGTGCACAGTCACAGAGTCACTCGGCTTCATGGACGTGCACAGTCACAGAGTCACCCGGCTTCATGGACGTGCACAGTCACAGAGTCACCCGGCTTCATAGCCGTGCACAGTCACAGAGTCACTTGGCTTCATGGACGTGCACAGTCACAGAGTCATGCGGCTTCATAGACGTGCACAGTCACAGAGTCACCCGGCTTCTTAGACGTGCACAGTCACAGAGTCATGCGGCTTCATAGACGTGCACAGTCACAGAGTCACCCGGCTTCTTAGACGTGCACAGTCACAGAGTCACTTGGCTTCATGGACGTGCACAGTCACAGAGTCATGCGGCTTCATAGACGTGCACAGTCACAGAGTCACCCGGCTTCTTAGACGTGCACAGTCACAGAGTCACTTGGCTTCATGGACGCGCACAGTCACAGAGTCACTTGGCTTCATAGACGTGCACAGTCACAGAGTCACCCGGCTTCTTAGACGTGCACAGTCACAGAGTCACTTGGCTTCATGGACGTGCACAGTCACAGAGTCATGCGGCTTCATAGCCGTGCACAGTCACAGAGTCACTTGGCTTCATGGACGCGCACAGTCACAGAGTCACCCGGCTTCATAGACGTGCACAGTCACAGAGTCACGTGGCTTCATAGCCGTGCACAGTCACAGAGTCACTTGGCTTCATAGCCGTGCACAGTCACAGAGTCACTTGGCTTCATGAACGTGCACAGTCACAGAGTCACCCGGCTTCATAGCCGTGCACAGTCACAGAGTCACTTGGCTTCATGGACGTGCACAGTCACAGAGTCATGCGGCTTCATAGACGTGCACAGTCACAGAGTCACCCGGCTTCTTAGACGTGCACAGTCACAGAGTCATGCGGCTTCATAGACGTGCACAGTCACAGAGTCACCCGGCTTCATGGACGTGCACAGTCACAGAGTCACTCGGCTTCATGGACGCGCACAGTCACAGAGTCACCCGGCTTCTTAGACGTGCACAGTCACAGAGTCATGCGGCTTCATAGACGTGCACAGTCACAGAGTCACCCGGCTTCATAGCCGTGCACAGTCACAGAGTCACTTGGCTTCATGGACGCGCACAGTCACAGAGTCACCCGGCTTCATAGACGTGCACAGTCACAGAGTCACGTGGCTTCATAGCCGTGCACAGTCACAGAGTCACTTGGCTTCATAGCCGTGCACAGTCACAGAGTCACTTGGCTTCATGAACGTGCACAGTCACAGAGTCACCCGGCTTCATAGCCGTGCACAGTCACAGAGTCACTTGGCTTCATGGACGTGCACAGTCACAGAGTCATGCGGCTTCATAGACGTGCACAGTCACAGAGTCACCCGGCTTCTTAGACGTGCACAGTCACAGAGTCATGCAGCTTCATAGACGTGCACAGTCACAGAGTCACCCGGCTTCATGGACGTGCACAGTCACAGAGTCACTCGGCTTCATGGACGTGCACAGTCACAGAGTCACGTGGCTTCATAGCCGTGCACAGTCTCTGCTCCCTCCTATTGGGTTTTACACTGAGTTCAGTGCAAAGCCCGAGTCCTGACAGATCCGTCCACCTGGAGGTTTATAGCGCTAAGGAAATTATATTATGAAATTATTAATTAATGGAAGAGTCTTTACGGTCAAGGTGAAAATGTCCCTATGTTTTATAGGAAATAATTTATTTTCAGATAATGCTGCATGTTTTTCTTCCAAGAGTTAAAATAGTAGAAAATGTGGACCTCACTCTGCTCACCTTCATCCAATGGGCATATAGCGCAGCACACATCACCTTTACTTAAAGGGATTTTTTCAGTACTTGCAGGTGTATGGTAAAAAGTAGCACCCAGAGCAGCGTTACTTAGTGAGAATGGCAGAAAAGTTTTAAAAAGTTGCAAATTTGGGCTAGTGGGGAACAATATGCAGTTAAAAAAGTAACTGTGTTTTAAATTCTCACTATTTAAAAATCTCTGCTGTCAATCATCCAGATCCTGAAATGTAAAGGTAGCAATAGCAATGTATATGATGAAGGGGTTGTAGTGCTCGTACCCTTTAAACACCTAAATGCCTGGGAGGCCAAGAGTCAGACCCCACAATCTAATATCGAGGGCCATCAATTTATTAAACCTGGATAAACCCTTTAATATGCTGGAGTACAAGCTGATACATTGTAACAAACTATAAGACAAACGAGAAACTTGTTTTTCCTGGATACAATTGTAGCAAAACTGCAGCTATAGGGGGATTTTCGGATGAGATGATGAATGTTTACAGTAGTCGGCTTATTCAGTGGCAGCAAGCAGAGATTTTAAAAAGTCCTGAGAAATTGACACAAAGTATATTAGAAGTTTGTAGAACTTTTTAACATAGTGATTAAACTTTAATTAAAGGTAATTTTTAAAAGAACCAGTCCAGGAGGCCCTAATTGTTCACAGTACTGCTAATCATTATCCCAGTATATTATATATTGTGAGGGTGACTTATTGTGTTGTACATCCTGATCCTTCTGGTGCATGAATGTAATGTCAAACATGACAAGTAATGCTCATGTGGACAGCCTAGGAGAAAAGATGTCTGATGTGAGTCTATCTGATATTACTGCCTGATACCATCACATATTTGACCAATCCAAATTTTGGGAAAAATGAATAACAAATTTGGTACTTTTCTAATCGGTTCCCTCATCTGCGCTTGGTATAAACCAAAGAGCGGAGCAGAATGACAGCAGTGACTTGTGCTTTGGCAGATGGGGCTCACCCTGGCATTACATGGCCTCTGTAGGGGAAATGTATCAGTACAAGTCCAAACTACCCAGTGATTGCAGCTAATCATCAGGGGTTTCAGAAGTCCTTACACACATGGTCTCCACGAACCCCCCTTACCATTTTCTTTGGCAAATCAGACCCCAGACTAGATCCCTAAATAAGATCCAGGATCAGATTGACCTCTCCTTGCTCCTAGCATCTCTTCTCCGTTGGACCTGCCCTATATGTGTTGGGCGGCCTGCAGCCGGTGGTGGTGGGCCACCAATTTTGATTGTTCTTACACTAGAAGTTAATGCAAATTGCTTACAGGTTGCACAGTTTTGCAACCCCTTAAAGTCCACAGTAATTGTTGCAATATTTCCCATTAATATCACAATTGCATTACAAATCTAAAAAAGAAACAACTTTCCCTGGAGGAACCTTTACGTTCTAGGCGTCAATGGATTTTAGCCGAGTCAAGGGATAAATGTGGATTTTAGTTACAATTTGTTGGAAACTTTCTACAGTCATTTGGTACAGAAACTAAGTCCCCACCTAGATGATCAGTGACAGCCCCCTCCTGTCAGGCAACAGATGCGTAACAAGATGGAGTTTTCTCCAGTGAGGTCTCTGTGAGCATCCAAGCAGACAAGTCCTGTCCATGCTCAGATCATGGCTGGATGCAAAACAGATCCATTACAGCCTGAGCATGATCTCCTCCATCTCCGCAGGTCACTCCTGATTGGGCATGCACTTGGAGCTGCCCAGTTTGACATCACCTGTGCCATCTGATGCCTACATGCTGGTGGTTGGAGGGAGCAGCATCTCTGAGAAGAAGAAGGCAGACACTGCTGGATGAGTTCTGCAGCTCTTCCAGATGGTGGCAGTGAGAGGCTGTCACCAGGCTGCAGCAAGGAAGAACTTACATTGGGGGAGACCCAGGAATCCTGAATCTGCTCAGCACTTTCAGAAAAGAGCAGTGCTAGTGTACTACTACTACAAGACAGACGGCATGCCAGTCTGCTGAGAGCATCCCTGCCCTGCAGAAGAGGACCAGGAGGTCTTCTAGATACCTTCAGATGCTCTCAGGCTCAGGAACATGAGTAGACAGCTGTATTTTAAGATGTAACCATCCAGGAACACCACATCCAGGATCCATGTGAAGACTCATGTCATCTCCAGTCATCACCCGTAGAAGGTAGAAGATACCAGGAGGTGGACAACTTGGTAGCAGCTCATTGTGAAGACTCCATTCTTTGTCGATCAGTATGAGACCCAAGGAGTGTCACCTGTCCATCTTGGTTCTCTTGTTGTGTGCTTTAGGGTGCTACTCAACTCAGGAGAAAAGCTCAAGCCCAAGAGCTTCTAGTCGGGCACATCAAGGTCCAAGGGAGCCCGGATTCACCAGGATTAAGAGGAAAAACCTGGCTGTTGACTTTGTCATCCCTGCAGCTTTTAGGAACTCCTTGAGGGACCTGCTGGGTCTGTTTCCTGCAGGGTCAGTAAGCATCAACTTCCAGGCGACCTCCAGCCTGGTCCTAGACTGTGGTCCTCTGGTGGAGTCCTTGGCTGATCTTCCTGCTGGACCTCCACAGCATGGACATCTGAAGAAGGAGCAGCTGTCGGCCAGACCTCAACCGGCACCGCTGTCCAAGGTGCTGAAAGCTGGGACCCTGAAAAGTCTACGCAGATCCAAGCAGCTTATGGTGGAAGTAGGGGGAGATCTTGTGAGGGATGGATGCGGGGTCGGCTGGGAACCAAGGACCTTGGAGGATGGTAAGAACCTGAGCAATGAGGGGCAAAGAGAAGAGCTTCCAAGTTCTGTTCTCAAGAGGAGGTTGGAGTTTAACCTGACCGAGCTGTTCAGCTGGTGGCTGGAGTCTAAGGAGGGCAGGCTGAGGATCAGACTCATGCCCCAGAGATCTGCATCCATCCCTGGCAGAGAGGAAACCTTGTCTGCAGCCCTTGGAGCATCGCAGCCAAGATTAATGTTCCAGATCCTGCGCAAGGGTAAGCGACACCTTCATATGTCTCAGCAGAAGATTTATCTCAACTCTTGCATGGCGCCCACAGCAGCAGACATGGAGCCAGGGATGGGGCTGAGCTCTGCTTCATATAAGACATGCACTGATACTGTATAAATGTCAGGAGTAGGAACCTGAGGTCTCCAGACTTAGAGTTCAGTTATTTCTGGATGTACCCACAATTGCTGTAATGACTTGATCCAAGATTTTCCTCCATCTGCTCATTTCTTCTTTTCCTTTTTTTCTGCTTCTTTTTCCTTCCTCTCCTCCTCCTCGTTCTCTTTTTTTACCTCTGTTTCTTGTTCTTCTTTATCTCCTCTTTTTCGTCCCATCCGTCTCCTTCTCATTTTCCTTCTCTGATTCTTCTGTTTTCTCAATAGTATTTTCCTTTTCTCATTCGTCTCCTCCTAGTTTATTTTCTTACCCTTTCCATGCTGCTTCTTCCTTTTGTCTCTAATCTTCTCCATCTCCTCTTTCTTTTTGTTCCCCTCTTTCTTCTTTTGCTTCTTCCCCCTGTTCTTCTTCTTCTTCTTCTTTTACGTCTTCCCTTCTTTCTTCTTCCCCTTTTACTTTTTCTTCTTCTTCATCCTCCCATCTTCTTACCATTCTGTGCTCAACCTGTTTCTTCTTCCAATTCTTCTCATTCTGTTCCTTTTATTCCCCTTCTTCTTCCATATACACATCTTGATCTTTTTTAATTGTTCTCCATTTTCCCATTCTTCTCATTTTCTTCTTCCTTTTCCATAATACTGACTTGGGGAGAGAGTCACAGCCACTCACTACAGTGGCGTGTATTACTCAGTCAAGTACCACCATGCAGCCCCATGTAGCACCATGCAGCCCCATGTAGCACCATGCAGCCCCATGTAGCACCATGCAGCACCATGTAGCACCATGCAGCACCATGTAGCACAATGTAGCACCAAGTACCACCATGCAGCCCAATGTGGCACCATGTAGCACTATGTAGCGTTATGTAGAATCATGCAGCCCCATGTAACACCATGTACAACCATGCAGCCCCATGTAGCACCATGCAGCCCAATGTGGCACCATGCAGCCCCATGTAGCACCATGCAGCACCATGCAGCAACATACAGTACCATGTAGCACTATGTAGCGTTATGTAGAATCATGCAGCCCCATGTAACACCATGTACAACCATGCAGCCCCATGTAGCACTATGCAGCCCCATGTAGCACAATGTAGCACCATGTGGCACCATGCAGCACCATATAGCTCCATGTAGCACCATGCAGCCCCATGTAACACAATGTAGCACCATGCAGCACCATATAGCCCCATGCAGCACTATGTAGCACAATGTAGCACAGTGTAGCACCATGTAGTACCATGCAGCCCCATGTAGCATCATGTAGCACCATGCAGTACCAATCAGCCCCATGTAGTATCATGTAGCACCATGCAGTACCAAGCAGCCCCATGTAGTATCATGTAGCATCATGCAGTACCAAGCAGCCCCATGTAGCGTCATGTAGTACCACGCAGCCACATGTAGCACCATGTAGCCCCATGTAGTACCACGCAGCCCCATGTAGCACCACACAGCCCCATGTAGCATAATGTAGTACCATGCAGCTCCATGTAGCACCATGTAGCCCCATGTAGCACCACACAGCCCCATGTAGCATCATGTAGTACCAAGCAGCCCCATGTAGCCTCATGGAGCCCCATGTAGCACCATGTAGCATCATGTAGTACCAAGCTTTCCCATGTAGCATCATGTAGTACCAAGCTTTCCCATGTAGCATCATGTAGTACTAAGCAGCCCCATGTAGTACCACGCAGCCCCATGTAGCATAATGTAGCACCACGCAGCTCCATGTGGCATCATGTAGTACCAAGCAGCCCCATGTAGCCCCATGTAGCATAATGTAGTGCCATGCAGCCCCATGTAGTACCATGCAGCCCCATGTAGCACCATGTAGTACCACACAGCCCCATGTAACAATGTAGTACCATGCAGCCCCATGTAGCACCATGTAGTACCATGCAGCCCCATGTAGCACCATGTAGTACCATGTAGTACCACGCAGCCCCATGTAGCACCATGTAGTACTATGCAGCCCCATGAAACAGTAAAGCGCTGCGGAATATGTTGGCGCTATATAAAGATTATTATTATTATTATTATGTAGCCCCATGTAGCACCAAGCAGCCCCATGTAGCATCATGTAGCACGAAGCAGCCCCATGTTTCTCTACCACAGTTGTCTTCTATAGATCGTGCCCAGATATTGAGCTCTGAAGCTTCTTTTCCTTTCTCTGCATTGTGTTCTCTGTATGATGAGGGTTGTGGTCACCGGTCAGAAACCTTCAAATAAGACTGAAAAAGTCAGAAGCACCGTGCCGAGTGTGTCAGGTGTAGTAGAGCCGAGTGTGTCAGGTGTAGCAGAGCTGTGTCAGGTGTAGCAGAGCCCAGTGTGTCAGGTGTAGCAGAGCTGTGTCAGGTGTAGCAGAGCCCAGTGTGTCAGGTGTAGCAGAGCTGTGTCAGGTGTAGCAATGCTATGTCAGGTGTAGTAGAGCTGTGTCAGATGTAGCAGAGCTGAGTGTGTCAGGTGTAGCAGAGCTGTGTCAGGTGTAGCAGAGCTGTGTCAGGTGTAGTAGAGCTGTGTCAGATGTAGCAGAGCTGAGTGTGTCAGGTGTAGCAGGCTGTGTCAGGTGTAGCAGAGCTGAGTGTGTCAGGTGTAGTAGAGCTGAGTGTGTCACGTGTAGCAGAGCTGAGTGTGTCAGGTGTAGCAGGGCTGTATCAGGTGTAGCAGTGCTGAGTGTGTCAGGTGTAGCAGAGCTGAGTGTCGGGTGTAGCAGAGCTGAGTGTCAGGTGTAGGAGAGCTGAGTGTTTCAGGTGTAGCAGAGCTGAGTGTGTCAGCTGTAGCAGAGCTGTTTCAGGTGTAGCAGAGCTGAGTGTGTCAGGTGTAGCAGAGCTGTTCAGGTGTAGCAGGGCTGAGTGTGTCAGGTACAGCAGAGCTGTTTCAGGTGTAGCAGAGCTGAGTGTGTCAGGTGTAGCAGAGCTGAGTGTGTCAGGTGTAGCAGGGCTGAGTGTGTCAGGTACAGCAGAGCTGTTTCAGGTGTAGCAGAGCTGAGTGTGTCAGGTGTAGCAGGGCTGAGTGTGTCAGGTGTAGCAAAGTTGAGTGTGTCAGGTGTAGCAGGGCTGAGTGTTTCAGGTGTAGCAGAGCTGAGTGTGTCAGATGTAGCAGAGCTGAGTGCGTCAGATGTAGCAGAGCTGAGTGTGTCAGATGTAGCAGAGCCGAGTGTGTCAGATGTAGCAGAGTTGTGTCAGGTGTAGCAGAGCTGAGTGTGTCAGATGTAGCAGAGCTGAGTGTCAGATGTAGCAGGGCTGAGTGTGTCTGATGTAGCAGAGCTGAGTGTGTTAGGTGTAGCAGAGCTGTTTCAGGTGCAGCAGAGCTGAGTGTGTCAGGTGTAGCAGAGCTGAGTGTGTCAGGTGTAGCAGAGCTGAGTGTGTCAGGTGTAGCAGAGCTGTGTCAGGTGTAGCAGAGCTGAGTGTGTCAGATGTAGCAGAGCTGAGTGTGTCAGATGTAGCAGGGCCAAGTGTGTCAGATGTAGCAGGGCCAAGTGTGTCAGATGTAGCAGAGTTGTGTCAGGTGTAGCAGAGCTGAGTGTGTCAGATGTAGCAGAGCTGAGTGTGTCAGGTGTAGCAGAGCTGAGTGTGTCAGGTGTAGCAGAGCTGAGTGTCAGATGTAGCAGGGCTGAGTGTGTCTGGTGTAGCAACGCTGAGTGTGTTAGGTGTAGCAGAGCTGTTTCAGGTGTAGCAGAGCTGAGTGTGTCAGGTGTAGCAGAGCTGAGTGTGTCAGGTGTAGCAGTGCTGAGTGTGTCAGGTGTAGCAGAGCTGAGTGTGTCAGATGTAGCAGAGCTGAGTGTGTCAGGTGTAGCAGAGCTGAGTGTGTCAGGTGTAGCAGAGCTGAGTGTGTCAGGTGTAGCAGAGCTGAGTGTGTCAGGTGTAGCAGGGCTGAGTGTGTCAGGTGTAGCAGAGCTGAGTGTGTCAGGTGTAGCAGAGCTGAGTGTGTCAGGTGTAGCAGAGCTGAGTGTGTCAGGTGGAACTGAGTGTGTCAGGTGTAGCAGAGCTGAGTGTGTCAGGTGTAGCAGGGCTGAGTGTGTCAGGTGTAGCAGAGCTGAGTGTGTCAGGTGTAGCAGAGCTGAGTGTGTCAGGTGTAGCAGAGCTGAGTGTGTCAGGTGGAACTGAGTGTGTCAGGTGTAGCAGAGCTGAGTGTGTCAGGTGTAGCAGGGCTGAGTGTGTCAGGTGTAGCAGAGCTGAGTGTGTCAGGTGTAGCAGGGCTGAGTGTGTCAGGTGTAGCCGTGCTGTGTTGGGGGTAGTGCGAGGTTGTCATGGTTGGCAAACACTGCAGTGCCAATGAGTCTATTTGATCAGTGGTTTTGAGATGAGTTTGTTTTTGGCAATATGGACGATGAAAAGAGAAGCTGTTCTTATTTTTTAGGTACTTTTAGCTCTTTAGTTTGATTCCGCTCTGCTACATTTGCACATGTGATAAATCCCCGGACCTATAGAAGATGTTGTCATTTGGGGCGGTTATTATGGGGTGTCCTGCTATGATCCCTGCACTGTACGTATATCATGTCCCTGTGATCAATCTAAAGTCCCCAGAATGTGACTCTGCAGCTGTTACACTACAACTCCCAGCATTCCATGAATCCTGCATGCTGGGAGTTGTAGTTTCCTAACAATTGGGGGCCACAAGAGGAGCCCACAGTCCTTCCCCACGCATGCAGTACCGCTCGTGGCCTCTAGGGGGCACTGACAACACGAGAATTCGCTTCGCTCCGGCTTATGGCGGACCCCCCAACGTCAGCTCCTCAGTGGGGTCCGGTCCGGGATGTGGCAGCGTCGTGTCTTCCCAGATGTCCGATTTCACCTTTATCCAGATGATTTTTGGGGTCGCAGTCGTAGAGTTTCGTGATGTTACTTTTTTCGTCAGTGATATCAATTTTCATTTTTGAAATCGGAAGTGAAAATATAAAAATATAATCTGCAAGCAAAAAAAAAAAAAAAGAAATCGGAAAGGAAATGGATCCGGACTTTATAAATATTGAGGTCTATGGAAAACGGATCCTAGTGGATGGCTGAGATTTGTAGTGCTGCACGCGCCCAGAGGGGCTCCGAGACCTCCAGGAAAATCAGATCATTACAGACGGAACAAGAACGGATGCAAAATGGAAACCACGGCGTCCATTCCTGGACGGATCCGAGACCCTGGGACGTGTGATCGGGGGCTGATCAGTCAGCATGGATTCTATATGGAGGCGATACATGATGACCGATGGGACCCCCGCCTGGAGGTCCCCGGGGGTCACCCAATACTGGAAGTATTAAAAGACCCCATTATTACATTTCTATAGTCAGGCACCGCAGACAGGACCCCCTGAATCCGCTCATTCCTCACAACATAAAGGACCTGAGCTGGGGTCTAAGTATGTGACCCCCAATCTGTTACATCCATGCGCCATAATCGTACATACGGGCGGCCCCATACGTTCTTGGCCGTGCACCCGTTACCATTCCCGGCCTCTGTTGGTACCAACATTATATTCGGCTCTTCTACTACAGAGGATCCAACTCCGACTCATGAGATCACATTTTAGCACAAACTTTTCTCCGTTATTCCTTGCGATGCCGATGGGTCTAATCTTCAGGGAAACATCGAAATGGCCCCAATTTGGTTTATGTAGAATCCAGGGTCCTGTTCCGGCATCGACCACTAGGGGCTTCGAAACGAACTCACCTGAATGCGCCAAAACTACGTTTATTGAAATGTATGAAAGGGGCTGTGCAGGGTCGGCACAAAAGGGGCTGTGCAGGGTCGGCACAAAAGGGGCTGTGCAGGGTCGGCACAAAAGGGGCTGTGCAGGGTCGGCACAAAAGGGGCTGTGCAGGGTCGGCACAAAAAGGGGCTGTGCAGGGTCGGCACAAAAGGGGCTGTGCAGGGTCGGCACAAAAGGGGCTGTGCAGGGTCGGCACAAAAGGGGCTGTGCAGGGTCGGCACAAAAAGGGGCTGTGCAGGGTCGGCACAAAAGGGGCTGTGCAGGGTCGGCACAAAAGGGGCTGTGCAGGGTCGGCACAAAAGTCTGTGACTCCTCACCCTGCGCTCTGTTAGGATTCTCTGGTGCCGTCGGAGATACCGGGTGGTCATGGGGCCAGAAATATGCGATGTGTATACAGTACAGACCAAAAGTTTGGACACACCTTCTCATTTAAAGATTTTTCTGTATTTTCATGACTATGAAAATTGTACATTCACAGTGAAGGCATCAAAACTATGAATTAACACATGTGGAATTATATACTTAACAAAAAAGTGTGAAACAACTAAATTATGTCTTATATTCTAGGTTCTTCAAAGTAGCCACCTTTTGCTTTGATGACTGCTTTGCACACTCTTGGCATTCTCTTGATGAGCTTCAAGAGGTAGTCACCGGGAATGGTCTTCCAACAATCTTGAAGGAGTTCCCAGAGATGCTTAGCACTTGTCGGCCCTTTTGCCTTCACTCTGCGGTCCAGCTCACCCCAAACCATCTCGATTGGGCTCAGGTCTGGTGACTGTGGAGGCCAGGTCATCTGGTGTAGCCCCCATCACTCTCCTTCTTGGTCAAATAGCCCTTACACAGCCTGGAGGTGTGTTTGGGGTCATTGTCCTGTCGAAAAATAAATGATGGTCCAACTAAACGCAAACCGGATGGAATAGCATGCCGCTGCAAGATGCTGTGGTGGCCATGCTGGTTCAGTATGCCTTCAATTATGAATAAATTCCCAACAGTGTCACCAGCAAAGCCCCCCCCACACCATCACACCTCCTCCTCCATTCTGTGCACGCCGGGTGTGGCCTCCCTCTCTGAGCTGGAAATTACATTAAGAGGCTTCCCCAGACAGGCGTCTATAGACTGGGACTCGGTCCTTCTGTCTGCCCTTATTCACACACTCTGACACATAGTAAGGTTTTTAATATTAGACAGTGTAGGACCGTCCCGATCAGGGGCACCTTTTTGACGGTGGGGTGGCTTTTATGCTATTTTTGATCAAAAACAGTATTACTAAGAACTTTGAGTTATTTAGATGCACTTTTGCTTTTTACTTATTTACAGCAGGGTTTTTGCTCATTTTGTTTCTTGTAGGTTTCGCAAGTTCCAGCCTATAGACTTATTTGAATTAAGAACTTCTTTTGATGATACAATGGACCTGCTTGGAGCTTCTGATCTTCTAGAAGGTCCTACTGGGTCACATCCCCGAGTCTTTGGATACATTGTATCATTCGTTTCATTTGCATTTGTTTATGTTCCATAGAACATTACAAAGTTGTAGGTTTTTAAGTTGAAGTCTAGCCAAGACTCCATGTCGGCTGACCTTCACTGACCCGATAGGTTTCGCCGATCTCAGGAGAAGACTTTAGTTTGGAGAATTCTTGTTGCATTCAGATCTGAGCGTTTATTTCTCCACGTTGTGTAAAGGACGCCCAGCCCGAACATCAGCAGGATATACGCAGGGAAAATCTCATGCAGAGCGTTATGGATTTTGTAGCTTTCATGTAAAAACTGAGAATGATTTGCGAGTAGTTTAGCGAAGGACGCTGCTAAAATAGTGTTCCTGGGAAGAGGCGGAAACTGTGGGGTGAAAGCGGAGGAAAAGCCGGGCACATGTCAGGAGGAAGTGAGATGGAGGCTGCCGGGGGGCGCGTGTGCGGAGCAGATCGGAGAGCGGAGGGAGAGGCGCTGCGCCGGAATCGGAAATAATTGGGTGAGTCTAGTGCGCTGCTTCTAGGAGAGGGGAACGCTCCTGAACCGCACCGTAAAGACCGATAATGCTGGGAGGAACAAGCGGGAGATGAATTCATAAATTACCAGCACGTAAGTGGTTAAGAGACAGTTTCTGGATATTTATAAACAAATAATAATCTGTGAAGAAACAAAAGATTCTGCAGCTTTCTGTAGACTTGGGTCTGGGATTGTCCCATCTGTTGTGATGCAGGACACCACAAGAACTCTTCATTTGCAGCACTCCAGTCACCTCCCGCTAAACACCACCCGATTTACAAAAAGTTGTCGGGACCCACGTAAAAATGATAAAAGTTGCCAGATTTCTGTTGCGAAGTGATGAAGTGCACAGGGGCTCAGTTCCTGTCCTTCGGTCCGGCAGCAGATACAATGTATCAGTGTAGACAAGGCGTCAGCAGCAGCACAGATCCAGTTTGCTACAATGTATCAGTCCGGAGTCCAGGATGTTTCGCTCACAGAGCATTGTAATGGCCGGACACGATTGTATCTGCTGCGCGCAGGGCCAGGGATCGGCAGGTTTACTGTCTGTGAATAGAAACAAGACTTATTGTTCACTGACAGCAAACAACTTATCCAAAATGGTGACGAATGAAGACATAAAACACAGCAGGAAGGAGGATAGCGTGTACGGGAACTAACAATGCCGGGAAGTTTTGTTTTATGAAGACATCAGTGATGAAGGAAACACTATACAGACAGAGGCCCTGATTCCAGTGATGTGTCACTTACTGGGATGATTGCTGTAGTTTTGATAAAATCATGTCATGATCTGTTCCGGAGTTTAGTCCTGTCTGCTCTTTCTTTGGGTGGATCATGTCAAGGGTTAACTTTGATCTGCCTCATTCTGGGCTCGGGTTTGCTATTTAGCTCCCAGGGTGGTGTCAGCTATAGTTCTGTCTTCGGCTTGTGAACCTGACTCTGGAAACCCTTGGTTTGTTCTGCTGTGAACCCTGACTTGTCCTGTGTCTGTTATCCCCCTCTGTCTGCCCTTTCCCTGCATTTGTCTGTTCTGCTTGATTCTCTGATTCTGACCTCCTGGCTTGGCTATTGACTCTGTCTTGATTTGTCCCTATTGTACCGTATTTTGCGCGCCCCGGTTTACTGATCCCTTGCTACGTCCTTACTATCCTTTCTGTTTATATCCTTTTTGTACTGACGTGTTATCTTGTGTCCTGGTTCGGCTTTTCTGACTAGTGACTCTCTTGCCACTAGGTGGCATCTGTTCAGCTGCTCAGTGTGTTCAGTCTTGCGTCCCTATAAAACTCCCCCTGGTGAAGGTTGCGCTGTACTGCGCTGCAGCTTCATGACAATCACAGTTTTATCATCTAGATATTATCACTAGAGGACTAGTGAACCTGCTGCCAGGTAGTCCCCCATATGCTGTATAACCCCGCCCCACCATTGATTGGTAGCTTTCTGCCTATGCACAGTGTACACAGAAAGCAGCCAATCAGTGATGGGGTGGGGTTATACACAGCTCAGCATTCAAGAGCACTGATAAATCTGCAGAAGAGAAAACTGTACTTGTATGAAAACCCCAGCACCCAGGAAAGTAAGTGACACATCGCTGGAATCAGGGTCTCTGCCCCTGGATAATGTTGCTCTCATATGGGGTAGCAATAACCTGATGACAGGTAGATCATGTATTATAAATTGAATGTCAGTGCATATTGGGGGAGTAAAGTTTTGCAACAATTGGAGAACCACTGATTCTAACAATTGAGATTTCCACAGGACTGCTTCGCCACTCTGGACCACCAGGGATATTAGACAACCTCTTAACTTCTCAAAGACCACCAGGGAAATTAACATAAGTCACTTCACTGCTCTGGACCAGCAGGTGTACTGGACATTAACCCCTTCACCGCTCTAGACCACCAACTGTATTAGACATTAACCCCTTCACCACTCTAGACCACCAGGGAATAATAGGTATTAACCCCTTCTGCATTCTAGACCATTAGGGATTTTAACCCCTTGCCACCCCAGAGCACCATAAATATCGCAATTATTTTGATAAAACCTTTACACTGTCAGGAGAATAGACATTAACCCCGTAATCCCTCCAGAATAGAGGGGAAAAAAAAATCCCTAGACGTCCTAGAGCGTTCTGATCACTACTCCGACCAACAGGGATGAAACCAAGAATTCCGTCACTAGCTCCTAATAACCATCGGATGCAGCATATTAATGTGCTGATTTATAAAGTTATTCATTTCTGTATATAGAGATGTGGAACAGATTGCCATTTTCAGTGTGGGCGTCACCACATTTTAATCCCCCCTTTAAAAATCTTGGATTGTCGATGTATGTGTCTCTGTTTTGTTCCCCCGAAAAAGCGCCACTCTTGACTATCGGTTATGTCTGGTGTTGCACCTAATTTTAAAGAAATATGAACCAAGCTGCAATACCTGTTACAACCTATGGAAAAGAGTGGCGCTGTTTCTAAGATAAAAAAAAAAAAAGATCTTTTTTGAATTCTGGAGAATTCCATTAACAAGTATGAAGAATCCCTATTCCAGGCGCTATTATTAGTGATCCTTCCAATATTCTGCTTACATCGATGGGATGTAAAGTTATTCGGCGGGGCCGGTGATACGCTCCGGTGGGTGATTTCATTCCTCCAGTTTTGCATTATCAAAGCCATTAACAAATTACTTGAAAGCGTTGGGAGATTTTTCGCGTTGTCTGTAACAGGTGGCGCGATCAGTCTTCCTCCTGTACGGAGATTGTCCATTAGTGTTTGATGGATGTCACAAGCCGACGCGTAAAACAAAGACAAACGCTGCTTTATTCCGGAATTAGCCGCAGATATGCGATGATGAATCATCGGAAGTGCCCAATAATGGGAGTAGTCGTCAGCGGATGCTTAAAGGAGAGCTCCACCTTGCCTTCGTTTCCTCAGGGTCATTCCGACCCCTGCACCTCGGACGTATTATGACATCATCATCCTGTTTTTGCAGAATTTTTGTTTTGTTTTTGCATTTTTTAAGTTTCTTGCATTCTGCCAACTTGTAGATCTCTACGTGAGATCCAACTTATTAAGGGCAGCATTGAAACGCTGTAGAATCTGCATCTCTAGCACCTTTAATAGGGCAGGTGTGCTCGAGTATGGAGGCGGGGATAAAAAAAATATGAGTGAAACGCAAGGAGAAAAACAGGAGCAGGTAACAACGGGCAGCAATTCATGCTCAAGCACAGGGATAAATTACATATTAATAGCATCAATAGATTCTAAACATATATATTTACACAATACACTCCTTCGAAACTTCAATTTCTAGCATGAAAGGCAGAAACACTAACAGTGAGCCACAGGTTGCACGATAAGTGCAAGAGAATTTTTCTCTGCCTTAAGAGCCAAATGGTATTCTTCGTCTTTACAGGCAGAATGTACTGGTACATAGTGATACATCTCTATACAGCAGTAAATTACACATAATACACTATTTCAACACTTCAACTTCTAGCATGAAAGGCAGAAACACTAACAGTGAGCCAAGTGTAAGAGAATTTTTCTCTGCCTTAAGATCCAAATGGTATTCTTCGTCTTTACAGGCAGAATGTACTGGTACATAGTGATACATCTCTATACAGCAGTAAATTACACACAATACACTACTTCAACACTTCAACTTTTAGCATGAAAAGTAGAAACACTAACAGTGAGCCAAATGTAAGTAAATGTTTCTCTGCCTTAAGATCCAAATGGTATTCTTCGTCTTTACAGGCAAAATGTACTGGTACATAGTGATACATCTCTATACAGCAGTAAATTGCACACAATACACTCCTTCAACACTTCAACTTCTAGCATGAAAGGCAGAAACAGTAACAGTGAGCCAAATGTAAGAGAATTTTTCTGTGCCTTAAGATCCAAATGGTATTCTTCATCTTTACAGGCAGAATGTACTGGTACATAGTGATACATCTTAAAACAGCAGTAAATTACACACAATACACTACTTCAACACTTCAACTTTTAGCATGAAAGGTAGAAACACTAACAGTGAGCCAAATGTAAGTAAATTTTTCTCTACCTTAAGATCCAAATGGTATTCTTCGTCTTTACAGGCAGAATGTACTGGTACATAGTGATACATCTTAATACAGCAGTAAATTACACACAATACACTACTTCAACACTTCAACTTTTAGCATGAAAGGTAGAAACACTAAGAGTGAGCCAAGAGTAAGAGAATTTTTCTCTGCCTTAAGATCCAAATGGTATTCTTCGTCTTTACAGGCAGAATGTACTGGTACATAGTGATACATCTCTATACAGCAGTAAATAACACACAATACACTACTTCAACACTTCAACTTTTAGCATGAAAGGTAGAAACACTAACAGTGAGCCAAATGTAAGTAAATTTTTCTCTACCTTAAGATCCAAATGGTATTCTTCGTCTTTACAGGCAGAATGTACTGGTACATCGCTATATAGCTGTAAATAAAATGTTAAAGAAGACTAAAAAAATAAAAGTCAAACATCCTTATTCGTTATAAATTTACTAAAAAATAATGAAAAACAAAAATAATCTAATTCAGTATACAGTTTAAAAAAAAATAATCATCACAAGCTAGAAAATAGCTTGGACATATTTCATGTAATTCATGTAATTGTAACAGTCTGTACAAGACAATGAATAAATTATTTTTGGACGATCGGTAAATGGTGTAAATAAAAATGGCGCAATTGTTTCTTTTTTTTTTTCCATTTATTTTATAATAAAAATGTATACATACAGTAATTCTTACATTTGTGTTGAGTAAAATGAGTCATAAAAAGACTACAGGTTGTTTTGCAAAAAAAAAACAAGACCTCATATGTCAACGTTTCTATGTCTCTGGATGTGGGAATGTGAGAACCGCACGTGGTCCCTCATTGTGCGCATGCGCATGCTTTACTTTCGGGCCTTTCTCTGCATGCTCATTGAGTGCTGTCCTCTGACCTCGGCTGGTTATAGAGAAGTTAACCTGCAGGACGGAGGACACTGTGTGTATGATGTAGGACGCGTCATCCGCATGACAGCAAGCAGAGATCTAGTAAATAATGCAGAACATATGATGACGCTGCCGCGCTGCGTGTCCGGGGCTCGCAGTGCCTACAGTATACGCTGTATACTAGTCCGTGTATTCTCTCTATTACACCCGTGTGTTTCGGGTTTCTTTGCAGACAGAGTGCTACATTCCGTGCACAGTAAATAAACTGTAATTATGCGCCGCTCCCCTGACACTTGTTAATAACCCTCCGCGGACGCCTCCGACTCTTCACATTATGAGGTTCAGTAAACTCCAATGTCATGAAAAGTAATTACCGCTCCGCGTTTAGGAGGTGAACAACGAGGTTCTAACGAGTTCATCATTGCGATACCAGACTGACACCTCGTGTTATTCATAAGTGGCGCCCGAACGTCAGCGTCCGCGCAGAAGAGGCTCTTGTGAGGTTACGAGATCATATGACGTCTCTGTAGACTTTCTGCATATCGGACATGCTGCATGGACTAACAATGAGTCCGGAGCAGAAGACGTCTGCGCAGAACGTAACAATAGAACAACACGGAGAATAATTGCTAACTACCAGCAGCTACCACCAGGGGGAGCTCCAGTGCATCTGTACAGATATTATTGAGTCCACAGGGAATGTATACAGTAATATGCTGTGAGCTCCCTCCAGTGGTGACTGTGAGAAGTCACAATTTGCTTATTTACTTTATGGCAAAGAAGGGGATTTGGAACGTTGTGTCCAAACACTAGAACTGGGAATGACACATATTAACCCCTTTCCGACATCGGGTGTAAATAGTACGCTGATCTTGGACTCCCTCGCTTTGATGTGGGCTCCGACGGTGAGCCCACATCTTTTCAGGCACATGTCAGCTGTTTTGAACAGCTGACATGTGCCTTTAACAGCCGCGAGTGGAATCGCAATTCACCTGTGGCTGTTAACTAGTTAAATGCTGATGCGAACCTCCTGACAGCGGCATTCAACTAAAAAAAACAAAACAACTTATGGCTCTGGGAAGGAGGGGAGCGAAAAACGAAAACGCTAAACCAGAAATACCTCTGGTCGTTAAGGGGTTAACCTCTTCACTGCCATGTAAAACTTCACATAATACTATTACATTCTTTACCAGAAATATTAAGTGTTAATTCATAACCACCTTATCCTGCATTAATATTAACAGTAAACTCCTCATTACCTTAGAGATAGTAACCACTAAACAATCCTAAACTATCAGGCATTTTCCTACAACTCTGTCACTACTAACAGCTGCTCCACACAAAAAGCACAAAACCGGCAGATCTGATCAGCAAGAATGTACAGCTAATTATAATGATGTGTACAACGCAAGAAATACTGGAGGTACAGAGAGACTGCACCAGCAGAATAGTGAGTGCAGCTCTGGAGTATAATACAGGATGTAACTCATGATCAGTAATGTAATGTATGTACACAGTGACTGCACCAGCAGAATAGTGAGTGCAGCTCTGGAGTATAATACAGGATGTAACTCATGATCAGTAATGTAATGTATGTACACAGTGACTGCACCAGCAGAATAGTGAGTGCAGCTCTGGAGTATAATACAGGATGTAACTCAGGATCAGTAATGTAATGTACACAGTGATTGCACCAGCAGAATAGTGAGTGCAGCTCTGGAGTATAATACAGGATGTAACTCATGATCAGTAATGTAATGTATGTGCACAGTGACTGCACCAGCAGAATAGTGAGTGCAGCTCTGGGGTATAATACAGGATGTAACTCAGGATCAGTAATGTAATGTATGTACACAGTGACGGCACCAGCAGAATAGTGAGTGCAGCTCTGGAGTATAATACAGGATGTAACTCATGATCAGTAATGTAATGTATGTACACAGTGACTGCACCAGCAGAATAGTGAGTGCAGCTCTGGGGTATAATACAGGATCTAACTCAGGATCAGTAATGTATGTACACAGTGACTGCACCAGCAGAATAGTGAGTGCAGCTCTGGGGTATAATACAGGATGTAACTCAGGATGAGTAATGTAATGCATGTACACAGTGACTGCACCAGCAGAATAGTGAGTGCAGCTCTGGAGTATAATACAGGATGTAACTCAGGATCAGTAATGTAATGTATGTACACAGTGACGGCACCAGCAGAATAGTGAGTGCAGCTCTGGAGTATAATACAGGATGTAACTCAGGATCAGTAATGTAATGTATGTACACAGTGACTGCACCAGCAGAATAGTGAGTGCAGCTCTGGGGTATAATACAGGATGTAACTCAGGATCAGTAATGTAATGTATGTACACAGTGACGGCACCAGCAGAATAGTGAGTGCAGCTCTGGAGTATAATGCAGGATGTAACTCATGATCAGTAATGTAATGTATGTACACAGTGACTGCACCAGCAGAATAGTGAGTGCAGCTCTGGGGTATAATACAGGATCTAACTCAGGATCAGTAATGTATGTACACAGTGACTGCACCAGCAGAATAGTGAGTGCAGCTCTGGGGTATAATACAGGATGTAACTCAGGATGAGTAATGTAATGTATGTACACAGTGACGGCACCAGCAGAATAGTGAGTGCAGCTCTGGAGTATAATACAGGATCTAACTCAGGATCAGTAATGTATGTACACAGTGACTGCACCAGCAGAATAGTGAGTGCAGCTCTGGAGTATAATACAGGATGTAACTCAGGATCAGTAATGTAATGTATGTACACAGTGACGGCACCAGCAGAATAGTGAGTGCAGCTCTGGGGTATAATACAGGATGTAACTCATGATCAGTAATGTAATGTATGTACACAGTGACTGCACCAGCAGAATAGTGAGTGCAGCTCTGGGGTATAATACAGGATCTAACTCAGGATCAGTAATGTATGTACACAGTGACTGCACCAGCAGAATAGTGAGTGCAGCTCTGGGGTATAATACAGGATCTAACTCAGGATCAGTAATGTAATGTATGTACACAGTGACTGCACCAGCAGAATAGTGAGTGCAGCTGTGGGGTATAATACAGGATGTAACTCAGGATCAGTAATGTAATGTATGTACACAGTGAGTGCACCAGCAGAATAGTGAGTGCAGCTCTGGGGTATAATACAGGATGTAACTCAGGATCAGTAATGTAATGTATGTACACCGTGACTGCACCAGCAGAATAGTGAGTGCAGCTCTGGAGTATAATACAGGATGTAACTCAGGATCAGTAATGTAATGTATGTACACAGTGTCTGCACCAGCAGAATAGTGAGTGCAGCTCTGGAGTATAATACAGGATGTAACTCAGGATCAGTAATGTAATGTATATGTACACAGTGTCTGCACCAGCAGAATAGTGAGTGCAGCTCTGGAGTATAATGCAGGATGTAACTCAGGATCAGTAATGTAATATATGTACACAGTGTCTGCACCAGCAGAATAGTGAGTGCAGCTCTGGAGTATAATACAGGATGTAACTCAGGATCAGTAATGTAATGTATGTACACAGTGTCTGCACCAGCAGAATAGTGAGTGCAGCTCTGGAGTATAATACAGGATGTAACTCAGGATCAGTAATGTAATGTATATGTACACAGTGTCTGCACCAGCAGAATAGTGAGTGCAGCTCTGGAGTATAATGCAGGATGTTACTCAGGATCAGTAATGTAATGTATGTACACAGTGACTGCACCAGCAGAATAGTGAGTGCAGCTCTGGAGTATAATACAGGATGTAACTCAGGATCAGTAATGTAATGTATGTACACAGTGACTGCACCAGCAGAATAGTGTGTGCAGCTCTGGGGTATAATACAGGATATAACTCAGGGTCAGTAATGTAATGTATGTACACAGTGACTGCACCAGCAGAATAGTGAGTGCAGCTCTGGAGTATAATGCAGGATGTAACTCAGGATCAGTAATATAATGTATGTACACAATGACTGCACCAGCAGAATAGTGAGTGCAGCTCTGGAGTATAATACAGGATGTAACTCAGGATCAGTAATATAATGTATGTACACAATGACTGCACCAGCAGAATAGTGAGTGCAGCTCTGGAGTATAATGCAGGATGTTACTCAGGATCAGTAATGTAATGTATGTACACAGTGACTGCACCAGCAGAATAGTGAGTGCAGCTCTGGAGTATAATACAGGATGTAACTCAGGATCAGTAATGTAATGTATGTACACAGTGACTGCACCAGCAGAATAGTGTGTGCAGCTCTGGGGTATAATACAGGATATAACTCAGGGTCAGTAATGTAATGTATGTACACAGTGACTGCACCAGCAGAATAGTGAGTGCAGCTCTGGAGTATAATGCAGGATGTAACTCAGGATCAGTAATATAATGTATGTACACAATGACTGCACCAGCAGAATAGTGAGTGCAGCTCTGGAGTATAATACAGGATGTAACTCAGGATCAGTAATATAATGTATGTACACAGTGACTGCACCAGCAGAATAGTGAGTGCACCTCTGGATTATACTGTTATAAGGCAGTGTTTAGGAGGGTTTTTTCAGAAAAAGTCATGTAATATTTGTGTACTGTATCATGTAACTTTCCTTGTGTGAGAGTAACATACAGCTTTGTTCTTCCTGAGCTGTCTGTTTCATCAGTAGAGTTGTGACAGGCAGAGGTGTATAGAGAGGGCAGTAGAGTATTATATCTACAGTCTTTTCCCTTTATTGAGGAGGAAAACACAATAATTCAGATACCGCTAATGCTGGACTTGATGATAACTATACATTGATCTCATCGATTGCGTTTTGTTACGGACCCTGTGATTGGTCCCTGATAATTGACACTTAATTAATACGTTTTCATTAATTGCGTTGACTTTATTGGCTGGCACTGGGTCATTGTTAGTAATTGGAGGCAATTAAGACGTAACCTTCAGCGTCCTCTCATGTCCCCCCGGCGCAGAGACCCCGGGCGAGATGCTCCCGTGCGGTTACTTATATCCTTCGGCATCTGTACAAAAGCTGATTAGCAGAGAATTAGATTGTCAATAATGTCACATCCGCTAATTAGTTGTGGAGATTTATTTCCAATTAACTGACGGAGATTCATTGCAGGACGGGTAACCGATAAAACAGCGGCGACCGCGGGAGGATGAGACTAATCCCAGCGCGGCTGATCCCGGGGATCCGTGCAGAATTAGAGCTCAGGGCTCGGGGGCGCCACTAGTGGTGAAAGTGAGGTATTACCGTCCTTCGTCCTATGGAAAAACAAGTCACCATACAACTATTGACGACCCTGAAACCAACATAATTGTATGTAATCGGAAGACGCAGGTTGGCAATATTGTAGCAATTACCGGAAGTCGTAGCTGCGGCCGCATTGTATCAACGCGTGCAATTTATCGCATTCAACGTCTTACAGTTGGACTTGATGACTATATTGCAATATTAGGAAATAATGGGTAGCAGGATATTGCATTTTTTTTTTTCAGTTTATGGGTGAAGTCACAAGAAACAGATGTTGGTAAAAAAAAAAATAAAAAACGAATGGGAATTCTAAAAAGTCCCGGAAGTTTTTCCCACCTTTTGCCGTCACCTTCGATCCTTCGCGGCGTCTTGACTTTGAGCCGCCATTGGCTGAAACGACAGAGAAGGTGAAAAAGTCGGAGCTTATAGAACTGCGGGATGATAATGCACATTTTGTATTCATAGTCGTGACCATTGGCTCCGAGATCTCAGCGCTCGGCCAACGGGCGCTCACCTCCCCGGCTTCCAGAATTTCTGGCAATTGTGCCAATGTTAATCTAATTGTTTCTTGTAAATCAGGGCTGTATTAATTAAACAAGTTCATTTATTTCTGAAATTCTCTTTAAATGCTTAGAATAACTCAAGCAGGTAGATTGTACCGACACTTACAGAATCTGCCTCCACCCCAGTCATACAGATAGACAGTGACATTCTGGCTACCTGCAGCCACCACCAGGGGGAGCTAAGTACACCTGTCTACAGCTAGTGAGCTCCCCCTAGAGGCACCTATAGGTAAGTGTCATGGCCATATGATCGGAAGCAGGTAAAGGGAACCATCGCCAGCACCTTATCCGACCTGTGCATATACGAATCAACTGCATCATCATCGTTAACCCCTTCCCGACATATGACGTGCACTATAATATGGCGGGTCCCACACTTTACTGCGGCTAGCAAGCTGAGCCTGTCTCTTTCCCGGCAGATGATGGCTGAATTATTCAGCCATCATCTTCCTGTACCAGCCGAGTGTAGCGCAAAGCTATGTACAGTGCAAGCGATCGGTTGATCGCAGCTTCAAGTCCCCTAAGGGAACCAACAAATAAGGTAGAAAAAAAAATATTTAAAAAAATATATATCCACCCCCCTCCCCAGTTTTGCCCCATTAAAAATAAAACAATTACAAAAAATACACATAATGTATCTATCAAAATGTCAAGTTAATTAATCCAATAGGTATGCGGAGTAACGAGAAAAAAAATCAACACAACAGAATTATGGGGTTTTTTTGGATGCTGCAACATTAAAAAAAAATGCAATAAGAGGCAATCACAACATCGTATCTACCCCATTATGGTATGGATGAAAACTTCATCTCAGGGTGCAAATAATAAGCCCTCACCCAGTCCCAGGTCTGGAAAATTGAAAACATTACGGGTCTTGGAAAATGGCGAAAAATGCAAAAAAAATTTATTTATTGCAAATTTGGACATTTTTTCCACCATTTTAATAAAAATAAACCTGCACATGTTTGGTATCTGTGCACTCATCTTCACCTGGAGACTCATATCGCTGCTCCGTCTTACTGTATAGTGAATATGGTAAAAAAAAAATGTAAAAAACAATTATGGAATTGCACTTTTTTTTTGCCATTTCAACGCACTTCGACTTTTTTTCTGCTTCCCAGGCGCATCACATGATGAAGTGAATAGAGTCATTCAAAAGTACAACTCGTCCCGCAAAAAACAAGCCCTCATAGGGGGCTGTGGATGGAAAAATAAAAAAGTTATGGCTCTTGGGGAAAAAAGGGGAGGAAAAAATTAAAATGGAAAAAAATAAATAAATGGAGATTGGCCGAGCAGAGAATGCAGCCGGCCCCAGAGGAGACCCCAGTACTGCAGCCCCCTTTATTCTCAGGGTCTCCACACTTGTCTACATTGCTACAATATATTCTGCAGTCATTAGGTGAAATGTTCTGCCCGAGATCCACCAGATATTACCAGCGCCGTCCGCTCCCTTCCATCAGGAGATGGGGGGCTATAAACAGTAATTGGTTATAAATGTTAAACATTAAACAGATCCCTCCGAGCAGCGGGGGCGTCATTAATTACTGTCCAGGTTAATTGATATTCTAACATTAATTTTAAAAGCAATTACTGAAAAAGTGTCATTTACATTTCAGCTATTATTCAATGACACGACTTAATTACCCAGATGAGGACGAGAAACTATCAAGAACTCCGATCTATACATCCAGTAATGGAGACGACATTGTCAGAACGAGAAATATTCATTAGCGGTATTATATGGTAACAACGTAGAATTACTAATGGGATAATACAAAACCGAAAGATCCCAACAGAGAAACTACCGCCCCAAAGACTTCACTTATCTGCAACAAACAAATGTAGTCATATAAGCACGCTCCTATCTGCTCAGCGCAGTATTATAGTAGATATATTATAGGACATAGGGGCGGTATTATAGTAGTTATATTCTTGTACATAGGAGCAGTATTATAGTAGTTATATTCTTGTACATAGGAGCAGTATTATAGTAGTTATATTCTTGTACATAAGAGCAGTATTATAGTAGTTATATTCTTGTACATAAGAGCAGTATTATAGTAGTTATATTCTTGTACATAGGGACAGTATTATAGTAGTTATATTATAGGACATAGGGGCAGTATTATAGTAGTTATATTCTTGTACATAGGAGCAGTATTATAGTAGTTATATTCTTGTACATAAGGGCAGTATTATAGTAGTTATATTCTTGTACATAGGGGCAGTATTATAGTAGTTATATTATAGGACATAGGGGCAGTATTATAGTAGTTATATTCTTGTACATAGGAGCAGTATTATAGTAGTTATATTCTTGTACATAAGAGCAGTATTATAGTAGTTATATTCTTGTACATAGGGGCAGTGTTATAGTAGTTATATTCTTGTACATAGGAGCAGTGTTATAGTAGTTATATTCTTGTACATAGGAGCAGTATTATAGTAGTTATATTCTTGTACATAGGAGCAGTATTATAGTAGTTATATTCTTGTACATAGGGGCAGTATTATAGTAGTTATATTCTTGTACATAGGAGCAGTATTATAGTAGTTATATTCTTGTACATAGGAGGAGTATTATAGTTGTTATATTCTTGTACATAGGAGCAGTATTATAGTAGTTATATTCTTGTACATAGAGGCAGTATTATAGTAGTTATATTCTTGTACATAGGAGCAGTATTATAGTAGTTATATTCTTGTACATAGGGGGCAGTATTATCGTAGTTATATTCTTGTACATAGGAGCAGTATTATTGTTGTTATATTCTTGTACATAGGGGCAGTATTATCGTAGTTATATTCTTGTACATAGGAGCAGTATTATAGTAGTTATATTCTTGTACATAGGGGGCAGTATTATAGTAGTTATATTCTTGTACATAGGAGCAGTATTATAGTAGTTATATTCTTGTACATAGGGGGCAGTATTATAGTAGTTATATTCTTGTACATAGGAGCAGTATTATAGTAGTTATATTCTTGTACATAGAGGCAGTATTATAGTAGTTATATTCCTGTACATAGGGGCAGTATTATAGTAGTTATATTCTTGTACATAGGGGGCAGTATTATCGTAGTTATATTCTTGTACATAGGGGGCAGTATTATAGTAGTTATATTCTTGTACATAGGAGCAGTATTATAGTAGTTATATTCTTGTATATCGGAGCAGTATTATAGTAGTTATATTCTTGTACATAGGAGCAGTATTATAGTAGTTATAGTCTTGTACATAGGAGCAGTATTATAGTAGTTATATTCTTGTACATAGGGGCAGTATTATAGTAGTTATATTCTTGTACATAGGAGCAGTATTATAGTAGTTATATTCTTGTACATAGGAGCAGTATTATTGTAGTTATACTATATTATTATAAACAGTAATGGTGTTATATGACTTAAATGTAACTTTTCTTCCTCCGCTCTTCATTGCGGTCTGGGGCTTTGTTTACGTCCGTGTTTTGTACAGAGAATGTGAAGTCTATGTCTGATTTTTACAAGCACTGTACACTGTATGGTATTAGATCCGTGGTTATGATACGTCTGTGTCTTCCTTTCTTCGTTTCTCAGTGTTGTGGTTGGAAACATAACATTTTGCTCTCACTTCTGATCCAACCTGATTAGTGTTGCTCACAATCAGACCTGACAGCTCAGACTCTGGTTCTCCATGTGGGGATGTCTTTGGCTTCTTTTACTTATTCTCCTGACACTTAAGATCTAGGAAAATGCAATGTGATTGTCAGATAAGATTGGTGTAAATGACGCTGGATTCCTCCACCTTACTGCAGTAGATGGGAATTACTTACATTTTTAGAAATATAATTGGGACAATATGAAACCTGTTATGAACAGGTAATTCAGAACCACAATGGACCTTGAAGTTCAGAGCACACAAAGTGACCTGACAATTACCAAAAACATAGGACGAGCTCTGAGACGTGGAAACTCTGCTGACCGCAATCCCTAATCCTATCCAACCACACTAGAGGTAGCCGTGGAGCACTCCTGACCAGACCTATGCGCCTCGAGCACAGCCTGAGAAACTAGCTAGCCCTAAGAAAGAAAAATAAGCCTAGCTTGCCTCAGAGAAATACCCCAAAGGAAAAGGCAGCCCCCCACATATAATGACTGTGAGTTGAGATGAAAATACAAACGCAGAGATGAAATAGATTTAGCAAAGTGAGGCCCAACTTACTGAACAGACCGAAGATAGGAAAGATTGCTTTGCGGTCAACACAAAACCCTACAAACAACCACGCAGAGGGGGCAAAAAGACCCTCCGCACCGACTAACGGTACGGAGGTGCTCCCTCTGCGTCCCAGAGCTTCCAGCAAGCAAGAAAAACCAATAAAGCAAGCTGGACAGAAAAAATAGCAAACAAAAAATAACACAAGCAAAACTTAGCTTATGCAGGATAGACAGGCCACAGGAACGATCCAGGAGAAAGCAAGACCAATACTAGAACATTGACTGGAGGCCAGGATCAAAGCACTAGGTGAAGTTAAATAGAGCAGCACCTAACGACTTACCCTCATCACCTGAGGAAGGAAACTCAGAAGCCGCAGTACCACTCTCATCCACCAAAGGAAGCTCATAGACAGAACCAGCCGAAGTACCACTCACGACCACAGGAGGGAGCTTGGCCACAGAATTCACAACAGTACCCCCCCCTTGAGGAGGGGTCACCGAACCCTCACCAGAGCCCCCAGGCCGACCAGGAAGAGCCACATGAAAGGCACGAACCAGATCGGCAGCATGGACATCAGAGGCAAAGACCCAGGAATTATCTTCCTGACCATAACCTTTCCACTTAACCAGATACTGGAGTTTCCGTCTCGAAACACGAGAATCCAAAATCTTCACCACTATATACTCCAACTCCCCTTCAACCAAAACCGGAGCAGGAGGATCAATAGATGGAACCACAGGTGCCACGTATCTCCGCAACAATGACTTATGGAACACGTTATGGATGGAAAAAGAAGCAGGAAGAGTCAAACGAAAAGACACAGGATTAAAAACCTCAGAAATCCTATACGGACCAATGAAACGAGGCTTAAACTTAGGAGAGGAAACCTTCATAGGAATATAACGAGATGACAACCAAACTAAATCCCCAACATGAAGTCGGGGACCCACACGGCGCCTGCGGTTAGCGAAACGTTGAGCCTTCTCCTGGGACAAAGTCAAATTGTCCACTACATGAGTCCAAATCTGCTGCAACCTATCCACCACAGTATCCACACCAGGACAGTCTGAAGACTCAACCTGCCCTGAAGAGAAACGAGGGTGGAACCCAGAATTGCAGAAAAACTGCGAAACCAAAGTAGCCGAGCTGGCCCGATTATTAAGGGCGAACTCAGCCAAAGGCAAAATGGACACCCAATCATCCTGATCAGCAGAAACAAAACATCTCAGATATGTTTCCAAGGTCTGATTGGTTCGTTCAGTCTGGCCATTTGTCTGAGGATGGAAAGCCGAGGAAAAAGACAAATCAATGCCCATCCTAGCACAAAAGGCTCGCCAAAACCTCGAAACAAACTGGGAACCTCTGTCAGAAACGATGTTCTCTGGAATGCCATGTAAACGAACCACATGCTGGAAAAACAATGGCACCAAATCAGAGGAGGAAGGTAATTTAGACAAGGGTACCAAATGGACCATCTTAGAGAAGCGATCACAAACCACCCAAATGACCGACATTCTTTGAGAGACGGGGAGATCCGAAATAAAATCCATAGAGATATGTGTCCAAGGCCTCTTCGGGACCGGCAAGGGCAAAAGCAACCCACTGGCACGAGAACAGCAGGGCTTAGCCCGAGCACAAATCCCACAGGACTGCACAAAAGAACGCACATCCCGCGACAGAGACGGCCACCAAAAGGATCTAGCCACCAAATCTCTGGTACCAAAGATTCCAGGATGACCAGCCAACACCGAACAATGAACCTCAGAGATAACTTTATTCGTCCACCTATCAGGGACAAACAGTTTCTCCGCTGGGCAACGGTCAGGTCTATTAGCCTGAAATTTTTGCAGCACCCGCCGCAAATCAGGGGAGATGGCAGACAAAATTACCCCCTCTTTGAAAATACCCGCCGGCTCAGACAAACCCGGAGAGTCGGGCACAAAACTCCTAGACAGGGCATCCGCCTTCACATTTTTAGAGCCCGGAAGGTACGAAACCACAAAGTCAAAACGGGAGAAAAACAGCGACCAACGAGCCTGTCTAGGATTCAACCGTTTGGCAGACTCGAGATAAGTCAAGTTCTTGTGATCAGTCAAGACCACCACGCGATGCTTAGCTCCTTCAAGCCAATGACGCCACTCCTCGAATGCCCACTTCATGGCTAGCAACTCTCGATTGCCAACATCATAATTTCGCTCAGCAGGCGAAAACTTCCTGGAAAAGAAGGCGCATGGTTTCATCACCGAGCAATCAGAACTTCTCTGCGACAAAACCGCCCCTGCTCCAATTTCAGAAGCATCAACCTCGACCTGGAACGGAAGCGAAACATCTGGTTGGCACAACACAGGGGCAGAAGAAAAACGACGCTTCAACTCCTGAAAAGCTTCCACAGCAGCAGAAGACCAATTGACCACATCAGCACCCTTCTTGGTTAAATCAGTCAACGGTTTAGCAATACTAGAAAAATTATTGATGAAGCGACGATAAAGATTAGCAAAGCCCAGGAACTTCTGCAGACTCTTCAGAGATGTTGGCTGAGTCCAATCATAAATGGCCTGAACTTTAACAGGGTCCATCTCGATAGTAGAAGGAGAAAAAATGAACCCCAAAAATGAAACCTTCTTGACACCAAAGAGACACTTTGACCCCTTCACAAACAAAGAATTAGCACGCAGGACCTGGAACACCATTCTGACCTGCTTCACATGAGACTCCCAATCATCCGAGAAGACCAAAATATCATCCAAGTATACAATCAGGAATTTATCCAGGTACTCTCGGAAGATGTCATGCATAAAGGACTGAAACACTGATGGAGCATTGGAAAGCCCGAATGGCATAACCAGGTACTCAAAATGGCCCTCGGGCGTATTAAATGCTGTTTTCCATTCATCGCCCCGTTTAATACGCACAAGATTATATGCACCACGAAGATCTATCTTGGTGAACCAACTAGCCCCCTTAATCCGAGCAAACAAATCAGACAGCAGCGGCAAGGGGTACTGAAATTTGACCGTAATTTTACTTAGAAGGCGGTAATCAATACAAGGTCTCAAAGAACCATCCTTCTTGGCCACAAAAAAGAACCCCGCTCCCAATGGCGACGATGACGGGCGAATATGACCCTTCTCCAAGGACTCCTTCACGTAACTCCGCATAGCGGCGTGCTCAGGTACAGATAAATTAAACAGTTGACCCTTAGGAAACTTACTACCAGGAATCAAATCTATAGCACAATCACAATCCCTATGCGGAGGTAGGGCATTGGACTTGGGCTCATCAAATACATCCCGGTAATCAGACAAGAACTCTAGGACCTCAGAAGGGGTGGATGATGAGATAGACAGAAATGGAACATCACCATGTACCCCCTGACAACCCCAGCTGGACACAGACATTGATTTCCAATCTAATACTGGGTTATGGACTTGTAGCCATGGCAACCCCAACACGACCACATCATGCAGATTATGCAACACCAGAAAGCGAATATCCTCCTGGTGCGCAGGAGCCATGCACATGGTCAGCTGGGTCCAATACTGAGGCTTATTCTTGGCCAAAGGCGTAGCATCAATTCCTCTCAATGGAATAGGACACTGCAAGGGCTCCAAGAAAAACCCACAGCGCCTAGCAAACTCCAAGTCCATCAAATTCAGGGCAGCGCCTGAATCCAGAAATGCCATGACAGAATAGGAAGACAAAGAGCAGATCAAAGTAACGGACAAAAGAAATTTCGACTGTACCGTACCAATGGTGGCAGACTTAGCGAACCGCTTAGTGCGCTTAGGACAATCGGAGATAGCATGAGTGGAATCACCACAGTAAAAACACAGCCCATTCCGACGTCTGTGTTCTTGCCGTTCAGCTCTGGTCAAAGTCCTATCGCACTGCATAGGCTCAGGTTTATGCTCAGATAATACCGCCAAATGGTGCACAGATTTACGCTCGCGCAAGCGTCGACCGATCTGAATGGCCAAAGACATAGACTCATTCAGACCAGCAGGCATAGGAAATCCCACCATGACATCCTTAAGGGCTTCAGAGAGACCCTTTCTGAAAATAGCTGCCAGCGCACATTCATTCCATTGAGTGAGCACGGACCACTTTCTAAACTTCTGACAATAAATCTCTATCTCATCCTGACCCTGACACAGAGCCAGCAAATTTTTCTCTGCCTGATCCACTGAATTAGGTTCTTCATACAGCAATCCGAGCGCCAGAAAAAACGCATCAATATTACATAATGCAGGATCTCCTGGCGCAAGGGAAAATGCCCAGTCTTGAGGGTCGCCACATAATAAAGAAATAATAATCTTAACTTGTTGAACTGGGTCACCAGAGGTGCGGGGTTTCAAAGCCAGAAATAGTTTACAATTATTTTTAAAATTCAAAAACTTAGCTCTATCTCCAGAAAAATAACTCAGGAATAGGAATTTTAGGTTCTAACATAGGATTCTGAACCACTAAATCTTGAATGTTCTGTACATTTATAGCGAGATTATCCATCAAAGAGAACAGACCCTGAATGTCCATGTCCACACTTGTGTTCTGAACCACCCTGATGTAAAGGTGAAAAGAAAGACAGAACACAGTGCAAAGAAAAAAAAATGGTCTCAGAACTTCTCTTTTCCCTCTATTGAGAAGCATTAGTACTTTGGGCCTCCAGTACTGTTATGAACAGGTAATTCAGAACCACAATGGACCTTGAAGTTCAGAGCACACAAAGTGACCTGACAATTACCAAAAACATAGGATGAGCTCTGAGACGTGGGAACTCTGCTGACCGCAATCCCTAATCCTATCCAACCACACTAGAAGTAGCCGTGGAGCGCTCCTGACCAGACCTATGCGCCTCGAGCACAGCCTGAGAAACTAGCTAGCCCTAAGAAAGAAAAATAAGCCTAGCTTGCCTCAGAGAAATACCCCAAAGGAAAAGGCAGCCCCCCACATATAATAATGACTGTGAGTTGAGATGAAAATACAAACGCAGAGATGAAATAGATTTAGCGAAGTGAGGCCCAACTTACTGAACAGACCGAAGATAGGAAAGATTGCTTTGCGGTCAACACAAAACCCTACAAACAACCACGCAGAGGGGGCAAAAAGACCCTCCGCACCGACTAACGGTACGGAGGTGCTCCCTCTGCGTCCCAGAGCTTCCAGCAAGCAAGAAAAACCAATAAAGCAAGCTGGACAGAAAAAATAGCAAACAAAAAATAACACAAGCAAAACTTAGCTTATGCAGGATAGACAGGCCACAGGAACGATCCAGGAGAAAGCAAGACCAATACTAGAACATTGACTGGAGGCCAGGATCAAAGCACTAGGTGAAGTTAAATAGAGCAGCACCTAACGACTTACCCTCATCACCTGAGGAAGGAAACTCAGAAGCCGCAGTACCACTCTCATCCACCAAAGGAAGCTCATAGACAGAACCAGCCGAAGTACCACTCACGACCACAGGAGGGAGCTTGGCCACAGAATTCACAACAGAACCAATGCTACAAATTCACTTTTGCTGCAGTTTTGGGACCTGGAGAAGAAGCTCTTTAATGCGCTATTTCTTACATCACCAGGTCGTTGACTCTCAGAACGTCAATGTCATCCAATACAAAACCATTTTTATTATTTGTATTTCCCTGCACCAAATAATGTAATAAAAACAGTTATATCATCAAGTGTCAGCAGAATGATCCTGCCATACTATGCTCAAAAAATAACTCCAGATTTCAAACGATACCTGTAACATCTGTATCTGTAGTGTAGTTCTCCTGGTTAGCTTTGCCCCATGTGTAGGGCATTGCAGTAGCTTAGATATCCATGGTTACGACCATTAGCAACTTCCTAACTAACTGTCATTATATATCAGTGATCGTCATAACCATAGATTCCCAAGCTACTGCAATGACCTGCACATGGGGTAAGGGACATAGCTAATCAGGAGAACTATACCATATTTATTATTGGAGGTATTTGCTAATAGTAGTATTACACCTACTAGGGATATGGATCCCTATGTGATACAGGTGCATATTTTTAATATGTCGCTGATTGAACTTTAGTGGCAACTTAATGACTATTCTTTTGCACTTGCGCCATTTTTTGGGGGGTGGGGTGGATTAGCCAAAAAGTTGAAGTTCACCCGAACTTTAGAGTTATTAACTAAGAGTAAAACAGTCAATGAAACCTGAAATAAAAACGTCAAAGTGAAGCGCTCCCCTGATTGATCTCCGGAGACTCCGCTTTTATCTGCACTTGACTTTTAGTCATTGAGAACAAAACTGCAATATAAGTGATGGCAGGACGTAAAAATAAGGGATGGGGATTTTATTGAGGTTGTGTGGCCAATAACGCCAGCGTAATGTTCACCTCGCTGTATCGGAGGGCAAGGGCCCGACCATTACAAGCTGCCGGAGGTCTATGGTATCTCCACCGAGAAAGGTCACGAGGGCCGGAGGGAAGTTATAGGAGATGTTGTTACGGGGAGGACGGAGCTCCATCATATCAGATCTTCAGATCTACAGCAGGGCCGGTCTTCATGACCACACTGAACCAGATTTTTAAGAAACAAGAAATCCTATTAGATCTTAATGACTAAGTCCTATTAGACTATCTTGACCTAATGCCATTAGATTTCCTAAAAACATTTTATTAGATCTTCCTCGACTTATCTCATGCATGAGCTCAGGACATTAGGTCCTCGCATTATATTACTGTAGATCTTAAGGATCATATCACGTGAGATCTGCAGGATCACATCACTTTACATATTCCGGATCATATCAGATCTTCAGGATCACATCATATGAGATCATAAGGATCACATGCCATTAGGACTACATCACGATAGATCTTTATGATCACATCGGATCTTCAGGATCACGTCAGCATCAGATCTTCGTGACCCCATCACCTCTTTTTATCGCATCACATCAGATCTTCAGGATGTTATCACACCACATTATAATTAGATCACATCAGATCTTCAGGATCACATCCCATTATACTGTATGCTCATGACCACATCACATTACAACTTTATGATCACATCAAATCAGATCTTTTGTGACCACATTGCATTGAATCTTCAGGATCACATCACATAAGATTTTCAGGAACACATCAGGTAATCAGGATCACATCACATGCATGAGATCTTCATGACCAGATCACATTAAATCATGATGATCAGATCACATCACACCTTGAGAATCACATCATATAACATCTTAAAGATCACATCCCATTAGATTTTTATGACCATATCACATCAAATCTTTTTTATCCCATCACATCAAATCTTCAGGATCACATCACATCAGATCTTTTTGATCACATGGCATGAGATCTTCAGGATCACATCAGATCAGATCTTTTTGATCACATGACATGAGATCTTCAGGATCACATCAGATCTTTTTTTGATCACATGACATGAGATCTTCAGGATCACATCAGATCTTTTTTGATCACATGACATGAGATCTTCAGGATCACATCAGATCTTTTTGATCACATGACAAGAGATCTTCAGGATGACATCACATCAGATCTTTTTGGTCACATGACATGAGATCTTCAGGATCACATCAGATCTTTTTGATCACATGACATGAAATCTTCAGGATCACATCACATCAGATCTTTTTGATCACATGACATGAGATCTTCAGGATCACATCACATCACATCTTTTTTGATCACATGACATGAGATCTTCAGGATCACATCAGATCTTTTTGATCACATGACATGAGATCTTCAGGATCACATCAGATCTTTTTGATCACATGAGATGAGATCTTCAGGATGACATCACATCAGATCTTTTTGATCACATGACATGAGATCTTCAGGATGACATCACATCAGATCTTTTTGGACACATGACATGAGATCTTCAGGATCACATCAGATCTTTTTGATCACATGACATGAGATCTTCAGGATGACATCACATCAGATCTTTTTGATCACATGACATGAGATCTTCAGGATGACATCACATCAGATCTTTTTGGTCACATGACATGAGATCTTCAGGATCACATCAGATCTTTTTGATCACATGACATGAGATCTTCAGGATCACATCACATCACATCTTTTTTGATCACATGACATGAGATCTTCAGGATCACATCAGATCTTTTTGATCACATGACATGAGATCTTCAGGATCACATCAGATCTTTTTGATAACATGACATGAGATCTTCAGGATGACATCACATCAGATCTTTTTGGTCACATGACATGAGATCTTCAGGATCACATCAGATCTTTTTGATCACATGACATGAGATCTTCAGGATCACGCCACATTAGATCATCATGAACAAACCTCTGAAGATCTTTGTGACTTCATAAGCGTAACATATTGAACCTTATTGGAACCTCTGTAACTGTTGTGAATCTTCTTTCTATTATTATTCTACATTTTTATTGCGCCATTTATTCCATTTCGTTTTACATGTGAAAAGGGGCAAATATAGACAAGTACAATAAACATGAGCAAAACAAGGCACGCACATGTACAGAACGTTTTCCATCGCAGGAAATAGTAAAATATTTAATGATCCTTCGAATATCTGGTCTAAGTCTGCAGTAGCAACGTGGGCCCTCAAAGAGCCACTTTCCCTTGGCTATAAGATTTGGATACAGGACAAGGTGATCGCAGGGTGAGGAGAACCCAACCGCCCACCGGCCCGGGAGCTGACGTCCTCCACCTTAGATGTTGTGTCCATGCCGTGCCTGCACAATACATCTACGTCTCCTGCTGTCAATCTGCCACAAAGAGCGAAGTGACGATAGCTCAGGTGTAAGAAGAAGAACCGGACCGGGGGAACCTCTCCTGTGCCGAGTCCGGAACTGCCGGGGCCGTCTCCACTGTTGTCCGGGGGAAAGCTTAGGGGACCGGACCAACCTTTGCATGGGACTGTAGGGGGTGTGGCTAAGGGGAACAAGGGAGAGCGCGCGCAGAAGTGGTTAGACTTGGCGGGAACAGATAAGAGAGATGAGAGTGCGCCGTCCCTCCAGCACCGCGGCAGTATAGGCCCGCGCCGCAGCGTTCCCGCTGGCACTCTGTGAAGAGAGACGTGCTGAGTGCCCGCTGGCTCCCACAACGCAAGATGCCAAATGCTGACCGAGGGTGCTACTGTGAACTGTACCCTGCCCTCCTGGAGCTACGCTAGGCTCTGGCAACTGGGATCCCGGATCAAAGAACCCGCGAAAGACACCAAAGGCTAATCGCCAGGACCCTGCCCATCGACGTCGTCAGGGCTACAGCGGACATACTACACGGTAACGGTTGTCGGCGCCATTCTCCATCCTGTGGACATCGCAGACTGGACGTCGTCAGGGCTACACCGGACATACTACACGGTAACGGTTGTCGGCGCCATTCTCCATCCTGTGGACATCGCACACTGGACGTCGTCAGGGCTACACCGGTCATACTACACGGTAACGGTTGTCGGCGCCATTCTCCATCCTGTGGACATCGCACACTGGACGTCGTCAGAACTACACCGGTCATACTACACGGGAACGGTTGTCGGTGCCATTCTCCATCCTGTGGACATCGCACACTGGATGTCGTCAGGACTACACCGGACATACTACACGGTAACGGTTGTCGGCGCCATTCTCCATCCTGTGGACATCGCACACTGGATGTTGTCAGGGCTACACCGGTCATACTACACGGTAACGGTTGTCGGCGCCATTCTCCATCCTGTGGACATCGCACACTGGACGTCGTCAGGACCACACTGGACATACTACACGGTAACGGTTGTCGGCGCCATTCTCCATCCTGTGGACATCGCACACTGGACGTCGTCAGGACTACACCGGACATACTACACGGTAACGGTTGTCGGCGCCATTCTCCATCCTGTGGACATCGCACACTGGATGTTGTCAGGGCTACACCGGTCATACTACACGGTAACGGGTGTCGGTGCCATTCTCCATCCTGTGGACATCGCACACTGGACGTCGTCAGGACCACACCGGACATACTACACGGTAACGGTTGTCGGCGCCATTCTCCATCCTGTGGACATCGCACACTGGACGTCGTCAGGACCACACCGGACATACTACACTGTAACGGTTGTCGGCGCCATTCTCCATCCTGTGGACATCGCACACTGGACGTCGTCAGGACCACACCGGACATACTACACGGTAACGGTTGTCGGCGCCATTCTCCATCCTGTGGACATCGCACACTGGATGTTGTCAGGGCTACACCGGTCATACTACACGGTAACGGTTGTCGGTGCCATTCTCCATCCTGTGGACATCGCACACTGGACGTCGTCAGGACCACACCGGACATACTACACGGTAACGGTTGTCGGCGCCATTCTCCATCCTGTGGACATCGCACACTGGACGTCGTCAGAACTACACCGGTCATACTACACGGTAACGGTTGTCGGCGCCATTCTCCATCCTGTGGACATCGCACACTGGACGTCGTCAGGTCTACACCGGTCATACTACACGGTAACGGTTGTCGGCGCCATTCTCCATCCTGTGGACATCGCACACTGGACGTCGTCAGAACTACACCGGTCATACTACACGGTAATGGTTGTCGGCGCCATTCTCCATCCTGTGGACATCGCACACTGGACGTCGTCAGGACTACACCGGACATACTACACGGTAACGGTTGTCGGCGCCATTCTCCATCCTGTGGACATCGCACACTGGACGTCGTCAGGACCACACCGGACATACTACACGGTAACGGTTGTCGGCGCCATTCTCCATCCTGTGGACATCGCACACTGGACGTCGTCAGGACTGGATAAGTTACACCGTGAACCCTGTTGTTGTTGCAGTGCCTTGCCTTTCCCCAAACTGCTATTTCCGCCTTTATTCTGCAGTTTTCCTGATCCTCCTCCCTGTGTGGAGTATACACCTGTTAGTAGTAAAACGTTAACCCTCGCTCCGCCTCCGATCCGTTACTGCATCCCGCAGAGGCCGTTTCTGTCCCAGACGTCCCGGAGCCACACTAGACACCAGTGATTTCATAACAATTCCTTGGCCGACATTTCCCCGGCTCAGGGATTCTTACTACAGATTTCAGCATTTCAGCTTTTATTGTCTGAGATGAAAATTGGAAGATGCTGATGAGACGTATTTTCACAGATTTGCTCATCGTGGCCTCAGACAGGTGTCCCGATGGGAGAATGGATGGCAGAAAAGCAAGAAGAGTCAGTGCGAAGATCTGTAGAAAGACTGAGCAATAAGGGATGTGCTGTGCTGCTCTCCACGCCCGGTATACAGCGTCATAGTCCGGCATCGGGCGCTTCTGATTGATTTATATTTAGGACACACGCAGCGTAATTCTGTCAGAACTGTAAATCCTGAGCAAAAAACTACAAGAGGAATCAGAATTATTCAGCCCCAATGCAACTTCGGTTTATTATTATCAACATTTTCCAACTTTCTGCTGTTATGACCTCTGGCTGTTATAACCTGCTGCAGACATCGTTCCTCATGGGCGATGGCTGACAGCCCAATCTTCCAGGACTTCTTCTGAAAACAAAGCCCGGTGGATTGTGAGTTGTGGGGGGGGGGGGGGGGGGGATCATTGTCCTGTTGGAAGGTCCAAGTATCAGCTTTATATATCTATTGTGGTAGTTCAACTCATATGGCGGCACACGGAGGTAGAAAACAGGAACACCGTCTCTTTAAATCATCAATTGGTTTATGATATGGCAGCATAAAGCTGTTTTTTTTCTAGTAAGCGTTTATCTTACCCTAGTGGTGGATTCGCAGCTACTTTGGTCTTTACTGCCGTAGGATATATTGCTGCTGCTTAGTCGTACATGTTTTAGCTTATTACAGAGCTGCCTTCATAGATGCGCTGCTCAATACTGCAGTAAAATATCCTTGGTGCCGCTGCTTTTTAGTAGTTTATCTCATCCCCAGTTCTGGTTTCACAGCAGAACTATTTAGTAGTAGTACTGCTGTCTGATGTCCTCTTTGCTGCTGAAGTTTCTATTAAGTGTTTTATCTGGATCCAGTGCTGGATCAACAGCTACACTGCTCAATAAAGCTGAATAATGTGATCAATGCTGCTGCTTCTGAACATGAGCTACATAGAGACAGCAGAGCAGGAATCTGCCATGTCTGTGTCTGCTGTGTATTGGGGGCCTCATAGCAGATATGTCTAATGGATAGAGACAAACAAAAGGGGAAACATGCAGGATACGAGTCATATAATGGCCGGACATTGTGTTCTTCTTCATATACACAGCAGGACAGATTATTCAGCACAATCTGCTGAGACAAGTGATTTGCTTTAAGTTTAGTTAAGATGATCCAGATGTAGCAGAGTCGAGTTGATAGTGAAGCAGATCCTGACTAAGGATCCATTGTATCAGGGGGATTCTAATATCACAGGGAACCAGACACTTTCTCATTCACAGACCAAACTTCTGAAAGACGAAAAAAAGAATCTAATCTGCAGCGTTTAATTTGTGTAAAAGGCTATGGAGATTGTGTATAAAATCCATCCTGGTAACGATCATTAGCCGGCAAGCGGAGGCAATTATCTAAATGTATCGTCCTTATAATTATATAATGTATGTGGAGCGTTCCGGACTCTCCTGATCCTGACGACAGACTTGTCTGACCCATACTCCTGTTTTCTGCAGTCGAGTATATACTGTATATACGGTGTGTCTTGTATTCTAGGGGGTCCGCTGATTCTTTACAGAGGATTCCCACCATGGATCTGCACAAATAAGTTTGGGGGATGAAAAAGTGTCATTGCTACTTTGTAACACAGATATCTAAGCATCCGCTGATCATAGGTTGCTCCAGCGCAGGAAGGTGCATCTGCTATACAGTAGACTGCCTCTACATTCTACATAGTCTTATATGAAAATAGCAATATTTGTATCCAACATCGCACGATCATTGTAAACTCTGCCTCTGTTGGGCCAAAAATGTCAAGTTGTAGTTCTGGGCCATGGTTGTGCAGATGTGGTGGGGGCATAAAAGCCGTCCACCATGTACGGTATGGATGGTGGCTGCGTTAATCAGTTTCCCCCCCATCTAATAGCCACCGTTCCACTCATTGCCGTAAGAATGGTGGCCACATGTGCATTACTACTTCCATAGTAGGGAATGGAGTCGTGGTGACCCATGTGCTCCCAGCAGTCAGATCCTTAGTGATCATACATTTATCAGCAGCAGGGGAGAAACCGTGCATTTTACTGGAGCAAACTCGCTATATATTCTATTGGTACAGAATCTTTATGGATTCTGCTAGAGTGGACCCACTATGCAGTCTATTCTAGCATGATTGCTGTGCATCCTACTGGAGCGGACTCAGTGTGTATTCTACTGGAGCAGAATTACTATGCATCCTACTGGAGCGGACTCAGTGTGTATTCTACTGGAGCGGAATTACTATGCATCCTACTGGAGCGGACTCACTGTGTATTCTACTGGAGCGGAATTACTATGCATCCTACTGGAGCGGACTCACTGTGTATTCTACGGGAGCAGAATTACTATGCATCCTACTGGAGCGGACTCAGTGTGTATTCTACAGGAGCAGAATTACTATGCATCCTACTGGAGCGGACTCTGTGTATTCTACTGGAGCAGAATTACTATGCATCCTACTGGAGCGGACTCAGTGTGTATTCTACGGGAGCAGAATTACTATGCATCCTACTGGAGCGGACTCAGTGTGTATTCTACCGGAGCAGAATTACTATGCACCCTACTGGAGTGGACTCGCTGTGTATTCTACTGGAGCAGAATTACTATGCATTCTACTGGAGCAGACTCAGTGTGTATTGTACGGGAGCAGAATTGCTATGCATCCTACGGGCATGGACTCAGTGTGTATTCTACGGGAGCGGAATTACTATGCATCCTACTGGAGCGGACTCTGTGTATTCTACTGGAGCAGAATTGCTATGCATCCTACTGGAGCAGACTCAGTGTGTATTTTACTGGAGCAGAATTACTATGCATCCTACTGGAGCGGACTCAGTGTGTATTCTACGGGAGCAGAATTACTATGCATCCTACTGGAGCGGACTCAGTGTGTGTTCTACCGGAGCAGAATTGCTATGCATCCTACTGGCATGGACTCAGTGTGTATTTTACTGAAGCAGAATTACTATGCATCCTACTGGAGCGGACTCGCTGTGTATTCTACTGGAGCAGAATTACTATGCACCCTACTGGAGTGGACTCGCTGTGTATTCTACTGGAGCAGGATGACTATGCATTCTACTGGAGCGGACTCAGTGTGTTCTACTGGAGCAGAATTACTATGCATTCTACTGGAGCAGACTCAGTGTGTATTGTACGGGAGCAGAATTGCTATGCATCCTACGGGCATGGACTCAGTGTGTATTTTACTGGAGCGGAATTACTATGCATCCTACTGGAGCGGACTCAGTGTGTATTCTACGGGAGCAGAATTACTATGCATCCTACTGGAGCGGACTCGCTGTGTTCTACTGGAGCAGAATTGCTATGCACCCTACTGGAGCCATCTCACTGTGCTCTACTGGAGCAGAATTACTATGCATCCTACTGGAGCGGACTCTCTGTGTATTCTACTGGAGCAGAATTACTATGCATCCTACTGGAGCGGACTCTCTGTGTATTCTACTGGAGCAGAATTACTATGCATCCTACTGGAGCGGACTCGCTGTGTTCTACTGGAGCAGAATTGCTATGCATCCTACTGGAGCCGTCTCACTGTGCTCTACTGGAGCAGAATTACTATGTATCCTACTGGAGTGGACTCGCTGTGTATTCTACTGGAGCAGGATGACTATGCATCCTACTGGAGCGGACTCTCTGTGTATTCTATTGGAGCAGAATTACTATGCATCCTACTGGAGCGGACTCTCTGTGTATTCTACTGGAGCAGAATTACTATGCATCCTACTGCAGCAGTCTCAGTGTGTTCTACTGAAGCAGGATGACTATGCATCCTACTGGAGCGGACTCACTGTGTTCTATTGGAGCAGCATGACTATGCATCCTACTGGAGCAGATTCAGTGTGTATTGTACCAGAGCAGAATTGCTATGCATCTGTTGTAGCTGTTTGCGTTCTGACCCAATGTCAGACATGCAAGATCACCAGTGAGGCCAAATTGTGGAATTATGCCCTCCATTGACAAGTGGGCTTGGAGAAAAAGGAAGATGCACACAGATTGTGAGCAAAGTCACTTTTTATCTGATATAAGAAGCAAGAGGCAGTATTTTATACCATTTACAACAAAATGTAACTCATGTAGCCCCCCCTTGTTATCCCGGGTCATGCTGACCTTTATTTCCCACATACCCAGAACATGCTTTTTGCTGACTATTGAAAACATGTAAGAAAAGAAGTATAAAATCCTTGAATCGTAGACTACAAAACTACTGCATCATAACAACAAATTCTAAACACATTCTAGCAATTAAAGGCAAAAGGCAATTAAAGGCAAAACATTAACCCTTCTATATCACATCCTACTGGAGTGGACTCATTGTGTATGTTACTGGAAAGATTTGTTGTGTATCCTATTGGAGGGAACTTACTTTGTATTCTACTGGAACAGATTTGCTATGGATCCTACTCGAGCAAACTCACTGTGCAGTCTACTGGAGCAGAATTACTATGCATCCTACTGGAGCAGACTCACTGTGTATTCCACTAGAGCGGACTCACTGTGTATTTTACCGGAGTAGAATTGCTTTGCATTCCACTAGAAAGGACTCACTGTGTATTCAACTGGAGCAGACTCAATGTGTATTCTACTGAAGCAGAATTGCTATGCATCTTACTGGAGCGGACTAGATATGCATTTTACTAGAGTGGACTCAATATGCCTTCTAACAGACCAGACTCACTACGCATTCATATCATAAAATAAGATGATTTTTTTTGCATGAACTATATGAAGGAGGATTTTCATCCTTCCTATATCCACCTTTGTCCATGGACGTTGTCTGGTGTTACCGATCCGCGTTATTCCCCTTGTAGCCGGCCCAACACCTGGACCCAGCACAGTTCCCAGCAGAACGGCAGGGGTCCGGGTCAGACCGTAACATGCACCTAGAGGAGGATAACCTCAGTGCAGCCAGGAGTGAACACACTTCATCTAATGAAGAAGCAAAGAGAATTCTGCCACCGAGGGCCGCATACATAAAAGATCAGCCTTTAATGAGATCCTCGCGGAGGTCCTCCGGATCTTCTGTATGGCCGACGTGTGACTTCAGCCATCGCGCACAATCGATAACATCATTGGAGAGATGGCTGCCTTTACATCAGGACAGGAGCCAATCTATTAGAGTAATATAATCAGCGATTAGAGAGGAATCCGAAGAGAATCCCCAGCAATGGAGACTGCGGCTCATAAATATGGGAGGCTGCGAGATCCGTATCTTAAAGAACCTCCAAGCTCCCCGGCTTCCACTAGACCGACCTCATGAATATCTTTAAGAGCAAGGCAGCTGGTGATCAAAGCAGCCATGAAAGTGCTCAGTAGATGAAAGCTTCTTGGTCAGGTGGACCGATCTATAGTCAACCAACCCAAGGTCTAAGGAGACAACTACAGTATCCACAGGGTAGGATGTTCTTCAGGATGCCCTGAAGACCCTGCTGGACGTACAGTTTCCACTGCCACCAAAACCCTGACCCTCACCTTCTTACTCAAAAAGGCATTATCCATGTGGTTGGTTTGACACTAGGTTCTCCACCTTGGATGGAACCCTATGGCTACCTTAGGGTTAGGGTGAAGGCTCTCTGTTCCTAGTCGGTCTCGCAATGTAAATCCATTAGTACATCCACATAAGTAAGAAACCTGAAGACCCAAAAAAGAAGACAGAATTAACAATTCTATGGTCATCACGAGTCCGAGAGTATGAGGAGATGCCCTCTGAGATCATGGTTGGTGGGGTATCCTGGCAGAATTCTGCTCACTCCCGTCTGCTGTCCAATGCTACATTACCGCTCTCTTGCATTATGATGGATGTAGTGTTTAAATATCAGATACTTTGTAATATATCTGATCACAGAAGTCTGCTTCTTCTCCAGTATTGAGAAACATATTCCCCGTCTCCCCAGCTTCATGAATTGTTCAACTACCTCCTGCTCAAGACAAAAAAACTGCCAGCTCACTGAGGGATCAGATTACAGCTGCCAGTTGGGGAGGAGGAGAGGGGAAAAACAGAAGACACAGACATATTGAGCTGTTACTATCTTGTAAATGATTTCTCACCCTAGTTATGGATTCACAGCTGCCCCGCTCAGTACTGCTGTATAATATCCTCCATGCTTCAGCTTCCAGTAAATGTTTTATCCCACACTAATACTGGAATTACATATACACTACTCAGTACTGATGTATAATGTCCTCCATGTTGCCGCTACTTTTTAATATTTCACAGCACTACTGTTCAGTGCTGCTACTTAACTTCATCCATGCTTGCTGCTTTCTAGCAAATGTTTTCTCACCACAATGATGGATTCATAGCTGCCCCTCTCAGTACTGTTGCATTATGTCCTCCATGCCGCAGCTTTTATTAAGTGTTTTATCTCACCTCAGTCCTGGATTTACATATACACTGCTCAGTACTGAGATATATATATATATATATGTATATATATATATATATACATATATATATATATATATAATTTCCTCCATGTTTCCACTAATTTCCAGTGTTTATCTCTCCCCAGTGTTGCATTCACAGCACCACTGCTCAGTGCTGCTACATAATGTCCTCCATGCTTGCTGCTTTCTAGCAAATGTTTTCTCACCACAGTGATGGATTCACAGCTGCCCCTCTCAGTACAGTTGAAACATGTCTTCCATGCTGCAGCTTTTAGTATGTGTTTTATGTCACGCCAGTGCTGGATTTACATATATTACTCAGTACTGATGTATAATATCCTCCATGTTGCCACTAATTTCTAGTATTTATCTCACTCCAGAGTTGGATTCACAGATCCACCGCTCAGTACTGCTACATAATGTCCTTCCACGCTCGCTGCCTAGTAAATGTTTTATCTTACATTAATGTTTTCCGTGCTGGTGTTGCTCCAAAGAGACAAGAGATCAGGGATCCTTCATGTCTGTGTGTGCTGTGTATGGGAGACACCATAGGAGCTAGTCTACACCCACTAGCTCAGAGACAACTGATAATTAAAGATAAAGCCTGCAAAATGCAGAATATAAGTCGTATAGCGGCCAGAAATAGTGATATTCGTCATGTACACACACAACTGATTATTCTGAAATGTCACCAGGACAGTTATGCCTTAAGAAACATTTTGCTGTGTTGCATTGTGAAGATGTTGTGTATAGTGTAAGTACAGCATCTCCTGGCTCCATAATTCTTTCCAGTTGTGGAAGACGCAGTGTTTTAACATGTCACTGTCACTTTTCTGAATGATCTGACATCTACATCCCATCCCCCACCACCTGCACAATCAATGGACTAGACTGGAGTGGATTACATTATGGATTCTCAGTGATGTCAGTGGCCCCCAGAAAATCTTACAATGCCGCCCTGGATAGGATATTTTGCAGAATCCTATAACCCAGAGTGCAAATTTTGGGATCAAAGCAAAGTCCTTAAAGCATCTGGAGTGCTGAGGTTTCCATGTCGTAACATAGAAAAAAAGAGTGCAGCTCTGGATGTGAATGGAGTATAAGTATAAAACATGATGCAAACAGATTGTCTGACATTATACAGATCTACCATAGAGATGATTTACACGTCTGTGGACATGGGCTACAATTATAGCTGCTCCAGCGCACCAAATAGTATATATATACTATATACATTGGGGAAAATAAGTATTTGATCCTCTGCCAATTTTGCAAGTTTTCCGACCTACAAAGGATGGAGAGGTCTGTAATTTTTATCGTAGGTACAATTCACCTGTGAGAGGCAGAATCTAAAAATAAAAACCAGAATATCACATTGTAGGATTTTTACATAAATAAAATTGCATTTTATTGCATGAAATAAGTATTTGATCACCAACCAACCAGCAAGAATTCTGTCTCTCACAGACCTGTTAGTTTTTCTGTAAGAAGCCTCCTACTCTGCACTCATTACTTGCATTAATTGCACCTGTCTGACCTCGTTACCTGTATAAAAGACACCTGTCCACACACTCAATCACACTGCCACCTCTCCACCATGGCCAAGACCAAAGAGCTGTCTACGGATGCCAGGGACAAAATTGTAGACCTGCACCAGGCTGGGATGGGCTACAGGACATTAAGCATGCAGCTTGGTGAGAAGGCAATAACTGTTGGCACAATTAAAAAATGGAAGGAACACAAGATGACTGTCAATTGTCCTCGGTCTGGGGCTCCTTGGAGGATCTCGCCTCGTGGAGTAAGGATGATTCTGAGAAAGATCAGGAATCAGACAGAACTACACAGGAAGACCTGGTCAATGGCCTGAAGACAGCTGGGGCTACAGTCTCAAACATTTCCATGAGTAACACTCTATGCCATCATGAATTAACATCCTACGCAAGGTCCCTCTGCTCACATCAGCACATGTTCAGGCCCATTTGAAGTTCATCAATGACCATCTGGATGATTCAGAGGAGACATGGGAGAAGGTCATGTGGTCAGATGAGTCCAAAATAGAACTTTTAGGTATCAATTCCACTCACCGTGTTTGGAGGAAGAAGAATGAGGAGAACAATCCCGAGAACACCATCCTAACCATGAAGCATGGTGGGGGAAACATAATTTGAGGGTGCTTTCCTGCAAAAGGGACAGGATGACTGCACCTTATCAAAGGGAGGATGGATGAGGTCATGTATGGCAAAATTGTGGCCAACAACGTCCTTTCCTTAGTGAGAGCATTGAAGATGTGGTGTTTGTTGGGTCTTCCAGCATGACAATAACCCAAAATACCCAGCCAGGACAACTAAGTAGCGGCTCCGTAAGAAGCATTTCAAGGTCCCGGAGTGTCCTAGGCAGTCTCCAGACCTGAACCCAATATAAAATCTTTGGAGGAAGCCGAAACTTAATGCTGCCAAGTTTCAGCCCCGAAACCTGAAAAATCTGGAGAAGATCTGTATGGGGGAGGAGGCCAAAATCCCTGCTGCAGTGTGTGCAAACCTGGCCAAAAACTACAGGAAACGTCTTACAGTACCTCTATAATTGCAAACAAAGGTTTCTGGACCAAATATTAAGTTCTGTTTTTCTATTGTCCCAAAGACTTATTTAATGCAAGAAAATGCAAATTAATTATGTAAAAATCATACAATGAGATTTTCTGTGTTTTTATTTTTTGATTCTGTCTCTTACAGGTGAAGTGTGCCTACGATAAAATGACAGAACTCCTCATTCTTTATGGGTGGGAAAACTTGCAAAATCGACAATGTATCAAATACTTATTTTCGCCACTGTGCATACAGTATATGTACATACCGTATATATATATTATATATATATATATATTATTATATATTATTATATTATATATTTATGCATCATGTTCTCATACACTTTATGCAGTATTAGCCCTCTGTGTCTGTACTGCTACATACTGGTTCATGCAGCTTTACATGAACACCCGAGCCTTACACTATGGCCGGTCCGAATAACTAAAGCAATTGTTACCATCCACCTCTCGTTTCTCCCCTTTTCCCCATAGTTTGTAAGCTTGCGAGCAGGGCCCTCACTCCTCCTGGTATCTGTTTTGAACTGTACTTCTGTGATGCTGTAATGTCTATTGTCTGTACAAGTCCCCTCTATAATTTGTAAAGCGCTGCGGAATATGTTGGCGCTATATAAATAAAAATTATTATTATTATTATATTATATATTATGCATCACAGTAAGAACTACAGTATTTGGGGGCTTCTCCTGGCACCATAGCCCTACATGCAATCTTTGCATCATCTACGGCCACAGCAGAGGTGCAATGCATGGATTTTTGGGCCACCTGAAGAATCCATGTGCCATTTATACTGCATTATCCTCTTATGTAGCTGGGTCTCCGCGCACATCACGATCCCTCTGCTTTTGCTCCTTTTGCACGCTCTACGGCTGCACCCATGTTCTTAGCTGGTTCATAGTAAATCAGCCTTCGTTGCTCTGGTGCCATCTGTATATTATATAGAGCCGGGCAGCGGCTGACAGTTCTGGGCATCGCCAATGATTCTGATATGGACCTAGACCATGGAATGCATTAAGCTGATGCATTTGTCTACTTAGTCCTCTAATGTTTTCCCTGCGATTGGTAAATGACCCTTCTGCACACTGGTAAGAGACCATAATGGGGCTATAAATCTCACTGGTCACTTTTTGGCTTCTATTAGATTTAGTTGTTTTTAGAGAAATTCACACTTTTGCTTTAGATAATTTTCGTTTTCAGAAAAATCAGCAATTTTTTCGTTTTACAGAAGCTACAAAAGAATCTCCACATTGTAATAACTATGTAACGCCATATTGCTCTACACTCCTCAACATTGAATTTGCAACACCAAGAAGGAAAATTCATGGAGTTCTGGAAATTATGGGATGGATTCATGTTTATAATCTGCAAATGATCAAAAAAAAGGAAACACAATTTGCAAAACATCTCTTAAATGCCGAGGCTGGAAGTTCTAGGATTTCTGCCCGAGGCTCGGACTCCAGACTCAATAAATCAAGAGGTTTTCAAAATGTTGGTTCCATTTTTCCATCATTTGCAGATCAGTAACGTCCCCATCCTGCGATTTCCACCATTCCTTCTTGGTTTTGTCATTTCAATATTGAAGAGTGTAGAACAAGATGGTGATATATAGTTATTGTATTCTGGTCCCATCATAGATGATGGATCAACCACAGTATGCCGAACTGGACATTCAGAAATTATTGCTTCTACTATCATCCAATCTTAATCCTGCCCTCTTAATTCTGATTTACTAACTTTACCCCATTGACTATAACTCTTTAATCCTATCCTAACTGGAGATGAACAAATTATCACGTGAATGTGGTTTGGTATCCCGGGGCTAGAGGCTCCTTCCCTATCTGACAAGCTTAGGGTGCTATAGCTATCCCTGCTCCCCAGGTTACTTCTAATGAGCTCCTAAATCAGCTCTTATCTGTCCCCTTTCTGACCCAGGGAAGTGGGGAGTACTTGTATATTGTTGTATATAAGAATACACAAGCCAGACTAACAAGGGAAGATGTGCAGGAATAAATGAAAATACCAGTCATACAAATATGCACTCACAAACAACAGAGTGGAACACCAGAAATAAAAGGAAGGAAAAACCAAATAGGAGAGGATGAGGATATGCACACAGACAAATCACCAAGCAACAATCTTTAGATAAACACTCTAAACACCTCCAACTCCACACCAGGTAGTATAAAACTAACACTGGCAATTCTGATTTCCAGAAGCCAGAATATATAGCAGAGGGAAGTGGCCAACACTGAACAGCTGAGATCATCAAAGCAGGAAGGCTCCAAGAGCTTTCAACTTAACAGATTGAACCTCTTCACTGCTAGCATAAACCAGCGCTGTTTAAAAGGATGTGAAGTGCAGGAGTATGTAGAATCAGACACCACGGTCTCCTGTTCCCTTTCTGTTGATGTAAACCCATTAGACAAATCTTTTCAGGCTCAAATTCAACAAAACATTTTAATTTTCAAATTTGATTTGCAACAAATCAATTCTCCGTGATTCGCAGGTTGCTCTGAAAAGACTCGTGGGACACGGTGAGGTCTCCTAGGACTGTATTGAACCCCCTTTCAAGCTCTTTAGCGCAAACAGAACCTTAGTAATGTCAAAGTGATCTCAATATATATGGCTATGGCTAAACACATGGTGACCATTCTATTACACTCTATCTGTAATGTTCAATTAGTGTTTCACTATCCAGATTAACTACACACAAAAAAGCTGCTGCATTCCCTGCCTTGGCTTTTATACAGGCTGCTACAGTCTCTCCTGATTGGCTGTGCCATTATTCTTAATTCTAGTCCATTAAACCTGAAATCACTAATCCTATCTAGCTGAAGGTAAATCTTAAAACAAACTAACCCTAAAAACCGGAAACTACTATTCTTAACTCTAGGTCACGCTCACATACTCCAATAGTCCTAACTGTATGAACACTAATCTTATTTTTCTAGCCCTAAACCTTTGACCTAAAATCACTAATCCTAATTTATGAACGCTAATAACTTTGTGGCTAGCTCTAACCCAAAGTGACCTCAATTGACAGACCCTAATCCACTCACCCAAGCTCACTAACCCTAGTACCAGCCATAATGTGATCACCCTAAATAATCCTACACCTGGCAGCCAAGTCATGGCTGCAATGATCCTTACGATCGGCCGCCCTTCTTCTTCTTCCTTTGTATCCCTTCCATGCTGTTAAAATGCTAATTTTTGCAAGCCATGAAGCCGATTCCCAGGTGTCCTGCACATAGCTAATAGGCTCCACACCTGCAGTCTGGCAAGGGGATATTCCCAGAAGATGGCGGGCCATCACATTGGCCATCACTGCGCATTGGTCCAGACCCGGGCGTTCTGACATTGGCCATCACTGCACATTGGTCCAGACCCGGGCGTTCTGACATTGGCCATCACTGCACATTGGTCCAGACCCGGGCGTTCTGACATTGGCCATCACTGCACATTGGTCCAGACCCGGGCGTTCTGCAATATATAACTATAGCATCACGGTAACGTCAGGTATTACGGGAGACACAACGCTGAGTCCTGGCCCTGCACTCCACGGGTCCTAGCAAACAAGAAGGATTTTCTCTAGTAACTTTGTATCGATTTTCTCACCTAGATTAGAGGTCTGAATACATTCCTGCGCTCAAATCGATGGGGCGGATAATCTCCTTATAGCGTTCATTCACTGCGCGGATACTTGTGTATACAGCGTAACGGTATTGACTGACATACGGCACACAGCGTCACCTCTGAGCACACGACTGTTACATTATTGTCATCACTTCCTACCTATCAGTCAGGTACTATGCTCTCTATGACCAGAGGGCATAATAACACTGTAGCCGCCAGAGAGGGCGCCACCACCAGCACAAGGATCCTACTCAACATTTGCTTTATGTTCCGCTTCCAAGTTTAACTGTGATTTCAGAATAATCTGTCCGGTGTACATAAGGAATAAGACTATTTATATCCATTATATGACTTGTATCCTGCATTATCACCAGTTTACCCCTATGCAGGCTCTATCTGTAATTGTAGCTGTCTCTGAGCTAGAGGATGGAGACTAGCTGCTATTATACCTGCTATCTATATCAAATATATATATTTTGGGTATTCTTGCTTCCCAATACATATATATTTGAAATTTGTCAGAAGAAGCAGCACAGAGGATATTATGCAGCAGTACTGAGTAGTGTGGCTGTGAATCTAGCACTGGGGTGCGATAAAAAAAACTTACTAGAAAGCAGCTGCGTGGAAGACAATACAGAGCAGTACTGTAGCTTTGAATCTAGGGCTAGGAGGAGATAGAACACTTTCTAGAAATCAGCAGCACAGAGGATATTATACAGCAGTACTGAGCAGTGTAGTTGTGAATGTAGTGCTGGGATAAGATAAAACACTTACTAGAAAGAAGCAGCAGGGAGGACAATAGAGAGCAGTACTGAGCTGTGTAACTTTGAATCTAGCGTTAGGTGGAGATAGAATGCTTTCTAGAAATCAGCAGCACAAAGGATATTATACAGCAGTATTGAGCAGTGTAGCTGTGAATGTAGTGCTGGGATAAGATAAAACACTTACTAGAAAGCAGCAGCATGGAGGACAATAGAGAGCAGTACTGAGCTGTGTAACTGTGAATCTAGCGCTAGGTGAAGATAGAACACTTTTCAGCAGCAGAGAGATCCTTTTTATTTTCCATATTGCTTGAAACCTGTGGCTGCTTGATAATGTGGAACATCATTTTTAAAGTAGTTTCCTTTAATTAGAATCACCTGGAAAACTAATTATCACATGTGCTTAAGATTGATTTCAGTGATCCATTGAGCCCTGAGACACAATCCCATCCACGAGTCTATTTGAAAAACAAAACAATTAAATCTTTATGACACCTAAATCCAATTTGCGTAATAATTTGGAACACGGTGTAGAGCGCTCCAGGGGCCCATACATCTGACCATCGTGCAGATACAAGTCCACATTTTGCACCGGAGCCCATAAGACTCTAGTTTTGTCACTGGGGACGTTCTTGTTGACCCCCGTGGTCCCAGACCTATGATTTGGATTCTGCCCTGGCGGCCATGAACTGTCCCAGTACGCCCAATTTACACTCCGTCGTTACTTTCATCCCATTTGCCTAATGTCTGGGATAGATTAAGTGCAGCATTCATCCCCTATCGACAAGTTTCCATGAACGGCATCACTTTCAGCAACCGAATACATTATATCAAATTGAAATGTAAATGAATAGCATATTGCAGGGAAGCTTTCAACTACACTACATAAAATGTTGCAAACACATCGCCTAAATTATACTTTACAGAATCTAATGTTGGTAAATGGGAATATTATCAAATTTGCATTGATGGGGTTTGTTATTTATGGCTCGTGTTTTGGTGAAGTGCAGAAGGACATTTACATAGACTGTGTAACTTATGTAATGAGAAACTCCGGGGCAAGGCTTATAAATGTATTTCTTATCTGTTCCCTTCACTATGACGGCAAACAATGGGGATATAAGTAATGTGGTTATAATAGGAATGATGAGGGAGCCGCCGCCAGTGTGATTTATGGCGGAATTCGGAATAAATCTGCTGCATGCACAAAGAGTATTCGGGGGAAGAGTCTGTAGTGTCCAAAGTGCAGAACAATCAGGATATTTACATACTTGTCCACAGTCCTGCCAATCATAGTGAAAAACGGGAAGGTATCATAGTTTTTTTTTATAAAAAGTGCACTTCTGTGCCAAAGCAGGGCCATTCCTGGGCAAAACGGGCGAGAATGAGATCATATTGGTAAGTATACTGCTATTAGTTGTAACAGTCATAAGATCGTGGCAGCGTCACTACATCATAGTGCACCATGAGACCATGAATGGCGGTGCACCATGACAAATTAGAATGAAGATGTGAATGGTTGGGGTGGTCAGTATATAGATGCTTAAAAAAAAACAACCTACTGATAGAGATCCCAAATGTGATTGTATAGAGAGAAAAGTTACCCTCTTTACCCCCAAGGGTGTTTTGCACGTTATGGACCGGGCCAATTTTTACAATTCTGCCCACTGTCCCTTTATGAGGTTATAACTCTGGAACGCTTCAACGGATCCTGATGATTCTGACATTATTTTCTCGTGACATATTGTACTTCATGACAGTGGTAAAATTTATTTGATATTACCTGCGTTTATTTGTGAAAAAAAATGGAAATTTGGCAAAAATGTTGAAAATTTCGCAATTTTCCAACTTTGAATTTTTGATGCCCTTAAATCACAGAGATATGTCACACAAAGTACTTAATAAGTAACATTTCCCACATGTCTACTTTACATCAGCACAATTTTGGAACCAAACTTTTTTCTTTTGTTAGGGAGTTTTAAGGGTTAAAAGTTGACCAGCAATTTCTCATTTTTACAACACCATTTTTTTTAGGGACCACACTTGAAGTCACTTTGAGGGGTCTTTATGATAGAAAATACCCAAGTGTGACACCATTCTAAAAACTGCACCCCTCAAGGTGCTCAAAACCACATTCAAGAAGTTTATTAACCCTTCAGGTGCTTCAGAGGAATTTTTGGAATGTTTAAAAAAAAATGAACATTTCACTTTTTTTCACAAAAAATTTACTTCAGCTCCAATTTGCTTTATTTTACCAAGGGTAACAAGAGAAAATGGACCCCAAAAGTTGTTGTACAATTTGTCCTGAGTACGCCACTGTTTGGGTGCATGGCAGAGCTCGAAGGGAAGGAGCGCCATTTGACTTTTCAATGCAAAATTGACAGGAATTGAGATGGGACGCCATGTTGCCTTTGGAGAGCCCCTGATGTACCTAAACATTGAAACCCCACACAAGTGACACCATTTTGGAAAGAAGACCCCCTTAGGAACTTATCTAGATGTGTTGTGAAAACTTTGAACCTCCAAGTGTTTCACTACAGTTTATAACGCAGAGCCGTGAAAATAAAAATTCTTTTTTTTTCCACAAAAATTATTTTTAGCCCCCAGTTTTGTATTTTTCCATGGGTAACATGAGAAATTGGACCACAAAAGTTGTTGTCCAATTTGTCCTGATTACACTGATACCCCATATGTGGGGGGGAACCACTGTTTGGGCGCATGGCAGAGCTCGGAAGGGAAGGAGGGCCATTTGGAATGCAGACTTAGATGGAATGCTCTGCGGGCGTCACGTTGCATTTGCAGAGCCCCTAATGTACCTAAACAGTAGAAACCCCCCACAAGTGACCCAATATTGGAAACTAGACCCCCCCAAGGAACTTATCTAGATGTGCTTTGAACCCCCAAGTGTTTCACTACAGTTTATAACAGAGCCATGAAAATAAACAATTTTTTTCCACAAAAATTATTTTTTAGCCCCCGGTTTTGTATTTTCCCAAGGGTAACAGAAGAAATTGGACCCCAAAAGATGTTGTCCAAATTTTCCTGAGTACGCTGATACCCGATATGTTGGGGTAAACCCCTGTTTGGGCACACGGGAGAGCTCGGAAGGGAAGGAGCACTGTTTTACATTTTCAACGCAGAATTGGCTGGAATTGAGATCGGACGCCATGTCGCGTTTGGAGAGCCCCTGATGTGCCTAAACAGTGGAAACCACCCAATTATAACTGAAACCCTAATCCAAACACACCCCTAACCCTAATCCCAACAGTAACCCTAACCACACCTCTAACCCTGACACACCCCTAACCTTAATCCCAACCCTAATCCCAACCGTAAACATAATCCAAACCCTAACCCTAACTTTAGCCCCAACCCTAAACCCTAACTTTAGCCCCAACCCTAACCCTAACCCTAATGGGAAAATGGAAATAAATTTTTTAAAATTGTATTATTTTTCCCTACCTAAAGGGGTTGATGAAGGGGGGTTTGATTTACTTTTATAGCATTTTTTTTGGCGGATTTTTATGATTGGCAGCCGTCACACATTAAAAGATGCTTTTTATTGCAAAAAATAGTTTTTGCGTCTCCACATTTTGAGACCTAGAATTTTTCCATATTTTGGTTCAGAGAGTCATGTGAGGTCTTGTTTTTCGCGGGACGAGTTGACGTTTTTATTGGTACCATTTTCAGGCACGTGACATTTTTTGATTGCTTTTTATTCCGATTTTTGTGAATTCATGAATTTCTTTTGGGGGAGGCGTTTATACCATTCCGCGTTTGGTAAAATTGATAAAGCAGTTTTATTCTTCGGGTCAGTACGATTACAGCGATACCTCATTTATATCTTTTTTTATGTTTTGGCGCTTTTATACGATAAAAACTATTTTATATATAAAATAATTATTTTTGCATCGGTTTATTCTGAGGACTATAACTTTTTCGTTGATGACGCTGTATGGTGGCTCGTATTTTGCGGGACAAGATGACGTTTTCAGCGGTACCATGGTTATTTATATGTCTTTTTGATCGCGTGTTATTCCACTTTTTGTTTGGCGGTATGATAATAAAGCTTTGTTTTTTGCCTGTTTTTTTTTTTTTCACGGTGATCACTGAAGGGGTTAACTAGTGGACAGTTTTATAGGTCGGGTAGTTACAGACGCGGCAATACTAAATATGTGTACTTTTATTGTTTTTTTTATTTAGATAAAGAAGTGTATTTATTGGAACAATATATATATATTATTTATTGAGGAGTTTTTTCTTTTTTTCTTTTTTTTACACATGTAAATATTTTTTTTTTTTACTTTGTCCTGGGGAGGGGGGGGACATGACTTTATGGGATCAGATCGCTGATCTGACACTTTGCTGTGCGCTGTGTCAGATCAGCGATCTGACAGGCAGTGCAGGGAGGCTTCACGTCGCCTGTTCTGAGCAGGCGCTTGGAAGCAACCTCCCTGCAGGAACCGGAAGCCCCCCGTGGCCATTTTGGATCCGGAGCCTGCAGGGAGGAGGAGGTAGAAGCTCCGAGGGTCTCAGGGAAGCCCCCTCCCTGCGCGATGCTTCCCTATGCCGCCGCAATGCTGTGATCATGTTTGATCGCAGTGTGCCATGGGCTAATGTGCCAGGAGCGGTCAGCTGACACCCGGCCCCGATCGGCTGCGCTCCCCCAGTAAGCGCGGCTGATCGGTGATGATGTATTATCCCGTCGGTGGTCATACGGGCCCATACCACCTCGACAGGATAGTACGTCTGATGTCAGAAAGGGGTTAAGGTGGCCTAATCGAAACACTTGGGAACTCCAACACAGAATGGAAATGGAGATGAAGTAGCATCATAAACATTATGAGAGACTCAAAGACCACTACTCATATTGAATAGAAGTCATTCTTCTTGCAAAGTAGAGGAGCACTTTTTATGTCAGGTAGAAAATCTCTTTTCATGCTGAGTAGCAGACCATTCATCATAGTGAATAGAAGACCACTCTTCATAGTGACTAGAAGACCATTCTTCATGCTGAGTAGAAGACCACTTTTCATTTTGAGTAGAAGACCACTTTTCATATTGAGTAGAAGACCACTTTTCATATTGAGTAGAAGAGTTTTCAAATTGTGTGAAGTGAAAATAGAAGGTGACCCAACATCCAACCCTGAAAACCCCAACAGGAAAAGTTAGTGGAGGTCACTCAGAATAATATACCGTAAAGGAGACTTAGAAAAATGGAAGGAAGCCATTGTTGAAAACTGTTCTTCATGAAAAAGGGGAGCCAACTTCTAACCCTGAGCAAATCTCAATGGTGAAAGATAGTAAAGACTAAAGAAGACTGAAACTGATGGAGACCAGGGTAGACGGTTGCGATTTATGCAGATGAAACAAACAAGGATAGAGCCATATAAACCTTGTAGAGAACATCTACTGCAGCCAGTGCCACATAAAAGATTCAGGGAATTGTCCCTCAGATGTGACTATTGGAAATATTGACAGCATTTATGTTCCTCTCAAATCTATCGACATGTCTTCTGCACCATTTTGGCCACTATATAACTCTCCTACACAGTGACACAAAAAAGTGAATCCTATTTCCTCTTTCTTCATCCCGGAGATGAGAAATGTCCTCAGTAATGACATCTAAATGCTGCCTCTATCTGCTGTTTCTCTGTCAGTGATGTGAATCGGCCCATCTTTGACCTCATAAACAATCACACGGAACGTGACAGGGAAATAAATAAAATGTTGTGGCGTGCAGAAAGCAGAACTCTTGTCCTTTGTGATCGAGATGAGCGGCTCTTCCATCATTTGATTCTGGGAGATTTGCTCAATTCAGGAAGAAAGAGGAAGGTGGGGGGATCAATTAGCATCGAAAAATTTCATTATGAATTAAATATGCTGGAAAGGGTTAAGAAAATAATAAATATTATAGTGAACTCAAGTTGAACCACCTGTCCCCCCGCCCGCTCTCCGATCCATCCTCCATTCGGTTCCTCTTACTTCTTCTTTTTCTAGACCCCATGATCTCACATGGGTTACAGCGCACATCATTGTGTGAAAAATGAGAAGCCACCATTAAGGTACAACAGGCTTCAAATTGGGTTCCATCCCTGGAGGGCATTCTAAGAGATGCTATGCTGGAGTATCTGAGGAGGAATAACCTCATGACCCAGTATCAGCACGGGTTTACTAGGGACCGTTCATGTCAGACTAATTTGATCAGTTTCTATGAAGAGGTAAGTTCCGGACTGGACCAAGGGAACCCAGTGGACGTAGTGTATATGGACTTTTCAAAAGCTTTTGATACGGTGCCACACAAAAGGTTGATACATAAAATGAGAATAATGGGAATAGGGGAAAATATGTGTAAGTGGGTTGAGAGCTGGCTCAGGGATAGGAAACAAAGGGTGGTTATTAATGGAGCACACTCGGACTGGGTCGCGGTTAGCAGTGGGGTACCACAGGGGTCAGTATTGGGCTCTCTTCTTTTTAACATATTTATTAATGACCTTGTAGGGGGCATTCAGAGTAGAATTTCAATATTTGCAGATGACACTAAACTCTGCAGGGTAATCAATACAGAGGAGGACAATTTTATATTACAGGAGGATTTATGTAAACTAGAAGCTTGGGCTGATAAATGGCAAATGAGCTTTAATGGGGATAAATGTAAGGTCATGCACTTGGGTAGAAGTAATAAGATGTATAACTATGCGCTTAATTCTAAAATTCTGGGCAAAACCATCAATGAAAAAGACCTGGGAGTATGGGTGGATGACAAACTCATATTCAGTGGCCAGTGTCAGGCAGCTGCTACAAAGGCAAATAAAATAATGGGATGCATTAAAAGAGGCATAGATGCTCATGAGGAGAACATAATTTTACCTCTATACAAGTCACTAGTTCGACCACACTTAGAATACTGTGCACAGTTCTGGTCTCCGGTGTATAAGAAAGACATAGCTGAACTGGAGCGGGTGCAGAGAAGAGCGACCAAGGTTATTAGAGGACTGGGGGGTCTGCAATACCAAGATAGGTTATTACACTTGGGGCTATTTAGTTTGGAATAACGAAGACTAAGGGGTGATCTTATTTTAATGTATAAATATATGAGGGGACAGTACAAAGACCTTTCTGATGATCTTTTTAATCATAGACCTGAGACAGGGACAAGGGGGCATCCTCTACGTCTGGGGGAAAAAAGGTTTAAGCATAATAACAGACGCGGATTCTTTACTGTAAGAGCAGTGAGACTATGGAACTCTCTGCCGTATGATGATGTAATGAGTGATTCATTACTTAAATTTAAGAGGGGACTGGATACATTTCTAGAAAAGTATAATGTTACAGGGTATATACACTAGATTCCTTGATAGGGCGTTGATCCAGGGAACTAGTCTGATTGCCGTATGTGGAGTCGGGAAGGAATTTTTTTCCCCAAGGTGGAGCTTACTCTTTGCACATGGGGTTTTTTTTGCCTTCCTCTGGATCAACATGTTAGGGCATGTTAGGTTAGGCTATGGGTTGAACTAGATGGACTTATAGTCTTCCTTCAACCTTAATAACTATGTTACTATGTTAAAGGGGTTGTCTAACATTACAAAAAAAATGTCTTATCATTCAGAAACATTTACACCCCTGATTATGGTTTGCATCAAATATTGCAATTCAGCCCCATCAAACTGAATGGAGCTGACCTGCAATTACACACATAACTCATGGTTAGAGGTGGCGCTGTTTCTGAAAGAAAGCAGCCATTTTTTTAGCATCCAGGACATCCCCTTTAAACATTACAAAGATTCACAACTAATTCTACACACATTAATGTCCAACTGTATATAGTGGAATATGGAATTTAATGTATACAATGTATTAGTTTACCTTGCAATGTAGTTACAGGAGACTCCTGACATAAAGGGATAGTTTGTACCAGACAATCCCTTTAAGAGGCTTTCCTCTGCCCTCCATCAATAGACACCAGTAATGACTTTGATACTCATCCTCCTCCATTTATTATATTAGTGATTTGACACTGGATCGCCCCAAGGGGCCGTGGGGAACTCGGTAACGGGTCCTGCGGTTCACAGGGGGATGTCATGGTGGCTGACCCGGTCCGTGGCCCTGGGACGTCCATGTAAAAGGGAAAGGTATTTAAAGGGATACAGTTTATGTTCGTGACGCCACCTGTGGTATTTGGTCAGGGTGACAGACGCTGCTTTAAGGGGTCCGCTGGGGTGATGTTATGGCAGCTAGATGGTATACCTTCCCACAGGTGAAGTATATCTCCAGGGCTTCCCAGAGGGTAGGTGGTAGGATGGTGAGAGGCGCAGTGAAGAACGAGGACACAAGGTTGCAGTCTCTTTACCTTTACTGAAGGCTTCAGCATCCACAGTCCAGAGCACCAGATCACAGGGCAGGCAGAGTCCGGCCGGTTTGGAGGCAAGTCCAGAGTCCCCTTGTCCAGGTGGAAATCAGTAGCCTTCCTCTAGCACTGTGGTGTTTTAGTCCCTTACTGCTAAGCTTCTCATAAGGTCCTCACAACTGTTGTAGATGTTCTGTCTTTCTCTGTCCCCGGTAGTCGGATAGGACAAACCCGTATGACTGGTGGCTTGAGGCTGTTTGTAGGGACTCTAGCACGCCCTGGCCTCCAAGGGGTGCCACCGTGCCTCCTGTGTGTAGGGGCAGACAGGTAACTTGCAATTAGCTGTCCTGCCAGTCTCTGGAGCAAAGCATAAAGGTCCTTACTCCCTCGGTGTTCCGGCTACCGGGATCCTACACCTCAGAAGGAGGCAGCCTGTGCAGGGCTGTTCCCCTTCTGGTATCCTCTCCTTTGCTTCCTCTCCTTTACACGTTCGCTGCAATACAGTTCTGCCTTTCAATGTCTCTTTCTGGGAACTGCAGCTCTGAGGGCATGCACAGCTCCTTTAACCTTCCATCCCCCTCAGACTCTGGTCTGGAACGTTCTACCTTTCCCTACAGACTACCAGTTACATATATATATATATATATATATATATATGGGGAGTCACCTAATAAATAGGAGCAGAAGCTCCCCCTGGTGGTCTGGAGTGTGAAATGTGTTGCACGTTTGTGATACCTGGATGCAGTTATCCTTCTTTGCCTCCAAACGTAGAATCACTCTCCCTGAGAGGAAACCAATACCACTGCGACGACCAGGACCCTGGGGTGCCGCACTACCATATGTCTCCATTCTTTCCGTTCTCATCCCCTTTCATCCACCTTTTACTCGGTGGAATCATTGTGCTTTCTTTATAGATCCTTCCTATTTTGTGACAATTTTCCATTTCTTCTGAGATTCCCTTAAGGAAACTTCAGAGATGCTAAATGTATAGAACAAAATGATTAAAAAAATCCAGAAAAAGATTCATTATAAATACAGAAAAAAAAGTCGATGAATCTTGTGGGTGATCATTTAACATCCCCGGAGATTAACTTCAGTTATGGAGTCAGAAAACCCAGGATCTTTACTATAGTCACCCGCTTAGAAACATCTTTTACTACGCAATGGAAATAAAAGTTACTTATATGAGCGAAAAGGGGGTGATGGTCCCATGAGGGCCCCATATGGCGTTATAAGTACCGTATGATGGACATGTGGACTGCACTGCGCCCCTAGTTCAGGACTGAGGGTCGATGTGACATTGGAGCCTTCACATTATCATGGAGGAACCATGACCTCACATTGGCCTCCACCTTCTATCACTTCCTCCAGCATCAGTTCATAGAAAAAAAGTCACAGAAAGTTTCTTTTTCTAGATCTGCGTTTTCATCTAATGGATCCATGGGAAACAGAAATCATCATGGAACATTACTGGATGAAAATGGACCTGGAAGCGATACTTTCATACTAATAATATTTAATGATGAGACAATATGCCGAGATTCATAACTGCAATTCTATGTTAACATTTATACACTTAACACGTTCTTCACAACTATCATACCGAGCTAAAGGAACATTAAGTGCATCAACTGATTAGCACCGCACCCCAAAACTTCTTTTTTCCGCTAGCTTCACCTGTAATGGTAAACTGATCTGCAGCACTCAGTGCCAGGTAGCTGTCGTAAAGTCACATAAGATTTTGGGACGTACGGAAAGAGGCTTGGATGCACATGAAACAAATGTAGCTTTAGTTGTTCTATTGGTACATGTTGATTGTGCCCAGAAGGAGCCGTTTGTTGGCGAAACCCTGGGACAATCTTTAGCTGAGGATGAGCAGGCAGCATGGATTTATGATACAGGTATATAAATGAGTTAATAAAAGGAAAACTTTCATCTAGTTATCAGCCACAGGTACCACGCTATAATTGCTTTTTTTTTTTACCCCGGCTTGCTCTCTATTACCTCCCTCTGTGGTTGAAAGGTGGGGGCCTGGAGTAACTACGTTTCTCATATCCTAGTGTTGAAGCCTCGGAGGTTAGACATATATATATATTCCACATAATTTTCAGACTATGTTGCTTTGTTTTTTATAAATAGCTGAAAAGTAAACGTTACTATTTATTTCTGCAAAGTTCCTAGAAAATGAAACAAATGTTGTAAAATAAGTATAATAAATCAGTTAATAATATGGACACATTTAGTATTTCTATAATTGTTGTTAAATATGCTTATTTCGCACGTTTATTTAATTAGGACTTTACCAGGTGCGTTACTCTTAAAGAAAAAATGTCATGATATTTTCATAAAAAATGCAGTGGTTTATTGAATTGTCCACAGAAAAAACACATTGCAGCAAAACATAAAAATAGATGAAATTGTTACAAACAGATTGTCCATTTGTAAATATCAGCGCTTGTTCCTCATCGTTTCTGATATGGAGTAGAAGTCATCTTCCTTTCATAGAGTAGAATCATGGCTACCAGCTGTTCCTTCCTTGTGTGTCTTGTCTGATGTCCATGGAGAATAATGGTGAAGGCAGGAGGTGACAGCCCCCACGTGACAAACCCCCACACCCTCTTAAGAGACGTTATTTATATGTCCCACAGACCACGTGTTCCCTCTATATGGTGTTGACTTATACTCTGAGCTATATATGCAGAAATAGCTTTTGCAATGTCAGAGAGAAGCAATGTGCTCAGTACAGAATTGAGAATAAGAATAATTCATTTAATAATTAATATTTAACAATTGTAACACCACATACAATACAGCAAACAGATTATTTCTGCTGATTGGTAAAAAAAAAATGTATAAATAAAATATATTATTAAAAAAATAGAACACAGCACCTACAGTCAAATATGGTGGAGGTTCAAAGATGTTTTGAGGTTGTTTTGTTGCCTCTGGCACTGGTTCCCTTGACTGTGTGCAAGGCATCATGAAATCTGAGGATTACCAACAGATTTTGGGTCACGATGTAGTGCCAAGTGTCAGAAAACTGGGTTTGTGTCCCAGGTTTTGGGTCCTCCTGCAGGATAGCCCCCAGAAAAGATAGAGATGAGCCCGGATCTAAATCCCATTGATCACTAGTGGAAAGATCTTAAAATTGTTGTTGGGTGAAGGCGCCTTCACATATGAGATATCGGGAGCAATTTGCAAAAGAAGAGACGTCCATAATCCCAGCTGAGAGGAGCAAGAAGCTTGTTGATGGTTATAGCAAGCGATTGATTGCAGTTATTTATTCCAAAGGGTGCCAGCAATTTTGCCCGGCCCAGTTTCGTGGTTTTACGGTTTTTGCGTTGTTCCGATACACACAAAGGAAATAAACGTGTGTATAACAAAACATTTATTATTGCAAAAATTTTCTGGAAAAATGTCAAGGGCGCCAAGACTTTTGGCCATGAGTGTATATCGTGACATTAGAAGCTTGCCTGGCGCAGAGGGAAGTTGCAGGAAGAGATGACGAAGATGTTGAGCGCGTTGCCCAAAGGAAAGAAGAGGCGTGACGGCACCGTGCAGGGGACTGGACGGTGGGTGCACCGCTCGGACACGTGCGCGGGGATTCTGCTCTGAGGTCTTGAGGACACAGAATATGATACAGAACATCTGATTAGCATCGAACGAATGCAAATAGAATTGAATTTTCTGGCCAAATTTGAGCAAACTGCTGAGATTTTTCTTTTTCTATTTAAATGTTTGTTTTTTAGACTTGAAAAACAATTTGGTTTCATTTAAAATGTTGCATCTTTTATCTTTTAAAGGTTCTTTGTTCCTCTTCACATTACTCCCTGTGGAATGAGTTAACTGATACTCAGTCAGCGAGCTCATTTCTGAGGTGAGTATGTAACTCTCTCGCCCGTCTTTTTCTGAACTCCTCTCACATGAAACTTTGATGCGGTGATAAATCTGCAAAGTCCATTAAAACACAGATAAAAGCGTTCCCAACTTCCCAGCAGATCGCGCTCACTGATGGATTCTCTGATAGCTCATTCTGCAGCCAGCGATGTGAAGGGTAAAAACTGCTTGTAAAAGCCAAGTGTATGGCAACATGGCATCTGAAATACAGCAGATGGTGCCACACACAAGCCTGATATAGTGATGCTATATACTGTGTGCACGCCCAACCCGAGAGGTCATGTAGACAACTGTCTCCATAGACTACCAAAGGGACAAGTGTTTTTTTTTTATGTGTAGAGCTTTTTCCAGACAGGATTCTTTACTGTAACAGCAGTTAAAAGTTTAAATTTTATGCCTAATAATCATATTATTGTTAATTTTTAAGGGGCAGGTTTTTGGAAGATATAATAATTTGATATTTATGTACTAGATTATTGGATTTATTCTGAATTGATTAAACTACAATACTTTTTTTTTTTTTTTACTTTGAATTAACATTGTACCAGAATTGTCTGGACTGAATGAATTTGTGCTTTCTTTAAACTTTACACGCCCCCTAAAATTCAAATTTTTCATTTTTTGGACATCTTTTTAGACCCTGTGGTTACACTTGGTGAAACACTTATCTCCTCATTTTCCATATTTCCTGTGGCTTTACTGTATAAAATCTTCCTGTGAAATCTCAGCTGCATGGTCGCCTCAATCCCAGCGATGACCGACATCGCAATCCTCCTGGGGTCATTTACTGATTGTCTCTGGGGTTTTGGGGACGTGGATGTTCCAGCCAACTTCACACCCGGGATTCACTGATTGTACAATGTTTCCTTTCCTTCCATGAATGTAAAATGCCTGTTTTGTGTTGTGTATAAATCTCTCTCATCCCGGGCACGTCTGTATTAAGTCTCCGCCAGTCAGCAGACTATCCATGTAAGTTCTCGGGCTTCAGGGCATGTGGCTGCTAGAAGATGTGATGTGAAGAAGTCTTATCATGTACAACCTGTCCATAACACTTTGTGAGCCAATTACAAAGGACATGAGCGCCCCGAGCTGTATACACGGGAGGAGACGAGGGATCGGCAGCTCAAGATGAGATACAATGTAACAAGACAAAATCATGTCATAAGGGGAAGCACCAGAACAAGGCGCAACAACAACCGGCAACTTCACTGTCCTCTATTTACGTGATGTTCTGTACAAATATAGATGTGTGTATGGCTCTATATATATATAACCAGAAGTTTCCATCCACTATATATAAAGACACATCGGCAAGTTTTTCTCAATATCTGACATGAAATCAGAATAAACCTATACCATTTTAGGTCAATTAGGATTACCATAATAATTAATATTTGCCAAATGCCAGAATAATGAGAGAGAATGTTATAAGGCATTTTTATTACTGCAAAGTCAAAAGTTTCCATCCATTTCATTAGTATTTGGTACCATTGCTCTTACACTGAATGACTTGGGTTAGGCGTTTGGGATCTCCTTCCACAAGCTTCTCACAATAGTTGGTCAGACTGTTGTGAATTCTGTGGCAGAGCTCCCTCCTGTGGTCACAAGTGGTACTTCGGCTGATTCTCTCTGGGAGCTTCCGTTTGTGGAGGAAACTGGTACTGCTGCTTCTGAGTTTCCTCCCTCAGGTGATCTGGTGAGGTCGTTAGGTGCTTCTCTACTTAACCCCACCTAATGCTTTGATTCATGCTTCCTGTCAATGTTCCAGTGTTGGACTTGTGTTTCTCTGGATCATTCCTGTGGCCTGCTGCTCTGCATAGCTAAGTGCTTCTTTGCTATTTGTTGCTATTTTTTCTGTCCAGCTTGTCTATTTGTTTTGCTGGAAGCTCTGGGACGCAAAGGGTGTACCTCCGTGCCGTTAGTTCGGTACGGAGGGTCTTTTTGCCCCTTTGCGTGGTTTTCTTTAGGGTTTTGTGTAGACCGCAAAGTTATCTTTCCTATCCTCGTTCTGTCTAGAATATCGGGCCTCACTTTGCTGAATCTATTTCTTCCCTACGTTTGTCTTTTCATCTTACTCACAGTCATTATATGTGGGGGACTGCCTTTTCCTTTGGGGTATTTCTCTGAGGCAAGGTAGGCTTATTTTTTCTATCTTCAGGCTAGTTAGTTTCTCAGGCTGTGCCGAGTTGCATAGGTAGCATTAGGCGCAATCCACGGCTGCCTCTAGTTGTGTTTGGAGAGGATCAGGGATTGCGGTCTGCAGAGTTCCCACGTCTCAGAGCTCGTTCTATTATTTTGGGTTATTGTCAGATCACTGTATGTGCTCTGACCTCCATGTCCATTGTGATACTGAATTGCCTTTCATAACAGTACAGGAAGCCAAAAGTACTAATGATTCTCAATAGAGGGAAAAAAGAAGTTCTGAGACCATTTTTTTTTCTCTGCACTGTGTTTTGTCTTTTTTTCCCCCTAGACATTTGGGTGGTTCAGTACACAGGTGTAGCGATGGACATTAGAAGTCTGTCTTCATTTGTGGATCAGCTCTCGGCAAGAGTACAAAAGATTCAAGACACTATTGATCAGAAAGCTATGTTGGAACCAAGAATTCCTATTCCTGATTTGTTTTTTGGAGATAGAACTAAGTTTCTGAGTTTCAAAAATAATTGTAAGTTATTTCTGGCCTTGAAACCTCGTTCCTCTGGTGATCCAGTTCAACAGGTTTTGATTATTATTTCTTTTTTGCGACCCTCAGGACTGGGCATTTTCTCTTGCGCCAGGAGATCCTGCATTGAGTAATATCGATGCGTTTTTCCTGGCGCTCGGATTGCTGTACGATGAGCCTAATTCAGTGGATCAGGCAGAAAAGAATTTGCTGGCTCTTTGTCAGGGTCAGGATGAGATAGAGGTATATTGCCAGAAATTTAGAAAATGGTCAGTGCTCACTCAATGGAATGAATCTGCGCTGGCAGCTATGTTCAGAAAGGGTCTCTCTGAAGCCCTTAAGGATGTCATGGTGGGATTTCCTATGCCTGCTGGTTTGAATGAGTCTATGTCTTTGGCTATTCAGATCGGTCGACGCTTGCGTGAGCGTAAATCTGTGCACCATTTGGCGGTATTACCTGAGCTTAAACCTGAGCCTATGCAGTGCGATAGGACTTTGACCAGAGTTGAACGGCAAGAACACAGACGTCTGAATGGGCTGTGTTTCTACTGTGGTGATTCCACTCATGCTATCTCTGATTGTCCTAAGCGCACTAAGCGGTTCGCTAGGTCTGCCACCATTGGTACGGTACAGTCAAAATTTCTTCTGTCCGTTACCTTGATCTGCTCTTTGTCATCATATTCTGTCATGGCGTTTGTGGATACAGGCGCTGCTCTGAATTTGATGGACTTGGAGTATGCTAGGCGTTGTGGGTTTTTCTTGGAGCCCTTGCAGTGTCCTATTCCATTGAGAGGAATTGATGCCACGTCTTTGGCCAAGAATAAGCCTCAATACTGGACCCAGCTGACCATGTGCATGGCTCCTGCACATCAGGAGGATATTCGCTTTCTGGTGTTGCATAATCTGCATGATGTGGTCGTGTTGGGGTTGCCATGGCTACAAGCCCATAATCCAGTATTGGATTGGAAATCCATGTCGGTGTCCAGCTGGGGTTGTCAGGGGGTACATGGTGATGTTCCATTTTTGTCAATTTCGTCATCCACCCCTTCTGAGGTTCCAGAGTTCTTGTCTGATTACCGGGATGTATTTGATGAGCCCAAGTCCGATGCCCTACCTCCGCATAGGGATTGTGATTGTGCTATCAATTTGATTCCTGGTGGTAAATTCCCAAAAGGTCGACTGTTTAATTTATCCGCGCCTGAGCACACCGCTATGCGCAGTTATGTGAAGGAATCCCTGGAGAAGGGGCATATTCGCCCGTCATCGTCGCCATTAGGAGCAGGGTTCTTTTTTGTAGCCAAAAAGGATGGTTCGCTGAGACCTTGTATAGATTATCGCCTTCTTAATAAGATCACTGTTAAATTTCAGTACCCCTTGCCTTTGTTATCTGATTTGTTTGCTCGGATTAAGGGGGCTAGTTGGTTCACCAAGATTGATCTTCGTGGTGCGTATAATCTTGTGCGTATTAAGCGAGGCGATGAATGGAAAACTGCATTTAATACGCCCGAGGGTCATTTTGAGTATCTAGTGATGCCATTCGGACTTGCCAATGCTCCATCAGTGTTTCAGTCCTTTATGCATGACATCTTCCGAGAGTACCTGGATAAATTCCTGATTGTGTACTTGGATGACATTTTGATCTTCTCGGATGATTGGGAGTCTCATGTGAAACAGGTCAGAACGGTTTTTCAGGTCCTGCGTGCTAACTCTTTGTTTGTGAAGGGATCAAAGTGTCTCTTTGGTGTTCAGAAGGTTTCATTTTTGGGGTTCATCTTTTCCCCTTCTACTATCGAGATGGATCCTGTTAAGGTCCAAGCCATCCATGATTGGACTCAGCCGACATCTCTGAAAAGTCTGCAAAAGTTCCTGGGCTTTGCTAATTTTTATCGTCGCTTCATCTGCAATTTTTCTAGTATTGCCAAACCATTGACCGATTTGACCAAGAAGGGTGCTGATTTGGTCAATTGGTCTTCTGCTGCTGTGGAAGCTTTTCAAGAGTTGAAGCGTCGTTTTTCTTCTGCCCCTGTGTTGTGTCAACCTGATGTTTCTCTTCCGTTCCAGGTCGAGGTTGATGCTTCTGAGATTGGAGCAGGGGCTGTTTTGTCGCAGAGAGGTTCTGATTGTTCAGTGATGAAACCATGCGCTTTTTTTTCCAGGAAGTTTTCGCCTGCTGAGCGGAATTATGATGTGGGCAACCGAGAGTTGCTGGCCATGAAGTGGGCATTCGAGGAGTGGCGTCATTGGCTTGAGGGAGCTAAGCATCGCGTGGTGGTATTGACTGATCATAAGAACCTGACTTATCTCGAGTCTGCTAAGCGTTTGAATCCTAGACAGGCTCGTTGGTCGCTGTTTTTCGCCCGTTTTGACTTTGTGATTTCGTACCTTCCGGGCTCTAAAAATGTGAAGGCGGATGCTCTGTCTAGGAGTTTTGTGCCCGACTCTCCGGGTTTATCTGAGCCGGCGGGTATCCTCAAGGAAGGAGTAATTGTGTCTGCCATCTCCCCTGATTTGCGGCGGGTGCTGCAAAAATTTCAGGCTAATAAACCTGATCGTTGTCCAGCGGAGAAACTGTTTGTCCCGGATAGGTGGACAAATAAAGTGATCTCTGAGGTTCATTGTTCGGTGTTGGCTGGTCATCCTGGAATCTTTGGTACCAGAGAGTTAGTGGCTAGATCCTTTTGGTGGCCGTCTCTGTCGCGGGATGTGCGTTCTTTTGTGCAGTCCTGTGGGATTTGTGCTCGGGCTAAGCCCTGCTGTTCTCGTGCCAGTGGGTTGCTTTTGCCCTTGCCGGTCCCGAAGAGACCTTGGACACATATCTCTATGGATTTTATTTCAGATCTTCCCGTATCTCAAAAGATGTCAGTCATTTGGGTGGTCTGTGATCGCTTTTCTAAGATGGTCCATCTGGTACCCTTGTCCAAGTTGCCTTCCTCCTCTGATTTGGTGCCATTGTTCTTCCAGCATGTGGTTCGTTTGCATGGCATTCCAGAGAATATCGTTTCTGACAGAGGGTCCCAGTTTGTTTTGAGGTTTTGGCGAGCCTTTTGTGGTAGGATGGGCATTGACTTGTCTTTTTCCTCGGCTTTTCATCCTCAGACTAATGGCCAGACCGAACTAACCAATCAGACCTTGGAAACCTATCTGAGATGCTTTGTTTCTGCCGATCAGGATGACTGGGTGTCCTTTTTGCCTTTGGCTGAGTTCGCCCTTAATAATCGGGCCAGCTCGGCTACCTTGGTTTCGCCATTTTTCTGCAATTCTGGGTTCCATCCTCGTTTCTCTTCAGGACAGGTTGAGTCTTCGGACTGTCCTGGTGTGGATACTGTGGTGGACAGGTTGCAGCAGATTTGGACTCATGTAGTGGACAATTTGACCTTGTCCCAGGAGAAGGCTCAATGTTTCGCTAATCGCAGACGCCGTGTGGGTCCCCGACTTCGTGTTGGGGATCTGGTTTGGTTATCTTCTCGTCATATTCCTATGAAGGTTTCCTCTCCGAAGTTTAAACCTCGTTTCATTGGTCCTTATAGGATTTCTGAGGTTATTAATCCTGTGTCTTTTCGTCTGACCCTCCCAGATTCTTTTTTCATACATAACGTCTTCCATAGGTCATTGTTGCGGAGATACGTGGCACCTATGGTTCCATCTGTTGACCCTCCTGCCCCGGTTTTGGTGGAGGGGGAATTGGAGTATATTGTGGAGAAGATTTTGGATTCTCGTGTTTCAAGACGGAAACTCCAGTATCTGGTTAAATGGAAGGGTTATGCTCAGGAGGATAATTCCTGGGTTTTTGCCTCTGATGTCCATGCTCCCGATCTTGTTCGTGCCTTTCATGTGGCTCATCCTGGTCGGCCTGGGGGCTCTGGTGAGGGTTCGGTGACCCCTCCTCAAGGGGGGGGGTACTGTTGTGAATTCTGTGGCAGAGCTCCCTCCTGTGGTCACAAGTGGTACTTCGGTTGATTCTCTCTGGGAGCTTCAGTTTGTGGAGGAAACTGGTACTGCTGCTTCTGAGTTTCCTCCCTCAGGTGATCTGGTGAGGTCGTTAGGTGCTTCTCTACTTAACCCCACCTAATGCTTTGATTCATGCTTCCTGTCAATGTTCCAGTGTTGGACTTGTGTTTCTCTGGATCATTCCTGTGGCCTGCTGCTCTGCATAGCTAAGTGCTTCTTTGCTATTTGTTGCAATTTTTTCTGTCCAGCTTGTCTATTTGTTTTGCTGGAAGCTCTGGGACGCAAAGGGTGTACCTCCGTGCCGTTAGTTCGGTACGGAGGGTCTTTTTGCTCCTTTGCGTGGTTTTCTTTAGGGTTTTGTGTAGACCGCAAAGTTATCTTTCCTATCCTCGTTCTGTCTAGAATATCGGGCCTCACTTTGCTGAATCTATTTCTTCCCTACGTTTGTCTTTTCATCTTACTCACAGTCATTATATGTGGGGGGCTGCCTTTTCCTTTGGGGTATTTCTCTGAGGCAAGGTAGGCTTATTTTTTCTATCTTCAGGCTAGTTAGTTTCTCAGGCTGTGCCGAGTTGCATAGGTAGCGTTAGGCGCAATCCACGGCTGCCTCTAGTTTTGTTTGGAGAGGATCAGGGATTGCGGTCTGCAGAGTTCCCACGTCTCAGAGCTCGTTCTATTATTTTGGGTTATTGTCAGATCACTGTATGTGCTCTGACCTCCATGTCCATTGTGATACTGAATTGCCTTTCATAACATCAGACGTTTGGGATCTCCTTCCACAAGCTTCTCACAATAGTTGGTTAGACGTTTGGGATCTCCTTCCACAAGCTTCTCATAATAGTTGATCAGAATTTGGGCCTATTCCTCTTGACAAAACTGGTGTAACTGATTCCGGTTTGTAGGTCGCCTTGATCGCACCGGCCTTTTCAGCTTTGCTCATACATTTTCAATAGGATTGAGATCAGGGCTTTGTGATGGCTCCAAAACATTGACTTTGTTATCCTGAAGCCACTTTGCTACCATTTTGGCAGTATGCTTCTGGTCATTGTCCGTTTGGAAGACCCATTTCCGCCCAAGCTTTAACTTCTTGGCTGATGTCTTGAGACGTTGCTTCAGTATTGCCACATAATCATCTTTTCTCATGATTCCATCTATTTTTTGAAGTTCACCAGCCCCTCCTGCAGCAAAACAACCCCACAGTTTTATTTTTATGTATTTTATTTGTTACTTCTTTCCTTGTAGAATCCAAATAGTCACCTCTTTGTATATTTATTCACTGCACATCTAGGAAAAACTGTGTGCTGTCGCAGTCCGATGTAAATTGCTTCCTCTGCCAGTGTACAGTGATTTTTACAGATGGGGGAATCTATTCCTTGGGAAGACTTGTCTCCGTTGCACATCGCTCGGGATGTCGGCTGTCTTGCTGTGCGAGCTTATTGTCCAGAGCTATTAGCCTAACAGCCCATGTTGTCTCCTAGATTGTGTTTATTTCCTTCTATTTTACACGCCTGTGGTTTTAAAAGCCATCCTGCCTGAAATCTATAGCACTTAGTTTAGGCAAGCAATACCAACCGTGCCGAGAGAAAATAAACCACAATGTTTCCAGACTTGTAATGACAGCAAAAAATCCTAAACTTTCAAAAAAACACTGATCTACGGTTGCACGATATATAAGTCAAGATAAAGTTTCACTAAAGGGGAAAATGTGAAATCCTTCTTGAAAATAAAAACTAAGTCTTTGAATTCCATTTTATATTTTGCTACATAAAAAAATGTTATCAAATGTACAGTACATTTTTTCAGGCACCAATTTTTTTCATCCAGGTATTGCATGGAATGGACGTTATGTCGATGATGTGTTGATAGTTTGGTCTAATGACAAAACTATGGCGGACACATTTTTCAAGTATAATGACGTGAACACGCAATTCACTTTTGATGGTCCAGATATTAATATTCACTTCTTAGTTTTAACCCTTGCATGTGATGCATCTACCAAAAAAGTCCATTGCTCAATATATCGTAAGCCTGTAAGTGGCAATACCACCCTACGAACCGATAGATGTCACCCTATCCATTCCTCATGCTGTCAGTTATAGCTTCTACCTACGGTGTGAGTAGCTGACCCCGTTTGCCTTGATTTGTCCTGCTGCTTGCTTACTGAACCCATTTACCCCCTCTTCCCTTTCCATCTCTTTGTTCCCCTTTTGTGTATTGACGCTCTGGGTTTTTTTTTGACTCGGCTTGGACCCTGACCTGTTGATTTGTCTCTTGTTTCTGGCATATCTGCTCCTGACTGGTACTGACCCCTTTGGCTTGTCATTGACTCTGTGTTTGTTTGCGTATTCCCTTTGTATTGCGCTACAGTCTAATATTTGACCCGGCTTGTTTTGACTATTCTGCTGCCACCTGGTGGCAGCCTCGCTGCTGCACTGCAGGTCTGGTCCTGCTGTGTGCAATCCTCCCTCCACTCTATTGCCACCTAGTGGAGCTTGCAATTACCTGTATTCCAGCGGCGTGACAATATCCAGGTATATTCCTGCTTTATACCAGGATGACATTCTGCATCAAATTTTGATGCATGGTCATAATAACTGTATAACTAGCAGAGGCTTCTTAATCCCCGGCAGGAACATCTGTGTCCGCTCTGTGCCGGGGAATAACGGCGCTGTGCACAACAGACAGGTAAGTAGCAATTACCGTACATACCTGTTAGTGCTGAGATACATTTTTTGTGTTTTGTAAAGTCGTGGATACCCCTTTTAATTGCAGCACACAATTCGTGGTATATTGTATGTGTTGTGATATTTTCAATGTCAAATACATTGGATGCACAAGTTGAAAATTGAAGAAGAGGGTTACAGAACAACTGCAGAATATCACCAATGGGAATAGAGAGTATTCGGGTGCCACTGGCACTTTATTGAGGGGCATAACTGCATCATTAATAGTTTTCCATTCTTTGGTGTTGAGAAAGTTACTTCACCAAATAGCGGAGGAGATTGGAAAAATAAATTATTTCTTAGGGAAGCTTTTTGGATTTTGAAATTAGACACTAAATTTCCCAAAGGTATGATTAACAAGATCGACACCATATTTACCGTACATATTGAGATGAATACATTCTGCTCCCATTGTCACGTTCTGCATGTGTTACTCTTATATATAGGATCACGTTAACATTTCTGTCTACCTATTCGTGTGCTATTGTTTTTTGGATGGAAAAAGCGCTCATTGCCGTGGACGGTGTGATCTATGTCTTTTTTTTTTGCACTTGCACTTTTTTGTTAAATTAGGTGGTTTAAGGTGACACACAGACACATATTTTGCAATCATATCCTAAATATACAGTACTTGGTATTGTGTTAGTAGATTCTATAACTAAGGACAGAAACACGTTACGATCGCTTGGTATTTTATTCGTGGCTAGCCTTTCCTTCTTTTTTAACAAATTAAATAAAAGCAAGTTTATTTCTTTTGTGCAAAACTTTTTTACTTGAACTGTGTAGATACATTCCACGACTTATTGGTTTCTGTCCACTTCTCTTCTCATGCTCCATGTTGGGCTTCTTAGAATCACACAGACCGCTTGTCTTTTATCTGAACATTTTCCAACCATGGAACCAAAGTATAAAAGGAAAATGCCCGTCTTAGTTTATGTGATAAGACGAAATATTCTAATACTACTTTGTTGTTCATCAGAACTGATTTTGTGGAACATAATTTATGTCACGAGATAATTACTGTATATTATCAGATGAGATCAAAATAGTTGTAGGCAGAAAACTCTTCACGTATCCTGTGTCTTAAAGACGTGCAGCACGTTCTCCCGCCTCCCATGTTATCTGCACCATGTTCCTATCACGATTCTAGGAATTGCCGTCTTTATCAGTCGTCTGATTTATTTTTGCATTGCTTAGGGTACCGTCACACAGTGCAATTTTGATCGCTACGACGGCACGATTCGTGACGTTCGAGCGATATAGTTACGATATCGCAGTGTCTGACACGCTCCTGCGATCAGGGACCCCGCTGAGAATCGTACGTCGTAGCAGATCGTTTGAAACTTTCTTTCGTCGTCTAGTGTCCCGCTGTGGCGGCATGATTGCATGGTGTAACATATATCGTATACGATGTGCGTATAGTAACCAACGGCTTCTACATCGCACATACGTCATGAAATTATCGCTCCAGCGTCGTAGATTGCAAAGTGTGACAGCAGTCTACGACGCTGGAGCGATATTGTTACGACGCTGGAGCGTCACGGATCGTACCGTCGTAGCGATGAAAATTGCACTGTGTGACGGTACCCTTAGCGTTTTGAATGAATGAAGTGTCACATTGGATCAGGGCAGCCAACATTTATCTTTAAAGCTTTTCTTTTGTCACAAATCATTTTTTTTTCACAATTTCATCTTTAATTTTTCTGTCTTGTGAAAGCTTTTATCTTAAAACTAGATGGTGGCCCGATTCTAACGCATCGGGTATTCTAGAATCTCTATGTAGTTTATTTATGAAGATTTCAGAATAATGCAATGAATACACAGGATTTGACCGGCCGGGCGCGACCAATCAGCGAAGCGTGGTTCAAATCCCACGCCAATTCGCGATTGGACTGCGTCTGTCGCTGATTGTTCATGGCCGGCCATGAACAATCAGTGAAGCCAGGAACAGCTCCAGGTTTTTGAGGGCCCCGGGTGAAAGAGTCTGATAGCCCACGTAGCATATAACACAGCCCACATAGTATATAGCATAGCCACATAGTATATAGCACAGCCATGTAGTATATAGAACAGCCACATAGTATATAGCACAGCCACGTAGTATATTGCACAGCCCACGCAGTATATAACACAGCCACATAGTATATAGCACAGCCACATAGTATATAGCACAGCCCACGCAGTATATAACACAACCACATAGTATATAGCACAGCCACATAGTATATAACACAGCCCACACAGTATATAACACAGCCACATAGTATATAGCACAGCCACATAGTAT